>NC_064867.1:8376451-9043951 GCF_024139225.1 Suncus etruscus
ATGAAAAAAATCAAACAAAGTAGATATTGAGGGGCTGAAGCGATAGCCTGCTTACAAGGGAAACGCCCTATCACTGTGCTATCTCTTCGGCCTCCATTTGTGTTGTTTTTAACAACTAATTTTCTGTTAATATTTTACAACAGCAAGAGGAAACTAATACTGATAAGCTTCACTGAATTTCCTCTACACCACCATCAGAAATCTCTGGGAGGAGGGGTGCTAAAGAGAGAGCTCAACAGGGTGGAGCAAATACTTTGTGGGAAACCTGGATTCGATCCTCAGTACTACATGGTTCTGAAAGCATAACCAGAAGTGACTCCTGAGCAATGAGCAGTGAGTGGTTCCTGATCACTTCAGGTGTGGCCTAAAATACCTTCCTCCAAATCAATTGACTAGGGAGGTGACATTGAGGTTAGGGGCACATGCTTTGCAAGCCTGGGAGCCCAGTTTGATCTTTGGCCCTGCATGGACCATGAACACCACAGAGTATGTAACTCATGACTATATGCACTGCCCTGGGGCTCTGGTGTCCCCTTCAGAGGCACATTGTATCCTCAGGTTCCAGCAGTGAACCATCCATCCTCCATGGTTGGCCAAGTGGGAGGTGTCTGGAGCCCCTGAACACTGTTTGGGTGCCTGTTCCACACTAAATCAATGGAGTCTATTTATACATGATTATTTATGGACTCTCTTCTGTTCCATTTTTGCTGTGTGTGTGAATATATATTCTTAGCCACATCACACGAGATTTCCATGTTACAGCTGTTTTACCCTGCCCAGAATTCTCTTCCCTCACTCAGAATGTGAAAAGTTGGTCAGTGGTAGTAAGAAGAAACCAAAGAGCTGAAATGACACAATGATCAGTTTCTTTCTTTTTGTTTGTTTTTTTTTTTTTTTTTTTTGGGTCACACCCGGCAGTGCTCAGGGGTTACTCCTGGCTGTCTGCTCAGAAATAGCTCCTGGCAGGCACGGGGGACCATATGGGACAGCGGGATTCGAACCAACCACCTTAGGTTCTGGATCTGCTGCTTGCAAGGCAAACGCTGCTGTGCTCTCTCTCCGGGCCCACAATGATCAGTTTCAAGGCAGTCACCTGTATCTGTGGTTGGTCTGTATATTTGTGACTTGTCTCTATCTGTGATGTCTCTTAAACATTGTGACTCCAAGACAGCAAACATTCCCAAGTGTCCTCCTTTCTGCAGGTCAGGAATCCAGAAGCAAGTTCACCATGTGTTTCTGGTCAATGGTTCATTGGGGGTACGATCAGGCTGTGTGTGAGATCACAGACATCTCAGGATATGATGACTCCATAGGCCACTTGGGACTCTAGCTACCCTCTGAAAAACAGAGCCCAACTGACTCCCAGAGGGGCTAGCTGGGCTTCATGTTCTGGGGCAGGCTTTTCCACAGACTTCTCTTGCCCTACAGAGTGGCAGCTGATGAGTGATTAGAAACAGAGATAAGGAGACAGAGACAAGAGGGAGGTGGGAGAAAGATGAGCAAGAGCTCATCTGAGACAAAATCCGGGACAGCGAGTAAGGCATGCGTCTTGCATGTGGCCAACCCAAGTTTTATCTGTAGCACACAATATGGTCCCAGTGCCTGCCAGTAGTGATCCCTGAACCCAGAGCCAGGAATAAGCCCAAAGACAAACAAAAACTATTGTCTTTGGGAGACTGAGAGATAGCACAGCGGTAGAGCATTTGCCTTGCACGCAGCCAATCCAGGATGGACTGTGGTTCGAATCTGGGCATCCCATATGGTTCCCCAAGCCTGCCAGGAGTGATTTCTGAGCACAGAGCCAGGAGGAATCCCAGAGTATGGCATGACGCCAAAACAAAAACAAACAAAAGTCTTTGTGTCACCCTTCTTAACCTTGGAGATCGCCTCTCAACTTTTCTGTTCCTGAGAAGTAGGTCACCAGGTCAAAGTGACAGACAATCTCTTATTTTTGAGGGGGCTGCTATTTGGGACATAGCTGGCAGTGCTCATGAGCTATTCCTGTCTCTGTACTTAGAAATGACATTTGGCAGTGCTGGGGATTCGAATTAGGGGCTTCGCTGTAGCATTTACCGTATTTTCTGGCGTATAAGATGACTTTTGAAACAAAAAAGTCAACCGAAAATCGGGGGTCGTCTTATACGCCGAATATATCTAGAAAAATGTTTCAATCTGCTGCTAAACGAAAATTGTCTGAATATTGCCACAAAACGAATTTTCCAACTCGATCCTGCACCAATCACTGCAAGACTGTTTGGACCGCCTCTCTGACTCAGACAATCCAAGCAGGATTTTGATGCACGCAAATGAGACGATGTTCTGCACCAATCACTGCAAGGCTGCTCGGACCACCTCTTTAACTCAGCCAACCCAAGGAGGCTTTTGATGCATGCAAATTAGACAATGTTCTGTACCGAATCTACACTGTCAAAAGCCTGCTCAGATTGGCCAGAGTCAGAGAGGAAGTCTATGACAGTATAACCTCTGAACCTTTGCTTGTTGTGATTGGCTCACTGTGGTACATACAGTTGCAGCACAGGAAGGTTCTGTCTGAGACAGCAAATATAGGCCTAAACCTATGTTTTAACTGCAAAATTAGGGGGTCGTCTTATACACTGGCAAATACAGTAAGTACCTTATCTCCTTTGCTATCTTTCTGGCCCCAAGTGACAAAATTTTTTAAATTAAGACAGTCCATTTCTAGTCACAAATTATCATTGGCAAATCAGTCTTGCTTTCCTGGAGGAGGTAGATGGCAGCCATCTTGGATCCTGGGTTGATCTCATTTTCATCTTTTTTGTTTATTTTTTTGTTTTTGTTTTAGGGTCACACCCGGCAGCACTCAGGGGTTACTCCTGGCTCCATGCTCAGAAATTGCTCCTGGCAGGCTCAGGGGACCATATGGGATGCCGGGATTCGAACCACTGTCCTTCTGCATGCAAGGCAAATGCATTACCTTCATGTTATCTCTCTGGCCCCTCATTTTCTTCTTGAAGTCTAGGATCTGGCATTGAATTCCTAGAGGGGTTCTCAGATGTTCCTTAAGTTTAGCCCCTGGAGCTGAGTTCTTGGGCCTTGTGATATTGAAGAGGAGGGTGAACAGCCTGCTTTACTCTAAACCAGGGGTCTCAAACTCGCAGCCTGCTGGCTGTTTGCGGCCCTCCGTACAACATTTTGTGGCCCACAGCCAGCCTTCAAATATCCTAGTATTCACGATTATTTGCTTACCAAATAATGGCAATAAAAATTGCATTAGTAAGAAAAAAATCACATTAAACATTCGCATACCCCGAGCAGTTCTGTTCGGGGTATGCAAATGTTTAATGCTATTTTTTGCAATTTTTTTCTTACTAATGCGATTTTTATTGCGAATATTCAGTAAGCGAATAATCACGAATACTTTGTGCCTAGCGCAGACGTCATTTCTGCTGCTCCTGCCTGCTGTCCCTTGCATTATCGGAGGCCTAAGGGAGAGAAGGGAGAGAAGTTTATTACAGAATTAGATTTTGTCATACCTTCATCATGACTTCATCAAAGCCTGCAGAGAAGAGAAATATTGATGACGAGCACAGACAATTTCAGGAAAAGTGGGAGACGCAGTATTTCTTTGTTGAGCACAGGAGCATCCCCACATGTCTTATTTGCTCAGAGAAAGTTGCAGTGCACAAGGAATACAACCTGAAACGCCATTATTTAACTAAACATGTTGAGGAAAGTGCAAAATATCAAGGAAATGAGAGAGCCAGTCTTAAATGAGGTTGCCAGTCTTAAAGCATTCTAATGAGGCAACAAGATTTCTTCAAGAAAGCAACCAAAGAGAATGTTGCATCAGTCAAGGCTAGTTACATGGTTAGTGAGATGATTGCTAAGGCAGGGAAACCATTCACAGAAGGAGAGTTTGTTAAAAAATGCATGTTACAGGCTGCAAGTATTATCTGTCCGAAAAAGAAAGGTCAGTTTAGCAAAATCAGCCTTTCTGCCAACACTGTGGCAGAGCACATTTCTGACATGTTAAGTGACATTTATCATCAACTGTGTGAGAAAGCCAAATGTTTTGATGCATATTCAGTTGCTCTTGACGAGGTCACAGATATAACAGACACTGCGCAGCTCACAATTTATGTCCGTGGTGTTGATTGCAATTTTGAATTGACAGAGGAGCTGCTCACAATAATTCCAATGCATGACCAGACCACTGCTAATGAGATATTTTGGCATCTGTGTGATGCCATTGAGAATGCAGGTTTGCCATGGAAGAGGTTTGTTGGAATAATAACCGATGGAGCGGCATCGATGACAGGGAGGAAAAATGGACTGGTGGCACTTGTTCAAAAAAAAACTTGAAGAGGAGGGTGTAGAGAAGGCCATTGCTCTTCACTGCATTATCCATCAGCAGGCCCTTTGCAGTAAATGCCTGCCATGTGTCAATGTGATGTCTGTTGTTGTGAAATGCATCAACCAAACCAGATCCAGGGGCTTAAAGAACAGGAGGTTTTGTGCTTTTTTAGAGGAAATGGAGTCAGAATATGGAGATGGGCTCTATTTCACCGAGGTATGTTGGCTCAGCAGGGGAAATGTCCTGAAAAGATTTTTTGAGTTGAGAGAAGAAGTGAAAGCCTTTGTGGAGAAGGATGGGAATGCTCTGGCTCATGGACTTAGCTTTTCTTGTTGACATCACACATAAGCTGAATGTACTAAACAATATGTTACAAGGCCCGGGGCAGCTTATCAGTGCTGCCTATGACTTCGTGAGAGCATTCTCCACAAAACTTGTGTTATGGAAATCCCAGCTCTCTCAGACAAACCTTTGCCATTTCCCAGCATGCAGGGAACTTGTGGATGCAGGCATACCATTCAGTGGTGAGAAATATGTTGATGCTATTTTTAAGCTAGAGAAGGAATTTGATCACAGATTTGCAGACTTCAAAAAGCACAGAGCCACTTTCCAAATTTTTGTGGACCCCCTTTCCTTTAATGTGCAAGATGCCCCTCCTGTGCTTCAAATGGAGCTCATTGACCTGCAATGCAACTCTGATCTCAAAGTCAAGTTAAGGGAGATTAGTGGAAAAGCAGACATGCATGGGCAATTTTTGAGAGAATTGCTCCCCAGCTTTCCTGAGCTTTCCAGAATGTTCAAGCGCACCATGTGCCTTTTTGGGAGCACATATTTGTGTGAAAAGTTATTCTCCACATTGAACTTCAATAAGTCAAAGTACAGGTCTAGACTTAATGATGATCATCTTCAAGCCATACTGAGGGGTCTCAACTGCTTCCTCTCTAAAGCCAAATGTGGTTCAGATTTGTGAGAAGAAGCGCTGTCAAGTCTCTGGCAGCAAGGAATTGGCAAAAGATGCCATGTTCAGAAGAACTGTTCATGATCTTCACTCAATGTTCTATTCATGTTCAGAAGAAATAATTAAAATTGTTAATAATGACGTTTGAGGACTTTTTTTTGTGAAGTACCTTATGTGGCCCTGCCTCACCCCGACTTTGCCTCCTGCGGCCCCCAGGTAAATTGAGTTAGAGACCCCTGCTCTAAACATAAAGTAGAGCACAAACAAATGGTAACACTTCAGACAACAGGGATGGGAGGAAGCAGGGGTACACAACTCAAGGTTGTGGGGGTACACAGTATTTTTAAACTCCATTTGGACTAATTGCAACTTAGTTGCAAGACCCTAAACTGGTCTAAATTGGAGAAAATCTCTAATTCATACCCTGAATCTGTCATCTCTACTCACCTTCTCTTTACACAAAAGATAATATATATATTTTTTCTATCTCCCTAATTCAAATCTAGTTCATTAAGATAGACACTATGGGCTAATGTAGAAGATATACAAGGTACTGACAGAACTTAACAAGAAAAAATAACATCTAACTCCATCAAAAAATGGGGAGAAGAAACGAACAGACATTTCCTCAAAGAATAAATACAAATGGCCAAAAGGCACATTGAAAAAATGTTCCACATCACTAATCATGAAGGAAATGCAAATCAAAACAACAATAAGGGGCTGGAGAGATAGCATATTGGTAGGGTAGGGCGTTTGCTTTGCACGTGGATGACCCAGGATGGACCTGGGTTCAATTTCTGGCATCCTATATGGTCCCCCAAGCCTGTCAGGAGTGATTTCTGAGAATAGAGCCAGGAGTAACCCCTTATCGCGACTGGGTGTGGCCTCCCCAAAAAACACAACAATGTGTCATCTCACACCACAGAGACTGGCACATATCACAAAGAACAAGAACAGCTAGTGCTGGTGCTGATGCAGGGAGAAAAGAACTTATGCACTGCTACTGGGAATGTCCTCTAGTCCAGCCTTTCTGGAAAACAGTATGGACATTCCTCATAAAACTGGAAATTGAGCTCCCATTTGATCCAACAATACCATTCCTTGGAATATAACCCACAAAAACACAATACAAAAATGTCCTTTGCATGCTTATATTCATTGCAATCCTATTTACAATAGCCAGACTCTGGAAACAACCCAGGTGCCTGACAACAGATGAGTGGCTAAAGAAATTATGGCACATATACACAATGGAATACTATACAGCTGTCGGGAAAAATGGAGTCATGAAAATTTCCTATACATGGATGGACATGGAAACTATTATACTGAGTGAAATAAGTCAGAGGAAAAAAGATAGACACAGAATAGTCTCACTCATCTGTGTGATTTAAGAAAAATAAAACAGTATGGTAAAAGACCCAGAGACAACAGAGATGAGAGCCAGAAGGACCAGCCCGTGATATGAAGTTTACCACAAAGTGATGAGTGCTGTTAGAGAAAGGACTACACTGACAACTATCACGACAATGGTAGTGAGTGAGAGAAATAGAATGCCTGTCTTGAAGACAGACGAGGGTGGAGGAGGAGGAAGATTGGGGGGCTTTGGTGGCAGGAAGGTTGAACTGATGTGGGGGGGGTGTACATTTTATGACTGAAACTCAACTACAAATACATTTGTAACCAGAGTGCTTAAAGAAAGATAATATTAAAAGAAAAAAAAAAGACCCCATGTTTCTTATTTGTTTTCTTCTTTGGGCCCTGTGTACAGAGCTTATTCCTATCTCTGTGTTCCAGGGTCACTTCTGGTGGTCCTTGAGTTTTATATGTGAGTTGTGATCATGACAATTCAGCTGGAATCATGGCCAAATGGTCACATGCAATGAAAGTGTCTGACCTCCTGGACTATCTCTTCAGCATCTCTATGGGGTTTTATTGTTTGTTTTGTTTTTATTTTTGTGTCACACCCGGCAGGGCGCTGGAGTTACTTCTGGCTCTATGCTCAGAAATCACCCCTGGCAGGCATGGGGGACCACATGGGATGCCAGGATTCGAACCACTGTCCTTCTGCATGCAAGACAAACATTCTACCTCCATGCTATCTCTCCGGCCCCTATTTTTTTTTTAAAGAAACTTTCCATTTTATTTTTAGAACTATAAGTATTAGGGTGTGGAGCTTCCTCTTTGGGGGGAGTACATTGGATGGTGCTCAGGGGCTATTCCTGGCTCTGAGCTCAGGAAACACTTCTGGTGGGCTCAGGAGACCTAAAGGGATGCTGGGGATCAAACTCCGGTCAGACATGCAAAGCAAATACCCTACCTGCTGTACTATTGCTCCAGCCTGGGGCTCCCTATTTTAATCTTTTGCACGCAATGACTGTTCCAACACTGTTTTGGTTTTATTTTTTGTGTTTTTTTTTTTTGGGGGGGGGTCACACTTGGCAGTGCTCAGGGGTTATTCCTGGCTCCATGCTCAGAAATTGCTCCTGGCAGGCACAGGGAACCATATGGGAAGCCGGATTCGGACTGATGACCTTCTGCATGAAAGGCAAACGCCTTACCTCCATGCTATCTCTCCAGCCCTCTGTTTTGGTTTTAAAAGGTGTTTATTTTCCTTCAACTTAGATTTTCTTTCTGTTGAATAGCCTTTGAAGGGACAGCTTAGGAGAGTTCCACTGCAAGGAATTTGAGGAATTCTCCATTTGCAGGACAGCGAAGACTTTAGGTGTGGAGCAAATTCTCTGCTGACTTACATTGGAACCTAGAACAGTGCTGTAGGGACCCTTCCCAGGATAGGTAGAAAGTTAGTCTGGCACAAATGACACCAAGTTGGAGCCCTCAAGAAGTTATCAGGACCAAGTTAGCTAGAGGGGAGACCTCAGTGGATAGGAGGACGCCTCACTGTCTCAGCCCAGCCCAGCCCAGTCCATCCATGCAGCTCTCTGACAGGGGATAAAACTCAGTCAAAAATCTGCTTAGCAAAAGGGGATTTCCATGTCATGGCAGTAATTTTATAACACAGTTTGCCCCAGTTTTGGTCTTATATATATACACACATATAGTGGTTTCTGGGTAAGAATTTTAGATCACAGGGCCAGAGCGATAGCACAGTGGTAGGTCATTTGCCTTGCATGCGGCTGACCCGGGACAGACCTGAGTTCAATTTCCGGCATCCCATATGGTTCACTGAGCCTGCCAGGAAGAATTTCTGAGTGCAGATCCAGGAGTAATCCCTGAGTGCCACCAGGTGTGGCCTTAAAACAAACAAACAAAAACAAAACAAACAAACAAAGGAATTTTAGATCAGCCTATTTCAACCAGAATACAACTCTACTGTGGATCTCCAGATGTGGGGCTACAGATGAAAATCACTGTGTCTATGTGTGTGTGGGGGGTCACAGCTGTGACTAGGGGTAATCAGTAGGACAGGAAGGAAGGGACAGGAAGAAAACAAGGTTAAAATGGGACATGGTTGGAAAAAGATTGAGAAACATGTAATGGATTTATTTTTTATTTTACTTTTATTATTTACTTTTATATATGTGAACCTTAAAAAATGGGCTAGGAGATAGCTGAAAGAACTGAAAAGTCTGGCCCTGGCCTCAGTCCTTAGTACTTAGTACTTTATGGGCTCCCAAACCCAATCAGGAGAAGTCTCAGAGCACCACCAAGTGTGGTCCCAAAACAGCAACAAGTAAGAGCATCTACTGAAATTAAATTAATCAATGAAAAAAATGGTGTCATTTCCATTTTGGAAGTGTGTATGTACATAATGCATATGTAGATAGAGAAAAGTTACCTATGACCCTTGGAACTTGATTTTCTTAGATGTGCTGTCTGCATGTAATCATAATGAAAATGCTTATATATATCAAGGTGGATTGTCTAAAGTTTAAACTCTAAACCCTCACTGAGGTGCTCTTGTCTTCCCAGCAAATGTTGAAATTACAGGAATAATTGATGGCTCAAGTTCAAGTCATGGCTGTAATTGCAAGAACTCTGGGTTTGGAATTCGAAGACCTCAATTTAGGTTCATATTGGGGATGCATATTGGCTCTGCCTCTCTGAGATTTTTGCTTTTTGCTTTAGTTAACTTGGGACTTTATTCATTAAAGGATAAACACTGGAGGTCAGTGGGGGAATGAGGAGTTTGGGCCACACCTGTCCATGCTCAAGGGCTATTTTTTTTTTTTTTTTGTCTTTTGTTTTTTTGGGCCACACCCGGTAACGCTCAGGGGTTACTCCTGGCTATGCGCTCAGAAGTTGCTCCTGGCTTGGGGGACCATATGGGACACCGGGGGATCGAACCGCCGTCCGTCCAAGGCTAGCGCAGGCAAGGCAGGCACCTTACCTTTAGCGCCACCGCCCGGCCCCCGGGCTATTTTTTTTTTTTTAATTGTAGTACTTTTATTTTCTTTTAATTTAAGCACCATGGTTACAAACATGCTTGTAGTTGGGCCTCAGTTAAAGAAAGAACACCCCCTTTCATCAGTGCAAATTCTCACCACCAGTGCCCCCCTACTCCTTCTTTCCCCACCCTCTGCCTATATATGAGACAGACATTCTACTTCTCTCACTCATTAACATTGTCATGGTAGTTCTTAGTGTAGTCATTTCTCTAACTGCATTCACCACTCTGTGGTGAGCTTCATATAGTAAGCCAGTCCTTAGGCCCTCATCTCTATGTCTCTGGGCATTATTACAATAATGTCTTTTATTTTTTTTCCTATTTCCTCCAGGATTTCATGTTTTGTGCCACAGTTTCTCAAAGTAACATCTGATTATCCTTTGGATCGCTGTATTATCTGTAGTGGCCTCAACCTTTTCTAATCTGGTTTATTAAGTTTCTGTCCCTTTTGTTGTGAATTTTGCTAGTGGTTTATCAATCTTGTCTTTTTTTTTTTTTTTTTTTAAAGAACTAACTTTTGCTTTTGTTGATCTTTCGAATTGTTTTTTGGGTTTCCATTTCATTAATTTCTGCTCTAAACTTCGTTATTTCTCAAGGGCTATTTCTATCTCTCTGTTCAGGAATTTCCCTTGGTGGTATCAGGGATTCAAACCAGGATTGACCACACACAAAACTGCATTCTATGTATACTATACAAAATAAACATTAACTGATGAAAATGACTGTAGACTCTGTGGTTGGGTATTAGGGTCCCGAGAATCTGCCCTTGGAATATTCCTGGGAAACTCGATTCCTAAGAAATGAAACTATAGCTAGAATAGGAAGGCCAGGTATTGAGCTATACTCTCAGAAGTTTCATAAAGTACTAAGTAGAGTAATGTAGTGGTTAAGATCTCAGGCACAGGGCTGGGAAGATAGTACAAGGACTAAAGCATGAGCCTTGCGAGCATCAGATCAAGGTTCAATTCTTTTTTTTGTTTGTTTGTTTTTGGGTCACACCTGGTGGTGCTCAGGGGTTACTCCTGGCTCTGTGCTCAGAAATCGCTGACACGCACAGGGGACAATATGGGATGCTGGGATTCAAACCACCATCTGTCCCAGGTTGACTGCATGCAAGGCAAACACCCTACCACTGTGCTATCTCTCCGACCCAACCAGGTTCAATTCTTGAAACTGCATATGATCCTCCAAGCATCACCAGGAGTTCCCTGAGCATAGAAACAGAAGTAAGCTCTGGATACCACTGGTATGCCCCTCTTCCCAATTAAAAAAACAACAACACATTTTTTTTTCTGTGTATAAAAATGCCGTCAGGTGCAGAAGCCAAATTGCAAGTTCAACTTCAGGTTCCACCAGAATCAGAAAGTTATTTTTTTAAATATCTCTTTTTTGTTTGTTTGTTTGTTTGATTTTTTGTTTTTTTGGGCTACACCTGGCGGTGCTCAGGGGTTCCTCCTGGCTGTCTGCTCAGAAATAGCTCCTTGCAGGCACGGGGGACCCTATGGGACACCGGGATTCGAACCAACCACCTTTGGTCCTGGATCGGCTGCTTGCAAGGCAAACTCCGCTGTGCTATCTCTCTGGGCCCTAAACATCTCTTTGATTCAGTTTTCTTCCATCTGTGAATAGAGATAAGAATAGCATATACATGTGGCAACTATTATAAAGATTAAATGAGTTACCATGTATCATGCACAGAACACACAGTACTCGGTACATAGTAGATCAATACTAGTTAGCATCATTATTATTTGATACAGAACACATAAGGCAAGACCTTTCTAACACAAATGTGATCATACTCTTTTTTTTTTTATTTTGGGGACACAGCTAGTGGTGCTCAGGGATACTCCTGCACTCAAAAATCGCTCCTGGCAGGCTCGGGGGACCACATGGAATGCCGGGATTCAAACCACCTTCTGTTCAAATCAGCTGTGTGCAAGGCAAATGCCTTACTGCTGTGCTATCTCTCCAGCCCCAGACCACACTCTTACTTGGTTGCCATTTTCCTTTTCCTCCTGACTTGTTCTTGTCATCTGGCTAACTTAATGGTTGTTAAGCTGGTTCCCACAGCTTTATGTAGCACCAGCAAAGATGCAAAGTAGAGGAAGGAACTGAGAGGCAAATACTGGCAATTTTGCACCAGCTCTTCAGGTGTGTGGGGCTGGACCAAATTCCAGACCTGACTGACATAAGCTAGGTGTGTATCTCACCATTACTATCTTGCTGGCTTCAGGTGTGTTTTCCAAATGATCTATACAACCTGGATGAATGAATGGAATAAATGTTTATGTGGGGCGTAGATGTTTTGAATGTTTTCTTTTATTTTTTTCTTTTGCACATACAACAATACTCAGTGTTTACTCCTTGACTCTGCACTCAGTAGTTACTCCTGATGGGCTCAAAGGACCATTTGGGATGCTGAGAATCGAAACTTGGTCAACTTTGGTCAGTGTGCAAAGCTATACTACTTGCTGTACTATTGATCCGGACCATGTATTGAAAATGTTTTAAGATCTGTGTTCCAAATTCTGATGCCAATTTATGTCTTTTGTTCTCAAATGGATTTACTTTTCTGTTTTTCTTTCCCTGCCTTTTCCCATCATTTTTGGTGACTGCTGTTGTGATGGCCAGGGATTCATCTGGTTTTGATGCTTGCATTCCTGCCTGTGGTACTCTCTGTGATTGATTGTGTTGTATTTTATTGTGTTGCTGTGACACATTCTGGCTTTAGTGCTTGCTGGGGGCTACACACTTCAAAGGTGGTGTTTGCATACACACACCTGGCCATACTCCAGGGATTACATTTTATTTTAGGGTCCCAGACTGAAGCTGGCTCCTGTGATCATTCCCCAGGATTAAACTCATCACCTCATGCTTTGCAAGGTGGGTGCTTTTAGTGAGATGTTCCCAGGACCCCTCAAATTGTGTTTCTAAAATGGAAAGTTTTCTTTTCCAAAATGAATTCTGCAGATAGCCCCTACCTCCCACCTGCTTGCAGTGCTAGAATGAATCTGGAAAAGGTGAAATTTTTTTGGAGGGTTTATTTTGTTTTGGGGACATACTTGATTGTGCTCAGATGTTACTCCTGGCTCTATACTCAGGAATCACTCCTGGAGGACTTGGGGGGACCATATGGGCTGCTAGGGATCAAGCCATAAGCAAGGCAAATGCTCTACCTGCTACTCGGGTTCCTGGAAAAGGTGACTTTTAATTTAGAAATCTGTGGGTAGTGAGAGATCATAGGGTCGCATAGACAGAGGTTGAACTCTAATGTTGCACACATGGAACCCATGGGATGATATAAACCAGCGAACTTCACTTGATGGAAAATATCAGGGAAGGCCGATGTTGGCAGAGGGATCAGCACACGCTTTCCTCATAGTGCTAATCTCTCAGCGCTGACCCCAGTTACAGATGTTCCTTCCGAGCAATTCCAGACCCCAGACTTTCAACTTGCTCTTGGCTAATCTGAGCTGCTACGATCTGCGATGTCACCTCTTGCTGTGCAAGAAGAGGAGACACTTGATGCTGGGGATCAACCCAGGACCTCACAAATGCAAAACCAATGCTCTTTTTTCTTCACCCCACGTTGGCACCTGGACTGTCATTTGACTTTATAGCCATGGGAGTGTCTCCCTGAAAATCAATGATGCCATGGCCTCTGAAAGCTTCCTGAAAAGCATTAGAAAGGGGGTTAGTTTTGGGGACCTGCCCCATAACTCTGTGTACATGTCCTTTCCTTCCCCTAACTGAATTATTTGTCTGCATGATGGGTTGGTAGATTCATACCCATAATGCTGGGAATCATTTATCAACCTCGCACCCATTGTCTTTGGTTTCTTCTTTTTCTGTCTTTCTGTGTTCCTCAAAGCTATTTTTGGAGAGGGGAGTGCAATTTTAGAAACTTCCAGATTGTTTCAGGGTTTTATAATCACAAACAGCGAGGTGGAGAAAGGAGAGAAGGCAACTCACTACTTTTTGCCTAAGAGCAAGCATTTTGGAGAAACCGTGCAAAGTCAGGGTCTCATTGGGGCGAGGTGTGCAACTGGGGCGGGGATGCTTCAGAAGTCAGAGCTCACTGTAAATACCTGTAGATCGCATCAGCCTTAATGCAGTTTCTTTTTTTCTTTTTTTTCTTTTTTTTGGTTTTTGGGCCACACCCAGCGGTGCTCAGGGGTTACTCCTGGCTGTCTGCTCAGAAATAGCTCCTGGCAGGCACGGGGGACCATATGGGACACTGGGATTCGAACCAACCACCTTTGGTCCTGGATCGGCTGCTTGCAAGGCAAACACCCCTGTGCTATCTCTCCGGGTCCAGTGCAGTTTCAATGGTTTCAGGCCTTCTGGTCCTCGAGTATTTGGCATGTTAACAACTCCGGGGAAAGGTTGCGAGCGGCCGGGTCAGATCATGGTCATATGGAGGCAGGGATGGGGCGAGGTGCTTGGGGTTCTTGATTTTGGAATCACTTGCTGGAACCCCAGTGAGTTCCTGCGCTTCTCTCAGGTTTGGCCTTGGTACCCCGAAAAGCATTTATTCTAACTCCAGCCGGGACACAGGCTTTCTAGTCGCGCCCTTCTCCTCTACTGTCCTATGTGTCTGCCTGAGGACCTGGAGGAGCGTGCTGGGTTAAAGTCCACACGCTGCTGCGTGTGTGTGTGTGTGTGTGTGTGTGTGTGTGTGTGTGTGAGTGTGTGTGTATGCAAGACACGGGACATCAAAGCCTGTATGTGTATATGTATGCAAAACACGAGGCATCTAAGTCCGTGTGTGTGTGTGTGTGTGTGTGTGTGTGTGTGTGTGTGTGTGTGTGTGTGTGTATGTGTGTGCCCCCTCCGAGCCGAGCCGAGCCTAGCCGAGCCGAGAGAGGGGGTGTCCGCCGGAACACACGCAGGGTGGCAGGGCGTGGATGCGGGGCGCGCCCGCTCTGCAGCGCACGCGTCTCCCCAAGCCCGGGGACCCCGGGGACCCATCCGTGGGGCGCGTGGGTGGCTCGGGAGGAGGCCGCGGGCCGCTCGGAACTTGCGGGGAAAGTGGTGGCGAGGGCGGAGTGGGCCTCCTGGAGAAGGAGGAGAAGGAGGAGGAGGAGGAGGAGGGGGAGGAGGAGGAGGAGGAGCGGCCGCGGCTGCATCCCGCCCGTTGGCTCCCTCCTTCCCTTCCCTTCCCTTTCCCTCCCTTCCCTGCCCTCCTCTGCCGCCGCCTCCTTCTCTTCCCCCGTGTGAGTCAGGCGTTTCCCGGGGCTCGGCCGGAGCCACCGCGTCCCGGGCGCGCAGGGCCATGGAGAGGGCTGCCCAGGGCGCGGACGGCGGCGGCGGCTCCAGCCCCGGCCCCGGCAGCAGCAGCCGCAGCAGCAGCAGCCGCGCCACCTCGGCCGGCTCCTCGCCCTCCTGCGCCCTGGCGAGCCGCGGGGTGCCGGGCCGGGGCGCGGGGGGCAGCCGCAGCAGCCCTGGCTCGGTGGCCGCCAGCCCGTCCGGGGGCGTTGGCGTTGGCTTTGGGGGTCGCAGAAGGGAGCCGGCGGCGCTCGAGGGGGTGCTCAGCAAGTACACCAACCTCCTGCAAGGTTGGCAGAACAGGTAACGCACCCCCGGAGTGCCTGCGGGCATGTGTGTGCGCGAGCCTGCATGTGTGTGCGTGTGCGCTCCGAGCGCGCGCCCCTCTCCAGCCCGCACCCCGGCTTCCCTCCCGGATCTCGGGATCCTCAGGAGGGTTTGCAGGGGCCCAGCCGCAGTGGGTGGGCACGGGATGGTTGGTTGGTTGGTCTCCCCGGCCCGGCCTTGCCTTCCTTGCCTTCTTGGTGCCAGAAGGGCTGCTGGCCAAAGGGGCGCAGGAGAAAGAAGGCAGGCGAGCTTTTACGCACGCACCCAGACTGCCAGCCTCATCCAGCTTCTCCTCTGGTCTGAGCCTGGCTGAGAGTGTCCCCCCCCCACCCCCGAGTTCATTGGCAACTTTGGTGTTGGGAAACCACCCGCTTTCTGGGGCGCGCTGTCCCCTTCCCCAGCTGCAGGCTGGGAAGGGTCTTGTCTCCTCCACCAAGTGTCATTTGGATAGATCCGCTCGGCTGGCTTGCAAAACGGACGCTGCACTATTATTATTGTTATCATAACCGTCCCCATCATCATCATCTCCCTTTCGGTGGCTTTGATGTCGCCTGCTGGGACAGTTTAGTTAAGGACACGTGTCCCAGTGAGGTCGCCCAGGGAAGGGGCCTCCTAAGCGCCCTGCGGGTAGTGGGTGGGTGGTGACCGGGTGGGGTCTGTCTTGAGAGGGAGGCAGATTTGTAAAGAGCAGAGGTTGCACTCTGCTGTCTACCTTTTTAAGTTGCTTTTGGGGGAAAAAAAAAAAAAGAAAAAACAACACAAAAAACCAACAGCCAGAGGGAAATACAAATGCCCATATCAGGAGACAGGTGAAGGGAGTTTTTTGGAGAGATCTTTTGTCCCGCCTCTGAGATGGCTCTTGCCATTGAGAACCTGGAGTCCCTAAGGATGATTGTGAGGTTTGAATCTCTCCTTGGGAACTCCTGAGTATCTTTGTCAGGGTGGGCTCCATTTCTTGGCCATCTTTCCAGGGAGGCTTTGGGGGATGGTCAGTGGGCTCCATTTCTTGGACATCTCTCAGGGAGGCTGGGGGTTTAGTCAGTGCTAACCTCTGGCGTGTCACCAGTTATTTGCACAAAGGCATTAAAAGGAGGAAGATAAGTACCTATGGAAACGAGACTATCGCTGTACGGGTCTTGGAGGTCACTGCCCAGTCACCTGAGTTGCCTAGGAGATCTGTCTGCTACTCAGTTCATGGAAGTTGCTCTTTGACTTTTGAATTCTTTTGTTTCTCAAAATAGCCCTACTGTCTGCTCCTGCCTCTCTTCCCCCCACCCCGATTCGATTCTTGAAAGCTGAAAAAGAACAGATAGAATGCGTGGGAAGAGAGGGAGAAAGATCACTAAATCTGACTTTAGTTCTTGACTTATTGTGTCATTTTTCAAGGCACCTCAAGTTACCTTGACAGAAACTGTTTTGTTTGTATTTTGGGCAGTCACTTTTCTTTCATGCCCCCCCACCCATGTACTTTAATGAGACCAAACAAACCTTAGATACAGGATTACAGTTATTTATCTTGGGGATGTTATTTTACCTGGAGAGAATATTAAAGGATTTGTTCTTTGTGGTGGATTTAGGAGGAACGGAGTAGCTCATGCTTCTGTATAATTTAAAATCCACTGGGATATTTAGGTTGGAGGTCAGATTGACAAGAGGAACATTAATAATAATAACCACTTAGATGCCTGTAGGTTGTAGCAGTGACATGTGGCTCTGGTATACTGCTCAGATTCATCTTTGTTAAGTTAGCCGGAATTGTTTTTGTTATAGAGAACTTTTTCTAAGCCTACCTGATGCCGTAAAGCAGGGGTCCTCAAACTTTTTAAACAGGGGGCCAGTTCACTGTCCCTCAGACCATTGAAGGGTCTGACTATAGTAAAAACAAAACTTATGAACGAATTCTTATGCACACTGCATATATCTTATTTTGCAATGAAGAAACAAAACAGATACAAATACAATATGTGGCCCGTGGGCCATAGTTTGAGAACCACTGCATTAAAGCATATATTTAATTAAAAATTTTGGGGGCAAACCCAGCAGTGGTCAGGGATCACTCTAGCTTGGAGGACCATAGGTGGTATTGGAGACTGAACCTGGTTGGCCATATGGAAGACAAATGCCCTACCTGCTGTACTAATACTCTTAACCCAAGAAAGCATCTACTTATTTATTTATTTTGGTTTGGGGGCCACACCAGGTGGTGCTCAAGCTTACTTCTGGCTCTGATCTCAGAAATTGTTCTTGGCAAGCTTGGGGGACCAGGCTAGGGGTCGAACCTAGGTTCATCCTGGGTCGGCCATGTGCAAGGCAAATGCCCTACCACTGTGCAATCAGTCCGGTCTGCAAAAAAGCACTTATTTTGAATGTTCAACGCCCTATTTAGTTTTATTGGTAGCATTGTAATCCACAACTCAGACCCTGAAAAAGTCAATTTGGGCCAGAACACCAACTAAAGAGCATAAAGTGAGATCCTAGGAAAGGTAACTTAACCTTCGGGACACACTCAACTCTAAAATGTGGGCCACTTGGCTTATACTCATTGGCCTAGAGGGGGTTTGTCATCAGAGTCGAGGGAAAAAGTGCAGTGAGGGGCTTCTATCCCTGTTATAGTTATTCAAGACCCTGTCCCAGCATTAATAGCCTGATACAGACGTAGAAAAGAGTTCAAGAATCAAGTGCATGCTACCAAATGATCATAAGTGTTCAGAAAGTGAAAGGTTAAGGATTTAACATTTTTATGCTCAATGATACACTAAAGGTAAATGTTTGAGGGAATGGTTTTGGTGAATCTGTCTTTTAACCCTGTGCTTGGTTTTCCTAGGAAGTGAGCTTCTGGGAAAGGAACCCAACGAGCTCAGGGAAGTGTGCCAGTACCAGCTCACACATGAATGAGAGAAAGAATGTCAGACCATGCTCAGGTTGCCCAGAAGGATTTTAGGTGGGGAGGCATGGGCTTTAAATAGTTTGCTCTGGCTGCTGCGGGCAGGTGCATCTTTCCAGAGACTTAGATCTGCAAGCAGAGTCCAGAATGGTATGGTGGGGGTTCAGGCAAGAGATGCTGGGACTTAAATTTGGGACACAAGAGCAATAAGGAGACAGACTTGCAGTAGAAGTAGAGAAATCTGATAGATTGGATGTGCAGGAGAGAGAAGAGGAATCAAGGAAGATTTCCTATGTAAGCCTGAGAGGAAGACTAGGGCCACAGAAGAGGAAATGTTTGTGGATAACATGGAAGGCAGCCTCAGCCTAGATTCCATTTGTGAAGTCTCCCCCTGTATAAAGTTGGTTCTGCCAGCCCATCAATGCCCTGTGGCCAATATTACTCTCAGACCCCAAAAGTTTACCTTGAAGGCATGGTTTCCCAGAATTTGGGGACTATGTAATCCATTTTGAAAGGTCTTTGGGTATGATAATAATTGGTAAAATTATTAATAACCTAAGAGGTGACTCGTGATACCAGGTTAAGAATGGCTGCTCTGAATTTGCTCTTTTTGGCTTCATAAAGCCTGTTCGCACATCTTGCTGTCTAGGTTGCTGGAGTGTGCTGGGCCCGCACATTCAAATCCTTCAGAGATTCTAGATTGCCTCATTGACATTAATAACGAAGGGGTGTTGCCTAGGTTACAAAACAGAGCAGAACGTGATTTATGCTTCAAAATATTTCTTGAGGGGCTGGGAGACGGTGCAATGGCTCAAGCTCTGGCCTTGCAAGTGGAAAGGCCTTGGTTCTATTCTTGGTGCCTCCAGCAGATGTACAGTTCAATCCTGGCATCTCTTCTTGTTGCGGTAAATTCAGCACAGTGAAGGGAAGGGAGAAATCAAACTAAACAAAATACTGATTGTGCATCTGCTTTGGGGTAGCTACTTCCCTGCAAAAGCTGCTCAATTCTTCTTTGAAAATGTGGGTTGTAGGGCCTGTGTGATAGGATAGTGGGTAAAGTGCTGGTCTTGCCTGTGGCTGACCTGATTTTAATCCCTGGCACCACGTATGATCCTTTGAAGCCAGCTGGAGTGATCCTGAGTAAAGAGCCAGAAATGAGCTCTGAGCACCACCAGCTGTGGCTCTAAAACAAACAAATAAATAAATGTAAGTAGTAGGACCAAGAGATAAGAATGGGGTTAAGGTACTTACTTGCCTTGCTAGCTAAGGACCCTAATTTGATCCCCGCATTTGTCCTGCATATGGTCCTTGTAGCACCGCCAGGGGTCAGCCCTGAGCAGAGAGACAGGAATAGCTCTTAAGCACTCTTTTGGGGTTTCCCATTCTCTGACTCATCCTGACTGAGACCAAATGCTGTAGTATTTGAGGAGATGTACACTCAGTTCTTACACTGGGTTTCTTCTTTGGTGGATGTGATTATGGGTGATTTTTAATTTTGTCTCTTTTTATTTTGTTCCATTATCCCCCCTCCCCCTCTAAGGTGAACTTGCCTTCATTTCTCAAATTTGAAAAATCATGAAAAAAAAAAAAAGAAAAAAGGAAAGCTATACTTCTTATATGATCTCTAAGTAATGGAAGTTAAATCTAGAGGATAGACCTGAACTCTGTCATACTCTCCGAAAAATACACAAGCCATACCTGGGTATACTTCATCAAGTTCCCATTTCTAAATTAACTTTATTGGTTGAAGGCTACACTCCATAGTGCTGGGTGTTACTCTCAGCTGAGTCACAAGTGTCACTCTGTAGGATGCATGGAAAAACCATGTGCATAGGGATAAATTCAGGGAATCCTGCATGCAAGGTATGTGCTACAGTCTTTTGAACTCTGTCTGTGCCCTTCGTACATTTCCATACACGCAGTGCAACCAGATCAAGAAACAGAAGCTACCTGCCACCCCACCTCCTTGTAAGCATAGTACTGTGAAGTTTCCATCCTTTTGACCTACCTTCCCTAGGTTAGGTCTCTTTTTTGAATTTCCTTTCTTGCTATTTCTAGCTATTGAGAATTGCCATGAATTCTAGAATTCTAGCTATTAAGCATTGCCATGAATATATGGTTTGAGTATTTGATAAATAATCTATGTGTTTTTCTTTTCTTTTTTTATGAGTTTTTCTCTAGGTGCATATCTAGATTCTAGATCATAATGCTTGTATTGTCTATCTTATGCTAAGGGGTTTCCAAAGTGGTAGTCTTTGTTTCTACTTCTAGAATTATGAGTGTTCTGAGTGTTATTTGTCCTTGTCCACTTTTGACACTCTGTTGTTTACATTTTAGACAATATGGTGTCTGTGTGATGGTTGCTTTCCTTATGACTATTAAAAGTTCAACATATTTCCATGTGGGTATTGGCCATTTTGGATGTCATGGTTTGTGTGGTGCTGTTGAAATGTACTAGGAAGTCTGCCTGTTATTAATAAGGAGATGAATTTCTTGATGGCTACATGTATACATACATTGGCTCTGTGTAGTTTGCAAAACTAGGTTGCTTTTTCACTGGTAACTTGCCTTTTCATCTCTTACTATCGTCCTTTCTCTGTTGTTTGATTTGGGGCCACATCTGGGAATGCTTAGAGCTTACTCTTGGCTCTGTACCAAGGAATCACTCCTGGCAGTACTTGGAGGACCAGACAGAATACTGGGGATCAAATATGGGTTGACTGCTTGCAAGGCAAATGCACTTCTCTGCTGTACTGTGAATCCAGCCCCTTACTATTGTCTTGATAAACAGAAATAAAAAAATTAATTGCTCGTTTTTCTTTTCTTTTTTTTTTATAGTTTTTTTTTAAAGTTCTGTCTAGCATCTTTTTGGAGTTTTGTTTGCTTGGTTTTTTGCTTCTTGAGCCATAACTGTGAGTGTTCAAGGAGCCACTCCTGGCTTGCTGGTCAGGGTTTGCTTCTGGCTATGCTTGGGTGATTGTCAGGTACAGGAATTGAACCTAGACTACCTGTACTCAAAGTATGCATCCAACTTATTGAACTCTGTCAAGACAGCATTGAGTAAATCATTGCCTGTGGTAGCAAAACTGGCCTATCCTGTCTGCATTCCAGAAAGCAAGTGAGTTTTAAAATAAATGTGATTCAAAAATATCTTACTTGCTGGAGTTATTATGGGGGACATGAACTGACAGTAGAAGTTTCATTGGACTTGGACTTCCAGTCCATATCAGTGTCCTGTGATGGGTACTACAGATGGAAAAATGGAAAAATTTTCATGGTTCTAGAGCCAGAATCTAGGATCATTTCAATGGGCGCAGAAACAGACTGCGTGTTACCGAATGGTTCTCTCACCAAACACATCAAGGTTTAGCCTCTTAGGCTGGGTGTCATGATCCCATGTAGTATCAGTGTTTTTAAATGCAGGGGTTGTTCTAAAATAGAATTTCAGATGTACTACCAATCACTGATCTGTGTACCTCTTTACACACCTATATGTGTCCAGGAGTTGCATGGAAACAGTTTTTTTTGTTTGTTTGTTTGTTTTTGGGTCACACCCAGCAGCTCAGGGGTTACTCCTGGCTCGACACTCAGAAATTGCTCCTGGCAGGGACCATATAGGATGCCTGGGATTTGAACCACTGACCTTTTGCATGTAAGGCTAACATCCTTGTCTCCATGATATCTCTCTGGCCCCACTCATGGTCTCTTAAAAAGGACTTCTGCGATTAAATTAGAATCCCAGCCCCGCATTCCCTGCTAGCCTTCCTATTAATACGAACCTTAATGAAAGCATATTGCCCTATATATAACACAAGATCCAGAGGTATGTAATTGGACATTTGGGGTGGGGTGAGGTGAAGGGCATGTGTTCACAGCCTCATGCATGACTGCTGCTTAAGTCCATCTCCCTATCCATCTCTCCTGCCCCCCATCCCCCAAATTCGGTCATTGCCATGGTCCCAGCCGTGGTGCTTTCTCTCCAAGACAGGTGCAGGTTACCATCATGCCTGCAAGTGGCTTGCTAGGGAGAATGGTGATTGATTCACCTCAGTGGAAGAAACAGTCTGTGCAGGATGGAGTAGGCCAAGTTAGGATAGAGAGCCAGTAACTGAATTTCTCATGCCAGCCAGTAAACTGAGCTGAATTTCCTTGAACAGGCAAATCAGACTTCTCTTTGGGGCCTCTTTCCCTACTGTTGAGCAATCCATTTTAGAAATCTGACCATCATAATTTGTGATTTGTCCCATCTCCAGAATGACTCATAAGCCTGAGGCCTTTTGAAAAAGGCTTAATAAACTGGAGTAAAATTTAAGGTCTTTGGTGTTCTTTGACGAGCTTCGGCAACTACTTATTCCTGTTGAACAGTCTCTTGTGGTGCTTTTCAGTGACTGCCCCCTTTCCAGACCCCTATCCCTTTCTGATTTTTTATCCTCACGAAGGATTCCTGTCTGTCCTTTGCACAAATCCATTGCAAGATATTCAGTGCAGTGCCTGGTCTGATTGGTTTTTTCCATTCAGCTTTCATATAGTTTGTAAGTCTTGGCCATGGACATAGGTCTTTCTCTCTCTTGGGTAAGTCTCTAGGGTAGGAAATGTGGAGCTGAGGGTGAATGCCTGTGGAGATCCTTAGAACTTTCCCATGTGGTGGGATCACAGCTGCCCAGCAAGCTACCATGAGTGGAATGTTTGCTCCTTCTCTCAGCCTACTTAAATGCCTGTTTCTCTGCCTGAGGAAGCCCTGTTCTCAGGGCTGCAGCCTGTAGGAGAGGCTGCAGGGACTGCCTTGCTATTCTTTTTGCCTCCTTTTGGTGTATGACCTTGGGTGTGCTTAACTTGGGGCCCTCAGTTCTCACTGATAGCGAGACTGTTGCAGCATAGTTCAGTGGTGTCCATCCAGGGTTTGGCTGTTGGCAGCCATGCCTTCCAGACAGACCTGCGGGTAACTGTATTAGTGAATGGAGGGCTCTGTCTCTTGCTTACTCCTGTTTCTCTTTTATCCCCCCCTCTTTCCTCCTCCCTTTCCTGCCAGTGACGAAACTCAGGGTTTCAAAAATGCAAGGCAAGTTTGACCACTGAGCCTCATCCTAAGTCCATAGGCATTTCTTCTTCTTCTTCTTCTTCTTCTTCTTCTTCTTCTTCTTCTTCTTCTTCTTCTTCTTCTTCTTCTTCTTCTTCTTCTTCTTCTTCTTCTTCTTCTTCTTCTTCTTCTTCTTCTTCTTCTCTTCTCCTCCCTCCCTCCCTCCCTCCCTCCCTCCCTCCCTCCTTCCCTCCTTCCCTTCCTCCCTTCCTTCCTTCCTTCCTTCCTTCCTTCCTTCCTTCCTTCCTTCCTTCCTTCCTTCCTTCCTTCCTTCCTTCCTTCCTTCCTTCCTTCCTTCCTTCCTTCCTTCCTTTTTTTAAAATAATTTTTATTGAGACCAATGTGAATTACAAGTCTTTCACGTATTTCAGGTACACAGTGACAGTGAATTAGGGCCATTCCCACTACCAGTGTTGACCTCGCTCCACCATAGTTCCCAGCCTGCCCCCCATACCTCTACCCTTAGCTCCCTGGATGGCTAGTATAAAGGATCCCTTTTGTGTATAGCTTGTTGTAGTTTGGATTTCTTGATTCTATTGTGGTTGACTTTGGGTTGGGTATTTAGGTTTGATTATTTTTTATTTCCACTCAATGCTCATGAGATTGCTTGGCCCCTGGGTCCCATCCACTTTTTTTAGACTGTTTCTTAGGCATCTTCTTCACTGCCAGTGGCCTCAGGTGACACGTCATTGCTTTTTGGAGAGGACTCCCCACCAGTTCTGAGGCTGTCCACATGGACTCTAGATACTTAGCCAAGTGTGTCATATGGTCAGTATGAGGGCTTAACTCTATGGTGTCATTGGGTTCAGAAGTGATGGCAGCCACCAAGGAAAACCAACCACCTCAATGGTGCCCATGCGATGATGATGGTAGACATCCAGGATTATGCCTGCTGCTTTGGGGGTCAGGCTGCCCTCAGAGTCAGTCTTGGGGTCTTACACATACAAGGCAGTTACTCCAGTTCTTTGGGCATTTCCCTGGTCTTTGTTTCTCAGAGAACTTGACTGTCCCCTTTGACTGCTCAGCCTGGAATCCTCAGTGTTGGCTTCCCTGGTATCTGAAAATGGGGAGACAGATGAGATTGGAGGCACCGCTGTGTCCTCAGAGGAGGAGAGAGATGATTGTGCCGGAAACGTGGGAGGCTTTTGTGCAGCTCTGCCTGGCTCCTGAACAAGGCAATTTGGGGCCAGTCCAAGACAGAATTAAAAAGGGAATGCGCCTGAGATTTGATTTTTGATAATAACCAAACTGTAATAAACATGGCCACAGTCTGGAGAGAAAGTCCTTGATTTGGGACCTCGGCTATGGAATCTGTAGCATGATAAAATTCAAAAACAGCCTGTGGTCTCCTTGCCAGCCTATTCTCTGAAACTTCACAGAGGCGGTCCAGCTCTGCGGAGTTTTTTTCTCTTGTGTGGTGAGTTTTTAAAGACTGTTTATAATTGGGTGTGGTTTGCCACTTTCTAGAAACATTATGTTGAAAATGCAATGAGTAGAAAGATGACCAACCAGTTTAGTCACCTCTTTTCCTGGCTGTGCTCAGTGTTTACTTGTAACGGTGACCAGTGAGCTGGAGTGGAATTCATTTTGCTTTTCCTTGAATGTGGGGAACCATGGGGCTTCTGGTAGGCCCCCTTGTGCGGTGGCTGCTTTGTCAGACACTGCCAATGACAGAGACACCAGCGAGACTGGGTTGGTCCTTGTTAAATGGAGTTTGCACTGACTTGGCCTCAGCCCCAAGTCCTGAGTGAGTTGGCATCTCAGCCCCCAGACACACTCCACTTTGCAGATAATTTAGCCTGGAGGGATGTTCAGGCCATGCAGCTATTGAGTACCTTTTTGTGTAAATGCCAGATGTTCTAGGAGAGGCCAGACCCAGCAAAAAAATCATGAACCCAGTTAGACAGAAGCTGAATTATCTACTAGCCATCTCAAATAGGGTAGGGTAGGTTTGGTTGGGGCTGGCCGGCTACTTAATCTTTTAGGATTTGGAAGTTTTAGGATTTTTTTCTTCTCCCTGTTCTAGCAAAGGCTGTGGACCAGAGGCAGTTTATGAGCAGCATTTATTTATTTATTTATTTATTTATTTATTTATTTATTTATTTATTTATTTAGTTTTTTTGGGTCACACCCAGAGAGACTCAGGAGTTACTTTTGGCTTTGCACTTAGAAGTTGCTCCTGGCAGTCTCGAAGGACCATTTGGGATGCCGGGATTTGAAACATCGTCAGTCCTGGATCAACTGCATGCAAGGCAAATGCCCTACCGCTGTGCTATCTCTCCAGCAGCCTTTATTCATATCTCCAGCCACCTTTACCTTCCTCCGTGTGGCGGCTGACCTGTTTGTGTTCACTGCAGCCCTGGTGACAGGATGGAAGCCTGGCTCTGCCTCGGCCCTGCTGTGCCACTCTGGACAGGCGTTTTAAGCTCTCTGTGTCTTCATTTCTTCAAATTTACAAAGAGTCCAGACACACTGTGTCTGTGTCATGGGGGTGCTGGGATCTGCTGAGGAGCTGTTTATGGAGGACAGTGACAGGCAGAGGGAACACTTAGAGGTGTTAGTTGCCAGCTGCTGTGGGGTCAGGCAAACCCCACTCTACCTGTAGCAGGCAGTCTGGGGGAGAGGATTTCATTCTGTAGGTGGGAACGGGGAAGAGGGACTTTATGGTAGAGGATCTGTGAATTGGGTTTGGAGGAAATGAGTTCGGTGGGGCAGGAGTAAAGGATATCAGTGGTGGGTGGGCAGAAATGAGACTGTAAACACAAGGCCAGGCTGTAAGGCTGCTCTTGAAGGAGTCCATTAGCCACTGAGACGACAGAGCACAATTGGCCAGTGTTGCCAAGAGGGAAAAGGAAGCACTTATGAGCCCCTAAGCAAGCATCACGTGATTACACGTACCAGCCAATTTCATCCTTAATACAACCTGGTGCTTATTCCGCATCTGCCCCTCTTCCCTTCTACACTCACACAGCCCTTGTTTTAAGCTGGATGATGTCTGTCCTGGATAAGCCTATAATTGTGCCCTTCCTCCTCTCCCTGAAAGCCAGGGAGGGCTACACAGTTACATTCTGGATGTGAGCAGAGTGGTTTTGCAGTCAGATCCTGGAGCCTTCTTCCAAATCTTTTTTTTTTTTTTCTTCCTATTTGGACTATAAACTGGTGGCTGGACCTGGAACAGAGGCTGAAATTCAGTTAACCCTTTTGACTGAGGTGACTGGGCTGAAATTCCTTAAGATAAGTACATTTTAGGTCTCCTGTGGATTTGGTTGATCTGAGTCACAACACAAATCTGGGACTTTCAACCTCCAGATTTTTCTCTGATAGGGGTGGGAGGTGTGGATAAGCTTCTTCTAAACCTTTTTGGGTTTTGGGAATATAACCAGCGGTGCTCAAGGACTATTCCTGGTTCTGTGCCCAGTATTGATGGTTGGTGGTTATTAGGAGACCATATGCAGTATTGGGGATTCAAACTAGGATCCAGGAGGATGGAGATAAGTGTCTTAATCTCTGTATTATCTCTCTGGCCGAGCATCATTTTTAAAAGCCTCCGTTCATAGCCCAATCTAATTTTAACCGAGGCAGTTGGAGTCTTACAGATGAAGAAGCCATGGTTCAGAGTTAGCTGGGTTGCATGGCTTGCAAATTGTGGGGCTAGGATCCAGCTGTCTCTAAAACCTATCCTTTGTTTTTGTTTTTGAGCCATACCCAGTGGTGCTTAGGGGTTATTCCTGGCTCTGCACACAGGAATTGCTTCTGGAAGTGCATGAGGATCATATGGAATACAAGGGATTGAACCTAGATCAACTGTATGCAAGGCAAATGCCCT
Source organism: Suncus etruscus (assembly GCF_024139225.1). Classification (NCBI taxonomy): domain Eukaryota; kingdom Metazoa; phylum Chordata; class Mammalia; order Eulipotyphla; family Soricidae; genus Suncus; species Suncus etruscus. The sequence goes on from NC_064867.1 coordinate 8,403,542, forward strand.
ACCCTTTGTACTATTGCTCCAGCCTTATAAAACCTGTATTATTAACTCTCTTTTTCCCTTCCTTTGTACTCTGGAAGGAGCTTGGAGACCTGCAAATTCTCACCCTTCCTTTTATAGAGGACATCACACGGGACTGGGCCTCTGTGTGTAGGTATGCCTGCTTATTCCATTACCAGAGATTCCTGATTGGTTATTAGCATTATTAACCACTGCAAGTTCTATCCCCTCACTCTCTCCTGCTCTAGCCATGGCCTTCCCCAAGAAGGGGGTCCTGGTGTAAGCAGGTCAGGTGGAATAGCACTCGAGAACACAACTGTCCATGAAGGGCGATTGGCAGGTGAACCCTTCCTGGCATCATAGTTTAAGGTATCCCAGTGGACTGATTCTTGGGACCAACTCTCTAGGCCCTTCCTCTCTTGGATTCAGGTTGGGGCCAGGAGTTCTGGCCTGTGACAAGCTGTGAATGCTGGCAGAGAGATCTTGATCTGCATGGAGTCCTTCTAGCTCATGCTACATAGCAGCATGTGTTTGCAGGAGGCTCTTTGGGATGACAGGAATCTCCAAGATCTACCATGTTACTGAGACCTGCTGAGCACCTCCACTCAGCGCAGACCTCAGCATCCTTGTGCATTTTTCAGCCTGCTCATTGAGCACTGCTCCCTTCAGTGCTGAGCAGAACTAGGGTGATCCTCTGCAGCAGCTGCTGCTAAGCCCTTTCTGTCGCATCTATTTTGCAGCATTTTATGTTGATGGCACATTTTGTACCAGCAAGAGTTTTCATGGTCATTTTCATGGGCCTGGCTGGATGTGTCCTGTTTTCTTTTGAATCTGAAGACTGCAGTTGATGCCTTGGCCCAAAGTGCATTTTATTTATTTATTTTATTTTGGGCCACACTTGGTGGTGCTCAGGGGTTACTCCTGGCTATCTGTTCAGAAATAGCTCCTGGCAGGCACAGGGGACCATATGGGACACCGGGATTTGAACCAACCACCTTAGGTCCTGGGTCGGCTGCTTGCAAGGCAAACGCCGCTGTGCTATCTCTCCAGCCCACCAAGCTGCATTTTAATATTGTTAGAACCACTTTGTCAATTCAGAGTTTCCGGTCACTGAAAATTTCCTGACAAAAAGCAGTTCTCATGATTCCTTTTGAGTCAGCGGATACTCAGTAACTTAGTAATCAACATGAGAACACCCTGTGTTTTAAGCCTGTTGAATAACAAGATAGAAACTGTATTTAGAAACTGTAGTAAAGAATAAGAATTGAGGGGACGGAGCTATAGCACAGTGGCTAGGTGATTGCCTTGCACGCAGCCAACACAGGATGGACCCCTGTTCAAATCCCAACATCCCATATGGACCCTGGAGCCTGCCAGGAGCAACTTCTGAGCACAGAGCCAGGAGTAACTCCTGAGTGCCACCAGGTGTGACCCTCAAGACAAAACAAAACAAACAAACAAGCAGAAAAGAATTGATTTTAGTTGGTTTTGAGAAGCAACATGTAGGTCTGGAGAGAGCAGAGTTTTATTTTTGGTTTGTTTTGGCTCTCACCTGGCTCTGCTGAGGGCTTACTCCTTACTCTGTATTTAGGGATCTCTCCTGATGATGCTCAGGTGAATGTCAGCATTGAACTCTGGTTGGCTACCTGCAAGGCAAGTACCAGAAACCTTGTACTTTCTCTCTAGCCCTAGTAAAGATTTTAAACAAAAGCAAAGCCTGACTCACACTTAGAAGAGATGCATTGCTATTCTTTATGTCAGGGAATTGTCTGAATTTTTGTTTATCTGAAGAGTTGTTTCCTTTTCCTTTCCAGTTTTGGAGCAGTCATGTTAAATTTATAATGTTTCTTGTTTCGTTTCCTTCTTGATTTTTGCTTTGTTTGTAATTTGTGACAGCAAATTCCATTGTAACATTCAATGCAAAGTGGTGTTTCATTTTTTGTTTTTGTTTTTGGGCCATACCCGGTGGCGCTCAGGGCTTACTCCTGGCTTTGTGCTCAGAAATCAGGCATGGGGGATCATCTGGGATGCCGGGATTCAAACCACTGTAGGTCCTGGGTTGGCTGATTGCAAGGCAAATGTCCTACTTTTCTGCTATCTCTTCATTTCCCCAAAGAGTGTGTTTTTAAGGGACTCAGTTACTGCTCTGATTTTAAAGGACATCATGATGGCAATTGAAAATTTTTATAAGTTCTATAAATAATAGTGCTGTGTGCATGTTAGTCATTTGCTCCTAATATTTATAAACAAAAATATGAGAGGTAAATGGACACTACGTAGTCAATTTACCTGAAATAGTTCAGGAAAAATGCATGCGTAGAGAAAGGTTAAAAATGATAAAGCAACTACAGTAAAATGTAAACAGTTCTCTAATAATAACTGTATTATGCTTATAATTTCTCTAAATTAAAAAATAGGCTAAAACATTTTACAGGAAGGAATTTAGCATGTTACAAAAATACATATAGGGATGTGTAGTATATAATAGTCCCTAACTGAATGGAACATATATAAATACAATTGTTATAGGGTTTTAAAAAATTGTTATTTGGGGCTACTCCCAGTGATGCTCAGGACTTATTCCTAGTTCTGTGTTCAGTGCTCACTCTAGTGGGGGTAGGGATGCTATACAGGGTGATGGAGATCAAACCCAGGTCATTCGCATACAAGATAAATACCCTACCTGCTGTACAATCATGATGGCCTCTACTTGTTGTTGTTGTTGTTTGTTTTATTTATTTGGCCACATATGGAGTACCAGAGATGGAATCTGGGTCAGCCACATGCAAGGCAAGCACCCTACCTGCCATACCATCTCATCAGCCCCTGTTTTTCTTTTCTTTTTTTTTTTCATTTTTGGGTCACACCCAGCAATGCTCAGGGGTTACTCCTGGCTGTCTGCTCAGAAATAGCTCCTGGCAGGCACGGGGGACCATATGGACACCGGGATTCAAACCAACCACCTTTGGTCCTGTATCGGCTGCTTGCAAGGCAAACACCGCTGTGCTATCTCTCCGGGCCCAGCCCCTGTTTTTCTTAACTCTCGTTTTCAATTCCACATATGAACTATGATGGAGCCTAGTGGGTTTCTTGGTTGTCTGTGAGCGTCTGTATACTCTGTTATGTAAAGCTGTCATGTTTTCAGCTGATGAGAAGACCAGGAAAGAAAGTTGGGAGATTTGTGCCCTTATGAGTTTTTTTTTCTGTTGAGTTGTTTCATTTGATGTTTGTCAATAGCTATTTCCATCTGAAAATGGGACAAAGAATGTCGTGTAGTGCTCGCTTCCCTCTTACTCCAGCTTAGAAAAATTAGACTCAATTTTCATTTGTAAGCACTCTCAAGCCTACAGCTTTATTAATTTTGTTGTTTAGAATTATGGTTTTACTTGTCCTAAAATGCTTGTAAAACATTGGTTGGATAAAAGGATCTGTGGGAATGTGTCTTGGAAATTTTGGGGTGATAATGGGCCAGTTTCTCTGTGACTTTGACTGCTTTGTAAATTTTTTTTGAGGGTGTGGGACCACATTAGCAGCTTTCCTCCTGACTCTGTACTCAAGAATCCCTTTTAGATTGAACTGGCATTGAACCTGGATCGGCTGTGAGTAAGGAAAGTGTCTTATCACTTCAGCCTTCTGCTTTGCATTATTTGACAGGACTACAGAGGAAGACTCTGGGGGTGGAGCTGGGTTCAAGTGTTTGAACAACAGGATGACAGGTGGTCATATTATTTATGGGGGCTGGGAAGGGTGGTTAAAACCAGTAGTGCTTTCAGTGCTTGGGGGAACATAAGGTGAAACTTTGGTCTTCCGTGTAAAGCATGCACTCCACCCCTTTCCCAGATGTTTGCATTTGAACATTAATTCCCTTGCTCATGAAGGTGTCTGCTAATGGAGACCAGCGCACTTAACATTTTTACCTTGTGAGGGATGTTGCTCTTTTGGGGGGGGGGGGTTTCACCTTTGATACTCCCTTGTGTCTGGGTGTGTCAGGTGTGTGTTGCTGGAGGAGCCAGAGCAGTGTGAAGTGTGAACGGTAAAGGATAACAAAAAGTCTTACCCTAGTTCTTATAAGTGAATCCAGTTTCAAACTGCACAGAGAACATAAACCAAGAACAATCTAAGGGGAGCATGGGCCTTCACAGTTCTGGAGGCCAGTCTCGTGGATCAGAATGGAAGGGTGGGATTCTTACCGGTATTCCTGGCAGGGTTGGTCCAGCTTTCACCAACCACTGCCTGCTGGGCCAGGATGCAAGTCCAGCAGAGGGTCTGCCCTCTCTCATGAGCTCTTGGGAGGTTTTCATGGCAGGACACACTGCTCTGTCCTTAACTTTGCTCAGTTTTCTTGTGGGCAGAGGGGACCGAGGAGATCGCTTTCCTGGTAGGGTTGCTGTGAAGATGCCAAGATTTCTAAAGTGCAAAGACCTGCACTAAGCACACAGCATGGACAACGAACTGGGGGAGGCAAAGAAATAAAAGCGGGTCAACCCTCACATTGTGCTTCTGCTCTGTGTGCCCACTAGCTCAGTGAGCGGAGGGATTTGGAGCATTTTCCTTGCCTGTGTATTGGTGTGCACAGTAAATGCTCTTTGTTGTCCATCAGATTTCTGTATTATTTATGCTGTGAAAGCACAGCTCGACTCTCTTAAAAGAGAGGGGTTGTGAAATGTTTCAACTACAGTTTAGAGAAAGATGCCTGGAACCTTTTCACACTCAATGGGAAAGTTCACCCTGTCCAGCCTTCACTTGGTATTATTTGTATTTTTTTCTTTTGTTCTGTGTTCTGTTTTTTTTTATTCATATCTTTATTTAAATACCTTGATTACAAATTTCAATTGTAGTTGAGTTTCAGTCATGCAAAGAACACCCCTCTTCACCATATATTTTTTTAACTTGAGCTATTTTAATAAGTGTGAATGGTGTTTTGATGTGGTTGTAATTTGTGATTCCCAGATAGCTAATGATGTTGAACTGCATTTTATGGGCTTATAGGCCAGAAAGTTAAGTTCTTTGTCAGTAAAATATCTGGTAATGCTAATAACTATCACATTGTGAGAATTTTCTTTATATTCTCTGGATACAAGCCATTACTTGGTTGTGGTATTTACAGATACTTGTCTCCTGCCCTGCCTTCTGAATACTGAAGTTTTTTTCACCTCAAATTTTGCTGAAGTGTAGTTTATTAATTCTTTCTTTGGGTTCATCCTTTTGTTGTCAAGTCTAAGTACCTTTAACCTTAGGCTGTGAAGAATTTTTTTCTCCCCCATTCTAAGTATATCATGTAAACTCTACCTATTACTTTCTAAGTATTATGCCAGTTTTTATTTTCATGTACAACTGTATAGCTTTGGAGCAAATTTGCATATGAAATCTAAGGTCCATCTCTCCTTATGTGACTGTCTAGTTGTTCCAGCAACATTTATATATTTATTTATTTTTAAGTTTTTATTGCGGTCAAAGTGAATTACAATTCTTTCACAGTCATATTTGAGGCACATAGTGAGAATGAATGAGGGGCATTCCCACCACCAGTGTTGTCTTCCCTCCACCCTTGTTCCCAGCATGCATCACATATCTTCCTCCTTTACTCTCATAATGCTATCCAGCACCATTTATTGACAGCAGTTTGTGTGTGTGTGTGTGTGTGTGTGTGTGTGTGCATTAAATTGCCTTGTATGTTGGCCAGAATTTGGCTAGTATGAATTATGTGGTGGGCTTGTGTCTGCTTCCATCCTGAGTGACAGATGAGCAACATATCAACAGGTCGGGCCAGGGGGTCAGTCTTTGGTCTTTGCCTCCTTGGAAGAAATCAACATACTCACATGCCTCCACCCACTTTTAAGAAGGAAACTCCACTGTCTTGCCATGCTCCACTTAATCCTTCAGGTTTGGATACATCAAATCTTTCCGATTGGGAAGAGTTAGATTATGAAGACTGAGTAACATCTAGACTGGAGCTTTTTTTTTTTTTTTTTTTTTTTTGGGCCACACCCGTTTGACGCTCAGGGGTTACTCCTGGCTATGTGCTCAGAAATCGCCCCTGGCTTGGGGGGACCATATGGGATGCCGGGGGATCGAACCGCGGTCCGTTCCTTGGCTAGCGCTTGTAAGGCAGACACCTTACCTCTAGCGCCACCTTCCCGGCCCCTAGACTGGAGCTTTTTTAATTGTGAGGGTCATGGCCTTCTATTTTGTTGTATGCCTTTCAATAATTTGGTTTTTTGTCTTTTGTTTTTGTTGTTTTGGCTACCCCAGGCCATGCTCTGGGATGACTTAGTTGTGCTTAGGAACCATATAAGGAACTCTGGAAATTGAAGTTGGGTTGGATGTGTGCAGAGCAAGCAAGAAAGTCAAAGGAGGATCAGAACTGCAAAAAGGCTGAGTAACACTGTCCAGATCATCGATGGGAGATGCGCTGATTACAGGGCTTGGTCTTCAGTTACTTCTGCCCACTTGAGACTTCTGGGCTGAACAAGAGCTGAGCAAGAGCTGTTCTCTTGCTATAGGTATCTTACCCTCTTTCCTTTTATCTTACCCCATGTTGTAAATGACCTTTTTTTTTTTTTTTTTTGGGCCACACCCGGTGACGCTCAGGGGTTAATCCTGGCTATGCGCTCAGAAGTTGCTCCTGGCTTGGGGGACCATATGGGACGCCGGGGGATCGAACCGCGGTCCCTCCTAGGCTAGCGCTGGCAAGGCAGACACCTTACCTCTAGCGCCACCATGCCGGCCCCTGTAAATGACCTTTGATGACACATCTCTTTCTTTTACTTTTTCTTATTTGGTTTTCAGACTAAACCTGGAAATGCTCAGAAATCATTCCTGGCTCTGCTTTCAGAAATCACTCCTGGCAGGCTTGTGAGACCATAGGGGAATGCCAGGGATCGAACCTGGGTCAGCTGCGTGCACCCTACCCACTGTGCTATTGTTCCAGCCTCTCTTATTTTTTTTTAGAATGGAGGAAAGTTTATTGAAAAGTAAAGGAGATATGAAATGAACTCCCCATATGGGGAGGAATTTAGTATAGGACTAATTTAAGCATGGCTCATTTTTAAAAATAAATTTATTAAAAGAAAATGTATTATAGTTTACATAACTGATCATAATATATTTGTTTCAGGGTGACAGGAAGCAAAGTTATCAAACATATAAAGAAAATAGGAGATCTAAAATAAAAAGAATAAAGAAGAAAAAAAAGAATAAAGAATTGTAAAAAGAAAAGAAGAGTTCATTAGCAGTTATATTCATGACAATTATTATATCACCAATAAAGTCATTAATACAATAGCAGAAGCTTTAGTATGCTCTTTTTTTTTCTTAAGATAATAGATGGATTAAAAGAAAAGTGTGGGGGGGCAGTTGTTATTTGCATAGGCACAGCAAAATATGGGAGTAATTGGAAGGAGAAGCCTTTGGCCTAAAAACAGGGAAACCTCTCCCATGAAGTATTTTGGCATAAGACCAACTCCAGGCTCCTGGCCTACTAGGTTGTCAGACCCCTTAGACATTCTCTGTGGTCCCAGAAACAGTTCTTCACCATCACAGTTGTTGCTGTTGGGTTTCTGTAGTGATAGATTCTGGTTTCTGTACAGGTCCTATGTTGAAGGCTGCGTGGTATATAGCTTCTTCTAGTTTCGTCTCACCACGAGGTAGCATTGCAGAGAATGGTAGCATTGCAAAAAAATCCTGCCCTAAAAGCAGACTGTTGCTGTTCCTAGATTGTCATGGTGTCATAAGTACCATCTTTGGAGTTAGTCAATGCCATGACAGTACTGGAGCCTTTCTTGTTAAGAGTTCTTATTCTTGGTGATGGTGTAGGAAACCATGTTTGTTTCTGTAGATGGTGTCCACGGTTCAGGGGTGAATGGTCAATGGCTTGTCAGCTGATGTCTAAACCAAGTCCCTATGCCAGGAGTTCAGAGTGTCAGGTCCCACTGCAGTTGAAAATGTGCTCCCATCTCTATTAGATAAGAACTTGTTTGCATATCTAATCTTTTTCCATTTTTTTCTTTTTTCTTATTTTTTTTTAATCTTTTCCCATTTTAATGTGCCTAAAGCATGGCTCATTTTGTGGAGGAGTTTTCATAGGAAAACTGAGTCTTTGCATAGGCCTGAAAAGACTCTTTGCATTCTTTATCAATTTATAAGAACGTTACAGAGAATACAAGGATCCTACAGAGTAGTCTGGTAGTCTGAGTCACTTTGGCCTTAGATGTTGCCTTTTATCTTAGTCTCCCAGTGCGCCTAATGTCAGGCTTGGAATGCTGTGGTTTCGGAGAATTAGAAATGTTTAAAAATGTTGGATGGAGTGGTTAAAGATGGAGATGCATTTCGTAGGGGTGGAATGTTTCACCTTTTTCTCCTTCGTCTCTCAAACCGATGACGAGAGCCTCTAGAAGAATTCTGCTTATTTCCGGCGTTTTAGACTTTTACCCCCGTTTATTACTTTTCTCCTCTTCAAACAAAACCACATAACTTGAACTACCTACTCCTGCCTCCCAATTAGAGAGGGAAATAAAGGAGGCATCAGGACCAAACAGGTGTAAGACTACGAAGCAATAGGATAGGTACAGAGGGGACCACATATTCTAGCAGCCCTGTGGGTGAGGGAAGAGGATATGGGAGGTAGGACAAAAACGGGGGAGTAGGGAAGACAAACCGGTGATGGGAATCCCCCCTGATTTTATGTAAATATGTACCTAAAATATTATTGTCAACAATATGTAAGCCACTATGATCAAAATAAAAATTATGTTAAAAAAAAAAGATGGAGATGCTCACAGCAGCTGGCAAAGATGAAACTGAGGCTTCCTCCTCTTCCCTGCCCCTTTCAAAGATGAAATCTCACTGCAGTCAGTAATGGGGCATCAAATCCATCAGGCTACTTCCTGCTGACTTTGGAGTGAGATGATGCCTCTTAATAGGAATGATGACCAGTTGGTTCCTGGGGTGGCTGGGAGACTATATTACGTTTTTATATAGAAAGCACAGAGGTAGATCCAGTATATGAAGGGGAACGTTAAAGACCAGAGAGACAGTAAAGGGAGAGATGCACCTAGCATCCTTGCTGACCTTGGTTTCTTAGTTCCAGTGCTTGGCTTTACATATGTTCCTTGAGCATGGCCAGGAGCCACTCCTGAGCACAGAACCAGGAACGGCCACTGAGAACTGCCAGGAGTGGGCTCCAGACAAACAAAAAGTCATATGTACATAAATGGGTGTGCAGCGTAGTTCTTATATTCATTTAAGGGGTATGGGTTAGGGAGTTAGTTCAAGTGGTAGAGTTTATGCTTATGGTCCCGAATTTAATTCCTAGCACATCATGGCCTCTCAAGTACCAAATGATATGGGCCCATTAGCTCTGAGCACCACCTCTCTGAGCACTGTTGAATTTGTACAGTTTTTTTCATAGAGTTAGTTCTAGGGAGAAGTTAAGAGGCTCTTTGGAAATTGCAGACGATATAAAGGTGGAGCACTGCTGCTTTGAAGAGAAACTGCTGAGAGGTGCTGAGCTGAGGGATCCTATGACTTAACTGAGAGAGTGGGAGGTGGGAGTGCTATATCAGAGGGCAAGGAAACAGTTTTACCTTGAGGATTTTCAGACCTGGAGTCAAAGGGAAGGGGACTAAATCATGTCAAAGGGAAAGCGAGTTCAATGGGAAGTGGTTGTGCCTATCAGGAAGCTTCATGAAAGAATAGAGGAGAGGGCTGACAGGAAGATTTCCTTTTATCCAAGATTTTGAGGAGGGTTCCTGGGAGCTGAGTTCTGCCTGCCCATCTGATGCTTTAAGAGGGAGCCTTGAGCTAGACAATTGTTGTTTTTGGTTTTGGTTTTTGGGCCACACCCAGTGATGCTCAGGAGTGACTCCTGGCTAGGTGCTCAGAAATCCTCAGAAATAGCTCCTGGCTTGGGGGACCATATGGGATGCCGGGGGGAGCAAACTGCAGTCTGTCCTCAGTTAGCACATACAAGGCAGACGCCCTACTGCTTGCGCCACCACTCCAGCCCCTAGACAATTGGTTTGATCAAATGTTGTTTGTTTGTTTTGGGGTCACCCCCCAGTATTCTGGGTTCAGCTCTAAACTCAGGAATCATTCCTGGCAGGTCACAGGTGACCATAAGCAGTAATGGGGATCAAACCCAGGTGAAGCACATGCAAGGCAAGGGCCCCTACCCACTCCACTTTCTCTCCAGCCCCAATGGATAAACTTTTATTTTTTTATTTATTTATTTTTTTTTGGTTTTTGGGCCACACCCTGTGACGCTCAGGGGTTACTCCTGGCTATGCGCTCAGAAGTTGCTCCTGGCTTCTTGGGGGACCATATGGGACGCCGGGGGATCGAACCTCGGTCCGTCCTAGGCTAGCGCAGGCAAGGCAGGCACCTTACCTCCAGCGCCACCGCCCGGCCCGGATAAACTTTTAAATGAAGGTAACATTTTAAATTATGCTCTGCAGTAACGAGACATATACATAACACTGTTCATGTTTGGGGAGTGAAGGTTCACACCTTTTCAGATATATATTTCCAATCTATGCCTGCCACACTGAATTCCAACTCCCTGCCTATTAAAGAAAGGGGTTTGGGGGGCTTGGGGAAGGGGATTGAGTCCAGAGTTGGGGTACAACACCTGTAGCAGTTGGCTTGAAGCTGGCAGTTGTTACTCCAGAAACTTGCTGGCACTCTAAGCCCTGTTTTCTCATTCAGGTCAGTTGCATCTGAATAAGGAATTTGGCCAGATGACAAAATATTTAAGCAGGTTTTTTTTTTTTTTTTTGGTCATTTTTCATTTCTCCTTTGTTTATCATCCTTGAAGCAAATGCCCTCCATTATCTGCAATGCGAACTCAAAGCGGGAGCCAATGTGTTTCATTTTATGTCCTGAAATTGCCAAGGGGAGAGAAGAGAGGAGGGTCTGACATGGCAGAATAAGCTTGGCTGGGACCAGCTTCATTTTATGCACCTTCCTGGGTTCCAGAGAGTGGTTGTTTAGTTTCCCCTGTCTCTCCAACCAATGCAGTAACGATTTTCAAGGCTTGCTATTTGCACGATCTACAGATCTTAGGTGCTTTTTGTGCCTGAAAGTGGTTTGGGGTGTCATTTCTCAGGTTTTCAGCTCACTGCCCTAGCGATTTTGGAAGTATAGTTTTATGGTGAAGTATATCTGAGGTTGGTATGAGTTTTTCTTTTTTTTTTGATTTTTGGGCCACACCCGGCAGTGCTCAGGGGTTACTCCTGGCTGTCTGCTCAGAAGTAGCTCCTGGCAGGCACGGGGGACCATATGGGACACCGGGATTCGAACCAACCACCTTAGGTCCTGGATCGGCTGCTTGCAAGGCAAACACCACTGTGCTATCTCTCTGGGCCCGAGTTTTTCTTTTTTAAAAATGACTTTCAGGGACTGGAGTGATAGCACAGTGGTAGGATGTTTGCCTTACGCGCACATGGCTGCCTAGAACGAACCTGGTTTGATCCCCGACATCACATATGGTCCCCCAAGCCAGGAATAACCCCTGAGCGTCACCAGGTGTGGCCCCCAAAACAAACAAACTAAAATGATTTCCCGTCTAAGTTCTGTGATTTACAGTATTATTAAGGATGGTTTTCTGTGTACATAATTTCAACACCCGTCACCAGTGTACTCACTTCCCTCCCTCAAATTTTGTAAGCTGCTTTCAACTTCCCCACAAAAGCTCAGTTCAGTGGATCTGTTGTCTCATTGTGTTGTCATTGGCCCTTTGTTGCTACCTTGCTGTGTATCTTTAAATAGCACATCTGAGAGAGATCATTGGTATGGAAAGTACCATGGAGATCTCCAAGAGAAAAGGAATTGGCAACTGTGTTTGAATCTGATTTTAAGTCGCACTGTGACTCCATGCTACAACTCAGGAATTTTTCTCTTTTTTTGAGGGGCTATTCCTTTCAGACGTCATCTAGTGCTGGCCTATCATGGTTCTGGGGTCACAAGGATCATACTTTTGGCACCAGGGCTTACTGGGTTATGCTCAGTGGTGCAAGTGAAGATGAGATTAGGACTTCACAGTATGAGGGAGGGATTGCTTTTAGGGTGACTTTGCACATGCAGTGTACTTGAATTCTCTTCCTAGCCCTATTTGAAAAAAAATTTTTGTTTTGTTTTTGGGTCACACCCAGCTGCACTCAGGGGTTACTCCTGGCTCTATGTTCAGAAATCGCTCCTGGCAAGCTCGGGGGACCATATGGGATGCCAGGATTTGAAACACCGTCCTTCTGCATGCCTTACCTCCATGCTATCTCTCCGGCCTCTATTTGAAAATTTTTTTCTTTCTTTTTTTTTTTATTTAAACACCTTGATTACATACATGATTGTGTTTGGGTTTCAGTCATGTAAAGAACACCCCCCATTACCAGTGCAACATTCCCATCACCAATGTCACAAGTTTCCCTCCTCCGCACCCGACCCCCGTCTGTACTCTAAACAGGCTCTCCATTTCCCTCATACATTCTCATTATTAGGACAGTTCAAAATGTAGTTATTTCTCTAACTAAACTCATCACTATTTGTGGTGAGCTTCCTGAGGTGAGCTGGAACTTCCAGCTCTTTTCTCTTTTGTGTCTGAAAATTATTGTTGCAAGAATGTCTTTCATTTTTCTTAAAACCCATAGATGAGTGAGACCATTCTGCGTTTTTCTCTCTCTCTCTGACTTATTTCACTCAGCATAATAGATTCCGTGTACATCCATGTATAGGAAGAAAAATTTTACCTTACTTTCCTCTGGAAGTACTTCCTGAAATAACTCAAAATTTCCTAATGGGATCGGGGAGTAAACATTTTTTTCTTCCCAGTTTGTTATTCTGAGGCCCCCAAGGTACAAAGACGAATCCATCCAGTTTCACAGGTAAGGCAACAGCCTTTGGAAGATGACATTTAATTCATGATCCTACTTGGAGCTTAGGGCCAAGTTAGAAGGAAATCAGATCTCTCTGCTTTGCAGACAAGTTTGGAAAAGCTTCAAACGAGGGATGCTAAATCCAGCCTTCCTGTCTGTGGTTTTGTCTAGAGCAAAGAAGATCCACTGTCTTCTTGTTAGTGGCTGATGCTCTTAAGACTTGTTTCATATTCTGGTTTATTTATTAGATGTTTTGGGTGATGGAGGAAGCTTTAGAACTTACAGAGAGCTTTTCTTGGACTCCTTTTCCTGAAATATTTAAAAGATCATGTTTCAAATATCTTATCTCCCAGGCTTATGTTAATCGCCTCTACCTTGTAGCAAAGAGAACTTAGTTTTATAGTAACTTCCAATAGCCATGAAACTCTGACTTTATTCTCTGAGTTATGAATAAAGGAACCAGCTTTTGGGGCTACTTGTAACCTATCAGCAGAGAGCACTGGGATTTACAGTGTTTCTAAAATAGAAGACGGGCTTCTAAGTTGAGTCACCTAGCTAAATCTGATTAGAGCACATTAAAAACATGAGACTTTTCTACCCCTGCTGATATTTTCTAGCTGGTCTTTAGAATAGAATGTGATTGGGGGCCGGAGCAACAGTGCAGTGGTAGAGCATTTGCCTTGCACGTGGCTGACCCAGGACAGACCTGGGTTTGATCTCTAGTGTCCCATATGGTCGCCCAAAGCCAGGAGCAATTTCTAAACACATAGCCAGGAGTAACTCCTGAGCGTCATCAGGTGTAGCCCAGAAAACAAAACAAAACAAGGTTGTTCAGTACCTTGGACTCAGCAATATCCTGCTATTTGGTATTGCTAACAAATAGACATGTTTGTTTCCTTTGTATATATCACCAGATATGAGGACCTACTAATTTGGACTATATTACTGAAAGTATTTGGACCATGGCCTGTAGAGCTGGTATTTAATCTTTTGGGGGACACTTCCTGTGGTGCACCAATGAACTTTTTGTATGCCTCTTTGGCTTTATTCAGGGTGTAGTAAACTGTGGAAGGCCAGATAGTAAATAATTCCAGCTTTTCTGTACGCCATGGAACAGATAATATGTAAAACATGGAGGCATATCTGTGTTTCAGTAAAGCTTTATTTACAGAAGCAACATGAAGGATCTAGGGATGTGTTTTATAGTTGAGTACCTGCCTTGTTGGTGAGGAAGTCAGGAGTTTACTATAGGGAGGCGGTCTCGTACACTGATGTGTTCCTTGTACCACTCTCTGCCCACCTCCTTATATGTAGTGGGCACCTCCATGAAAGTGTGTGACTCCTGGTGATCAGAACAACAACAGTGACGTGAAGAAGAGAGAGGGTATAGGAAAACAGGTGGTGGCCTGTCAACTGCCCTGTGTGCACCTCTGAGTTAATGGCTTTTTGGAACTCATGACTGTACCCTTTGGCATCTGTGATAGAGAAAAAATATCTGGTACTTAGAAGACAATGTCACAGTTGAGATTTAACATCTGCTAGAGGGATGACTATCTTGTATTAATTTTCAGTAACTTCTGTCGATTTAATAGAAAGAAAGGCTTTTGGGTGAGGGGAGTCTGCAACATCCCACCAGTTTTATTGCAATGGTAAATTGCAATAAAAATTCAGTGATTATTTCTGCCTAGTTGTATTCTCTGCTGTCTGTGCTTGTAGCAAGTCTGAGGGGTATCCACAGCACCCACTAACTTGGTACTATCAAAGAGCAGAGCAGGTGCAACCACATATCTGACAGCTAGACCATTGGGATCGAGTGATGTCCAAAAGTTTGAAACTGGATTTGGCAGGACAGAGAATTGTAAGAACTGATTGGTGAGCTGCCCTGCCACTTTATATGTTTCTGACTTTTAGGGAAGAGTTATGCTTTGCTCTTCCATTAAGCCCTGGAAAATAGAAGTGGCCAAAGGAGTAATCTTGGGAAGATGTCAGGACAAAGCTAAAGTAAATCAAATAAATAGCTCTTCAGTGCCAAAGTCACACTACAATAATTTTATGGTCCCTACAGATTTGTGTTGGCATGAGAGTTACTGTCCCATAACCTCCCCCATACCCTCCCCTTTGGTAATCAGCAAGGTAACCCAGGCAATATTTTAATTTCCCTTCTTGTTTGGTATACACATGATAAATAAAGAATGATATAACATAATTAGGCACCAGGCTCTAACCAACATGGCCCTAAAGACATGTCTTTCTTTGAAAATTTGATTTGTGTATGCATAAAACTCACCACGCTTGTGACTATGACTTCCCACGACTGTTCCTTCTCTTCACCTTACCTCCCTTCCTGTTGGAAACCACCATAGTTTTTTTTTTTTAATTATTATTATTAAGTTTAGGAGTTAGAGCTGCAGGGTTGGTTCTAATTTTTTTTTTACCAGTTTATTTGGTTATTTATTTAATTTTTTTTTTTTAGTTTTTGAGCTATACCAAGCAGTTCTCAGGGCTTCTGGCTCTGTATTCAGGGATCACTCCAAGCAGGCTTTGGAAACCACACAGGGTGTTGGGGATCAAACATGAGTTGGCTGCATGCCCTTCCTGCTGTACTATCATCCTTTATGTTATTTTAAACTTATTAAAGTGGTGTTCAGGGCTTCTGGCTTTGTGCTTAAAAATAAATCCTGGTGGTGCATAGCGGATGATTTATAGTGTTGGGATTACATCTGGGCCAGTTGTGTGCAAGGCAAGCGCCCTAACTATTGTATTATCTTTCTGGCCATCGTTGGTTAATTTTATTCTACATATGAATAAAATTATCTGGGTAATTATCTTTTACCTCCTTACTTAGTTTGCTTCATGTTACATCATGTCCCCAAAAGACATGACATAGCTCCACATTTTTTTTTTAGAGCAGAACAGTATTCCATTGAATTCCACATCTTTCTCTTTCATCTTTTTACAGGCATTTGGGTTGGTTCCATATTTGGCCCTTGTGAATATTGCTATGAACAAACAGGGGGTACAAATAGTTTCTTAAATTAGTACCTTCATATTCTTCAGATAAATATCCAGGTTGTATCGCTGAACTCTGTAATATTTCTACTTTTTGATTTTTGTTCTGTTTTGGTATTGGGCCACACCCTTATGATGCTCAGGTTAACACCTTCTGGCTCTGAACTCAGGATTTATTTATTCCTGGTGGGTTTGGGAGATTAAAATCAAACTCAGGTTGACTGCATACAAGGCAAGAGTTTTACTCATTGTATTATCTCTCTGGCCCCCGGCTTTGATTTTTAAGGTATTTACATGCCTAACTCCATACTTCCCTTCCCTACATAGAGCCCTAGTCTGAAAACTGGTGACCAGCAGTGTCTGAACAGCTGAAAGGAGAAATGCTTCTTGCTTTGGGGGTGGCAAGGAGGCAAAGTGGATGGAGCTTAGGCTGCACTCTGCTAAACATCTCTCATGTGGCCATTCTGGGCACTGAGAAGCATGGTAAAATACAACCAAGACTTATTAAGACTGTGTGTGTGTGTGTGTGTGTGTGTGTGTGTGAGAGAGAGAGAGAGAGAGAGAGAGAGAGAGAGAGAGAGAGAGAGAGAGAGAGAGAGAGAGAGAGAGAGAGAGAAGAAAGAGGAGAGAGATAGCTCTTTTGGGGAAATGAAAAGATTAAAATGTAGGTAATAGTGTTGCTAGGATGGTGGCAAGGGAAAATTTTTTTTTTTTTTTGGTTTTTGGGCCACACCCGGCGGTGCTCAGGGGTTACTCCTGGCTGTCTGCTCAGAAATAGCTCCTGGTAGGCACGGGGGACCATATGGGACATATGGGATTCGAACCAACCACCTTTGGTCCTGGATCGGCTGCTTGCAAGGCAAAAGCCGCTGTGCTATCTCTCCGGGCCCCAGGAAAATTTTTTTTTAAAAAAAGTTTTTTACTGTGATACTGGAATTTGTAGTCCTGTTAATTATTTACTCCTTGTGCACCATCCATCACCAGAGAGTCCCTCTTCCCTCCACCAGCAATGAACCTCTTAGGGAAAAGGACTTTGAATTTTTTGTGGTCTTCTTTCAGATTCTAATTTTAGAGGTTTCTGTCCCTTCTGAACTTATTCCTCTTCTGTGGTGGGGCCTGAGGCTGCTGCCATATCATGCATCAGTTCTTACATTCTCAAGGTAGGGTCAAACCTTCATGGTTTTGAGCGGTGACAGATAACAAAATTTTTAGATCATACCCTGATTGTATTGCTTTCCAAAACCCTTTCTACACGCCCCCTACCAACCTATCTGCTTCGGTATTATTAGACTTCTCAACTTTGCCACACTGAAAGGTATAAATAGCACTAGCTTATTAATGTTTAATGTATGCATCCCTCATCGTGACTAAAGGAACTGTTCTTTGGTTTAAGGATCATTCTGTCTTCCTCTTTTGTGAAATTTCAGCTTGCATCTTTTTGCCTAGTTATCTATTAGGTTACTTCTCTTTTTTGTACATTAGTCTGGAGGAATTCTTTATATAATCTGAATACTTGTCCTTTGTTAAATATAGGTATCACAGATAACTTTTCTTAATTCATAACTGACCTTTTCCCTCTTACAGTACTTTTATATTTATTTATTTATTTATTTATTTATTTATTTATTTATTTATTTATTTATTTATTTATTAGTTTGTTTTTAGGTCACAACTGGTGGCAGTCAGGGGTTATTCCTGGCTCTGTGCTCAGAAATTACTCCTGGTAGGCTTGGGGAACAAATGGGATGCTGAGGATCAAACTTTGCTTGGCCCTTTGGAAGGCAAATGCTCTACCCATAGGGCTATTGCTCTTACCTGCAGCACTGTGTTTAGAAATGGGAAATTAGGGGCCGGAGAGATAGCATGGAGGTGGGGCATTTGCTTTTCATCCAGAAGATTGGTGGTTCAAATCCCGGCATCCCCGATGGTCCCCCGTGCCTGCCAGGGGCGATTCCTGAGCATAGAGCCAGGAGTAACCCCTGAGCGCTGCCGGGTGTGACCCCAAAACAAAACAAAAAAAACAACAAAACAAACGAAAAAAGAAATGGGAAATTAATTATTTTCCACGTTCCACAGACAGACAACGGCTCCATTCACTAGGACACAGCCATCAGTTAATTCCTGGCAGGCCCTTCTCAGATCCTGGCAGGCCAACACAAGTGAAGAAGGGTTTCAACTCTCTGTACAATTAATTGACAACTCAAGATCTTTCTCTGGGAGCTGCTTCTACTCTGATCCAAACCAAGTAAATCCACAGATGTCACTTTGGGTCAAGCAGTTCTTACATGTAAAAGGTTTGGGTTATTTTACTCTATGATTATCTAGAGAGATATATTTTATTTTCAGCTGAGAGTTTTGAACTGGAGAGATTATATAGTGGGAGGGCACTTTTCTTACATGCAGCTGACTCCAGATTCAATTCCTAATACCTCATATGGTCCCTCCAAGCTCTACCAAGACGATTCCTGAGCACAGAGCCAGGAATAAGCCCTGAGCTCTGTTGGGAGTAGCCATGTCCCCCAAACAAGTTTTAGCCCTTTGCTGTTCTCCTTCAATTCCCTTATCCACCTGGCCTTGTGTGTGTGTGTGTGGGGTAGGGATACACAACACTTTTATTATGTTCTTGTTGCTGTGCAGAGTTTCACCGAGATGGAAAGAAAGTTTCAGCATCCAGCATCTTGCAGTTTCAGGGACATTTTAAAGTCTTCTGTTAAGATGACTCTTTGCTCTTTCCACTATTAGTTACCTCTTTCAGTGGAGTGGTGCGTTGATTTTGGGCTTCCCAAATGGTGTTCAGGAAGGCACTTCCTGGGGGGGGGGTCAGTAGGATGGGGTACTTCAGTTTCTCAGACCATGCAGGCTGTCCAGGGGAGTCTCTAGGACCACATCTGGTGGTGCTTAGGGGCATCCATACTGTACCTAATATTACACGTGGCATCATGAGGTGCTGGAGCTTGAATGGTAGTGGTGAGGGTTGGTTGGGTGCAAGCAGGTCTCGTCCCTTAACCCTGTACTATCTCTTCATCCTTGAGAGGTGTGTTTCTTCATGAAACCATCACTGAACATATTTTTGGAAAGGGTTAAGAGAAATTTCTATTGGTTAGTAGCTTGGTCTGGTCCACTTTGCTCCCAACTCTGCTCTGATATTAGTCAGAAGCTTAACATTTTTAATCAAGGAATAAATGGTAAATAATGTGTTAATTGGTTTGAGTATTTATTTCCTTTTGGACCTGGCTGGAAATGGAGACTTTCTTTGGCATTTTACCAAAACCCTGTTTCTATGTTTTGGCCTTAATGCTGGGTGTCTCCTGAATCTTTGTCTGAATGTCCTGGCTCAGATTGTACACGTTACATAGACAACTCACTTTGGGCACCTTTTCTAATTTTTTTTAGCCCTACTTTGGTGGAAAGGAGAGGCAGAGAAACACTTATTGGAAAATTAAAACTGCTTCGCCACACTCCTGGGGCACCTTGAGGGCATGCAATGAAATCTGGGAAGTAAAACATGAAACTTTATAAAGTGAACATAAAAGGCTCCATAAAAGCTGGAGGAATTGTCAGTTATATGGCAGGCACTGGCTGCTCATTTATGGCCGAGTGCAGTATTAGAGCTTTATCCCAGAGGGTGAAGGCCCAGGGCAAAAGGTGGTGAAACCGCAGGCTGCTTTTAGTCACAGTGAACAGTAAATAGGCGAGTTGGTGGTGTGTACTATAAAGCTGGCCTTGGTTCCCTGTGTTTTTGAGGTACTTCTCTGCCTTGGGGAGGCTGAGTCTGATGAGCACTTTCCAGGGAGTTAAAAGATGAGGAAATTCATTCGAGCCGGAGCCCTCATTCTTCTTCTCTCTTAGCTGGTTGTCCTGAGATTCTGGAACTGCCTGAATTTGGTCCTTTTGTCATTTAGGCTGTGTGTGTGTGTGTGTGTGTGTGTGTGTGTGTGTGTGTGTGTGTGTGTGTGTGCATGCACTATACAATGAGAGACTGACACCTGCCCCAGTTTCTTCTCTGGAAGATTCTGCCTGACCAGAAAGGAGTTCCCTAACCTAGAGATAGTCAGGGCAAAGGCCTCCTTCTCCTCCTCTCCTAAGAACTTGTCTTCAGTGGTGACACTATAGACTGATATCAGTGATTGGGGTTATAAACCAGCTCTTTGCCCCTGGCAGGGCAGGCCACTCAGTGTCTGTTCGGCAGAACTTCTCTAGGGTCTGCCTGTAGCTTTTCTCACTTTCTCACAAGGTTTATTGCCTCCAACCCTACCTAGCAAAATCCAACCCTACTTACTCAAATCTCCACCTCAGACTCTGTTTCTAGGCTTTGTGCCTAGGTGTATGTATCTCAACTCTGGCTTGGCACCCCCATTTCCACCACCAATACACTGTACCTCAGAAACCTCTGCCCACTTTGGCTCATTCCTTAGAGGGTTTTCCTTCATGGCTTTTTATTCCTCAGCCATCTCCAGGCCTCTTCACGTCACACTCTTCTCCTACTCTGCTTATCAGAGTGACTCAAGGAGGACTTGGTTATTTGGCAGAGGCTGAAAAGGGTGTTGGAGGAGTTCTGGGCTGTTTGGGCAAAGAAAGGGGGTTTGGGATGTGTGGCTGTGGAAACTGGCCCCGTGGAGGTGGTGATCCGGATCTCAGCCATGCCGTCTGCCACAGGAATCCTAGTAACTACATCGCCCCGTCACCCTCTTTCCCTCCCCATGCACTGTCTTGTGGCAGTTGCTGAGTTGCAGGAATCAGAGGTTTGGAGGGTTCTCCTCATTCCTGCTTTTGTTTCATCCCTGCTCCAGTGTTTCATGGCCCCTAGAGCCCCCAATTCTGGCCTTTTGTCTCTGCCTTTTACTTCCTTGCTCTTGCTGGGATTTTCCTATCTTCTTCCTGGCCCTGCTGAACCTGAACATCCCCTTATCAAAGATGTACCCAACACCAAGTCATCTGTTAAAGTGTCTCATGTCCTTGGAGGCTGGAATTATCACACAGTAGTTGGGCATTTGCCTTGCATGCAGACATTCAGGATGGACCCAGGTTTGATCCTCAGTATCCCATATGGTTCCCTGAGCTTTCCAGGAGTGATATCTGAGCACAGAGCCAGGAGAAATCCCTGAGTGCCACTAGGTGTGGCCTCAAAACAAAAAAAAAAAAAAACAAAACAAAACCCCAAACATCAAAGTGTCTCATGTCCTTTACTGTCACCTGATTTTCTGTGACAGCACATCCAAGTCAGGTCCTGCTAGAACAGTTCCAAGCACCCTTATCCAAGCTTGCCCTCTAATTCCCTCCTTTCACTTCCTGTTTTCTTCCTTTCTTCTACTCATCTCCCCTGTGGGGCAGATGAAGGGTCCTGTGAGGAGCTTTCACGTCGCCCCCTGGACTGGGGCAATTATTGTTGAGTCTGGCCTGGTCTACTGGCAACACTCCCATTGTTCATCGCTATTGCTATTCCCTCCATCAGCCTGCAAGGCTGAGATACTGTCTTACTCCTTGTTGTGTGAGTATTAGGGAGCCTAACATTTGTATACAGGAATAAGGAGGATGTGAACACATTTACAAAGAATTTCTTTCTGGAGTGTTCAAGTAGTAAGGTGCTTGCCATGTGTAGTTATCACAGATGGTTCCCTGAGCATCGCTAGGAGTGATCTTTGAGTGCAGAGCCAGAAGTGAGCTCTGAGTGCAACTGGATTTGTCTCCACTGCTGAAACTTCTATTTTGAAATTAGAAGTTTGGTTTCACTCAGTGGTGCTCATAGATTAATTCTTGGCTCTGTGCTCAGAAGTGACCCATTGCAGTGTTTGGGGGGGCACTATGAACTACTAAGGACCAAACTATGGTTTGCTGAAAACAATGCATGTATCTTACATTCTGTACTATCTCTCTAGCCACAAAATTTTATTTATTTATTTATTTATTTATTGGTTGTTGGGCCACATCCAGCAGGGCTCAGGGGTTACTCTTGGCTCTGCACTCAGAAGTTACCCCTGGCAGGTTGGGGGACCATAGGGATGCTGGGATTCAAACCAGGTCCCTCTTGAGTCGGCCACATGCAAGGCAAACGCCCTACTGCTGTGCTATCTTTCTGGCCCCCCAAAATTTTAATTTTCTTTTTTTTTTTTTTTTTGGTCACACCCAGCAGTGCTCAGGAGTTACTCCTGGCTCTACACTCAGAAATCACTCCTGGAAGGCTTGGGGGACCATATGGGATGCCGGGATTCGAACTGCCATCCTTCTACATGGAAGGCAAATGCCTTACCTCCATGTTATCTCTCTGGCCCCCAAAATTTTAATTTTCAAATGAGGGCCACACCTATTAGGAAAAGAGGACTTTGTGCTTCTCCTGGCAGAGTTTGGCTGGTACAGATTGGTGGTACTTGTGACTAATGTCACAACTAATGTCACCATGTGGAACCAGTGATTGGACTTGGGTCTTGGAATTATTAGGCATGTCCTCTGTCTCCCTGTGTCCTCAATAAATTCTTTGTGGTGCTGGAGATTGAAGCCAGAGTGGCATACATGTGAGACAATATTTTCACTGAGCGACATCCACAACCCTAAATACATTGTTTTTGGGGAAGGTGGGAGATATATTTGATATTGTTCAGGAAACATCTGGTGCCAGAAGTAAAACCTGGACTTTCTGCATGCAGAACAGTTTCTACAATCTGTTGGCCTATTTTTCTGACACCCTACATGCCACTATAAATTCTTTTTGGGGGATATTACATCAGCAATGATCAGGGGTTACTCCTGGCTCAGCACTCAGGAATGAGGAATAAAAGAGCTATTATGAAAGTACTGTAGACTACTTTTACCCAAATGCCAGTTATTTGTTTGAGAAAGGTAGATCTTCTGGGACATAAGGGCATACACAAAGTAAATATTAATGTTTAGTTCCAATTCTATTCTAAAATGGCCAACATATGACCGGTGCATGAAAAATAACTGTTTCCTCAGGTCCTTATAGCAGTGCACAGTATCAGCTCTTTTAAATTTTTTTGCCAGTCTAAATTTGAGAAAAATAATGTCTCCATTTGTTTTATATATTAGTCTTTATTCAATGTTTTGATCCTTATTGATTTTATAGTTGTATGTATTCTAGATGTGTTGAAGTATTCCTTTATATATTCTGGAAATGTTGAAACATTTTTATCACTTATATTTTTATATAATATATAATTTTAAATTTTGGACCAGACCCAGCAGTGCTCAGGGGTTATTCCCAGTTCTGTGCTCAGAATTACTTCTGACAGTGTTTGGGAGACCTCATGGGATGCTGGGGATTGAACCTGGGTTGGCTGTGTACAAGGCAAATGCCCTACGCACTGTGCTATTGTTCTGGCCCTATTTCTTAATCAAGGACTGTCTAAATATATTTATTTTTATTAGTAGTAGAATAAAATACTTGGGTCTTTCTCAAATGTTATAGTACTTAATAGTTGCTTTAGTGTTACCTCAAGACTTAAGGTACAATCATGTATGTAATCAAGGTGTTTAAATAAAAAAAAATTATGCATTAAAAAAAAAAGACTTAAGGTACTTTAGTTTAGTTAATCTTACAAATAATTGAACTTGTTGAATTGCAAAATGTTCCAGATGTTTGAAAAATAACCATACCACACCCATCATGTCGATCAAGTCACATGCTCCCTTGCTTAACAACCAGAACAAGGGTGTTAGTAAGATGTGCCAGCTCATTGGTCAGGCTCTGACCTTTGCCTCTTCCTTCCCAGCATTCGGGATCAGGTGTTGTGATGCTCTGGTGGCAGGTGGCCCGGTCAGGTGGCTGCTTACCTGCTCCAACCTGTCATTGCTGTGTGGTGAGCATGGGCCTGATCCTCAGATCTTTGGACATTCTCCAATGAACCAGACTTGGAGATTTTCATGAATACCCTTGGATTTGCCTTTTATTCAGAATTAAAATCATCCTCCTTTTCAAACTTATATACCCCAAACCACACACATAAAAAGAAAAATACTATTGTGGTCAAACCATAATATTTTTGCAATTTGCTTTTGGGGGTGTGCAGAGACAACACAGCAGTAGGGCGTTTGCCTTGCATGCAGCCAATTCAGGATGGATGGTGGTTCGAATCCCAGAATCTTATGGTCCCTCGTGCAGGCCAAGAGAGATCTCTAAGCGCAGAGTCAGGGGTAACCCCTGATTGCTGCTGGGTGTGACCCAAAAACAAAAACAAAAAGCAATTTGCTTTTGGAAGTCATACCTGGTGGTGGTTAGTGGGATCACATGGTGCTGAGAATAACCCAGGGTCTTGTCCCAGTAGGCACGTGTTCTATGCTTGAATTACTTCCTTGCCTGCAGATGGCATTATGGACTTGAGGGCCAGACCTGTGATGCCCAGTTACTGCCATTTGGAGGTACCTGGTCCATATTGTGTCTCCTGAACATGTCTGAGCAACTCTGGTGCTTTCATTGTTGGTGATGCTGGAGCTAAGAATGTACCTTTGAAAATGGATGGGATTTGATGTGCTATTGGCTAGTGAGGGAGAGAATTTTAGGAGATCCCTTTCTTGTTAAGTAACCCCAGAACTACATTGTTGGTGGGCCTTTAGCCCTCTTTTCATGTATGATATGTATGTATGATGTATGTATGATATGTCATGTGGATAGGGAGAATCTTCAAAGTGATGGGCCAGTATCATGCCAGGACTGAAAGAACATTGCTGTTTATTTCCTTTATGTGTTTATGTGTGAAATAGGAGGAGGTGGGTCAGCCCTTTCTACTATAATCCAAACTTACTAAATGTTTTCCAGGTATGCGGATTGTTTTTCTGTCTTTTTAAGCTGGGGTAAGAAGGACAACAGGCCTTTTGAATGTGACTATTATTGTTAGGAAGATGGCAATCTTCTTCAAACCCTTCTTTATACCCAGCTATATGTGAGCATATTAAAAGTCTTAGTAGCTCAGTTAGTTTAAAATTCAGATGACCAGCTTGAAGTTTGATATTTTTAGAGATACCTAATACTAGAGGCCACCCAGTCTGGTAAGTTCTTTAAAAATAAAAGAAAATGAAAATCTGCTCACTTCCACACCCTACCAGATGAGATTAGTTTCCAACTTCCACAATTGACCTCCTTCATTTCAACCTTCATATCCCCTGAAGCTCCTCCTCTCCTATAGTTCCTCATGAAATTTGATGAGGAAATTTGAAATTTCACCCTGCTCACTATGATACCTATCACTAGGTGAAGTCAGGCAGGAAAGGAAAAGAGCAATCCCCAGTCTAATTCCTCAGAGAGTTCCACGGTAGTTAATTACAAAGATCTACCCTTGGCACAGCGGGAGCTTAGCAAAACCAGTGGGGAAGATCTGAAGAAGCTCATCAAGTTTAATGAGTGAAAATATAACACAGGAGGTTCAACTAATACCAACCAGCTTAGTACTTCAGGCAATGACTTTAGTGACATCATTCTGAGGATGTTTAGTGATCTCAAAGAAAAGATGGCACAGGTAGTCAGCAAAATACAAGAAAGTATGAGAGCCAAAAATGAGAAAACTACAAGCAGAAATGAAAGGATAGATAGGCGACTCTCAAAAGAGGATCCGAGAGAGACTGTATGGTGAGTAAGGTGCTTACCTTGCATGTGGTTTATCTGGATTCAATCCCTAGCATCCTATTTGGTCCCCTGAGAACTGCCAGGAGTAATTCCTGAGTGCAGGGCCTGGTGGGACCTTTGCGCATCACTAAATGTGGCCCCCAAACAAAAGAAAAACAAAAATTCAACAGAAACTTGACCAACAGCAGAGTAGCTGCAGCTTGTAGAAGAGATCAAGGTGCTCCAAGATGAAATGGAGGAAACCGCTTGAAAACAACAGAAAGTAGAAAAAAATCTAAAAAGAACTGACAGAAAACAACAGAAAGCAGACAAAAATGTGATAAGAAAGTTCCAGAGAACTATGACATGACTTCAGAAGAAAATATGTGAAACACCAGAGTACTTGAAGAACAGGAGGGAAAATTTGATTAATTTTTTTTTTTTTTTTGGTTGTTGGGTTACACCCGATGGTGCTCAGGGGTTACTCCTGGCTGTCTGCTCAGAAATAGCTCCTGGCAGGCACGGGGGACCATGTGGAACACCGGGATTCGAACCAACCACCTTTGGTCCTGGATTGGCTGCTGCAAGTCAAAAGCCGCTGTGCTATCTCTCCGGGCCCAAAATTTGATTAATTTAATGAGTTTAATTTGATGAACAGTACTCAAAGAAATCATGGATAATAATTTCCCAGAGTTGAATATAGGCACTGGAATTAAAGAGGCCCAAAGTATGACATTCATTTATGACACTTTTGATTGTCCTCTACCAGGTAAAGTAAGGTTTGTTTATTTCTATTCTGTTAGGAGATTGTATACATTTGCAGTAACAAATTAATGTTTCATTAATATTGAATGTTACATATATGATCAGTTTTATTATTATTTTTTAATCCTTAGAGGTTTTTTCCAGTTTATTTTTGGGACATACCAACTGGTACTCAGGTCCTTTTTTTGTTTTTGTTTTGTTTTCTTTTTGGCCATACCCGGCAGTGCTCAAAGGTTACTCCTGGCTCGGGGGGCCATATGGGATGCCAAGGATTAAACCCACATCTGTGCTGGATCAGCCATGTGTAAGGCAATTGCCCTACTTCTGTTCTACCACTCCGGCCCCTGCAGGTCTTATTCCTGGTTCTGGACTGAGGGATAAGTTCTAGTGAATTGAGGGACCATATGGGATGCCAAGGATTAAACCCAGGTCAGCCACTTGCTCGGCAAGTAAGTACCTTATCTACTCTACTGTTCCTATGGTTCCTCAATAAAGATTTTTAGTAAAATCTTTTACTCATTAATATAGACACTTAAGCAATATCAATATTTTCTAACATATAGCTAATTTTGTCTTTCTTAGCATAAACACTTTTATTTTACTTCTATATACCTGTTCATATTCTTCCTTTTTTAAATTCTTTGTTCTTACTAAAATTTACATTCGTAGACATTTTTTTCTTTTCTTCCTCTCTTTTTGGTTTTTGGGCCACACCTGGCACTTAGGGATTACTCCTAACTGTGCCCAGAAATTACTTCTGGCAGGCTTAGGGGACTATATGGGATGTCAGGGATCAACTTGGGTCTGTCATGTGCAAGGCAGATGCCCTACCTGCTATTTATAACTTTGGCCCCAATATTTTTAGGGCTTATCTTTTTAATGTAAACACTAAAATTTATTAGCATAATTATTCATAACATTAATGTTTAAATTTATGTACATGTTTATAAGAATAAGTTTTTTAAAAAAATGTTTATCATTGATTTACAGCCTTGTAGAATTTAAGGGGATTTGCTCTGTCACCTGAGTGTGAATATCATATATACAGTAAAGGAGAGAGAGAGAGTCTTCTATCCCAAATATGAGATAGACAGAAAATGAATTAAAAAAAATGAAAAGAAAGAAACATAGTGTGGGAGCAACAAATAGTCAAAGTCATCAGAACTGAATATTTTGTCATGAGACTTCAATAAAAAATCTCCCACCCCATATTGTTATTATATTTTAAGCAATTTTATTTCAGTTATTTCCACCTAAGGCTAGTAGAACAACAGATTGGCATGACTTTTATGGAGGACAGATCTAGAAGCCAGACTATCAACAACTTTAAGAATGTTCAGGGGCTAGAGAGATAGTCTAGGGGTTAAGGTGCATGTTGTGCATGGTTGACTGACCTTGTTCAATCTGGCACCACGTGGTCCCCAGAGTATTGCTGAGTTAAACCCTGCAGGCCCCATGAACCTCTGGGTGGCCTGGGTCATCCCCAGTACAGAGGACCCAAACACTGCATTTGAATTTGCATTCTTTTGGGTCACACCCGGCAGTGCTCAGGGGTTATTCCTGGCTCCAGGCTCAGAAATTGCTCCTGGCAGGCACGGGGGACCATATGGGACGCCGGGATTCGAACCGATGACCTCCTGCATGAAAGGCAAACGCCTTACTTCCATGCTATCTCTCCGGCCCCGGAATTTGCATTCTTGATTCTTTCATTGAATCACCAGCCTGGACACCCAGGAATGATTCCTTGGCAAGGCTTAAAAGAAAAAAAAAAAAAAAAGAAGAGGAAGAAAAAGAAAAAGAATGAGGTAGTGACTCCAAATGTGGTGATATTTCCCATGATAGTAATCAGAGAAATGCATACAATAGAATAGACAGTCATGATCATGCTTTGCTACTTAGGAGCAGGAAACAAAGAAAACAGTCTAAGAAAGGGAATGGCTAGGAAAGTTATACTGCACCCAGCTGACAAAATAGTATGATAATGTTTCTGAAAAACATTTACTAGGAATGGAGTGAATATTCTTGATAGGATGTCAAATATTAGATACTGATTTTTAGTGGGAATAGCCATTTGTTTTTATCTTTGTATGCAACTAGAGAGTGAGATTTCAAGGGAAAATTTAATAATAGATTTCTTGAGGTGCTATGACATTTTTGGGTGTTCCCCATGAACATGTATTACATTTATAATTAAAAATACAAACATTTAAAACTACTGAATGTATTTTATAAAATATGACCTCACATCTCTGTTTTTAGAAATACACGCCCCAGTTCAAAAATGTGGTCTTAAACATATGTTTATATGCCAGTGTTCATTTCAGCATTATTCATAAGGGGCCCCAAAGTGGAAGCAACCAGATACCCATCATTTTGAGAATAGATTAAACAACTGGAATACCCAGTTGTTTACAACTGGTCCTTATCTAGCAGAGGAAGAAGTGACATTTCTGACTTAGGCTGTTGACATGGATGAACTTTGAGAACTCTTAAATGAACCAGTCAGTGAGCAAAGGACAACACTGATAGGATTCCATGAATAGACAGGTGCTTCATAAAAAGAGAAGATTGGAGGCTGCTAGATCTGAACTGGGGAAGAGAACATGGGACAGATTTGGAGTAATTTAAAAAAATGTTGTAGCAGGGCTTGAGTGTTAGTACAGTGGGAAAGACACTTGCCTTGTAGGTGGCCAATTTGGATTTGATTCCTGGCATTCTGTATGGTCCCCTGAGTGCTGCCAGGAGTGACCCCTGACCTTCACCAGGTATGAACAACAACAAAAATGTTGTAGAAGTTGGGATGGTTCTAAAACATTGGATATATAACTACTGTCACTTCTGTTTTATATATATGATGCCCCAGTAACAATTTAAGAGCCAGGGAGGGAGCTCAGTGAGCAGACACCACACGTGTTGAGGGCTTGGATTTGGCTTTATTGAGCCCTACTGTCCCCCACAAAACCTCTCACCACATACATTGTCTCTTAATGTACATTTGCTTTGCTTCCCCCCCCCTTCTTTTTCTTGGTCATACCCAGTGATGCTCAGGGCCTACTCCTGACTTTGCACTCAGGAATTATTCCTGGGCCAGAGAGATAGTGCAGCTGTGGGGCATTTGCTTGCATGAGGCTGACCTGGGAGGAACCCAGTTTGATTCCAGGCATTCCATACGGTCCCCCAGTCTGCCAGGGATGATTTCTGAGAGCAGAGCCAGGAGTGAGTTCTGAACACTGCTGGGTGTGGTCCAAAAACCAACCAATCAATAAAGTGTTTTCTTTTTAAGGAATTATTCCTGTTGGTGCTCAGAGGACCAAAGGGGTCTTGGGGATTAAATCCAGATTGGTGGCATAGAATACAAGTGTCCTACCCTTTGTACTATCTCTTCTGCCCCCCAACATTTACTTTTCTAAGCACCTTACCACACAGTATGTGTTGGCTTTGAATGTCAGTGCTCTTTGATTTTTGGTTATTTCTTTGAAATTTTGCTGTCTCACTTTTAGCTCTCAAATGTCACTGTAGTGTAAATGTGTTGTTTGGAAGGTTTTGGATGCCAGGACCAGATACTGATCATGGAATATAAAAGTCATCTTATTAGGAATGAAAATAATTTATGAGGAGGAATGTATACTTTTAATATCAGGTCATGTTTGCATTCTGGATTGGGAGGAGAAGGAAAATGAAGAAACATTGTTGATGGGCAGAAGTTGAGAGTCTTGGAATAAGCAAAAGTATTCTGGTATTCTGGCTTATTAGATGCATTTGAAGAAACTGAGTGAGAACTTCCAGGCTTTGGGGATTCACTTGGCAGCAAAAAGTGTTAAAGGAAGAATTTCTATTTTCTGCTTCCTGTTATCTCAAGATTTCAATTCTCTTTAGTTGGATACTGGTTCATGTTCACTCCTGTACAGAGACAGGCACTGATGAGGAAGGCTGGAAGTGCTTCTCTTAGAGTTGACTTCTTAGCACATCTACCTAAAAGTGATTCTGGGTAGGCAGCAAATGGGGTCAGCCTGGCCCTAAGTAATAGGCTAGCAGGTAGCCGGACTTTTCTTGTGGGCATTTGAGTACCTGGATTTGATGCCTTTGAATTCTTGGTATGGATCCAGATCTCAATGGCTCCATGCTGCTGTTTGAAATTTGTACAGATCCAGATGTGTTGGGTTCTGTCAGTTCCCCTTTGAATCAACTGAAAGGGGACTTCTTTCATCTTCATCAGAGTATTCTCTTTGCTCAAGTGGATATATTTTTTCCAGAATGACTCCAAATTTTCTCTAGGCCTCGGCATAAGTTGGCCCAGTCGTTTGCTTCTTCCATATGCTTACATCTGAGTGGTAAATAGAAAATGTTGTATTGTTTTTTCTTTGAAGTGAGTTTTCCTTAAACACCAATATTTCCTTGTTCATCATTCTGTTTAGAGAACCCAAACAGTGCTCAGGGGCCCCAGCGCCTCCTCTGGAGGTGCTCACTGCTGAGCAGGATGAATTAAAGCTCAGGCCCAGTAGTCCTATAGGCACTTGGACCACAACTGGTGGGTACTTGGGGGTGGGGATATATGGTATTAAGAAGCAAGCTTAGAATTTTACAAATGCAAAGTATGTGCCCTTGACCAAGAACTAGCCTGTCCCTGAGAAGAAAGAATTCTGTACTGGTTCTTTTAATCCTTTGAACAAACATTTGATGGACTCCTAGCCATCCTTAGGCCCTGACACCAGGAGCCTGTATATATTTTCATGATCTGGAAGTGTAGATGCTAGTAACCAGTTGGATATGTACATTGCAGAACGAAAGGGGATCATAGTATTAGTAAGCACAGGGCATGGCAGGAGCCTGAAGGAGATATCTGATCCAGCCTCTGGAAAACTTCCCAGAGGAAGTGGCTTCGTAATAGTCTATGCAGATACGGACTTGTATTAGCAGAGGTGGAAGGAGATACCACCTGCTTGGGAAATGGAATGGCACCAGTGTGAGAGCTGTGATGAAGGGGGGGGGGGAGCATAGAGAAGGGCTGACATTGTGGAGGTCAGTAGATGTGACACAAACCAATGAGAGAAATCTTGCTAAATTTAGAAAGCTACTCCCTGTGGAAATTTTTTTTTTTGAAACCCATATGATTTCACAGTAAGGTCTTTGAAACATCATACTTACTTGTCTCTACATATAATAAAAGGTTTGGTTATATCTTAGTCGATGATCACCAGTGAGGAGTGAGGAGTTTTGACAGTTGGACACAGTTATGTCATTATCACTCCAAACCATCGCCATGAACCATCTCTTTCCTCCCTAGAGAGCTCACAGGCTCCTTTCTAGTCACTCACCCTCTCTCTTTGTAGCCACTTATCTAACTTCGTCTTCCCCTTGGGTCTTTCTTAGGTTTCATATAGACAGTATTACACATCAGTGCTTGATGTATCTGGTATTTTCTAACCAACATAAGGATTCTAAATCCACTCACAAGGCTGAGGAGATAGCAC
Organism: Suncus etruscus; assembly: GCF_024139225.1. Classification (NCBI taxonomy): domain Eukaryota; kingdom Metazoa; phylum Chordata; class Mammalia; order Eulipotyphla; family Soricidae; genus Suncus; species Suncus etruscus. Next base: position 8,435,200 of record NC_064867.1, read on the forward strand.
AGGGAGTAAGGCTCTTGCATGCAATGGCTTGGTTTAATTTCTTCATCGAATATGGTTTCCTGAGCACCACCAGGCGTGATCTCTGAGCACCATGGGTATGGCCTCCAAGCCAACAGAAACAAAGAAAAAACAAAGAAAAAAATCAGTAAACTGGGGCCAGGATGTAGCTCAATGGCAGAGCTTGTGTGAGGCCCTGCGGGTGATCTCTGGGGTCCCATAAACAAAACCCAAATAAACAGATCCAACTTTTGCCACCTGACAATTCAGAGAAATGCAGTTAAATTATAAAGTGACACCCCACCTCTTCCAAACTTAGCACCATATAATGGCCAAGATGGCATGCTGTGAGGATTTTGATACCTTGTCTAGGAGTGAAAATGAGTACAATATTCTCAAGAAACCATGTTTCAGGGTACAGCAGCCCCAGTAAATGTCTTCTGTTGCAGAACCGTAATCCTCCTAAACTTCTATCCAACTACATGTCTTCTATATTCTCACCAAAATACAAAACTTGACTGTTTGGCCTGGAGAGATAGCACAGCGGCATTTGCCTTGCAAGCAGCCGATCCAGGACCAAAGGTGGTTGGTTCGAATTCCGGTGTCCCATATGGTCCCCTGTGCCTGCCAGGAGCTATTTCTGAGCAGACAGCCAGGAATAACCCCTGAACACCGCCGGGTGTGGCCCAGAAACAAAAAAACAAAAAACAGAACAAAACAAAACAAAACTTGACTGTTTGCTGTTACATGCAAATATAAAATAGCACATATGTCCTTCAGCAGAAGAATGAAAATGAATAAATGGCAGTTTCTTCATTGTTAGAATATGGGACAGGAGTGAAAATATAGTTCATCTTGTTCTTTGTGGTGCAGGATAGGACTTCAGCCTTGTTCCCATGTTCATGGCTTTTCCAAGAGTGTCTTGGTGATGGATCTTCATTGGTTGTCTGGGAGAAGAACTGAAGTTGGGAATGATGTGTCACTATCTTGGTGATATCACCAGTAGACAGCAGTGAAAATGAAAGCACCAGAACATGGTTACTAACATGGATACATGCCACATAATATTCAGAAATAATATAAATCAAACTGTTCTGTGTGATATGGGCTCTTTTAAAAATGATGGAAAAGCAGAGGCTTTTCCTAGCACGCTGCCTACCTGGGTTCCATCCCTGATATCTCATATGGTCCCTCAAGCTTGCCAGGAGTAATTTCTGAGTAAAGAACCCCTAAGCACCTGTGGGTATGGCCCAACCTCACCCCCCCAAAAAAATGCTGAAAAAGCAATGCTATATATGTTGTTTTAAAACTTGAGTCCAGATGGTAAAAATAGTGGCTGAGGGGTCAGAAAGAGAGCACAGCTGGGAGAGCATTTATGTTACATGTGGCCAACCAGAATTTGATCCTTGGCATCCCATGTGGTCCCCCAAGACTGACAGGAGTAATTTTTGAACATAAAGTGAGGAGTACTCTCAGGTGTGGCCCCAAACCAAAAACAAACAAACAAACAAACAAAAAACAAAACAAAACAAAACAAAACAACCCAATAGTGGCTATGGGGCTTGGAGAGATAGTACAACCAGTTAGATGCTTTCTTTGCATGCAGTAAATCCGGGTTTGATCAGTGACACCGCAGTCCCCTGAGCACCACTAGGAGCAATTCCTGAGTACAGAGCCAGGAGTAACACCTGTGTATTGCTGAGTGCTGCCCTAAAAATACTGAAAAGGAAAATAGTGCATGAAAAGCAAGCTTGAGTTGTTTCCTCTTGGGGTATGCCAAGGAGTGTGGCTAGCAGATTGTTCCTCTTGAGGTTTAGTTTTATGGAGCAGATGCCAGGAAGGGAAAGATTCGTTGTGTTTCTCTTTATAGGTTTTTGCTGGAATGAGTGACTTTGAGGAAGAGAGCTGAAGACTGATAGTTGAAAACATAAAGCAATAGGTTTTTAAGCATTGCAACTCCGACCCAGAGAAAGAAATATTTCATATTTCACATGCCCACATGGAATACTCTAAGAAGAAACAGAGACAAAGATTTCGTGACATATTTTTGTCCTTTCCGAGGAGTGGTCCCTGGGTAGTCTCTCTTTTATTTCTTTTCATTATAGCATATATTGCCTGCAGCCCTGTAAGTTGTTGGTTCACAACTTAGGAATGATCCTTAGATGACATTTTCTGGAGAAGGTTGTGTCTGATATGACAGACAATGAATGAGTAGGTGCTGGGGATGTTGCTGCTGAAGGAAGCTGTATGTGAAATATAGGGCAGCGCTGACCCCCCCCCCCCCACCAATCCTATGTCTAAGAAACCCAGGACTGACAAACTATGCTCCACGGATTGCAAGTTGATGAAAAAAGGCAAGCAAGGGGAAGGAGTTGCCAGTCAGCTACCAGGAAAGCCAGATGTGTGCGTGTCATAGGATGCCTAAGGGAGAAAGTTGAAAGGAATTAGTAATTGTGTCTCAAATGTGTGTGTGTGTGTGTGTGTGTGTGTGTGTGTGTGTGTGTTAGTTTGTGCTGGTTTCTTGTGACAGCTGTGGGAGAGCTTCACTGGGGGTGATGGAGGAAGAATAAATCCCATTTAGGAGTGAGAAGAGAAGATGGAGAGACATCCAGAAGCTTGGCATTAAAGAAGAGGAGAGAAGAGCAAGAGCAGACTGTAGGTTTGAAGGCATTTAATTTTCAAGATGGCAAGTCCTGGTACATTGGAATGATAGCACAAGAGAGAGTTTGAGAGTGTAAGAATGAGTTTGAGTAGGGTCAGGGGTGAGGATGGACAGCGGTGCTTGTTGACTTGAGCAAAGGAAGTTAGAGATGAAGATGAGTTTTTGGGTGCTCCACATCTGGCTGTGCTCAGGGATTACTCTTGGCTTTGCATTCAGGAGTCACTCTTGGTTGTGCTCTAGGAAATATATGGGATGCCATTTATTGAATCTTGCTCAGCCACTTGCAAGGCAAACACCCTACTTGCTGTACTGTTCTTCTGGCCCTGATGAAGGTGATTTGTGGTGTAAGGAGAAGGTTGAAGTTTTTCTTCATTCTCTGAGAAGTAGAAGGTGATATTGTTTTCATAGTAGAGTATGGGATCGGGGGTGGACTGAGAGGTGGAGACCAAGTAGAGGTAGATCACTTGAGAGGCCTGAGAGAGCAGCCAATCAGGTCTCCTGGTAGTGCTGAGGGCCTGTTGAGGATAGAGGGGTGAATATGCAAGGCACCAACTTTAATGCACCTGTAGTTTTTTCTTTGGTGTTAGGCTTCCTGGAGAGGGGCCTAGAGTAAGCAACAGGATTAAGAATTAGGAGTGGTTTTGCTATAATGAAGATTCACGTTAAGCACCCTGACAAAATTCATGGCAGGAGAACAAGGAGGTTTATTCACTGTGCACTAAGTCCAGAGAGTAAGGTGCCTGAGAACATCTGCATGGAGTAGTGGTCTACAGCCATTTTATTTTATTCTTGAGGGGCCACACACAGTGGTGCTCAGGGGTTACTCCTGGCTCTGTGCCTAGAAATCGCTCCTGGCAGGCTCGGGGGACATTTGGGATACCAGAGATCAAACCTGGGTGGTCCCAGGTAGGCTGTGTGCAAGGCAAATGCCCTACCACTGTGCTATCACTCCAGCCCCCTACAAGGCATTTCTGCAAAGTCACCTTCTGATTTATTCTCAGTATTGCACATTAACATTGTGGGAGTACATGTACATTATAGCATCAAGTCCAACAAGGACTTTGAGGCTACAGTACAGGGAGGGCACCATAAGATAAGGTTATACCATGATTACATCGAGGGAAGTTGAGGACATTAGGGAGTACGTGCATATTGTATCAGTATGACTACAGAGAGTGTCTTCAAATCAGCCATTTCTAAGTTTGGATGAAACAGGAAACTAATCCTACAAGCACACAAGGTGGGCATCTTTTTTTTTGGCTTTTGGGTCACACATGGGCACTCAGGGGTTCCTCTTGGCTCTTTGCTCAGAAATCTCTCCTGGCAGACATGGGGGACCATATGGGATGCTCAGATTCGAACCACTGTCCTGCATGCAAGGCAAATGCCCCACCTCCATGCTATCTCTCTGGCCCCAAAGTGGGCATCTTTTAAAAACTTTCCACCCACAAACAAAATCATCTCTTTAGAGCACATTATAAATCATTTATAAAATAAAATACGCTTCATAAACTTCCATCATACATTTTTGGCTGGGCTGGTGTAGATGAGAGAGCAAGGGAGTGGAGACAGTTGGTTGGAGGAGGTGTATATATTGGGCAGAAGAGAAAGGAAGCGAATGGGGAGGTGATCAGAGAGGGCAAACACAGAGGGTCTGGCAAGTAGGTTGTCAGAAGCAATGATAATTGGAATATAGTGAGGGAAAGGTGAGGGATTTGAAATGGAAGTTTTTTTTTTTTTAATAAAATGTTTATTTAAGCACCATGATTACAAGCATGATTGTAGTTGGGTTTCAGTCATACATCAACCATCACCAGTGCAACATTCCAACCACCAATGCCCCCTCCCTCCTTCCCAACCCCTCCCTGTATTCAAGGCAGGAATTCTACTTCTCTTACTCATTAAGATGGTCATGCTAGTTGTTAGTGTAGTTAGTTCCCTAACTGCATGCACCACTCTTTGTGGTGAGCTTCATGTTGTGAGCCGGTCCTTCTGGCCCTCATCTCTATTATCTCTGCGAATTGTTATAATAATGTCTTTAATTTTTTTTTTTTTTTTTTTTGGTTTTTGGGCCACACCCGGCGGTGCTCAGGAGTTACTCCTGGCTGTCTGCTCAGAAATAGCTCCTGGCAGGCACGGGGGACCATATGGGACACCGGGATTCGAACCAACCACCTTTGGTCCTGGATCGGCTGCTTGCAAGGCAAACGCCACTGTGCTATCTCTCCGGGCCCATGTCTTTAATTTTTTAAAAACCCATAAATGAGTGAGACTACTCTGTGCCTATCTCTCTCCCTCTGACTTATTTCACGCAGCATAATAGATTCCATGTACAAGGATTGGAAGGAGTTTTAAGAAGAAAAGTAGTTTAAGAAGTTTAAGAAGAAAAGCATTTGGCAATGGTGGGAGAACCACAACACTTCTGATTGGGAGTGGATATTTTAGAGGAAGGGAAAAACACAGGTATGATATTAGGAGAGTGGGTTAGAGGCCCCCAAAGAGAGCTAGGCTTAGTGGCCTGAGGAAAACTGAGAAAGTAGCAGAGTCTTGAGTGAACCAGAGAGAATGAAAGATAGTGTGGGAGGATCACCCATGTGTGGAGGGATCTTGTTTTGGCTTTGAGGAGTAAAATGTTTCATATAGGCATCCAAAGTAGCAGCTTTCTGAGTAAAATGAGTCATAGAGAGGGACAGACATAGAATGATTGCACTCATCTGAGGGATATTAAAAAAAAACAACAACCATAGTATGAGAATCATACCCAAAGCCAATAGAAATGATGGGTGGGGGGGGTGCAGGTAAGACAGAGAAGGGACCACTATGACAATAATAATTGGAAATGATTATTTTGGACAAGAATTGATATCGAAAGGAAGTAAGGTATATGCATGATACTCAGCAAATCACACTGCCTAAAAGAAGGAGTGAAAGAGAGAGAGAGAAAGAGAGAGAGAGAAAGAGAGAGATAGAGAAAGAGAGAGAGAGAAAGAGAAAGAGAGAGAGAGAGAGAAAGAGAGAGAGAGAGAAAGTATCTGCTCTGCCATAGAGATAGGCTGGGCGGTTGGGCATGAATGGAGGTTAACTGGGGAAATTGGTGGCAGGAAATGAACACTGGTAAAGGGATGGGTATTGGAATATCATATGACTAAAACTCAACTATCAATTTTTTAACTATCTCATGGTGATTTAATAATAATAAAAAAAAAGTATCAGCTTTCAGCCCCTGAGAAGAGGGAGGCTGGAATGAGGCGAGACTGGGGTGAGGACCAGTAAGTTCTTATAGAAAAGTGTAGGAGAGGGTCAGAGTGGTGGTATAAGTGGCACACAGCTAACCTAGGATGGACCTCGGTTCGATCCCCCTGCTTCCCAGATGGTGCCCCAAGCCAGGAGTGATTTCTGAGCGCAAAGCCAGGAGTAACCCCTGAGCATCACTAGGTGTGGCCCAAAAGACAAACAAAAAACAAAAAGAAAAGGAAAGAAAAGCATAGGAGGGTGGAGGTGTGGGTATGAGAGTCTGGGAAAGTGGTATGGCTAGAAAGGAACTTCAGCCTGTGCTGAGGCAGACTGGGCTCCAGGAGCGAGTCACTCTAGCATTAGCTGTGTTGAGGTTGGATATCAGGAGGTTGCTCCAGAAGCTGTTTGGGAAACTTGTGGCACCCTAAACTAGTGCCACCACATTTCTGACTCGGGGCCAATTTTATCTGCTTCTGTTTTGTGAATAATTCCAATCTGAGGAGGAAGGGAGTTATAAGGGGGCACCCTGAGTGTTCAGGACTCTGAGTTTTTCAGGCACTGCAAGGCCTTTAATGGTCCCTCTTGTCTTTTTGGCTTCCTAGAGGCCTGTTCTGTGGACAGTCAATACCTGCAAATGTCTTTATTTCTTGATTTTAGAAGGGAGAAGAAAGGGACCTCCTGGAACTCAGGTTCATTCAGAGCCTTCGTATGTATGTGTGTGTGTGTGTGTGTGTGTGTGTGTGTGTGTGTGTGTGTGTGTGTGTGTGTGGTGTGTGTGTGTGTGTGTGTGTGTGTGTGTGTGTGTGTGTGTGTGTGTAAGCCAATGCCTAGATCTTACTAGTAATAATGGAATAAACCTTTCCTGTTTCAGAGCCTGGGATTCCATGAGAGGGTTTCCACACATTTTCCTTTAATAGTGTGAGTGACGTGCTGCCAGTTTCCTTCGCGTTTTCTATATTTCACCTCTAAGAAATAAAAGATGGCATTTTCTTTCTTTCTGAAAAAGAGAACAATTCACTTGGGAGGAGGAGTACTTACATGCTGGAAAAGGATGGTGTTTGGAAACGTAAAATATGCATAATGTAGCCTCCCCCATCTAAAACTGCCAAGGTGAAAGACAGGAATGAATAGTTTAGTGGAAACGAGTATGGTGAATGACTTTTGTTAAAAATCTTCATACCAAGAGAAAGATTTATGGGTTTTTTTTTTTTAATTTAAACACACACGAGTTTTTCTGGGACTGGAATGATAACATAGCGGAAGTGTTTTTGCCTTGCACTGGCTGACCCATGATGGACATGGGTTCGATCCTCAGCATCCCATATGGTCCCCCGAGCCAGGAGTGATTTCTGAGCACAGAGCCAGGAGTAACCCCTGAGCACCGCCAGGTGTGGAGTCCCTTCCCCCAAAACACCCAAAAATGAGTTTTTCTCCTGGGAAATAAGACTAGAATTTATTTGTAGCAGCATTTAATTGCCAGAAGCTTCCATTAGGTGTGAAGGATGGTGGTTAAAAAAAAAAGTGGTAAAATATATGAAGGGAGGAATGACTGTCTCAATACTACAACCTGGGTTGATAGTATAGAAAAAGAAAGGAGAAAAGAAGGAAAAGCATCGAAGTGTGGGAAATGTAACCAAAGGAGAAACAACTTCGGTGAAGCTATAGAGGAAACGTTTAGATTTGTTTTGCAGGTGGAGGAGGATTTGGGCCATACCATTGATGCTTAGGGCTTACCTCTGGCTCTGTATTCAAGGATCACTTCTAGTAGTGCTCAGGAGATTCTGTGTGGAGTTGGCATCAAATCTGGGTCAGTTGTATGCAAAGCCAGTGTCTGCAAAGACCCTTTACTCTCTCTCTGGCTCTCGATTAGACAGTTAAAGCTCCGATGGTGGACTGGGCATGTGGGTCAGTAGTAGAGCAATTTCCTTGTTTGTATGAGTTCCTGTTTTGATCTCCAGCAGTAGTATAAGAACAAAATGAAGTCCAAGTTAACAGTGGCCGTTTGCTAGGCAAATGCCTTACTGCTGTGCTATATCACTCAGGCCTCCATTCTATTGTTCTTTTTTGGTTTTTGGGCCACACCCGGTGAGGCTCAGGGGTTACTCCTGGCTATGCACTCAGAAATTGCTCCTGGCTTGGGGAACCATATGGGACCCTGGGGGGGATCGAACTGTGGTCTGTCCTAGGTCAGCTGCATGCAAGGCAAATGCCCTACCTCTTGTGCCACCACTCTGGCCCCCATTTTGTTGTTCTTTAGTGGAACTCTGATTTTGGTCTGGGTGGCAGTGTAGTTAGAATTTTCACCTTTGTAATGATCTTTTCTTGTGAAAAGGAGTCCAAAACTGGCCCCTGAAGTAGAAGCCATTCCAGGAATGCTATTGACTTCCTGCTAAACCACCTTAGTCTTTTCTACTGTTCCCTGTTTGAAGGAGTTGGAGACATTGATACCACATGCTAAGAGTGGCTTAATATTTTATCAGAAAGATTAAGAGTTCTCCATGGCTTCTTTGGAACTGAGCGTTCTCATAGGAAAATAAAGTACTGTTTGGTTACAGTTGAAGTTCTGTGATAGTGCAGACAAATTTAATAATAGCTTTTTATAAGGTACAAAACTTACTCCTAGCTCTCTTCTCAGATATCACTCTTGGTGGAACTCAGCAATCATGTTGTGTTGGACTGAAACTGAGATAGACTGTGTGTGAGACAAGTACCATGGGTTGGAGAGATAGTACAGTGGTAGGGCGTTTGCCTTGCACGCAGAGACCCGGGATGGACCCGGGTTTGATTCCCATCTCCCATATCGTCCCCCAAGCCTGCCAGGAGCAATTTCTGAGCACAGAGTTAAGTATCAGCTAGGACTGGGCTACCTGGGAAGCATTGATAGCCATTATTTTCTTTCTCTCAATGAGTTTTAAGAAATGTATAATGCGGGCCCGGAGAGATTGCACAGCGGTGTTTGCCTTGCAAGCAGCCGATCCAGGACCAAAGGTGGTTGGTTCGAATCCCGGTGTCCCATATGGTCCCCCGTGCCTGCCAGGAGCTATTTCTGAGCAGAGAGCCAGGAGTAACCCCTGAGCACCGCCGGGTGTGACCCAAAAACAAACAAACAAACAAAAATGTATAATGCTTATTTAATCCTACCCAAACAAGGCAGTATTTCAAACATCTTAAAACAACTTATTTTTTAAATTAATGTGAAATAGAAATGCTCTTAAAAATGTTTTGTTATCCAGTTTCCTTAAATTCTAATTGTTGTTGCTCCTAAAAGTTTGCATGTTGTTTTTATGGATTGCTAAACTTTTGATTCTTTCCTTTTTGCTGACCCCAAGACAAATTCTATAAGAAAGGGAAAAGATGAAACTGTTTTGAATGTGATGTTGAATAGCTTTTATGAGACTGAGAACATGTAATGTTCTTTTAATAGTACCCAGGTAGAAGAAGTCCATTATTTTTATTATGGGCAATTTGAGATACTTGATAGCTTTTCCTGTGGTTTGGAAAGATGAAGTGTTTATTAAATTTGATTCATGGTGAAGCTGAAGACTGGATTAAGGAAACAAATTGTAGATTTTTGTACATTATTAGTTTGTTTCTTACCTTGCTTTTGTTAAGGCAAAGGCAGCATCAAGCTACTTTAGCCACTTGCGTTCCATAGAGAATTCATTGTCAGTACTGGAGATGTAGCTCAAGTGGTGGAGGTCATGTCTGGCACATAGAAGGCCCTGGATTTCATCACCGACTTGGCATGGCAACCCTCATCAACTACCAAGCAGTGGCCAGACCCCAAATACCACCCCTGGGGTGGGGGGACTTACCAACTAACCAAAAAAAGAGAAAAAAAAGATCTAAGTCACACTTAGGATAGTTATTCTGAGACAGGGTGTAGACTGGGAAATAGGGGTGACAGATGAGTCCAAAACATGTTTGAAGTTGCAAACACCATTAAATAAGTATTTTATTTATGTGTTTATTTATTTTGGAGCTTTGGGCCATACTTGGCAGTGATCAGGGCTTAGTCATTCAGAGATCACTTCTGATAAGCTCAGGAGGCAATATGGGCTATCAGAGAATGGGCCACGTGCAAGGTAAATATCCTATTGCTTTGTCTCCTTCTTCATTTTATTTATTTATTTTTAATTGATGTTTATATTTTCATTTTTGAGTTGTTTTTTTTTTTTTTTTTTTTTTTGGCTTTTGGGCCACACCCGGCAGTGCTCAGGGGTTACTCCTGGCTATCTGCTCAGAAATAGCTCCTGGCAGGCACGGGGGATCATATGGGACGCCGGGATTCGAACCAACCACCTTAGGTCCTGGATCGGCTGCTTGCAAGGCAAACGCTGTACTTCTATCTCTCTGGCCCTGAGTTGGGTATTTTAGTTGAATATTTTTCATCTGTATTTAAGCTACTTAATGTGTGTGTGTGTGTGTGTGTGTGTGTGTGTGTGTGTGTGTGGTTTACACCTGATTATGTACAAGGGAACACCTAGGGTGCCAGGAATTGAACCCTGGTCAGCCATGTGTCAAGCAAATGCCTTTCCCACTGTACTGTTGGTCTGGCCCCCTGTATTCAAGCTACTTATTTATTATGGTAGCTTTGTTCTAGTGAACTTTTACCCCTTATCTATTTACATGGACTGGACTACCAATATCTGTGTTAAAAAATATAACTCTGTGGAGTCAAAATGATAGCACTGAGAGTAGAGTATTTGCCTTGCATGAGGCTGACCCATATTTGATTCCCAGCATTTCATATGATTCCTTGAGCCTGGAAGAAGTAATTTCTGAGCTCAGAGCCAGGAGTAACCTCTAAGAGCAGCCAGATGTAGTCTGAAAACCAAATAAAACAAAACAAAATAAAATAATCAAGCAAACAAAAAACAAACCAACAAAAGACTGACTAAAGACTACAAGGAAGAAAGCTCAATAGATTAGAGCACATGTTTTTGTATGAAGGAGGCCTGGGTTTGATCCTGGGCATTGCATGGTCCTCTGAACACCTCCTGGAGTGAATTTTCCCTTTCTTGACTCCTGCTCTGAACTGGGAGTAGCCCTCAAACATCCCTGGGTATTGCCCCCTCCCAAAATATAATACCTTTTCTATTGGTGATAATTTTTTTTTTTTTTTTTTTTGTTTTTGGGTCACACCCGGCAGCGCTCAGGGGTTACTCCTGGCTCTAGGCTCAAAAATCGCTCCTGGCAGGCTCAGGGGACCATATGGGATGCTGGGATTCGAACCACCATCCTTTTGCCTGAAAGACAAACACCTTACCTCCATGCTATCTCTCCGGCCCCGATAATGCTTTTTAATACAGACAAATTTCAAGTTTAGAACTCTGAATTCCAACATACATCTGTATCTATCTATTACCGCCACAGTCCCATTTTGATAGAAAGTCTAGTTTCCTCCATCCTGCTCACCTCCCTTACCGATTTTTTCCATTTCCAACCTCCTCTAAAAATTGCTATTTTACTGTCATAATCTAAGACTATATTTCTGTTTAGCTGGTCTGCTGGTTTAGTTTTGAATATAGTGTTGTAGCTGACTAGAATTTTCCTCTTGAGCCTGATTTGACTTTCATGTTGAGGTGTATTTGCACCATGTCTTAGTTTTGGGGTGTGGGCACACCCAATTCTACTAGAGACTTACGCCTAGCCCAGCTCTCAGGGATCACTCCTGATGGGGTTTAGGGGACCATGTTGGGTTCTGGGGATTAAATTTGATTCAGCCATGTGCAAAGCCAAGTACCTTACTCCCTTTTTAGAGTCTATGGCATTGGTTGATGTGTGACCTTTGTTCAAAAGATTCCCATTTAATTCTGTTTGGATGAGGTAAAATATTCTAGGGCTGACTGTGACTCATCTCCATTATCAGATGCTACAGAATTTATTAAGCACACCCCTTGATAATAGACTGACTTTGGATAATGGTTATTATCTTTCTACCACCTTTTTTAAAATGACTTTTTGGGTGTTTTAAGTTAAGCTTCTAGAGAGCTAGGTAAGGCCAGGTGTGTACTCTGGACATTATCAGTTGTGTTCTAGGGGCTATGCTCTCTGAGGCAAGGGTCAGAAATTGGGGATAGGAGGGAGGGCAGATCCAACACAATAATTATTGTCTCACAAGATGCAGATAAAACTTTGAAAGGTCACCTTGACGTAGGAGTCATTCCTGAACCTTGCAATTAGTGGTTTTCGCAGGCAGGCGAAGACAGGCCAAATGGACAGGAAGCTTTGGTTATGTGTTGCTTGTTTTGTGTTTTAAAATCAATACCACTGAATTAAAGTTTTGTAGGGACTTAAGTGCTCATTTTTGGTGGAGTTTTAAATAACATCTGCAAATCTCAGTTGTTTTTCTTACAGGGGTTTGTGCATTAGGAGTGGAGGGTGATTGATAGAAAAAGAATGAACCGCATTCCATCGTTCATAACCTTGTTCTAGAGATGGCTCCTGTTTTCTTGGTTTCCCTTTTCCTTCATTTTGTAGATTTAGCCTGTTCTTTCGGGATCTTTTTCGCCTCTTGTTCCTTTGTGGCATCCTTCCTGCCCATTTGTCTAAGCATAAGGTCTAGGGCTTGGGATAGATAAGAAGAATGTGAACCTATGAACAGGTAGGCAGATATGAATTCAGTCTGCCCTGCTGCTCTAGTGGAATTCTTGCTCTCTCACCCAGCCTCTTCTTGATTTTGATAAGCTCTTCTGACTCAGTGCTTCACTCCCGATTTCCAGAAGCACATTAGAAGATGAAACAAAAGCAGATGCGATGATTGCAGATGAGCCTCGCCTGAGCCCCTGCTGAGCCCCAGCTGAACCCCAGCTGAACCCCACCTGAATTTGTGGTATCTGTACGCATTCGACATTAAGAAGAGATGTGTGGGCCTGGAAAAATAGCACAGCTATAGCCCTGTGTCCTTCCCACCCCTTGTCTGGGGCAACTTCATCACCTTGTTATTGTTTGCAATTTCCAGGCTTACTTCTCAGCTAGATAGAAGGGCACCCCTTGTGGGGGGTTGGCAGGTGTTTTTCTAATGATCAGAATGAGCTGAGGACTTTGAGAGGAAATACACAGGGATAAACTGTCATTTAGGGTGGGGACTAGGGCTATACCCGGTGTTGTTCAGGGCTTTTTCCTGGCTCTGTACTCTTGTGGCGGTGCTCAAGGAACCACATGGTGTGCTGTGATTAAACTTGAGTCAGCCTTTGTGCAAGGCAAGTGCCTTATCTGCTGTTCTATCTCTCCAGTTTTTATGCCCTCATATCAGAGTCTCTGCTTCCTTTTATCCTGCTTTTATTTGTGTTTTTTTTTCCTTTGGTTTATTTGGTTTTGTTTTTTTGGGGTGGTTCAAAACCAGCAATGCTCAAGACTTACTCCTGGCTTTGCTCAGGGGTCACCCCTGGCAGGCCTGAGGGGACCATATGTGGTGCCGGATATTGAATCTGGGTTAGCTGTTCTATCTCTCTGACCCCAGGGTCTTTGTATCTACCTGACTTGAGACTGTTGCTATTATCCCAGTTACCTAGGAGGATGGTATAAATCAAATGTCTCCCCTGGAAAGTTGCTCTCTGTCCCCCTTTTCATCCTCTGCTCATTGTAAGAAGGCAATCAGAATGCCCAGTCCCTGCTCCCAAAGCAAATGTACTCTCATTCCATAGCCTTTTTATTTTTTTTTATTCTGCTGATATTTTATGTAATTACACCAAGCTTTTTATTCAATGAAGTCCTGTGGTTTATTTTGTTGTTGTTGTTGTTGTTGTTGTTTTGTTTTGTTTTGTTTTGAAGTAACACCTGTTTGCGCTCAGGCATTGCTCTTGGGCTCTGTATTTCAGGAATCAACCCTGGCAGTGATCAGGGGGACTATATGGGTACTGGGGATTGGCTGTATGCAAGGCAAATGCCCTACCCTCTGTACTATCTCTCCAGCCTCCCAAAGTTCTGATTTTTCTTTTCTGCTTCGTTTCTCTCATCATTGGGCTTGGTCCTCAAATATCCCTGATATCAAATATTCCCTGATATCATGGAATGAATTGCCTGTGCTTTCTGATTCAGCTCTCACTCTTACTCCTAGGGTTTTAATCCATTTTGAATTTGTGTGCATATGTATTTGAGCAAATGCTATCTTTCCTTGAGGGAAGATGTTTTACATAATCTACCTGGAATTTGTTCACACTGGAGATTCGTCTCTTGTGTGCTGAATCATTCCTATCTGCATGGAATCATAGATATTTGTGTTATATTTAGTGCTTACTTTTGTGGCTAACGTTGTTCTAGCTTTGGATATTGGAAGCTTTTTCAGTTGGCCTGTGAATCATGACCATGTATCCCGCCACCTCACCTTTCGATGTGTGTATGGGCACTACTTGGCTTTGGTCACTGGGAGTCTCTCCAGGCTTGTGTGTCTGTTCCTTGGTCTATAGTCCTGGAGTTGGCCACTTCTTGGTGTTTTGGACCATATTTTCCACATTTTGGACCTTGGATTAAAAACCCAGTTCTGGGCCCGGAGAGATAGCACAGCGGCGTTTGCCTTGCAAGCAGCCTATCCAGGACCAAAGGTGGTTGGTTTGAATCCCGGTGTCCCATAGGGTCCTCCGTGCCTGCCAGGAGCTATTTCTGAGCAGACAGCCAGGATAACCCCTGAGCACTGCCGGGTGTGACCCAAAAACAAAAAAAACAAAAAACAAAAAACACAAAAAACCCAGTTCTGGATGCTAGCTATTCAGCTGGCTGTAGGGGTGTCTTTTCTTTTATTGGGAGGCACATTTGATTGTGTTCAGGGACTATTTCTGGTGGGTCTTGAGGGCCTTATGGGATGCCAAGGATTGTACCTGGGATGGCTGACTATAAGCAATAGTACAGCCATTTCTGCTGTACTAGTGCTCTGAGTTTATGGGGTGCCTTTTCTTTTAGCTTCTCTCAGTAGATCAGGAAAGAAAGATCTTAAGTATATGCAGGTATACAAAGATGTACACTCATGATGACTCTAACACAAGTCTATCCAGTCTGTTATGAAAATCTTCTAGACTTTTCTCATTTCTCTTGCACACCCACACTCCAACAGAATCTTGGTTTCCACCAGCTGCGTTCCTTTGCAGAATTGTCAACTCCATTGTGCCTGCAATGCAGTGTCACAGTGTTCAGACACTTGAATCAGTCAAATACAGTTTTCGATCCTGCTCCTTTTTCTGTAGGCTACACATTCCTCTGATTTCCCTGGTAAGTTAGTGGAGCCCTTGCTCCACTCTCATCCGTGAAGTTGTTTCTTGAAATACTGATGCTCTAGAAACAAAAAAACACAATACAGAAATGCCCTCTGTACACCTATATTCATTGCAGCACTATTATCAATAGCAAGAATCTGGAAATAACCCAGATGCCAACAACAGATGAGTGGCGAAAGAAACTGTGGTGCATATAACACAATGGAATACTATGCAGTCATCAGAAAAAATGAAGTCATGAAATTTTTCTATACATGGATAGACATGGAAACTATTATGCTGAGTGAAATAAGTCAGAGGGAAAGAGATAGACACAGAATAGTCCCACTCATCTGTGGGATTTAAGAAAAATAAAAGACATTATTGTAGTAATGCCCAGATACAATGGAGAGGAGGTCTGGAAGGATAGACCCACAATATGAAGCTTACCACAGAGTGTTGAGTCCATTTAGAAAAATATCTACACTGACAACTATCAGACAATGATAGGGAGTGAGAGAAATAGAATGCCTGTTTCAAATAAAGGCAGGGATAGGGGAGGATGGAGATGGGGGGCATTGGTGATGGGGATGTTGCAATGGTGAATGGGGGTGTTCTTTTTTATAACTGAAACCCAACTACAAACATGTTTGTAATCATGGTGCTTAAATAAAGATATTTATATATATATATATATATATATATATAAATTGTGATGCATTTTCTTTCTCTAGCACTACTCTGGATTCTTTTCTGAGATCCCCTAACTTAGCAGTTTTCTCTTTTAAATTACGTACATTGAGGTTTGCGCTCTGTGCAATACAGTTATATAGGGTTTGACCAGGACATTCCTTATATAGCTACGAGTTTAGTTGTATATGGAAATTTTTATTGCCTGCAGCACTCCTCTATGCTTTATCTATTTGTTTCTCATTTCCCCTCCCCAATTCATTGGCAATTTACTGTCTCTAGAGAATTCCTTTTCATACTTCTACTGGAAGCATTCACTTTTATGATTTTGGAGCCTCATCTGGCAGTTCACAGTGGTACTTGAGTTCCTGGGGGTAAGGGAGAGGGTCACTATTATGGTGTTTAGGGGATTGTATGTAACAGGCATCGAACATGTGGATTTCATATACATGGACTCTTTGAGCTAGCTTCCTGGCTCTACCTAAAACACACACACACACACACAGACACACACAGACACACACACACACACACACACACACTCTCTCTCACACACTCTCTCTCTCACAAATATATTTGTTGTTTTCATTGTTTTGGGGCCACACCCTGCAGTGCTCAGAGCACTGGTTCTGTGCTCAGGAATCTCCTGGTGCCTGGTGGTGGAAGGGATCGAACCTGGGTCAGCCATGTTCTGTACTATTTCTCCAGCCTCTAAATCTCTTCACATTTGAATCTCTTGTGTGAGTATCTGACTAACATCCTAGCTATTTAAGGTTCCCAGATGTTATTTTGTTCCTCTGGGAGGTGTAAGAAGCAGAGTTTCTCTTTAATTAATGCAGCAAGTCATCCTGAGAGTTACAATGCCTTGCCTGACTGCCCCTCCCTGTGCTATATTCTGTGCTGTTTGGGACATTACCTTGCAATAAAAGTGCATTTGTCTGATTTCCTGCGCAGCACACAGGGCCAGTCCTGCCAGGCTCTGCCTGTTTTCCTCAGCCTATGATAGAGATCTGCATGAAGGCAGCAAGCATTTACCTCAAAGCAGTATCTCCTTTGTGAATCACCTCCTATTATTTCTTCTTCTTCTTCTTCTTCTTCTTCTTCTTCTTCTTCTTCTTCTTCTTCTTCTTCTTCTTCTTCTTCTTCTTCTTCTTCTTCTTCTTCTTCTTCTTCTTCTTCTTCTTCTTCTTCTTCTTCTTCTTCTTCTTCTTCTTCTTCTTCTTCTTCTTCTTCTTCTTCTTCTTCTTCTTCTTCTTCTTCTTCTTCTTCTTCTTCTTCTTCTTCTTCTTCTTCTTCTTCTTCTTCTTCTTCTTCTTCTTCTTCTTCTTCTTCTTCTTCTTCTTCTTCTTCTTCTTCTTCTTCTTCTTCTTCTTCTTTCTTCTTCTTCTTCTCTTCTTTTTTTCTTTTCTTCTTCTTTTCTTTTTCTTTTCTTCTTTTCTTTTCTTCTTCTTCTTCTTCTTCTTCTTCTTCTTCTTCTTCTTCTTCTTCTTCTTCTTCCTCCTTCTTTCTTCTTCTCCTCCTTCTTTTTCTCCTTCTTCCTCCTCCTCCCCCTTCTTCTCCTCCTCCTTTTCTTCTTCCTCCTCCTCCTTCTTCTTCTATTTTTTTTTATTTTGGGCCACACTCATTAACGCTTAGGGGTTACTCCTGGCTATGTGCTCAGGAATCACTCCTGGCTTGGGGGACCATATGGGATGCCGGGGATTCAAAACATGTCCATCTGGGTCAGCTGCATGCAAGGTGATTGCCTTTCTGCTTGCACCACCACTCCGGCCCCATCCTATCCATTCTTGACATCAGCACTTATTCTATGCCTGGAAACTCTGAATTGGAGAGACAGGTGAACATTTTTCTGGGGCCCTCTGACTTTGGGAGCTGGGATAATTCAGTTTTGCTCTGGGGAAAAGAATAGAATGAGAAAGAAAAGGAGATAGAGGAGTGGAGAGGAGAAGAAAACACTCCTGTTTTGGCTGGGGATTTCATTTTTACTTTAATTAAAATGTTGGAGAGGGGTCCCACCCCAGGCAATGCTCAGATGCTCAGGGCTTACTTTTGGCTCTGTGCTTAGGAATCACTCCTGCTGGTGCTCAGGAGATCGTGTAGGATGCCAGGATTCGAACCCAAGTTGACAGTTTGCAAGGTAAGCAATGTCGCTGTACTGTCACTGGCCTCTTGGCTTGATTTCTCACCTTTGCTTCCAGGACCTTTCTGAGGTGTAGCCACCTCCCCTGGCTTCTGTCATGTGTCTGGGTCCCATTCAATAAGCTGTCCTTGTATTTGCATAACTCAAGTTGGTTTCTATTATCTCCTTCGAGTCATTTGGGTTTGAGTATGCAGATTTTAAGTGTTTTCCACATGTCATACTTGCTCTTATGAATACTAACACTTTGTAAAGGTCCCCAGAGAAGACTTAAGTTAGAAGTAGAAGAGAGAGAGGTTGACTCTGCTCAGGAATAATATGTCAGTGAACAAGGTGATGTGTTGGATGATCAGGGCGTGGCAGTCCTGGAGAAGACACAGGAGGGTTGAAGCTGAGGTTTGTGCGTAGATAGGATTCAGACCACAAAGGTTCATTCAGTGATGTTTCTCATGATCCTGAGGGCCAGAAGCCCCAAATAGGTCTAAAGTAGTTGAAATTACATTGGTTTGGCTTGTGCAAATATTTTCAGTAGTTTGTTGATGTAAACAACCAAATGTTGGGCTGGAGATGTAGCTCAACAGGTAAGGCACTTGCCTTGCATGCAGCTGACCCTGGTTCCATCCCACGAATAGGGTCCACCAAACATTGACAGGAGTAATTTCTGAGTGTAGAGCTAGGAGTCAGCCCTGAATACGCTGGGTATAATCCCAAAAAACAACAACAACAAACAACAAAACCCACCACCCCCAAAAAAAACTCCCAATGCTTTTATTTAAACACTTGCCTATATGTCAACACTACTCAGAATTTTCAGAAGAATGAGGTGCTCTGTGGCCAAGATCTGCATTCTGCATGGCATTGATACTGACAGGGGTTCTCACTAATTGTCCCAACTTGCTTCTTTGGCTTGGCTACCTGGTTGGAGGTAGTGGGACAAGTACCTGCTTACAAACCCTGCCTGTGTGTCTTCCTGCTGGGGAATGCACCAATGGCCTGTGTCACTCTTGTTTGTAGCCTCACACCCTTGGAGGTCAGGGAACAGAGGCCTTTGGTTTGGCATTTACCATCACAATCCAGAAGCAAGAACTCTTCAGATTTCCCACTTAGGAGAGAGCCCACCTCACTCATGGTATTTCACTGCAGAGAGGTGTTCTCTCCTGGCCATTTAAGCAGGTCAGGTTGCCTTTTATTTTCTTCTCCAAGGCACTTGCTAGCCCTAAGCTTCTCTTAGGACTGTAGTTAACCTGTCATATGACATGTTATCTCACTGGGATACTTTCCAGAGGCTGTTGTGATGCTTACTTTGCCTTCTTTCACTGTCCTGTGCTTTCTGGGCCCTTCTTTGACTGTCATGGCTGATGCATACAGTGGAACAAGGGAATACAAGACGACCCCAACTATGTAGAAACAATGCTTGAAGGAGATTTCTCAAAACTCAGAGAGGGAGATTTGGGACATTGGTGATGGGAATGTTGCACTGGTGAAGGAGGGTGTTCTTTACATGACTGAAACCCAACCACAATCATATTGGTAATCAAGGTGTTTAAATAAAGATATTAATAAAAATAATTTAGAACTATAGCCAAAGAGCTATGTTTAACGACATATATTCAATATATATTTTCTCGTGGGGCCTGAGGCTTGCAATAAAAACTTCTGTTGAGCAGCTATCACTGGTGAAGGGGTGGGGTTCTTTTTTTTTTTTTTATAACCGAAACCCAACTACAAACATGTTTGTAATCATGGCGCTTCAATAAAGATATTATGAAAAAACATATTTACCTTGGCTTTTCCTTCCTGTCTTCAGCTTTCCTCCCCTTCCCCATGTTACGCTTCATTCCTCTCCTTTCTCTGGCAGTGTTCTTGGCTTAGCACTCAGGGATAACTTCTGGTAGCATTTTTGGGTATATGGGGATACTGAAGATGGAATTGAGTCTTCCATGCAATCAAGCTCCTTACACCTGGTATAATATCTCTGTGCCCCCATTAGCATTTTTCATCAGCGCTTCTTTGTGTAGGACATACAGAAATGCCTGCTGGTGGGCTTGTCTGGCGCCTGCTCTGTATTAATATAGTGAGGCTGTTCATAAGTCAGGCCTGCTTTCCAATGAGAGCGATTTCCATAATAAAGTTATGTTTACAAAAGAAGGATGACTGACATTTGCATGTTCCCCACTTGAGGCCACTTAAGCATCACGAAGTGGGAAATGGTGGAAATTACCTCCCGCCTGATGCATCTTCCCATTCCCATGAGGGGGCATGGGGAGTTTATCTCAAAGCAGGGCCTGCAGCTGTTACTGACCCTTGGAGCAGCCGCCCTGGGAGAATCAGACAGCTTCCTTGCCAGCCCCATAGGGACTTGAAGAGATTATCTGTCCAATCTAGGCCCATGACTTTTCTTTCTTTCTTTTTCTAAATAGTTTTATTTGGCTTCGGATGTCTCATTTAGCTAGTGCTAGCTCTGGAGACTTTTGTGCAGAGCCAAATAATTGCAGCTGAAATTGTATGTCGAACAACCTAATACATTTACTTTCTAGGCCAGAGAACAGTTTAGGAGATAAGGCTCTTGCCTTGGGCGTGTCAACCCCAATTTGAACCCCTCGTGCCAAATATTGTTTTCCTAAGCACTGCTGTGGTCTCCTGAGCCTGTGTACAGAGCCAGGAATATCTCTGAGCACCTCTGGGTATGGCTCTGAAGCTAATGATAAAAATAAGACTTCTGGTCTTTTCCAGAAAGTTTCCTAGGTCCTCTTCTAGAATCTTCTCCCCAGACCCAAGAGTCTTGACAGTTCAATCCAGCTGGAGGCCTCAAGCAGGGGTCCCCTCTCATTCCTGTGGAAATGTGGTGTGCTCTGCCCCTCTGTCTGGGTAAGACTAGGGCCCAACAGGGTGTGAAGTGGAGGGAAAGCTCAGTTATGGGTAACTTGGCAGACTGAGGAGCACAAACTGCCTTTCATCATGTTTGAGGAGCCTACTGATTTGAATAAAGGAAGCCAGGCCCTCTAATTCCTCAAGAATTTAAGGCTTGGTCGATGGAGGATTCTGCAGAGGAGGTGTCTTCATTGCTTGCAGTGAAAGACAGAGTAGTGTTTGGTATTTCAGACACTGCTTGTGATGGGTGCTGCTCTGTTTGCTAAGCACAGTAGAGGGAGGCTCTGGGCCTCTGAATTCTGCAAATGCATCATCTGCAAGAGAAACAGATGACTGGAGGGCCAGAATATAGCTGTTGAAACAAATAATTAAAGATGGGCCTGGATGGAGGTGGATGCCATCCCAGGCCACGTGGCTCCGAAAACCCCATTCAGCCCACGGGTCCCAGGTTAAGGTGAAGGGCGGAATCAGACTCATCCAGAGACAGGCATCAGGAAGCATCAGCTTTATTCATACCCTATTTACCACATGTGTGTGGCCTATCTTATAACCTTTCAAGCATTGCTATTCTTAGCCCTGCATCTTAATTCCTTTCAGTCATCTTCCTTTGACCTCCATGCTGGTCAAAGACCAAAAGAGGCAAAGACCCTAAAGCCAGAGAGCCCAGCAGGGCAGAGCCCCTAATCCCCTGGCTCAAAGGCTTATCTACCTTTTCCAAGACCCCTCCCAGGAATGGGCAGGGTTTTGCAGGTAAGGTCACACATAATATCTGGTTCCCAAGACCCCTCCCAGAAATGGGTGGGTCTCAGGTAGCTACACCTAAATCCAGGGTGGAGTTACATATAGCATGGCAGTTTTAGATTTCTAGGACAGATGGCTGGTCCTCTGGGATATTTTGCAGGGTCTTCTTAGATTTATTATTTGGTGAGGGTCTCAGTAGGGCTCAGAGGTTGTTCTGGGCTATGTGCCGAGGAGTCCTGGTGTCCCCAATTCTCTGGGGTCCTCATATACAAGCATATATTTCCCTACTGAGGGGAGATGAGCTCTGGAAAGAGTCACTCTCCTGGAGGTGAGAGTCCATGTCACTTGCTATTAATCTTGGATCTGGAACAGATCACTTTCACACTTAAACTGGCACACTCAGTCTCACACTCATTCTAACACTCACATTCTCACACTCAAATCCTGTTACCCTGCTCTCACAGATGGGGTGCACCAGGGGTGTTGCTTAGTTTGTGGGCACTAGTCATGATTGTTTGCATCTTTTTGCTCGTGAGAAATCCTCTCAGTGAGAAGTTCCTGCTTCCCTGTTCTCCCTTTTGTCTAGCTTTGAGTTGCAACCAGTGATGGCTTTTATTAACCACAACAGTCCCAGAACTTAAAAAAATCTTGTATTTTTCATATTGCGCGTTCTTTCCTCTTCACTCATCTCCAGGGGCCTTAAAAAATAGCCCCACCAGACACAATGCAGAAGAGCTGAAGCCAAATCCTAGTGAGTATTTTGGCTGCATGCCAACACAACACACATCTTTGGGTAGAGAGTGCTGTCTAGCAACTGTTGATCTGGGTGAGAAACTGAATTCACACTTCAACACTGTGGTGGTTCAGAGAGCCATTCAAGGAATGCAGGTCTGTGAGACCAGCAGAGTGCCAAGGCAATGGGAAAAGGTGCTACAAACTCTCACATTGCTTTTTTGTCTTTTCTTTTTCTGGTTTTAGGTCACATCTGGCAGGTGCTCAGGGCTTCCTCCTGGCCCTGAACTTAGGGATCACACTTGATGGGGCTCAAGGGACCATCTAGGGTGTCGAGGATTGAATGTTGTTTGGCCACGTGCAAGTCAAATGCCCTTCCCACTGTACTATCTCTTCAGCCCCTCACGTTGTTATTGGATCAATTAGCCTCTGGGTAGCTTAGTCTATGGAAAGGAAAAGGCATTAACTTCGTCATTAAGAATCTTGAGAAGCAAGTGCTCTATTTCCCTGTTTCATTCTTGTAAGCAGACTCTTTCTAAGCTTAATGATACTTCTCTCCAGAGACCAAAAAGTGGATGTTTTTAGGCTGAGCCTTCTGACGGATACAGTTGTGGGAGTGATTTTCAGGTTTCCTTTTGGTTACTAATCAGCAGCTAAGTGAAGGCCAGATCGAACAGTGTTGCTCCCGGAAGCTTCTTTTCACAAGTTTGCCCCGTGTGCTGTTATCTAGAGGAAATAACTGTCCTCTGGTATTTAAGATGTGTCTGGGATGCTTTGTTGTATCAGAGAAATGAGTACTGTAGGAGGGGAATCCCAGAATGCTCAGAGGCAAGCAAACATCCTAAAGCAAGCAACACTCTCTGACTCCAGGGAACCTTTTAGCTCTGGCCAGGTTTGAACAACTTACACCCGGGAAATGAAGGCCATACCTGTGCTCTCTGACAGGGAAATGTCCCAGCTAATGTATTTTTACATTAAAAAAAAAAAAAAAAAGGAGGGGCTGGAGCGGTGGTGCAAGCAGTAAGGTGTCTGTCTACCTTGTGCAGGCTAGCCTAGGATGGACTGCAGTTCGATCCCTCGGTGTCCCATATGGTCCCCCAAGCCAGGAGTGGTTTCTGAGTGCATAGTCAGGAGTAACCCCTGAGTGTCACTGGGTATGGACCAAAAACCAAACCCCCCCCCCCCCCAAAAAAAAAGAAGAAGGAAGTCACCATGCAGACTGGGAAGATTAGGCACAAGCCACTGGGTGCCAAAAGCCCAGACCTTGATACCATGGTCAGTTCTTAACTCTTGTACATTTGAACCTGACTTTTGTCCCCTTGCAGTTCAGCTGATTTAGTGGCGACTTAGGACCTTACCCTGCAGTTTGGTAATGGGGGTGAACCAGAGAGATGGCAGAGACTATTAGGATTTAAAAATGGCCACATAATTTTCCCGTTTTGAATGGAGGCAGGATTATAGCTGGAAATGTAGCCCTTGCCTGGGGGCAGTTGAGAGTAACCAACTCTAAACAACTGTCACATAAATTATAGTCTTATAAGTGTCTGCTCCTTCAGTCTTTCTTAACCTTGTCTTTCCCAAGAAGCTTAGATAGTCAGTGGACACACTGCTGTGCCTTCTTGGCTGCTGGCTGCCTCTGTAGGAGCTGATCCAGGAGCTAAGTGACGGGCTGGAGGGGAAAGAGCGAGGTAGTCTTTCCATCAGGCTAGAAAAGTAAAAAGACAGGGGGCCAGAGAGATAGCACAGCGGTAGGGCGTTTGCCTTGCATGCAGCCAGATGGTGGTTCAAATCCCGGCATCCCATATGATCCCCTGTGCCTGCCAGGAGCGATTTCTGAGCACAGAGCCAGGAATAACCCCAGAGCACCGTTGGGTGTGACACACCCCTCCCTCCCAAAAAGTAAAAAGACAAAACTCTGCCTTTGGTGTTTTTGTTCCTTTATTCTTGGATGCAAGATTTGGCCTGAACTGTTGCAATAAATGCTTTATTTCAAATTTTGTTTGGGGGTCACACCTGCTCCGGTACTATTACCAGTTGTTTTTATAGGCTTATTTCCAGTAGTGCTTGGTGGGACAATATGGTGCTATGATTTGAACACAGGTCTCCTGCTTGTTCATCCTTCGAGCTCTCTCCTCTCTCACTGAGAGACTCACATGCTCTCTTGGATTAATGCACATACACTCAGACCACACTCCCACTTTCACATTCACTTCACACTTTGTCTCATTTACACACTCGTTCTCTTTCACACTATCATAACCTCACAAGCAAACTATTATTCACTCACTCTCAAATACTTTCCCACTCTTACACTAACACTGCCACAATCATTCGCCCTCACACTCACTCTCAGACTCTCGCTCTCATATTCATTTTCACACCTCAATTGATACGCTCACACTGTCTCACTCCTGTTTGCTCCTACTCTAGTTTGACACTCATTCTAATGCTCACATACTTGCTCTCTCTCTCACTCAGTCTCACAAACACTGTCAAATGTACTCTTCTCTCCTCCTCTTTCTTCCTCCTCCTTCCTCCTCCTCCTTCCTCCTTTCTTCTTCCTCTTCTTCCTCCTCTTTCTCCTCCTCCTCCTCCTCCTCCTCCTCCTCCTCCTCCTCCTCCTCCTCCTCCTCCTTCTTCTTCTTCTTCTTCTTCTTCTTCTTCTTCTTCTTCTTCTTCTTCTTCTTCTTCTTCTTCTTCTCCTCCTCCTCCTCCTTCTCCTCCTCCTCCTCCTCCTTCTTCTTCTTCTTCCTCCTCCTCCTCCTCCTCCTCCTTCTCCTTCTTCTTCTTCTTCTTCTTCTTCTTCTTCTTCTTCTTCTTCTTCTTCTTCTTCTTCTTCTTCTTCTTCTTCTTCTTCTTCTTCTTCTTCTTCTTCTTCTTCTTCTTCTTCTTCCTTCTTTAGTTGTTTACCAACTAGCAGCCTCTCCCCATCTCTGCTTTTCATATTTTTGGTCTGGTAGTTCCTTTAGTTTCTACACCTAGCATCTTCGTCCAGTCTGCCCTAGCTCATATTCTTAGCTCTTTCTTGAGCAGGGAAGCAGAAATCCTCTAAGCAATGGTTTTTCCTGACTTTTAACACTGTTTCATTATTATTCTCCAGAGCATCTTTTATCTTTTATGGTTTTTTTTTGGGGGGGGGGAGGGAGAGGGCACACTTGGCAGTACTCAGGGCTTACTCCTGGCTTTGAACTCAGAGATGACTCTTGAAAGGGTTCAGGGGACCACATGTTGTGCCAGGGGTTGAACCCAAGTAGGCCGTGTGCAACGCAAGAGCTTTACCCACTATACTCTTTCTCCAATCCCAGAATATATATTATGCCATGCCTGGGTGTGCACAGGGGTAATTCCTGGCTCTGTACTCAGGAATCACTCCTGGTGGTACTTAGGGGACCATATAAGATGCTGAAGGTCAAACCCAGATTGGCTGCATACAAAGCATATAATTGTCCTATCTACTGTGCTATCACTCCCCCACCCCCCAATATCTGTTAACTTTTGCTAATTCATTTGTGTGCATGTTGGGGGCTGGGGAGTGGGGATTGGGCTACACACAGAAGAGTTCTGGGGCTATTCTTGCCTCTATGCTTAGGAGTGACACCTGGTGGTCCTAGGATCCTGACACACATCATCTGCACACAAGTCAAGTGCCTCAGAGCCTATACTGCACCTCCAACTCATCAGCACATCTTTAGTTTTGGTGAACCAGGGCCTCACTTAAACATGTTAAGAGATAATGCTTTCTTCCCCTTTGCCCATCCCCATATCTTTCCCCAATCATAAATTCCATAAGAGCAAATTAAGGCTGGTCCGAGAGCAGTGGTGTTTACAATTAATTGATAACAGCCAGTTACAGATTTGTTTGTTCCTTCTCCATTCCCACTGCTTCACTTGACTAGCCAAAAAAAAAAAAAAAAAAAAGAGCAAAGTAATACTGCTCTGTCTCCTAAAATCTAGAAAAATGTCTGCCAGTGAATATAAACATGACTAGACAGTTTTTAAAATTAATTTAGATATCCATAATTAAAACATTGCTTTTTGTCTCCATCTCTCTCTACTGTAGCTGAGACCATGGAAATATCACTTGAATTGACAAACCTACTTCTTTTTTTTTTTTTTTTTTAACAAACCTTACTTCTTGTGGTAAAATGAGTTAAGAATCTCAGCCCTGTGCTCAGGATTTTCATCTCATTACTGTGATGAGCCTCCACTGGATTTTTCGATGTGATTCTGGTACTCTTGGTTGTCTTAGGGTCACACCTCAGGGTACTCAGGTTTTACTCTTGACTCTGCAATCAGGAATCCCTCTTGGAGGTCCACAGGGGACTGTAGAATGCAGGGGATTGAACCTAGGTTGGCTGCTTGCAAGGCAATTGCTTTACCCATTGTACTTACTCTCTGGCCCTTATGTGGTGCTCTAGATGGAATGGCATGCATAGTGACAGCAGTAACTTTGCTCTCAAGGAATTTGAGAAAGTTGCTTCTCATAAGAGTTGAGCATTTGAACACAAACACGTCCCCTAAACAAGGGGGCTACCTGTATAGGCATTTTCAGAATTTTTCTATGGGGGTCCCAAGAAATGTTAAGGGTATCTGAACTGAGGACTACTAGTAGTATTCAACAGGGTCTGATGGTGGTATGCTGCTCAGATTCAGAAGTACGAGGAAGTGGGGTCACTCTGGTGGTACTTGGAGGTTACCAATACTACAGGTGATGGCCTTAGGGGGAGGCTGGAGGTCAAACATGTGCCCTTGACCTCTGAGCTCTCCTCTTGACTAGGATTTAAAAAACAACTGTGTTGCTATTTTGTTAATTTGTTATTTGACAGGAAATTATATATATATATATATATTTGGCTGTACATTGATTTCTAATATGATTTATGTCCGATAAAAACATCCTTTTGCATTTATCTCCCCCCTCCCTTTCCCAATGGAGTCGAAGATGTGGCGCTATACTTGGTTTGGTTCATGAAGCAGGGGTGTCGGTGAAGTTTGTGCATACTTGTTTGTACATACTTGTTGTTGGACATACTTGTGTTGTAATTCAAAATCTCTGATGGGACTGGAGATCACACACAACAGAGCTGTCTGGATCATACTTGGTGCCTGCGTGTCAAACTCTTGGTCTCCTGCCTGCAGGCAGGCATATTAACCCTTGTGCCATCTGTGTTATTCCAGTCTTAGGAATAGCATTGAATGCACCTGGTGGATTTTGTAGCTTTATTCTCACCTCCTCTGAATGGGCTCAGGATGCCTCCCGTGGGGCCCACTTTTCTAAGCCTGTTTTATAACAGGAAACAATAGTTTGTGTAGTTTACTGAATACTACCAACTGAACTTGATGGAAAAAAGAAAGGCTTACTTAAAACTCAGATTTTTTTTCCCTCCATTATGTATCACTTCTACATGGTAATCAAGTCCAACAATCTGGGGTTGGAGTGATAATATAGTGGTGAGGGCATTTTTCTTTCAGGTGGCAGATCAAGATTTGATCCCTGGATTCCTACGTGGTCCCCTGTGCACAGCCAGGGATAAACCCCGAGTGCAAAGCTGAGAGTGCTCAATCCTGAGCATTGCTGAGTATTGCCCAAAAAGTAATGTATGGCCATATAGACCAGTTGGGAATTGTTTACTGTGTTGGCCCTGCCTCAGACCCTACCCTAAGCATTTATGAATCATGACTTACTTAATCCATATGAAAGTGCTGTCAAGGTAAATATTTCATTCTTTTCTTCCTTACATATTTGCTATATAGATGGAGGCCATAGATACATTTGTAGTCGCCTCTGGTTTAAGAAAAATTCTTGGGGAAAAAAACTTAATAGAGAGAATTCTGCCCATTAACTTATCCTTCTCTCTTACCCCCCTCCCAAGTATTGGGGGGTGGCTCCATATTTATTTTCACTCAGTTGCAAAACACCAGCTGTTTTATGTGCAAGGCTGAGTGTGTCTGATGGATCGGCCTTGATTTTGATGCCACTTCTCTAAAAACCTGCAGAAAGCTGTGGCTGTGAATATTTGAGCCTGCCCTGGCCTCTGTTTGGGATTATGTGTTCCCAGAGGACAGGCAGTCCTGGACAACCTGGGGTGGGGTTCCTGAAGTCAAGTGCTATCGGCAGGTGGTTCATATTTCCTGCTGGCCCCAGAGCATGTGTTGGAGGAACAGGTGAGGTTGTAACCTTGTTTTGACTGTTGGGTGATGCTTTTTCATTTGTTGAACTCTTATAGCTTGGTTGAATTAGGCACCAGGTAGTGTAGCCTGCTAGTGGATTTTATTTTGGAGATGGGCTTTCTGTGACCCCTGAAGGCAGCTTGATTAGAGTGTCCACGTGTCATTCAGACTTCCGCTTACCTTCACTTCCCTGCCAGCCCCGGGATCTACTGGCCTGGTGCCTGGGAGGACACCTGCATTTTCTGGTGTCCTGCCAACCTGAAGGCTGAGGCTCCTAGACTGGGGGAAGGGAAGTAAGCCATAAAAGCTGGATTTGAAAAGGCAGATCACCATAGGAAGAAGTCTAGGGACTAGGCTCTCTTGGAAGAAATTCCTCCCTGCTCCAGAGACTCTTCTTCCAGAGAATCTAAAGGCATGTTTTGTTTTGAGCATTCCTGACCTTTTCAGAGGGGTGAACAGTATATTGCTCAGGGGCTTGATTTCTGGCCCCCTAGTGTCTCTGTGATTATGGTCAGTGTGAGTCCCTCTGTGTGCTAGAAAAATTATTTTTCTTGGGTCTAGAGAGATAGTACAAAAAAGTAAGGTGTTTGTCTTATATACAGCCAACTCTTATTCTACTCCAAGCACTACATATGGTCCCCCAAGTCCTGCCAGGAGCAATCCCTAAACTCCACTGATAAAATTCCCCCATATACTATTCCCCTCTCAAAAATGAAAAGATCTCTCTCTCTCTTTCTCTCTCTCTAATAATTTTTTGTTTTAAGGCCACACCTGGCAGTGCTCAGGGGTTGATCCTACCTCTGTGCTCAGAAGTTATTCCTATGAGATTTCAGGAATTAAATCTGGGTTATAATTGTGTGTAAGGCAAATGACAACCAACTGGGTTATCACTCCCAGCCCCAGAAGATATCTTTCTCTTGAGTAGTGGAAAAAGGGGTAAAAAAATGAGAGTATATATGGGAAGAAGCTTTGCTTTGACTATAACATTGAAAAGTAGCTGTAGAATCTATCATGTGAATCTATCAGAATCTATCACTTCAGTCGATTCTGAAAAAAATTTAACAGAATTTGGCATCTGTTTTATTAAGCTTTAGATTGGGGGAGCGTGGGGCACACCTGGTAGGGATTAAACCTGGGTTGGCTGCAAGACACACCCCTGACCCACTCACTGTATGATTGCTCTGGCTCAGACCTTTTGATTTTGGAATAGGTGTAGATGTAGGAAAGAGTTGCAGAGATAGTAAACACATCTTTATCTTATTCTCTCAGCTTCCTCTAAAGAACATTCTTTTAAATTAATAGTCTTGATAAATTAGAAATGGCTACACATAAAGCTTATCTAGAATAAACTGCCAATTTTGTATGGAATGGTAAAATACTTAAAATTGTCTTTCTTTAGGACAGAATGATACAAGATTGCCCTGCTACTATTTCAGAACAGTCTGTGCCATAGAATAAAGATGGAAAGGAAATGGAAAGCAATGAATGAAAGAATAGTTCTCGGTGCTGATATGAAAAATGGATGTAATCAATTGAAATGGTGGGATTATAAAACAGGAAATAAAGGTATCAAACAAAGGACTATAATGTGTTTGGCCTTAATATGTGTTGGGTAATGTCTCCTGAGAGGACCAGTTGCCCAGAGTAGAGAGATGTTAGGATTGATCTCAGGGAGTAAAGGGTCTGTCTGGTAGAGCAGGAGACTGTCATTTGGGTGGGAAAGTGCCTTCTGGGGAGGGGCCCCAGCAGCAGGGTGATTCATTGTAGGCAGGTCTGTAGAGACAGTAGCAGTGAAGCTGTCAGAAATGTCAGAATTTAGAAAAATGCTGTTTACTGTTGATACATAATCATTAAAAATTAAAAATTAATAAATGGTTTATGAAATTGTGGATAATTGCTTTTTTTGGCCACACCCGGTGGTGACTTTCAGGGGTTACTTTTGGCTATACATTCAGAAATTGCTCCTGGTTTGGGGACCATATGGGACATAGGGGGATTGAACCGTGATCCGTCCTAGGCTAGCTCGGGCAAGGCAGATGCCTTACTGCTTGTGCCACTGCTTTGGCCCCGATAGTTGATTTTTATGCGTATAAAATTTCACCATCAATTTTACCACCAGTGTCAACCTCATTCCCATAGGTCCTATACTCTGTCATTCCTCACTGTATATAATTTTATTTATTTATTTATTTTAATTATAAATTACTATATTTGGCCCGGAGAGATAGCACAGCGGTGTTTGCCTTGCAAGCAGCTGATCCAGGTGGTTGGTTCGAATCCCGGTGTCCCATATGGTCCCCCGTGCCTGCCAGGAGCTATTTCTGAGCAGATAGCCAGGAGTAAGCCCTGAGTGCCGCCGGGTATGGCCCAAAAACCAAAAAAAAAAAAAAAAATTACTATATTTGGGCTGGAGAGATAGCACAGTGGAAGGGCATTTGCCTTGCATGCAATCAACACAGGACAGACCCGGATTCAATTCCCAGCATCCTATATGGTCCCCAGGGCCTGCCTGGGGTGATTTTTGACTGCAGATCCAGGAGTAACCCCTGAGTGCTAGCGAGTGTGACCCAAAAACCAAAAAAATTACCTCATTTAAAGACAGTATTTTACATAGTTGCTCATCATACATGTTTCTATCACTCTATCACATTCCTACCACCAAAATTTCCTTCTACTATTGCCTCTGAATTTCCACCCATTCCCAAGCCTGCCAAGTCCCACAAGTCTTCCAAGGCCATTCAGGAGTAATTTCTAAGCACTACTGATAAAATTTCCCTGTATACCTCCCCCCCTCCCAAAAGAGAAATTTTATGGCAGGCATGAAATAATGAGTTTATATTGCTTGTTTACAGGTAGGTGATAATGAAATTTATTTTTAAAAATACAGTAAAGAGATACTTGTGAAAATTCACAATGAGGCCATTAAAGCATTGTCAGAAAATTTACTAAGGTATTATTGCTAATTGATTTTTCTGTTACTTGTTTTGTTTCTGAACATTAGGTGGCTTGGAATCCACATTGATGTCTAAACTGGTGTAGGAATGTTGATGACAGCATTGAAAAATTTTGCGTTGTCATATGCAGTCGAGCAGTTCAGGAATTCCAAGCTCTGTGGCTTGCGTGGCATTTGTGGGGCAGTTTTGGCTGCCAGGCCTTCCAGAAGTCAGAGAAGTCAGTGTAGGGTGCCTATATTCACTCCAAAAAATTTCTGGTAATGTCAGCCCAAATACTGGCATACCTGGAGTTTTGGTTGGCTTGGTTGGTTTGGTTAGTAATTAAGTGGTGAAGTTGGGCCATTGGGGAAATGGCGATTGTGGGTGGTGGGTGTAATTGGGTAGGCTTCAGTAGTGTGGGGTCTGGATCTGCCTTTTCTCCTGAGCTTGCCTGTTTTCAGCTGTAAGGCAGTTGTACCCATATTTATTCATGACTTGGTTTACATCTCTTTCAAGAGTAGAGTGGGTTTATGGAACTGACTGAATACAAACATGGCGACAACATAATATATTGCTATGGTCTTTTAAATTTTACTTGTGGGTCACACCAGTCAATGCTCAGGGATTACTCCTGGCTCTGCACTCTGGAATTGTTCCTGGCAGTGTCTGTAGGAACCATTATGAGATGCCAGGAACTGAACCCAAGTCAGCTGCTTGTAAGGTGAGAACCTTACTTGCTTTACTATCACTACAGCCCACAAGCTATATTAGCTTTTTACTGAATACATTCTGTATTGATCAGTCAAGTTCCTCCCAATGTTTTAAATTTTTTTCCTCTTTAATCAGTAAATTGGTTGTGCACTAGGACTCAAATGTGGTCAGTGAGTAAAAGTCCTATTGTGAGTATTTTTGATGACTTCAAAAGCAAACCTTTTAAACATTTCTGTGTTAGCATTTCATGTTGCTTTATGTGTGAACCTCTGAGCGTATGCATGTCTGTGTTTGGGTACCATTTGCAAGGCTTTACCTTAAGCCCCGTCCCGTTTCTTCAGCTTGTATTGAAAAGTATATCTAAAATCTATTATATGATCATTTCAGTAGATGCTTAAAGACATTTTGCAGAACTTGACATCTATTTTATACTGTATTATTTGCCTTCCTGATAATTTTTTAATAGAATTTCTGCTTATTTTTAAGCCTTTATATTTGTTCTTTTTTTTTTTTTTTTTTTGGGCCACACATGGCAGTGCTCAGGGTTACTCTTGGCTCTGCACTCAGAAATCGCTTCTGGCAGGCAGAGGGGGGGGCAAGGCGACCATATGGGATGCTGGGGATTGAACCTAGGTCCGTCCCGGTCAGCCACATGCAAGGCCTTGCTGCTGTGTTATCACTCTGGCCCAATATTTATTCCTTTCATTTGATTTTTAAATTTTACTATAAATCTAGGTATGGATTTTTATTATTCAGACTTTTTTTTTTTTTTTTTTTTTTTTTTTTTTTGGTTTTTGGGCCACACCTGGCAGTGCTCAGGGGTTACTCCTGGCTGTCTGCTCAGAAATAGCTCCTGGCAGGCACGGGGGACCATATGGGACACCGGGATTCAAACCAACCACCTTAGCTCCTGGATCGGCTGCTTGCAAGGCAAACGCCGCTGTGCTATCTCTCCGGGCCCCAGACTTTTTTTTTTTTTTGATCCTCTGATTTCTTTTACTTTGAAATGTGAAATGTGAGATCTTGTCTTTAGTTCTGGCAAATTCTTGATCTTTATCTCTTTAAATATTTTTTCATCTCTTATTTTTTTGCTCTCTGCAGCTGCCTTGCGATGTATGTTGACACTTGTCTCCTCTCATTTCATGTTAAGCTCAGTCCTGCTGCTTTCAGAAAATCTTTGATTAATATTCTAGTCCTCCAATTCATTCTTTACATCATGTAAAGAATAATTTTTTACAACATGTCATTCTTTACATCTCCTTATCCAAAACTCCTTTTTTTCCTAATACAGTGTTTTTTATTTTGTGAGTTTTTAATAGGGGCCATGACCAAGGGTGCAGTTTCTTGCTCCCACAAATGTAGCTAGTATTGTGCCTGCTTTCTGCTTGAGAGAGGAGTTGCCTCTCTTTGTAGTTCACCAGAGGACATTTTGTGCAGTGTGTGCTCTTTCACTCTAACCTCTGTGTCCACTTAAGGACTCAAGGGGAGGCTGGTTGACTCACCTGCCTGTGGCCTATTGCAGGCACTCAGTGGAGGGAGGGGGAGAGGGGTAGGAGCTGGCTTCCACTGGACTCGTTCCTTATAGTGTCTTCATTATGAAGATGCCACCAGCCTTCACAGTGGCTCTGCATGCTAGGGATGCTTATTTGGCAGTAATCATGACCTGGCAGGTCCAGTTTAAAGATTTTCCATGAATCTTTCTTTTTGCCGCCCCCCCCCCCCCCCCCCGAGGTCCTGTAGGTGAGAATCCAGTCATCTCTGCTCCCACCCCCTCTCTTAGCTCCCTCTCCATTTTTTTAAAATTTTTTTTTATTTTGGGCCACACCCAGTGACACTCAGGGGTTTTTCCTGGCTATGTGCTCAAAAATTGCTCCTGGCTTGGGGACCATATGGGATGCCAGGGATCGAACCTCGGTCCATCCTGGGTCAGCCACGTGCAAGCAACTGCCCTACAGCTGTGCCATCACTCCAGCCCCATAGCTCCCACTCTATTCTGGAGCATATCCTGAATTGGTTTCTGTGGAAAAAGTCAGCTGTGCTGGTGTCCCATCTTTTTCAGAATGAGAAAAATCAAGCTGTGAAGGAAATAATACTGTCTTCTGTGAGAAATACATGTAGTTTCAAAGTGAAGCTTTGGGCGTTTATACTTAGAACTTGGAACCTTTTGCTCCCCAAATGTATATAATTTGAAACTGTCTTTGGGGGAAGTAATTACATTTTTTATGCAGATACTAACAAATAATGCAATAATTTTTTATCCTTTACATAGTATAGTGGTGATCTGTCATTGGTGACGACCCAAAAAGGAGTGTGTTTTGAAAGGTTTATAATCAACAGTCAACTCTTCATTCCCACATCTGTCAGGCAGCTCTTGGATTCTGGGTCCTTGAAATTAATGTTGTATTGTTCCTGATGTTCATACATAAAAAATGAATATACTGAGCATAATTTCTTAGGCTATGTGTCATGTGATGGTAATGGTATCACAAATAATGGCAGTCTTGGCAATTCATTATTGACTGCTTTTTGAAGCAAGCTTTGTAGCTGTTCAATATAGTATGATTTCTCATCTGTGTTACTTTTTTTGGGTTCTGCATAATGTTGGGCCGAGTCAGTGGTTTCATAATCAGTTAATTTTGCTTATCGAAAAATTTCAGATCATCTAACAGAAGGTTCCAAGGGCAGGAATTGTGACATATGTAAGTGTTGTTCGATTTTTGTGGAAATAGTTAGCCTTGAGACCTTCATTTAAAGATGTGCTCGCTGGCTTCTGAAGAGGAATCAGAAGGTTAGTGTTAAGCTCGGATGAATAGAGTTGCATGAAGGTGGAGGCAGGTGAAGTGTCTCAAGTTGCACATCCATTGAGTCACCTGGGGAGCCTTGAAACACTACCAGTACCTGATTCCCACCCTCAAAGATTCAAATCAGAATATAAGTGCATGATAGAGATCGCAAGTCATCAGAGTTCTCTACGCAGAACCTTAGTCTGCTTCGAATATCACATATTCAGGAACTTAAAGAACTGTCATTCTTGCAGTTCTAAGGGCGGGGAGAATGATGTAAGATTAGTTAGAGAGTTAGCAGCACTGAGTTAGTTCATTTGGGACCTCCACTCTTGGTTTGTTGATGATGGCACGTGTTACATGCAGAGCAATTGAGTCTCATATTTCATAGGAGAAAGTGCATCTCGCAGAGCAGAACCCACTTTTACACAATGAAGTTCCTAATAGACCCATCTCCAACGGCATTCACACTAGGATTATTCTGGGCTTTAAAATTCCATTGAATGGGGGCCGGAGAGATAGCGCAGCGGTAGGGCATTTGCCTTGCTTGCAGCCGATTCAGGATGGATGGTAGTTCGAAGCCCGGCATCTCATATGGTCCCCTGAACTGGCCAGGAGTGATTTCTGAGTGCAGAGCCAGGAGTAACCCCTGAGCATGGCCTGAGAACAAAAACAAAACTAAGCAAAACAAAAACCCATTGAACAAGGAGTGAAGGAAAGAGGATGGGAAAGACATTCAGTCTGTAATTCCTCAAGGTCGTGTTGTGCAACTCCCGTTTTTGTGTGTCTTGAAAGCAGCTTGGAGATCTGCTTTTCTGGGTTGGGTAAGAGCTCCACAGTTTTCAGAGACTCAAGCTCTTTCTGACTTTTCCTCCCTTCAGCTACTCGAAGCCCAAGAAGAAGGTGGGAATTCCATCCTTCACCTCCATCCTTAAAAAAGCAGAAATGAGAAGGAAAGGAGGCCCACAAATCCCTGTTTCTCATCAGCTGGAATGTTGACAGCTGAAAACATCCAGGAAAGGAGGGCAAGGAAATAAATGGCCTCTAACAGAGCATGCCATGTTCAGCCTCAAGCTGGCACTCTTGGGTTGAGAAGGGAGGTAGGTTAATGGATGAGGAGTCATCGGCGACTCTACCTGCTTTCAGCTAATGTGTGACTTGGTGTCCGAGCTGAGGCCTCAGATCTGGGTTTCCACTCAGTGAGCTATGCACTGTTCTCAGGAAAAATGGAACATATGTCTTGGGAAACTGTTGGCGGACACAGGCAATACATGTTTAGAAGAGGAGCAGCAGGAAAAGAGCTACTGTGTGGCCTGTTGCGCCCACAAGAATGAAAGCTTTGACAATAAGTTGGGCTTGAACAGATCAGTTTGTAGTCACAAATGGGGCGTCATGAAGCCCTTGTTATTCCTTGTTATTGTTGTTCTGCATTAGATCTTGCATTTTCTCTGCATTTAACAGCCATTTTGCCTTTCTTTCTTTTTTTTTCTATTCTTTTTTTCCTCCTTCCTTTCTGCCTGCTTGATGTATCTTTACTCGTTCATAGGGAAGTTCCTGATATTCTGGTTTGAGGCCCTTTTCTACCTCCCCATTCTCCCTGGATTCTTTCCACCATTTTGGAAAACAGAGGCCATTTCCAGTGATGCTCGACCCAGGGGATGCTTAAGATGGTTCCCATGCTCAGGCCACAGTCTCAGGGACACATCTAGTGGAGCTTGGGAAGCCATGTGGTGTTGAGGGTTGACTTTGGGGCTTCCCACAAGCAAAGTATATGTTCTGCCATGTGAGCTAAGGCACTAGCCTCTATCTTTGTCTTGGTTTTTGGCCACACATGACTGTACTTAGGAGTTACTCCCAGATTTGTGCTTGGGAGTTGCTCATGGTGGTGGTTGGGGGAGGGACTATGGAGTGCTAGAGATTGAGTTTGAGCCGACTGCAGGCAAAGTGTGCCTCTCATATGATCATTATCTTTTGGCCCTCTTGTGGTATATTTTCTGTACAACCACATTCCTGCTGTTACCTCCACAGCATGCAAGGCAAACACCATATCACTGTGCTATCTCTCCAGCTCCCTATTACTACTCCTACTCCTACTCCTACTACTACTACTACTTCTACTATTTTTGACTTGGGGGTCACATCTCTCTGTGCACAGTGCTTTCTCCTGACTCTGCTCAGGAATCATTCTTGGTGGATTTAGTGAGATTCTCTGTGGTGCTCGGTATTAAATCCTGGTCAGCTACATACAAGGCCAATGCCCTATCCACTGTATTATCTTTCTGATCCTTAAACATCTTCATTATTTACACACCACAATATCCAGACCTTGTAGGCATAGAGCTTAATTTTGGTCAATTTATGTGTCATTGTACCGGTAGCATACAGTCCAGTTTGAAAAAAATTCTGGCATCAGACTAATTCCCTCTCTACAGTTTCCCCTGTTCCCATCCTCTGCCCCACATAACTCCTGTTGTGCGTCTTATACCTGGAACTTGCTCTTCTGTGGATTCAGCTTCTTTCATGTAGGCTACTATTTTGGAAGGTCAATCCTGTGAAGACCATATGTCAGTGGTTTTTATTCTGTTTGGTGCCAATTAACATACAGTTTTAGGCTGCACCATATTTTGTGTATATGTTCATCCACTTGTGAATACTTTGTCCTTGGGAACTTTCTAGTTCTAGTACATTATATTCGCTTCTACCACAAGACCCTGATTTTGGCTGCATCTTTCCTTTATGGAAACAAATCTATTCTATGTTGCTTTTTACCTCTAACCTTCAACCCCCTTCAGAGTTGGACCATATCTGCCCCCTGCCCACTACTATTCATAGCGCTGGCCACATACATGGCACCTGTATGCACCCCATTATAGGACTCATATAAAAGGAGTTGATTCTGGGGCCGGGAAGGTGGCGCTGGAGATAAGGTGTCTGCCTTGTAAGCGCTACCAAGGAACGGACCGCGGTTCGATCCCCCGGCGTCTCATATGGTCCCCCCAAGCCAGGGGCGATTTCTGAGCACATAGCCAGGAGTAACCCCTGAGCGTCAAACGGGTGTGGCCCAAAAACAAAA
Source organism: Suncus etruscus (assembly GCF_024139225.1). Taxonomy (NCBI): domain Eukaryota; kingdom Metazoa; phylum Chordata; class Mammalia; order Eulipotyphla; family Soricidae; genus Suncus; species Suncus etruscus. The sequence goes on from NC_064867.1 coordinate 8,473,126, forward strand.
AAAAAAAAAAAAAGGAGTTGATTCTTATGGATCCATTTAGGAACCAGGGCTAACTTCTTCAAAGGTTAGGCCTATACAGTGTTGGTAAACCATTAAGTGAACATTTAAATATCTGCCTGGTGTGTTATATGTATCTGCTGAGCACGGTGAGAAGCAGGTGTGAATCTTGCCCATTTCTATTTCTGGGGCACCTCCAATGAAGAACAGAAGCAAACCGATTGTTGGTATTGTAGTCCTTTCACCAGACTGCTGACTTGGCACAATGCTAGCTTAAGCCTCGGCGCCTGTTCCTGCCTGTATTTTGAGTTGGAACATGCACTCTGGGAAATATCTGTTTTCTCACCAGACAACCTTAAAGTGCAGAGACTGTGAAGTGGTCTGCAGAAGTCATCTGCTCTCTGCTTGTCCTATGTGGACTTCAGTGGGGATGAGGGCTTGGCTCAGGTCAGGAAGATTAATCTCTCCAGAACATTAGGATCTTGATGAGTTCAAATCCTCATCCCCCACCTCAGAGCTCCTGGATGAGATTTTGGGGAAGGGGCCTGGGAGCTGTGCTTGAGCATCCGGTAATTCTCACTGAGTTTAGAAACCATTAGTCTAGCCAATATTATTTGACTCTTTTTTTTGACTGCGGCCTCCTACGACCTTGTTTTCTTCTTGTGGTTTCCTAGTTTCATGCCATGAGCTCCCCTTTATGTGATTATTTTTTACCTTCGATGTCCTAGGAGTAGGGACATGGGGGGGGGTGATATGGCCCCAGGCTGAGAAACACTGGTCTGGGCTATAGTGAATTCTCTTCCTTCCAACTCATCACTTTCCTCTCTGTTGTATTGTCCTTTGGGACCTTTGGAGCTCAGAGAATACAGTACACTTAGAGTCCAGGACTTGACTCAATTGGTTTTATTTGGGGGAAGCTGAGGCTTGAGTCCACTTAGGATACAGATTGTTTCCTCAGCACAAATCAGATGAGGTCGGCTTGACCCTCTCAAGTATCTGCAGCTGAGTTCCCTGCACTGTTGCTGGCAGAAGTGAAAAATGTTCATTGTGAACGTAAGAATGATGGAGTTCAGTGCGGATTTATAGGGATCTCTCTCTCTCTTTCTCTTTCCCTCTCTCTGTATCCCTCTCCCTGTCTGTCCTTCTCTCTCTCCTTCTCTCCCTCCCCACACCCAGAAGGCCTTCTCATGGCTCTGTGCTTCAGGGGGCGTTAGGGTCAACCCCGGCTCACCCATGTGAAAGACAAGTGTCTTACTTGCTATATGATCTCTCTGGCCCTGAGGTATACTATTTTCAGCTGAAAGTTACTTAAGAAACAGCTGGGTGCAAACAGAACACTGTAAGGTGTGAGAGCCCAGTGGTTAGGGATGCGTGCTTTGCTGAGCAAGGGCTGGGTTCAAGCCTTGGCACTCTGTGGCCCCTAGTACCACCAGAGGGAGGCCCCCTGAACAGCATCTGAGTCTTAGCAGCATTACTTTGCTTGACCTGAGCCTTGAATCAGCTGGTTGGCCAAGTTTCATACAGTTTGGACCCCAGGCTTTCCCCCTTACTGCCCTGCTTAAGAGCCCCCCCCCCCAATAAAACAAAGCAAAACAAAAGGTTTCCCTTTTCTTGCCCACAGAAATTTAATTTCCCATATAAAAATGTGCATTGAAATAGTGGACAAGCAGAAAGGCACACTATCAGCAGAGATAGGGAGTTAGGACTGAAATCCTATGTAAATAGCTTGTTGCCTTATTTTTTTTATTTTTTATTTTTTATTTTTTTGGTTTTGGGGCCACACCCGGTGCTGCTCAGGGGTTACTCCTGGCTGCCTGCTCAGAAATAGCTTCTGGCAGGCACGGGGGACCATATGGGACACCGGGATTTGAACCAACCACCTTTGGTCCTGGATCGGCTGCTTGCAAGGCAAACGGCGCTGTGCTATCTCTCCGGGCCCCTTGTTGCCTTATTTAATCTACAAGCCAGACTACCTTTCTTTCAATTCTTCTTTGTTTATAAAAGCTGTAAAAGCAGAATGCACTGGTCATTTCTCTAGGTTCCATTTCTTTTAGACTTCTGTACTTAGTAAATTAAATTTTTTCCTGTTAATTTGTTCCATGTCACTATAATTAGATCAGCCAAAGAACCAAGACAATTTGTTTTTCTTCTACAAGACTCGTAGGGTATTTTATGGTTTACTTAAAATAGTGCGAAAGTTCTCACCTTCTTGTATTGGAAACTCAAGAGTTCAGAAGAGTCAGGCGGTGACGAGGCAATATTCTGAAAGTCTAGGTTAATCCTGGTTAGACAGGTCTTGGCTCTTGCTTTTGATAATAAATCACTAGGTTTTGAAAAACAGATCGAATTCTCATTCTGTGTCTTCCCCAAGTGCACTGTATCAGCTCAGTTAGACTCAGGCCTGGGCTTTGTCAGACGGTGTCCCAGGTAGCAATCCTTCAGCCTGGTCCTGGGACCCCTCTGTACCAGGAAACACCCATTGACGATCTGATGACCCACAGAATGTGTGTGTGTGTGTGTGTGTGTGTGTGTGTGTGTGTGTGTGTGTGTGTGTGTGATCTGATTGTGAGTGGCTCCATGCTATTTGATTTTCACTTCTCTGAAGTGTTCTCAGGAAGACTTCTGAGGGGCTGCATAGGACTCCACTGCCTTTTCTGTTGGGATTTAAGAGCCGAACTCTTAACTCTAGACCAAAACGAAGTGAGTGAGCTCATCTCCAATTATACATCCTTCTTGTTGGTATCAAGAAGGGGTTGGTGCAGATATTTGCTGAAGGAGGGGTTGGGGTCTGGGAAAAACTTGCCAGATCAGAAGCAAAAGCAAAAGAGCAAAGCAGAGCTTTACCAAGTTTTATCTTCCTGTCGTTGCTTTTGTGCTGTTTCTTCTACCTTAAAGTGCTTTAGGAAGGTTTTGAAACACACATTCCCAATTTTCTGGCCTCATCACAACCTTTGTGTGGGTGGGAGTTGCAAATCTTGAACGATGCCAATATATCTGTATACATACTTGTTTTATTTGGGGTCACATCCTGCAATGCTCAGGGGATATTCCTAGCTCTCTGTTCTGGAGTGAGCCCTGGTAGTGCTGGAAGTGGAAGACCATATGCAGTGTTGAGGATTCAACCAGGATTGACAACACATTCCTTGGCTTGTGAAGATTGGAAATCAAATCTACTCAGCCTTTATATCATTAAATACTGCATTTTTGTTCTGTCAGATGCACCTGACCATAAGATGCACATAGTTTTTAGACGAGGAAGACAAGAAAAAAATAAAAATAAAAGTCACAATAGCGACCAAATAGTCTTTAATAAAAGCTCTATATGTGATGGTGAAAGTGCATTAACCTGATTGCTCATACTATGTGGTATGTGTGAGCAGTAAAGGGGGCACAACACTTTCCCCTCATCTTTTGGGGGTAAACATGTGCATCTATGGTATGAAAAATATGGTATCTATCCGTGCATCGAATTGCATACTTAAAATATGAATTTTTAAAAAACTTACCAGAATTTAGGTTTATATTATTTCTTTACAAAGAAAGACCTTTAAGAGTGCGTCAGGACTTTATTTGGCAGTTTCCCTTGCTTTAATGAAGCTGAATTCTGCAATAGGGTTAACTTTCCTATTTGGAATGAATGAAGTCTGTGACACTTTGAGCTAGAGCCTCAAGCCCTGAACAGCCACTTACAGGCTGTGACTCTGCAGGAGACCAAATGTCATTTCATTCCTCCCAGGGGATGTGACCAGCAGTCAGTGCCCTTCTTAATGCCATCTGGACCATTTATCCCCTGCAAGACTCACTCACTCCACCTTCAGAGACTGTCCTTCCTACCATATGCTTTCAGTATTATACGAATTTCTTTCTTTATTACTTTATTTTTTGGTTTCTTTTTAAGGGGGCTACACCTGGCAGTGCTCAGGGGTGATTCCTGCTTCTATACTCAGGAATTACGTCTGGCAGGTCTGGAGGGCCATATGAAATGCCAGAGTTCGAACCCAATTTACAGCATACAAGGCAAATGCCCTACCCACTGTACCATTGCTCTGGCTCTTACTTTGGGGGTGGAGGGGGAAGTGGCCGTCATACCCAGTGGCGCTTAGGACTTCTGGTTCTGGGCTCTTGTATCACTCCTGACAGGAGGAGAACCATATGTGATGCCAGGAATTGACTCAGGTTGACTACATCCAAGTGACCTAGCCATTGTACTTTGTTCTCTGGCCCATTTTGTCATTTCTAGTTAGAGTTTCTTGTGTCCCCTTTAAATAGGTCTGTCTGTTTCATGTCCTTAGAAGACGAATCATTTGGGATGACCTTCCTTATTTGCACATGATTTTATTTTGTATGTGTGGAGGATTTTTTGGGCTACACCCAGTGATGCTTAGAGGTTACTTCTGGCTATGTGCTCAGAAATCACTCCTGGTTTGGGGGACCATATGGGACACCAGGGGATCAAACTGCAATCATAGGTCAGCCGCATGTAAGTCATTTGCCCTACTGCTGCGCCACTGCTCTGGCCCCTACACATAATTAAATCTGTGCATTTGCATTGAAACTTAGAAAACAGTAGATGGGCCAGAGAGATAGTATAGCAGGTATGGTGCTTGTCTTGCACAAAGCACATCTGGGTTGGATCACAGGCATCCCATATGGTCCCCTGAGCACTGCCAGGAGTAATTTCTGAATGCAGGGCCAGGAATAATCCCTGAGCATCACCAAGCATGGCAAAAACAAACAAACAAACAAACAAACAAAAACAAAAACCCAAAACAGTAAAAATATGTCTATTTCTCCTACCCCACAGCCCGAGGTCAAAGGTCAGAAGATGTTAGTTTGGCAATTTAAAATAGGTCACCTAAAAATCATTAGTATTGCCCCATAGTCTGCATAATGTGACAAGCACTGGTTATTCTGCTATCTTTGTAGACAACAAACCCAGCCTTCAATTCATTTCTTTGTACAAGCATCTGACTAATGCCCTGTGTAAATGTGGGGTTGTTTGTTTGAACAAGATGCTGCTGGGAAACTGCCAGCATCGAGGAGAACTGATAGGTCTTGAACCCCTATATTATTGGAGCAGCACCATTCAGATGACCCTTTCACTTAAAAGGGGAAAACAAGGTTGGTTATAGTTAAGGCGTTTGCCTTGTGTTCAGTCAAGCCTGGTTTCCTGACATCATATATGCACCCCTGAACACTGCTAAAGTGATTCCAATGTGCATAGCCAGGATTAAGTTCTAAGAATTGCCAATGAGCTCCCTCATAAAAAAACAAGAGAGAAAATGTCCCCCAATCCCGAGAGATAGCTCAAGGACTCAGCACATGCTTTGAATGCAGGATGCCAAGTTTGATCTGCTTTGTATAGTCCCCCAGCACCTACCCTGAAGTAGCACTGCTGAGTATTGATACCCCCCAAAAAACCTCCAGCAAAATCCCTTTCCACTTCCCCCTATACCAATGTGCCCCTTTGTTGCACCTGTGCTCTGCCTAGGTGTTGGCGGGGCCAGGTTTTCTCTGAACCGTGGCAGGGATTATCTTCCATGCTCTGGCTGCCTGGAGCAGCGTGTGCTTAGGTACTGTAACAGCAGCATTGAATGTAGGTCAGGTAAAACACATGGCTCCTAAAGAGAAGGTGGAGCTAGAACTGAGAGACTGTGGCACTGTGGGCAGCTCAGAGGAAGCCGAGCTCTTTACTCATTAAGGGAACACCCCCCCCCCCACACACACACATACTACATTCACTGGAACGAATTTCAAGTCAAATCTGGAACTAGAAATGAGAAGATGATTTTTGGAGATGCTGCTTTCTGGTGTGTGTGTGTGATTCAATGGACATTTTCTTGTGCTTTCTCTCTCTCTCTCTCTCTCTCTCTCTCTCTCTCTCTCTGTGACTAACAGTCACAGTCTCTCTCTCGCTCTCTCTCTCTGTGAGAGAGAGAGCGAGAGAGAGACTGTGACTGTTAGTTCTACTCACATTCTGAAATTTAGCCAGGTTTGGCTTCCCAACTAGAAGGAAATGTGGGGCTCGCATGTCTCGCATATCTGTCCCCTGGAAATGGAGGAAAGTGGATGAGCGATTAATGCCTCTCAGACTACAGCTGCATCAGTCTCCTAAAAGCAGAAATTCCAGCCTCCTGGCCTCAGTGTTTCTACTTCAGTGGTTGCGGGTGGCCCAGGAATGATGTCTCTTTTTTGCAAGCTCCCAGGCCTGTGTAGGGCTGTCTGGGGGTGCAGTGATGAATAGGACCGCTAGAGGGAGACAGCATTGAGAACAGGGAGAAGGGGCTCCTGCAAGAGCAGCTGTCTGGGGTGCAGTGGTTAATAGGACCTCTAGAGGGAGACAGCATTGAGAACAGGGAAAGGGGCTCCTCCAATAGCAGCTGGCTGGGGTGCAGTGCTTAAATTGACCGCCAGAGGGGACAGCATTGAGAACAGGGAGAGGGGGCTCCTCCAACAGCAGGTGGCTGGGGTGCGGTGCTTAAATTGACCGCTAGAGGGACACAGCATTGAGAACAGGGAGAGGGGGCTCCTCTCAAACAGCCACTTGCTGACACCTTTTCATCTGGATTATTCCAGATGAAATCATGAAAACCAGAATGCTTAGATCCTAATGACTCAAAGAAGAGTATAAAAGGAGAGGGATAAGATAATTATGGCATGAGAAAAATTACTTGAGGTGGAAGATTTCTTCAAAGAATGAGGCATTTTTAGAGCAAGGCTTTTTAAACCATCCCACTTACTACCCTTTTTGCCCAAGAAATGCTACATGGCTGAACACTGCCAGAAACACCATGCATTCACTCTGAGGTTGATTTGGGGGGTGTGTGTCACACTCGGTGGCGCTCAAGGGTTACTTCTGGCTCTGCACTCAGAAATCACCCCTGGCAGGCTCAGGGGACCATGTGGGATGCCAGAATTCGAACCACCGTCCGTCCTAGATCTGCTGTGTGCAGGGCAAACACTATCTCTTCGGCCCCTGAAGTCGATTTTTGAATTAATCTTTGGTCATTGCATATTCAGAAATCCTTATTACCAGATTTTTCATGTTCCCCACATTTGCTTCAGTGACCTCATATAGAGTCACAAGCCACAGGTTAAGAAACAAGACTTCGGGGCTTGAGAGATAGCACAGCGGCGTTTGCCTTGCAAGCAGCCAATCCAGGACCTAAGGTGGTTGGTTCGAATCCCGGCACCCCATATGGTCCCCCGTGCCTGCCAGGAGCTTTTTCTGAGCAGATAGCCAGGAGTAACCCCTTGAGCACCACTGGGTGTGGCCCCCGCCCAAAAAAAAAAGCAAGACTTCAGGGCTGGAAGATACAGTTAAAGTGCTTACCTGAGTTTGAGTCTGAGCACCACATGGTATTTTGAACACCACCAGATGCAACCCTGGAGGCTTCCAGCACCCCATCAGTGGAGGGGAATATCGCTGGCACTCCTGGGCCCAAGCTGTATAGCATCCTTAGGTACATATGCTGACATGATAGCCTGGTTGGCTAAGTTTTGCTGGTGGGGTACTTGAGTACTGCTTAGGGGTGTTCCCTCAAAGAAGCTAGGCTTCAAAGCTGTGAGAGGAATGTTTACTTTGTTGGCCATGTATGGCCAGTGAAACCGTGTACTCTAGACCTATACACAATGGGATAGACATATGTGCTTTTTTTGGTAGGCTTCCTGTATATATATACCTGTATGGCCCTTGAGTGAGGCTATAAATTTTTCACATTCCCTGGGCAGGAAAAAGATTCCTTGCCCTAGCTTAGGGGACTGAGTCCTGTGTTAATAATTGGGCCTGGCTGTGGAGAGGAAATGGACACAGGTCTCTGTCTGGGACCATGATGAGCAGCTTCCACAGTGGGAGCAGGAGGGTTTGGACCAAGAAGGTACATAGAGGGCCCTGAGAGATAGCACAGTGGCGTTTGCCTTGCAAGCAGCCGATCAGGACCAAAGGTGGTTGGTTCGAATCCCGGTGTCCCATATGGTCCCCCGTGCCTGCCAGGAGCTATTTCTGAGCAGACAGCCAGGAGTAACCCCTGAGCACCACCGGGTGTGGCCCAAAAACAAAAAAACAAAAAAAACAAAACAAAACAAAAAAAAAAACAAAAGAAGGTACATAGAGGAGAGGACAAGTGACAAGGAAAAAGTGCCAAGATTTCCGTGAGAATCCAGAGCTGCCAGAGCAGCAGTACAATAGGTAGGACACTTGCCTTGTACAGAGCCAATCTGGGTTTGATCCCCAGCATCCCATATGGTTCTCTGATCATTGCTAGAAGCAATTTCTGAGTACAGAGTAACCCCTGAGCACTGTTGGGTGTGGCTCCAAAACAAAACAACAACAACAACAACAACAAAACCCCAAAAGACTTCTGTGAGAATCTAAGGAAAGTAGGCGATTGCTAGGAGCATTGTACCCAGATATTGGACTCAAGGACCAGAGATTAGATTTCAAGTTTCTTGAGTTCCAAATATCTGTAAAGTGGGATAATGATGCCTGTTAAGAGATTGTGAAAATTAGAGCTAAGCCTTGTACACCTTCCTTCATGGTGCTCATAGATTTAGGGAACAAATATTCACCCTACAATTAGATTTATTAAGAGATTAGTTCCCCATAGCTTCATACATTTTTGGTTACTGTTGTTTTGGGCACAGGCAGCAGTGAGCAGGGTACACTCATGGCTCTGTTTCTGGTGAGCTCAGGGGACCATATGAGATGACAGAGATCAAAACTGGATTGGTAGAATTCAAGGCATGCGCCCTACCCACTGTACTCTCTCTTTAGCCCCAGCTTTATATATTTTTATGTTCTAATAACTCACCAGTCTCTGCAGAGAAGAATAAAGATGAGCAGAGAGAAGCACTTTAATAACTTTAATAATGTCAAGTCCTTCCTAAGGGGAAAGGAATGCTGGCAACACTGCACAGCTTCCCAGATCTTACAGTCCTAGGGACCTTACTGGCCTCTTGGCCAGCTCCTTGGGCTATTTGCCTTTATTTTGTTGTTGTTGTTTTTTGGGCCACACCCATTTGACACTCAGGGGTTACTCCTGGCTATCGCTCAGAAATCACCCCTGGCTTGGGGGGACCATGTGGGACCCTGGGGGATCGAACTGTGGTCTGTCCTAGGCTAGTGCTTGCAAGGCAGACCCCTTATCTCTAGCACCACCTCTCTGGCCTTGGGCTATTTGCTTTTTATCCCAGTGCCCTCCGAGAGCCTGGCTGTCAAATCCAGTGTCCTTGCAAAAAGTGTGGTGCAATTTTATGGTAAAGCAGGGAAGCCACCCGAATGCATGGTAAAATGGTCTGACTCTCATTCAGTTCACCATGTCTCAGAAACGTGAAAACATTTGGGATAGTTTCTGTGTTCTTGTGAACTAGGAACATTGTACCTGACTTTGAAAGTGGAATTTGGTAGTATTTTCCTGTCATCGGTTTTTGAGCAAGTGTTAACTGAGTTTCACAATGAAGTTACAGTTCTCTGCTAGGCCCTGGTGGGCAGCACAGGCCTACAAGGTAGATGGCATTTAGAGAAGAAACCAGATCTTGTACTTGATCCTGTGAATGTTGACCCCACTAGATTTGAGGCCATGAAGGGCAGACATAAGCTGTGACGAGAGCTTGTGTGAGGAATATTTAGATCTGGTCAGGAGAAGTTTTCTCAAGTTGGTGCCATATGCTTGTTTCTGAAGCCTGAGAAATTATGCCAAGAAGTTGAGGAAACTCAGTTTTAGGCAGGGGTACTGGCATTTGGGGTAAGTATTTCTCAAACTTGCACCAGACCTTTGCTTCAGTTTTCCTTCCTCTGCTGTGTTGTCGTAGCATGCATGCGTCTCGTGTCTTAAATGATGTTGAATTGAGACATATCAACTGACTATGCACTTGGGTATCAAAGCCCAGCTGCAGGAAATTTTCTAATAGCTATTGGGGGGTGCTAACTGTATATACATGTATGTTTGGCTTTGAGTTTGTGCTCAGAAATCACTGTTAGCAGGCTCAGACTGTATGATGCTGAGGATCAAACCTAGGCCAGTTGCATGCATGACAAACTCCCTCCTGCTGTTATTGCTTTGGCCCCTAACAAATTTTTTTCTCAAAAATTTTGAACTTAGGGGATGGAATGATAGCACAGCAGTAGGGCATTTGCCTTGCACACAGCCAACCAGGAATGGTCCTGGGTTCGATTCCCCGCATCCCATATGGTCTCTAGCCTGCCAGGAGCAATTTCTGAGCACAGAGCCTGGAATAACATGTGAGTGCCATTGGGTGTGACCCAAAAACAAACAAACAAAAAATCTGAACTTAAAAATAATAAAGTTGATATTCTAACTTATGATAGTTATTAAGTTGTATTTCATACAGCTAACAAGTTTTATTTATTTGGGGGGAACTGGTGTTTGTGTGACACTGAGCAGTATGCAAAGCTTACTCTTGACTCTGTGATCAGAGATAATTTCTTTTCTTTTTTTTTTTTTTTTTGTTTTGTTTTTGTTTTTTGGTGCTCAGGAGTTACTGGCTGTCTGCTCAGAAGCAGCTCCTGGCAGGCACGGGGGACCATATGGGACACCGGGATTCGAACCAACCACCTTTGGTTCTGGATCGGCTGCTTGCAAGGCAAACACTGCTGTGCTATCTCTCCGGGCCCAGAGATAATTTCTAATGATGCTCTGGGGCACCTATGTGGAGATTTGGACATGGTTCAGCCCCATGTAAGGCAAATACCTTAAGCCTGCATTATTTCTCTGGCCTTTGCTAAGTATGAAAATGCATGTCTATTGGGGCCAAAGAGATAGTACAGTGGGTAGGACTCTTTGCCTTGCACTTGACTAGCCTGAGTTTGAACTCTGGCACATTATATGGTCCCCCAAGTACCACCAAGAGTGATTCCTGAGTAGCAGAGCCAGGAGGAACCCTTCAACGCTGCCAGATGTGGCTTCCCCCAAACTAAATAAAAGTAGAAGAAAAGAAATTTCATACCTGCAGGCTAGGGAGATAGCTCCAGTGGTCAAACATACGTATGGCCTGTCTTGGAGAAAATGTACTCAGAAGGGTAGAATTTTGAATGATGGAAACTGAGGTTCATCTTCAGCACTGCATGGTTCTCTGAGCACAGCCTGGAGCAACCTCCGAGGAATAGTCCCTGAGTAGCCTCACTGTGCTTCCCAAACATGGAAGCATCTTAGTGTGTGCATCCTGAGTCCAGTTGGATGAATAGTGTGGGTTATGGGAGGGAAGCTGCTTAGCAGTGACCAAGGGAAGAGGGTGAGGTTAGTGTGGGGACAATGTGAGGTGAGAAGGTGGGAGAGCCTGGAGAGGTTAGGCAGAGTTTCAAGGCCACAGGGATTCTAGGTCTCAGATGCTGTCTTTTCTCTGCTGGTAGATAGAGGTATGTTGTGTTGGCTGCATCTCAGGTAAAGGGTCATGAGTAGCAAAGGTCAAAATCTTGGCTCCTGAGATCTGGGTGATTTGGGCCAAGTACAGTTCTTCTTGTTTTGCCCAGGAGGTAGAATCTGATTATCATTTCTCTGAGATGAGGAATTCTGGCTTTTCGGGGTAAACAAACAGTACCTAGCAGCTCCCAGGGGATGGCCTATGAGCCTCTAGTGTCTTGTAGTCACCCCAGAATTCTCACATTGCCCATTCCCAAGAAGAAAGCTCAGGGCCAGTTCACTGCGCATGTTGTGGCGGTGAACCTGCCTCTCTCAGACACTTGGCGAAGTCCAGTTCTTTCTGTGAAGCCCTGAAGGGCACAGCTCAGCTGCTCCGTTCTTGCTATTTGTTCTGAGGCTGACTGTGGGGTCTGTGTAAAGCAGGGGTGGAACACATGCCCAGATCTGACCCTCTATCTAGACCCTTATCCAGGGGACTCAGGCTAAGCCCTCTCTGTTTTGGGAATCTGACAGGTAGTGAGAGAATGGAAGGGACTGGTTTCTGGCACCCAGACTTTGGAAATGGATGTTGATTTTAAATTTTTATTTATTTGGGGGCTATACCTGCCAGTGCCTAGGGCTTATTCTTAATTCTGTGCTCAAGGGTCACTTCTGGCAAGGGTTGGAAGACCATATGGGGTGATGGGCATTGAATTGGGGTCAAACATGTGTAATGCTAGTTAGTGCCTTACTATCTTTTAAAAATCAAAAAATTTAAAAGTATTCAATGTTGGGTGACCCCGCATTAGTGATTCTTACAGTCCCTACAGTGTTGGGATTACCTGGGCTATCCCAATAGTGCTGGGAGCCTCCAGGGCTGTACCAGAGCAGAACTCTGTCCTGTCTCCCACTTGAAGCAGATTTTGGGACCGCCCAGGAAGAATGGCTGTGGGAGAGAGCTAACACTGTGTGATTTCTCTGTACAGGTACTTCGTGCTGGATTTCGATTCAGGCATTCTGCAGTACTTTGTGAACGAGCAGAGCAAACACCAGAAGCCCCGAGGAGCTCTGCCTCTGTCGGGAGCCATCGTGTCCCTGAGTGATGAAGCACCCCACATGCTGGTCGTGTATGCTGCCAACGGGGAGATGTACAAACTGAGAGGTACGTGTGTGGCCTGACATAGGCCTGGGTTGTCCCTTGGCTCCTCCTCATCTTTTATCCTGTGCAGAGTTTGAGGCCCACTGACTGACAGGTGCTGCCTTTCTTTACTCCCGGGTGGGCTTCACACTGGCACCAGGATCCCTTTCTTCTAGAATATGAGGGTGTCAGGACAAGGAAGGCAAAGCTAGCCAATCATAGGGCTTCTGAAGCCTTTTGTGCTTTGGGAAACACCCAGCAATGCTCAAAGGTTACTCTTGACTCTGTAGCTGAGAGCACACTCCTGGCAGTGCTTGGGCACTGGAATGGGTACCGGGATCTAACCTGTGTTGGCCACATGCAAGGCAAATGCCCTAAAGCCTTCTGTACTAATCTTGTATCTATTTTCATTGGCCTTATGGTATGAATCTTCAGACAGTGGTGCCCTATGAAGCTATGATGGAGGAAAAAGAAAGTCTCATATATATTATATTATAGATATGATATGTAATTAATATATAATATATATATATATATATATATATATATATATATATTTTAAATTTTGAGCCACCCCAGACAGTATTCACTTTTGATGGGACAGTGCTAGAGATCAGACCTGGGCTGGGCATGTGCAAGTCAAGTCCCTTAATCTTTGTATTATCACTCTAACCCTCTAAACAAATCTCTTAAGGGGCATAATATTTCCTTTTTATTAATTTTTAATTATGAGAACAATGATGCAAAGAGGATAAGGTAAAGTTACAGTGAAAGAACAATTGCCCATAAACAGAGTTCTCAGAAGAAATCCCCTTGCTGACGCCTAAATATTGAACTTACAGTCAAAAAAACATTAAGAAAAATAAGGCAGAACCCATGTACAATTACTTTGTCTACAAGTCCCCAGATTGTAGAACATTATAACATTTCTTAGCAGTACACAAAGCAACCTAAAGCCATGAGATTTATGTGACTCCTTAACTTTGAAGGCATAGTATTTTTATATATTCAAGCACATACATATTAGTTTAACATCAAAAGTTTAAGAGGTTTTTTTTTTAAGGGTTAGTCAAAAGGGCACAGTAAAAATGGTGTTAGAGTGGCAAATATTGTTTGCATAGGCCCACCAAAATATGGGGGTCATAGAAAGGAATAGCCTTGGTCTAAATACAAGGAGACCACTACCCCTGAAGTTTCCTGGCATAAGACCAACTCTAGGCTCCAGGCAAACTAGTTTATTCAATCCAAGTCATTGTCTGTAGTGCCAATACAGTTTTATTTTTCACGCAGTCCTATTGTTGGCATCAGGTTTCTGTATTGAAGATCCTGGAATCTGCACATATAATATTTCTTTTTAAAGCTTATAAAAGTTATATCTTAGTAAAATAATTGTAATTTTTTTTTGGTTTTTGAGCCACACCCGGCGGTGCTCAGGGGTTACTCCTGGCTGTCTGCTCAGAAATAGCTCCTAGCAGGCATGCGGGACCATATGGGACACCGGGATTAAAATAATTGTAATTTTTATATTGTTTGACTAGCTGAAATACTAAGGACTGGTAAGTTGCCATAGGGGGTTAATAATTTTCTTTCATGTGCTGGAGTGATAGTACAATGATAGGGCATTTGCCTTGCATATAGCCGATCTGGGATGGACTTGGTTTTGATCCCTAGCATCCCATATGGCCCTCTGAACCTGCCAGGAGTGACTTCTGAGCACAGAGCTAGGAGTAACCACTGAACGTTGTCTGGTGTGGCCCAAAAACAAAAAAAATTTTTTTTTCTTTGATGTGCTTTCTGTCTTTCTCATTCCCTCACTTTTAATTTTTGGGGGTGTGTGTGTTAGTTTTGGACCAAACCTGGTGATTTTCAGGCTCTGTGCTCAGAGTTCACTCCGGGTAGGGCATGGGAGGGCATATGCAGTGTTAGGTGTAGAACTAGGGTGAGAGACACGTAGGTTAAGCACCTTCCCCTTGTACTATCTCTCCAGCCTGCTCCCCTTTTTTGTTTCTGGGAAATGTATTTTACTGGGCATACTTATCAATGTGAAGGACACTCCAGGGTTTTCCTGTCACCCCCAAGGCAACCATCACACATGGCTTGAGAAAATGCCACACTTGATAACAACAGCATAATTGGATTGCTGGAGCAATCTTCCTGTATTGTGTTATGGTTGCTCTGCCGAGAGCATTCTTTCCACTTTCCCCCATGAAATAAGGAGACCATAGAAACAAAGATCGACTGCTAATGTGTGCACACATAGACAGCAGAGGGACACATCTAGGGGAAGGTGGTTAACTTTCATTAGTGGCAGGTGATGGATCTTTTTGCCTTCCTACATAATAGTTTCCTAAGCCCAGGTAAAGGTTGTATGTGAAGAAAAGGGTTTTGATCATCTCACACCTTACACCCTGATCCTAGAACTGAGACCAAAATTTCCTCTCAGTTCATTTTCACCATTCTATCTTCACCATTCTGTCTTCAAGTTTTACTACTAAGTGATGGACTAAATGAGTATTTTTGTATCATTCATATACACCAGTTGTTGTTCAGAATCTATAAAGCAACCCAGAAACCCACGAAGGGAAAAAAATGCCTATAATTAAAGAGGAAAGCTTTTTTAGTTTGTGGGGAGACATGCTAAGATTCATGTTTTCTCCTGATATGTATGAAGCATGTGTGATAGCTGGCTAGATTTATATGGTCCTCTGTTTCACTTTGCTGTTTATTGCTTAATAAATTGTCAGAGAGCAGAAAACAATAGCAGGTGAAAAACTTAATGGCACTTTCCCTTCCCTCCGGTGAGTAAAATGACACAAAGCAATACAAAAAGAAAATCAGACTAATTCGACAATTGAGCCATTTTGCATTTGAGTTGTTGTTATTGCTTTGGATTATTAAACCCAAGGGTTTCTTGTTTTGTTTTTAAAGGTAGCTTTAATAGCTATATGTACATATGCATAAAAGTTGCTTGCATGAAATAATTGCAAGGTCTAAATTTAGTGAAAACTATCAGTTGCAAACAAGACAGCGTACATTTCTCCATATTAATGTCTGGGCTTGGCCCTTTTCACAGGATCTGGGTATCTGCGTTTCTGCTCTCTTGTTCAACTTTTCACCTCAGTGAAATGTTGGGTTTTAATGTCATTAAATATCAACGGGAAATTTGTATTTCTAAGGGAAAAACCCTCTAGTTTCTGCAAAAATATTTGTTTGTAGAAACAAACTTCATTGGGTTTTTACACTGGTTTATAGCTTGTATTTTTTACCTTAAAATTTCAAGGTGAAAGTATATTTTATAAACAAATGATATATGAACCTATTTTTGAAAACAGTAATATCTTTAAAGAAATCTATAAGGATACCCTGAATTAAAACTTAGCTTAAGTCCCACTATCAAGACATCAGCCATTTCTTTTTGTTTTGTTGTTGTTATTGTTTTTTGTTGTTATTGTTCTTGGTCACGTCCGGCAGCACTCAGGGGTTGCTCCTGGCTCTGAGCTCAGAAATTGCTCCCGGCAGGCATGGGGGACCATATGGGATGCCGGGATTCAAACCACCATCCATCCTGGGTTGGCTGTGTGCAAGGCAAACGCCCTACCCCTGTGCTCTCAGGTCCCAAGACATTAGTCACCCCCCCACCATGTCCTGAAAACTCTCTCCTCTATGGAATGAGGCTTTGTACAAGCAGACAGGATAAACTGACTGAGCAGTTACCTAGCAGTTACTTCCAAGCATGCTCTGAAACTTCCCAACCATATCTCGAATAAAGTCTCAATCTATCAAGTAGGCAAAGGAAAATAAGTAGTTTGACAGTTCCCAAGGAAATGTACCGTCCAGTTGGATCTAACCAATCAATCATTATAAACGTAAGAAAATTATAAAATTGCGGTATTAGAGTATATAAGAAAATCTTTATTAGAGGCTGGGGTTGCTCTCCTCTTAAAGGGGATGGCCCTGGCTGGTCAGTTTCTGGACCCAACACTTGCGTGGCGTGTGATTTGTGCATAATAAAATATTTTAATGCTTAGATCATTGTTTTGTGTGATCTTTTGATACTGGACCCCAACAGTAATAATACCCTAAGACAATAGAGATGGGGACCATGAGGATTGTTCCATGCCTAGGAAACTTCCCACAAAGAGCAGGAGAATGCAGTTAGGGCAGAGAAGGGATCACTATGATAAAAACAGTTGGAATGAGAACTGGGTGCTGAAAGGAGGTAAAGTGATATGTATGGTATCCCTTCAGTCACCATATTGCCAACAACCACAGTATTTACAAGGGAAAATGGTAGGTTGGGGGGGGAGAGAGAGAGAGAGAGAGAGAGAGAGAGAGAGAGAGAGAGAGAGAGAGAGAGAGAGAGAGAGAGAGAGAGAGAGAGAGAGAAACTGGCAAAGGGGGGAAGTGGAAGGGGAATGGTAGGAAGAAAACTGGGGACATTGGTGGTGGGAATGTGTACTGGGAAGAAACAAGTATTGAAATTGTATGATGAAACTCAATCATAAACAATGTTGTAACTATAGCTCATGGTAACGCAATTAAAACTTTACTTAAAAATCATGAGCTTTTAAGTAAAAATTTAGAAAGTACATACTGTCACAGTTTACCTTTTAAGAGATGTGGAAATGACTTTTTAAGAGCGTTTTAAAAGAAGATCAATTTGTCCTTAGGTATTTTAGAATGCATGTTTAAAAACTTAAAGTTTATTTTATTTTTTGTTTTATATTTGAGTCACATTTGGATGTGCCAAAGGCTTAGTCCTGGCTGTGTACTTAGGGGTAACTTCTTTCAGGGCTCAGGGCACCCTTTCATGACTTATGTGGTACCAGAAATGGAACCTTGTGTGTGGTCTTGTGTATAATAAGCTTTCTACCCACTGTGCTATTGTTCCAGTCCCCAAAATTAATTTTATTATAATTTAGGTAACATGGTCACAGTAGGATTAACATTTATGATATTCTGTCCAAAGTTACGGTGCTTGTGACCCTCAGTTAGTGTTTTTATAGTCCTTTTATTTCACCTGGTTTAAGAGAGACTTTTCTGTTGCAAGTTAGTGTCATGGCTGTGGGATTAATAAGTACTGGCTGCTGGAGAACATTGTGACCTACATTTTCTTTCTTTTTTTTCACATTCTTTTTTTTATTGTGACTGAAGTTCATTTACATAGAATTATTTATGATACATAGTGACAATAAATGAAGGGCATTCCCACCACCAATATTATCCTCCCTCCACTCATTCCCAGCATGTCTCCCACATCTCACTCCTTTACACCCCCCCCCCCCCCCCAGAATCCTACTGCAAATGCTCGCTGCCTTACATCTTGTTATAGGCTGGGTATCTGTTCTATTTGGTGTTCCACTCTGGTCATTTTTTTTATTTATACTACATGTTCATATGACTGGTCCTGGTATCATTTTTCTCCCCTCAATTTATGAGGCTGAATGATTCAAATTATGCTATTCTGTTGGAGGTTAAAAGGTTAAGGAAAAGAGGAGAAAGAATTTGGAATCAACTACTAAAAAAAAATATCACCTAATAATATCCACCAAAGTGGAAAAGAAAGAAAAAAGTGGAAGAAAAAGGAGAAGGAAGAGAATATCAAAAAACAAACAAAAAAAATAAGACAAAACAACATCAGAAAAGGTAGTGCAGTGGCAGGGTTTGTGTTACCCCACCTTTTTTTTTTGTTTGTTTTTTGTTTTTGTTTTTTTTGGGCCACACCCGGTGTTGCTCAGGGGTTACTCCTGGCTGTCTGCTCAGAAATAGCTCCTGGCAGGCACGGGGGACCATATGGGACACCGGGATTCGAACCAACCACCTTTGGTCCTGGATCGGCTGCTTGCAAGGCAAATGCCACTGTGCTATCTCTCCGGGCCCTTTTTTTTTTTTTTTTTTTTGTATAGGCACAGCAAGTGGACCTACATTTTCTTATGCTTGCCTGCTACCTGACCCCTCCATCCTCAATCCTCCACTCATTTTGATGGGTGTAGAAATAGATTGAATGTGTTTTGGAATTACATTTGTAAAAAATTTTTTCTTTATTTTAGCTGCTGATGCAAAAGAGAAACAGTTCTGGGTGACTCAGCTTCGAGCTTGTGCCAAATATCACATGGAAACAAGTTCTAAGGTAAGTCACCTGGGAACTCAGAGGCTTTGAATAACATGGATGGTTTCCCTTCGGTTACACGGTCTGTTTCTTTGGGGAGACTGATTTCTGTTATTTCAGTGTTTCACCATAATGGGATTCGTACTTGTTCTGCTGCATTTAAACTTAATACCAAGAGACAATCACAGGATTGCTCGGAGATAGAATGAAGAGACTGACGTGTCATTGGAACTGATTTCAGAAAGATACCTCTGTTACTTTCTGTACTGTCAGTTGAGTCACTTAATTTGCCAGTTAAGTTGTCTTTTGGGAAGCCTGAATGGATGATTTTATTGTGGAGGCGAAATAAGTCCCATTTTCTGTTCATGGTTATGAGTTATTGTCACCAATTTTTTTTAATGAAACCCAGATCCGCTTATTGATTATATACTCAACATAGATTCTGCTTTCCATGGGTGTGCATATGTTCTCAGCTAAGGTAGGTCTGAGTACGAGTCATTTTCGTCTCCAGATTCCATATGAAATCTTGAGTCAGATGTGTGGGAGGTAGGAGGATAATATTGATGATTTGGGAGACGAGCTCCTATTACTGAAAAATAGGAAATTGCTGCTAAATGAATGTGTTTGCAGAAATATATACTTGTTTAAATGAATGTTCAAAGGATTTCCCCCCTCAGAACACAAATTCAAGTACTATGTTTTCTTTCATTGTCTGAACATCTTATAGAAAGACTCACATTTGAAACGGGAATCCCATTCACCCAACCTACCTGCATTCTTTCTCAGGGGCATGGGCTCTGCCTGTACCCTTGTTATACCTCCCTGTTGTGCCACCAAATATGACCTGAAATGATTTCTTTGCAAAAAATTTTTTCCCTCTATCATTGCCATAATGGTCCCTTCTTTTGTCCTAACTGTGCTTGCCCGCCACCCTTTTGGATTTTGGTTTTGGGACCACACCAGCAGCACACAGGGGTTATTCCTGACTCTACACTCAGAAATTGCTCCTGGCAGACTCAGGGGGCAATTATGAATGCCAGGGATTGAATCCGGGTCCTACCCAGGTTGGCCACATCAAAGGCAAATGCCCTATCACTGTGCTATTGTTCCAGCCCCATTTACATATCTCTTTGTGACAAACGTCCTACCATGGACCAGTCCTACTGGCCCTCATTTCCATTATCTTTGGGTATTATTTTCATATATTTTTAATAACCCTCATATGAGTGCAATCATGAGCCTGCCCCCTCTTCCTCTGACTCATTTCATTCAGGATGTTACTCTCCTTGTCTATCTATGTCTAAGCAAATTCCATGACTTCATTTTTCCTAACAGCTGCATAGTATTTTATTGTGTAGATTCCATTGTATAGTTTCTTTATCCTTTTATTTGTTCTCAGGCACTTGGGTTGTTTCCAGATTCTGGCTATTGTGAATAGTGCTGCAACGAATATAGGAATTAAAAAAATGCCTTTTCTGCATTGTAATTTTTTAAAATTTAATTTTATTGAAATCACTGTCATTTACAAAGTCCTTCATAATTGGATTTCAGACATACAGCGAATCAGGATCATTCCCACCATTACTGCCCACCTCTTTCCACAAATGTTTCCAAAGTGCATACTATATCACCACCCTATGTCTCCTGGAATGCTAATATAACAAGCACATTTTTAGCTTAGATTGTTATAGTTTAGGTCTTTTGATTCTACTGCTGTTGACTTTGGCTTGGCTATTTAGTTTTATCCTTTTTTTCCCTCTACCAATGCACCTGAAACCACCTGACCCTTGACCCCCATCCTTTATTTCTTTTATTATTTCATTTTTTTTTTTTTGGTTTTTGGGCCACACCCGGCAGTGCTCAGGGGTTACTCCTGGCTGTCTGCTCAGAAATAGCTCCTGGCAGGCACGAGGGACCATATGGGACACCGGGATTCGAACCAACCACCTTTGGTCCTGGATCGGCTGCTTGCAAGGCAAACACCGCTGTGCTATCTCTCCGGGCCCTATTATTTCATTTTTAATTTTATAGAAAAATGCAGAAATAGGAGGTCATGTCCTACCATTCTGTTAAAAAAAGGTGGGCGCCCCCTTCTAAAAGATAAAAAAAATGTGGTAGTTGTTTGCATAGGCACAGCAAAAGTTTAGGAAAACAGAAAGGGAAAATCTTTGGCTTAAAAACAGTATGTCCTTTTCCATGAAGCATCCTGCCATAAGACAACTACTGGCTCCGGGCATACTAAGTTGTCTAACCCCAAAGCCTTTCTTCATGGTCCCATAAAAGTTCTCCTTAATCAAGTTTTTGCATTCAGACTTCTGTAATTAGAGATAGTTATTTTTTGCACAGACCCTATGTCAGTCAGGATGTCACAGAGTATCTCTGGTTTCATCTCACTGTTAGGTGGCAAGCCAGGGAAACCAGCCCTGAAAGCAAGTTGTTGCTGTTTTCAAGTCCAAGGTGTCATATGAACCCACCCTGGAACAACTTGGTTCCAGAGCAGCATTAGGACCTTCCTCAGTGGAAGTTCAATTTCTGGTGCTGGTGCAGAAAATTGTGCCAGTTCCAAAAATGGGATTCAACGGCCAATGTCCGATCGACTAAAGCCTAAGTCAATCTGCATTGTGATTTTGGCCCTTAAGGTATATTTCTTTTTTTTTTTTTTTTTTTTTTTTTGGTTTTTGGGCCACACCCGGCGGTGCTCAGGGGTTACTCCTGGCTGTCTGCTCAGAAATAGTTCCTGGCAGGCACGGGGGACCATATGGGACACCGGGATTCGAACCAAGCACCTTTGGTCCTGGATCGGCTGTTTGCAAGGCAAACGCCGCTGTGCTATCTCTCCGGGCCCTTAAGGTATATTTCCAGGAGTAGTATTGTTGGGTTGAATGGAAGCTCAATTTCTAGTTTTTGAGGAATATTCATATTGTTTTCTAAAATGTCTGAACCAGTTGACATTCCCACACTGGGGAGAGGGGGTCAGGAGGGAAATGGGAGACATTGTGTGGAAAGTATACTCTGGTGAAGGGGTAGGCGTGGAATATCATGTGACTGAAACTCAACCATCAACAACTTTGTAACTGCGTATCTCATGGTGATTCAATTAAAAATAATGTTGTTATTTTTTTGGTTTTCTCCCACTTTTTCAGAGAAAGCCTGTCTTCCTGAACTTGCTTACCTATCTATGGTTATTGTGGTAACCCATTTAACTTTTCTGTAAGTAGAATCTGCTTAATCAGAGTAGGTTCTAAAATTTTCCCCTTCTGACCTTCTTTAACTTCCTGAAATTAGAATAGATGTTTGTGACTTTTTTTTCAGGAACTTTTGAGGAATTAAACAGGAAAGTTTGTATCTTCTTTTTATAAAAGGGGAATAGTATGACCAGAACAATTATTGCCTTGTGTTCATTAGAGATTACTATTGACTATCCTTACTTGTTATTCCCATGAATTCTGGCTTGGGAAATATGCATATGTCTATATCTTCTCTGTCTACTCATCTAAGCTAGGCCTTTTTATTACTTTTTTTTTTTTAATTTAAAAATTTCCTCGATTTTATTTTGGGTTTTTGGGCACTTGGTGGTGCTAAAGTGTTACTCTCAGGGAACCATGTATGGTGATGCTGAGGGAACCATATGTGGTGCCAGGATTCAAATCATGTTTGGCTACAGCTGCATGCAAGGCAAGTACTTCAACCGCTGTACTATCTCTTCAGCCCTCACCTAGATTTTTTTGTTTGTTTTTGGCTGCATCTAATTGTGCTCAGGGCTTATCCTGGTGGTGCTTGGGTGACCATATGAGCTGCCAGGGATCGAAATCAGATTGACTGCAAGCAAGGCAAATGCCCTACCTATTGTACTGTCTTCCAGTCCACACTTAGATTTCTTTTATACACAAATAGATCATTTGTATATTTTCCTATTTAAAACGTTTATTAGTAGATTCTGAAGATCCTTTCTCATTAGACATGCAGTGCATTACATTTTTTCCCAGAGTGATTGAATGGTGTCCCATGCTTTATAATGCTTTTACTAGTAGACATTTAAGTTGTCGTATGTTGTTATACAGCATGCTATAGTAAACATATTAGCACATATTTTTTATACTTCTAAGTTTATGTAAATTGAAACCTGTGGAGTTTTTGTAACTATTTTTTGTTTTTTGTTTTTGGGCCATACCTGGCATTGCTCAGGGGTTACTCCTGGCTGTCTGCTCAGAAATAGCTCCTAGCAGGCACGGGGGACCATATGGGACACCGGGATTCGAACCAACCACCTTTGGTCCTGGATTGGCTGCTTGCAAGGCAAACACCACTGTGCTATCTCTCCGGGCCCAGTTTTTGTAACTATTAATAGCTAGATTGTCTTCTGAGAAGTTGACCAGTTAATTTCTCACCAATTCTATGTATATAAGTGGTGTTTCTTTCTTGTAAGG
This sequence comes from Suncus etruscus, assembly GCF_024139225.1. Lineage (NCBI taxonomy): Eukaryota > Metazoa > Chordata > Mammalia > Eulipotyphla > Soricidae > Suncus > Suncus etruscus. The sequence continues at coordinate 8,496,154 of NC_064867.1, forward strand.
GTGTGTTTTCATTCTTGTGAACATTCAGTTTTTGAATGTCCCATGACTGAGAATCTTGGGCCAGTGATATGGCTCAAATGGTGAACACATACTGCCGTGCCCGAGACATTTAGTTTGATCCCTAACACTGCATGTCCCATCCCTCTTCTAGCTGCACAAGCTCTGGCCCTGAATTATGCCAGGCCTGAGAACAGAGTGCATCCAGCCTGAATCCTAAGGCTAGGCATTTTCAACCCTATGACTCCAGGCCCACCAGCATTTCTGGCTACTATAAAAAACAACCCCCATTTACAGTTTTTTAAATAGTGATATTATTATTATTATTTGAACATAGACCATTTTTAGGGTTCTTTTCAGAGGGCCTCAGGCCTCCCTGGCAATGATTTGGAAACCATGTGATGCCAGGGATGGAACTCAGTGTCTTTGCACATGTCAGGTATGTGTTCTTTCACCTGAATTATTTTCCAGCCCCTATGTTTTTACTTAAAAATCATTGGGTTGAAAAAAATAATTATTGGGTTGGAGAGATAGCATGGAGGTAAGGCGTTTGCTTGCATGCAGAAGGATGGTGGTTCAAACCCAGGCATCCCATATGGTTCTCCAAGCCTGTCAGGAGCGATTTCTAAGCGTAGAGCCAGGAGTAACCCCCGAGCGCTGCTGGGTGTGACCCCCAAAAAAACTTATGATGAGGTAGGATAGAACAGCAGGTAGGGCACTTGCCTTGTACACAGCTAACCCTGATTTTTATACCTGGTTCCTATTATAGCTCTAAGTCCCATTATTAATCATTCCTGAGCACAGAACTAAGAGTAAGCCCTGTGTGCTGTTCCTACCATCTGATGAAAAAAAAATAACAAAGATATGAGTATATTCTCAATTATCTATTGGCCACTTATATTTTTTCTTGGGTAGGTGACCTAATTTCTAGGTTATCTGTTCATTTATATCCTTCACCTCTTTTTCTACTGAGTTCATTGTCTCCTTGACTGGTCAGCTATATACCTATTAAATGCATTTGTCTTTTGTCAGGAATTTGTACTGTCAGTATGTTCCCTTAGTAGCTTATTTGTATTTTGACTTTGAATATACGACTTTGTGGCTTATTTAATGTTTCACAGTCAAATCTATAAATATTTCCCTTTTGACTTTCAGTTTTATATGTTTAGGAAGGGCTTCTCTATGCCAGAATTTCAACCACATTCTTCAAATGTTTTTGTACTAGGGTAGTTTAATGATCTTGTGAAGTCAGTGATCTGAATTTAATTTTGGGAGTGAACAATGAGTTAGAGAAATTTGAATACAAAATTAAAAGCTGGGGGGCCAGAGAGACAGCACAGTGGTAGGGTGTTTGCCTTACACACAGCCAACCCAGGACGGATAGTGGTTCGAATCCCGGCCTCCCATATGGTTCCCTGAGCCTGCCAAGCAAGGGAGAGAATAGGCAGAGCCAGGAGGAACCCCTGAGCACTGCCAGATATGCCCAAACAACAGCAGCAACAACAACAACAATGAAGAAGCTGGGACTCAATAGGATTTGTGGCTTGAGAAATTGGGGAGAGCCTGTCACACCCCCTTTTTGTGATTACTGCTTGGAGCAGGGAGAAAATGGTTGCTGAGCCTGTCACACCCCCTTTTTGTGATTACTGCTTGGAGCAGGGAGAAAATGGTTGCTTATATACTGTGCAGATACCTAGTTATTCAGCAGAAACTTTACCATGTCCAGTACTTCTTTGGAAGGAGTTAGGAATGAATGTGCAATTCAGCTGAAAGCAAGCATGCAATATCCTGTTTCTACTCCCTGTTGGCTGGAGGCCTGATGTACCTTGGGAACATTTGCTCAACTTTCTCTTCCTCGTGTTCTTCATTCTCTCTCAACAAGTCAGATACTTTCCCAAGGGGTCTTTGAAAATACACTGCCTACAACTGCTTGCAGCGTCACCTTTTAAACACATTTTGCTTTTATTTTTGTTTTGGGCCTTACTCAGTAGTTCACTCTTGATTTTTTCACTTGGGGGACCACTTCTGGTAGGGCTGATATGGTAGCAGGGATTGAACCCCAGGTTGAACACATGCAAAGCAAGTGCCTTACTTGCTGTACTATCGTAAAAACTTTTAATTCAAAACAAATGTTCTTTGGAGAAAATCGCTTACCTAAAGAGATAAGGATAGTAGGGTAGTTAGATTCCTCGAACTCTGATGGAGCTAAAACTATCTAGTATTAGCTCAGTGTAGAGAGTTTGCCTTTGTGTTTGAAGCCTGGATTCAATCCTCTGCACTTCTAATAATAATGATGATAACAGTAACAATAATGTTTAGGGATTAGTTCCAAAGCTCAGATACGCTGCAGTCTCAATCCAGAAGTAAAAATAAGAAGGTAAAAATGGAATGGAGAGACAGGAATTAGAGTTCATGCTTTGCATCACCAATATCACATGCCCCCCTGAGCACTGCTAGGTGTGGCTCTAGTGATCTCCTGGAGAGCAGAGATTAAACAGCACTGTCCTCAAGTCCTAGCACTGGAATCACTATTCTGGCTGACTGAGTATTTAGAGGAACCTGTCTTTTATTTTTTTATTTTTGGTTTTTGGGTCACACCCAGTGGCAACTCCTTTTAGACATGCTGCCTTCCTTCCTTCCTTCCTTCCTTCCTTCCTTCCTTCCTTCCTTCCTTCCTTCCTTCCTTCCTTCCTTCCTTCCTTCCTTCCTTCCTTCCTTCCTTCCTTCCTTCCTTCCTTCCTTCCTTCCTTCCTTCCTTCCTTCCTTCCTTCCTTCCTTCCTTCCTTCCTTCCTTCCTTCCTTCCTCCCTCCCTCACTCCCTCCCTCCCTGCCTGCCTCCCTCTCTCCCTTCCTTCCTCCCTCCCTCCCTCCCTCCCTCCCTCCCTCCCTCCCTCCCTTCCTCCCTCCCTCCCTCCCTCCCTCCCTCCCTCCCTCCCTCCCTCCCTCCCTCCCTCCCTCCCTTCCTTCCTTCCTCCCTTCCTTCCTTCCTCCCTTCCTTCCTTTCTCCTCTCTCTTTTCTTCCCTTCCTTCATTTCTTCTTTCCTCCCTCCCTTCCACTGATGATAGATCCTAGGCCCTCATTCCTGTTAGGCACATGCTTTTCCCCTGAGCTCCATCCTGGCCACCTCCATTCCTGTTTCAATTTGCAACCTTCTGGCCTAGAAGAAATATCATGGGGTGTGGAATGAAAAGACATATATAAAGTTTCTTCTTTGCTAATCCTGTGGTGGGCATACTTGCTTGGGCCACTGTCCAGTTTTCTGATCCTCTGTCATCCCCTTTGACATAGTACCCAGGTGGATTTTCTAAGGAATGCCTTCTCCAGGAGAAGGCAGGTGAGAGGTGTTCCAAATGAGACTTATGAATCTTTCTCTGCAGGATTTGGGTTCCATGTTCATACTGGTTGCCTGAGGCTACTGCTATGTGGCATCCCCCATCTCTGCTGCTTTGACAGTCCCAGCCAGGAAACCGGCTTTGCTATTGTGTCCATTTGTGGTTTTGCCTGTTCTCAGACAGGCCCCATTATTTCCAAATGGCCCCCTCTGGGAACTTGGGGTCATTCAAAATGGACAGAAGTCAATATTTGGGGGTGGTGAGGGAGTTAGAGAAACTCATAATGCTGTTTTGTAACTACTTATGTCATGTAGGAAAAGTAGAATAATGAGGACAATTGTGATTTGCCAACTTCATTGGCTTTCATTTGGACCAGTTAAGAGAATGAAAAACTTTTTTCTTGAAAAGCCCATTTTGTGTCTTTCTCCCTGAATTTTATGTAGGCATCATGATCTATAGGACTGTTAATAACAGGCAAGCTATGTTTCAACTCCTCACATACTTGATACTTTCAGCACAAAAAATGTAATTATTATACTTTGGGTCACATGTTTACTATATTATTAATGCCTATGATGTTGGTGTATGCAATTACCTCATCCCACTGTCCCACACCCTATGAAACAGTTGCTGTCTCCAATTTACCTCTTGATCCCTCTAGAAGATTTTTGTTTGTTTTGGGTGTGAAGCTGATAAGGGATCATGAGGTTCCAAGTGTAAAGAATATACTCCAGCTCTCTGAGTATATTCTTGTTTGACTTGTTTGGGGACCACACCTGGTTGTGTCTTACTCCTGACTCGGGGATCACTCCCCAAGGGCTCCGGGAATCACCTGCAATGACAGAAATCAGACCTGGCAGGGCTACATGCAAGGCAAGAGCCCTACCTTGTATGTCACTGTATGTCACTCCAGCCTTCAGATGGACAATTCTTTTTTTTTTTTTTTAACAAGTGATTATTTATTTTTTTTTCATATTTTTTTTATTTTAATTATGACAACAAAGATGTAAAGAAGAGGACAGGGTAAAGTTACAGTGGAAGCCCAATCACCCATAAACAGCATTCTCGGTAGTCCCATCGATGATGTCCCAGCCTTGAACTTTCAGCCAAAGAGCATTTAGAAAAACAAAACTGAACCCATGTACAGTACAATTACTTGTCCCTCAGATCCCCAGTTGTAGTACATACTATTTCTTAGCAGCACACAATATAATCTATAGACATTATACTTATGTAGCTCCTTAAACATTGAGGGCAAAGTACATTTCTCTAGTTCCATGTACATACTACCTAGTTTAAGTTAACCTCAAAAGTTTTAGTGGCTTGTTTTTCTTAAGGGTTGGAGTCAAGGGAACATAGTAAAAAATGGTATTCAAGTGGCATTTGTTTGCATAGGCCCACCAAAACATAAGGGACATGGAAAGACAAATTATGGTCTAAATACAAGGAGACCCTAACCCTGAAGTTTCCTGGCACAGGATTGACTCTAGGCTCCAGGCAAATTAGTTTGTTCAATTCAAGTCATCCTCTGTAGTGGCAATACACCTCCATTCCTCACATAGTCTCTGTTGTTGGTATCATGCTTCTGTATTAAAGATCCTGGAGTCTGCATGTCCCATATTGCAGTCAGGATGGTGCATAGCATCCTCTCGTTTCACCTCCCACTTAAGGGGCACTAGAGAGAACCATGTCCTGTAGAGCAGGTCATTGTTGCTATCAAGTCTTCTCGGTGGAAACGGAAGTCTCTTTATAAGAGGTCGATGTCAGACCCTTGGTAGTGTCTTTCCTGGTAGAGGACTGCTTCCCGCTGTTGTTCTAAAAGACCTTGGATGTTTCGTAGATAGCTTGCCTGGTTCCGGCGTGTATGGAGGATGCCCATTCTTCTGAAGCCTGTGCCAGTTCATTATATCAATGTTCAGGGTGTAAGGTACATTGTACTGAGATTTATTAGATAAGAACTTATCTGTATGTATTTTTTTTCCCATTTTAATGTGTCTATGCAAACAAGGATCAATGCCATGGGGCATTATTGGTGCATCTAAAGGCAATAGGGACAAGACCAGAAATTTCCATGACATAGTTCAATCATAGGCATCAAACTGAGGGACAGTTCCACCAACAATCCTTACTTAACAGCTTACAAAGAAAAGATAAGATGAAAAGTGAATAGAAACATCATGGTAGAAGAATATATACAGAGTTACATCAGTTAAAGAAAATACCCATAAAATATTCAAAAGATATGTGTTCAATTTGTGTCCTTCTAAATAGTTCTGGGATTTGTTAGATATACTGTATGTCTTAGATTAGAGATAAGAACTATGTGTTACTGAAGTTAAAGAAGGGTAAATCGGGGGTACTGAAGGTTGGAAGGAGCAAATGTTTGCGCGGGGGCGCTAGCCCCCGCGCGGTTTGCAAAATGTAGACTGGTATGAGATTACCAGTGACAAACTAATATAGCTGAGCCCCTCTCTGCCACCCACCAGATCCAACTCCACCCCCTAAGCCCAACCCCAGGCCAGTGTCCCAGTCCGGCCTGGGGGTGGGGAAAAACCCAGAGTGCCCCGTCAGCTCCTCCCAGAAACCCACCTGGAGATCCGGAGGAATGGGGGAGAGGGAGGTCGTGTGACCCAATTGCGGACCCCCCTGACCCTGGGCTGGACTTAAAGGCCGCTGGCCCATGAGGGGTCTGCCAGCTGGCCGTCCATGCCAGCTAAAATCTTGCTCCGGGAAGGGAGAGAGACCTCCCAAGCCCGAAGTTCAGGGACTGGAACCCCCCCCCCCCCCCGGCCAGTGCAGATGGACAATTCTTAAAGATCAGGGATCTTAAACATCAATGGAAACTGACTATATTCTTTTTTTTTAATTTTTATTTTGATCATATTGGCTTACATATCTTTCACAGTAGTATTTTAGGTACATATTAACATTGAATCTGAAACTGACTATATTCTTACTTTTTTTTTTTCTATTTTTGTTTTTGGGCCACACTTGGCTGCACTCAGGGGTTACTCCTGGCTCTGTGCTCAGAAATCATTCCTGGCAGGCTCGGGGGACCATATGGGATGCCAGAATTCAAACCACTGACCTTCTGCATGCAAGACCAACACCTTACCTCCATGCTATCTCTCCGGCCCCTAGTCTTATCTTTTCTTTGATTCTGCTCATCTGGCACTAAAAGGTAGCTGTATTTGTCGATGCTCTCCATGTACCTTGTTACTTATTAGTCTACTCTGATGCTTTTTGAATACCAGTCTCCTCTCTCCTGAATTTTCAGCCCCCAAAGATAATATGTGACATGTAATCATGACAGTTCCCCTTAGAGACTCTTAACCACTGTACCATGCTGACAGCCTTATGTGGGAGTACCAGTCTTTTCTGTCTTTCCTTTTTGCATTGCCAGGGCCTTACACACATGAAACGGTGCTCATCACTGAGTAACATCCTCAGCCCGGGCAGGACCAGTTCCTTAGGAAGCTCTTGGGCTTCCTATTTTGGATGCAGCTGCTTTTTTCAGATTGGTCCCCATTCACCACAAATTCTCATGAGTTTCACTACTCACAGCGTAGGGAGTCTTTCCCCCATAATAGAGGCAGCATGACTTCTCAGACAGGAACATTACTCAGATCTATATTAAGTCATGGAGAATATAGGAATGTGTAAAGGGGAAAAGTCGCTCCAAATTTCAGCTCCAAACCTTCCCTCTGAGGACACTCTTGGGGACACTTCTCTGGTTACTGATCTGTGGGTACATGGACAGTAAGTACATGGTGGCATCTGAAGTCCTTCCTGAGCCAGAGATAGTGCCAATGGCTTTTGGAGGCAGCCTACCTCTCCAGGAAGGGGAGTACTGAACTTAGTTTTTACTCATGGCATGTAGGTGCTAGGTTGTTTTTTTGTTTTTAAGCTGTATGTAACATTGGAGTGTGCCTGGTGGCTGTATGTTGGATGGCTTCTCCATGTTGCTTTTCTTTCTAGGCAGTTCCTGTCTCTGCCTCCAAAATCAGTCTTGTTTCTTATCCTGTTCTTTTTGAGAGTCACAGAAATGTTGAAGTTGTTCATTATATTCACTGTGTTTGAGATCCTTTCTGGGGGATGAGTTACTTGTATTTACCTCTCTGGTCACCAATGTTACTGCTGGCTCTGTGCTCAGAACTGATCCCTGCTGATGCCCTCAAAACCATAGGTAGTGCTGGGGATTGAGTCTACTTGACTGCATGGAAAGAGCATCTTATTATCTCTCTAGTCCCTATTTCCTCATCTTGAGTCCCTGAAAACTGTGCTTCTTTTGGATGGCAAGTGCTGATGTAAATGCATTATAAGTCTAAGGAGATCTTGAAAATATAACAAAATATGGTATAAATATATTAAAAGCACACACACACACACACACACACACACACACACACACATATATATATATATATATAATATATTTATACCAGAAACTGCCCAGATCTTATATCCCCCAGAATGGTACTGTCATACTACTTCATGGGGGACTTTATAATAGTGGAGCATATTCTCCAGGGCACTGGGCTTGGGGTGTGGGAATAGAAATGCTTAGCTGTCACTCTTCCTATGTAGCATGGAGGGATGAGTGCCTCATAAGGGCATGCCCATGGTCACATAGTCTCCCCATTATCTCTGATCCTGAAACACAGTCCCTAACTTGCTGCTTCCACTTTTTTCTTTGTTTTTGGTTCACTCTCCCCACCCCAAGCTGTGCTCAGGGATCATTCCTGGAGGAGTAGGAGTTCAGGGGACTATAGGGGGTACCAGAGATCGAACATGGGTCTTCTGCTTGCAAGGGAAGTGTATACCTTCTGTGTACTATTGTTCCAGCCTCATAGCTTATATTTTTTCATGATTCTACTATCCCCATCTTGGAGCTTCCATCTGGGTATGATGGGGTACAGGCAGTGATAAGGAGAATTAAGTGTTGGGTTGCCCAGGAGAGCTGGTTCTGTGTATGTCTTGGAGTGGGGAGATCCTTTGCCTCTGAACCAGGCTTGTCAAGTGCACCAGAGAGATCTTTGTGATGGGGTAGTGGCTTACCAGCTATGTCCCCTATCACAGGCTATTTGGAGATACTGGGGGTGTGTGTGTGTGAAAAGCACCTGTGGGCTTCTGGAGAATTTGTGGGTTTTGTGTGTTGCAGAGAGGGTGGAATTTTATGTTAGATCCACAGTATAGTCAGAAGAGTGAGATTTCGAAGCTGTTCATTTCTCCTGTCAATCTGGAATTTTGATGATAAAAGACTTCAGGATTGGAAAAATAGTTCAAGAGTTGAGATGCTTGCTTGAACACTGAACCAAGTAGAAGCCCTGAACAATTCCAAAACACTGCTCCTCACCAAAACCAATAAAATAAAAATAAAAAACTTTCTGTTCCCCTGGGGAATGAGGCAGAGGACTATGGAGGAGGCTTTGATCACTTGTCAGGGTATGTCTCTGCAGGAAGCCCTTGCTTGCTGAGCCTAGTCCAGCAGAAGGAGATGTCGTCCCAGTGACCAGGGACTCACAGGTCACCCAGTCCAGTGTGCATGCAGTACCTCATCTTATCATTGGCCCAAAAATGATTATCAAAGTATTGATGCTAATAACAAAAGAAAGATTGGTGGATCATTTGGGGGACAGTGTGTAATTGGCTCACATAGAAAGTGCAGTGCCTGTGACAGTTGAGCATTTGGGATGGGGGTAAATCTGACAATTATATTGACTGTTTCCGTTATGACTAACAATTCAGAGGCCTCCCAACAATGTGGAATAGCTCAGAAGTAAGAAATGAATTAAAAAGTATGATAGACCTCAAACTTCTTTGTTCCCATTTCTTGGTAAAAACATTCGAAGTATAAGGAATAAAAACCAAGGTTGACTTGAAAACTAAGTTGGCTCAGATGGAGGTCTATAGCCCAGCTACCATCTTTCCATTATGTTTCATACCCACATTCAGCAGATGGTTGTTTTATTGGACAGCATAGAACATTTTTGTTCTGGATAGTTTTCTTGGTGCATGTTGAAAAGACTTCAATTAATACTTTATGATTTCTCAGGCAGAATTTAGTGTTATCTAGCTGAATCTTTTCCTGTTCAGTGGACAACTTTATTTCTAAAATGCAAGAGTTGAAGGATTCTCCCCTCTGTTCTTTCTGCCCACTTTCCCGTCAGTCCTTTCTATTAGGAGTTCTGGTCTGTTTTTCAACTTTGACCTGAACCACATTAATCACTCTTCCTTCTCCAGTTGCCTCTTCTGTATTGCAGGAAGTCCCAGACAAAGACAAAAACAAGTGTTTTTCTTGTTGGTCCAGTTCTGTCACATGATTACCCACTGAAACTGTTGTCAAAGAAACATCTAGTATGAGCTTTCATGAAGAGCCAATAAAGATTGCATGATGGCACTCTTCCCAGGCTCAGCCTTGGGTGATACCTGGCTTCCTAAGAAGAGGCCCATGCTTTGCCATGACTTGAGAGGCCCAGTCCATATCAGGCCCACTCTTTTCCCCACCAGCACCTGCCTTTCACATTTGACTTATTCTTTGCCTTGGTCTTGGCTCTTTTCTCTCACTTTGTCTTTCATATGGGAACTATTGAAGTGTTCACTGCTGTGATGCTTCCTAACCTCTATGGGCAGATTGGAATATCTCTCTGTGCTCCAATCCTACACAAATACCACTGCATAGTATTACAGCACTTCTTATGGGGTGCATGGGATAACATGGAACCCTCACAGCTGATTGTGCTTTCCCCATGGGTTTTTGGAGAGATCAGAGTGACACCTTCCAAACCTGCTGGCATGACTCATGATGAAGAATAAAAACCCCACGATGAGCTTCGAATACTAAGTCAGTACCAACTCTGCGCCCTACTTCCTCATTCAGTCTTTCAGTAGTACGATGGACATAATGGTGGTGGGGTGCGATTCAGGGTTTTTGTTTTTTTTTTTCAGCTACAGCTGGTGATGCTCAAAGGTTACTCCTGGCTATGTGCTCAGAAAGCACTCCTGGTTTTTTAAAACTATATTCAGGGGGGTGGAGAGATATGACTAAGGGTAAGGCACTTGCCTTGCATGATGCCAACCTGAGCACCACTAGGAGTAAACCCTGAATACCACGTGGTTACAAAACATATCCAAATTAGTGCATCTTATGTCCTAAAATACTGTGGGCTGTGATGAATCAGATTTTTTTTTCCTTTTGGTTTTTGGAACACACCCGGCGATGCTCAGGGGTTACTCCTGGCTGTCTGCTCAGAAATAGCTCCTGGCAGGCACGGGGGACCATATGAGACACCGGGATTCGAACCAACCACCTTAGGTCCTGGATCGGCTGCTTGCAAGGTAAACACCGCTGTGCTATCTCTCTGGGCCCTGAATCAGATATTTTAATGTTCTTTCTATATAGAGAGAACTTCTAGTAGCTAAAGGTTGGGATAACATTCAAGTAAAATGTATCTAACTTCTTTTTAATGATTTATTTCTTTTTGTTTTCTCGCACTGATTTATTTTTGGTTCTTACGTTTTATATTCCTTTGGCTCATTACTTGGGGGGTGATCCTGATGATAAGCTATGTAGTGCTGAGGACAGAGCTGGGGGTTCCTGATACAGAGCAAAAAGCACAGTCCTTTGAGCATCTGCCTGCCCCCTCTTTTTTTTTTTCCAAGAGAGAAGAAAATAATTTATGGAAGACTTTGATTTTATTTTGGTTGTTGGGCCATATGTGGTAATACTTGGGGCCTACACCTGCTTAGGGATCCCTCTGGGCTAGATTCAGAGGATCAAATGTGGTGCTGGGGATTGAATACAAGTCAACTGCATGTAAGGCAAGTACATTTTTTCTATTGTTTTATTGCTCCAGTTCATAGAAGACTTTAGAAGAAGAAAAACAATAGGGACTGGATAGAGAACTAATGGGTTTGAGCTCATGCTTTGCATGCAGGAGGCCCAGGCTCAACCCTAGCACTGCCTCGTCCTTCTAGTGCCACACTCTGAGCAGTGTAGAGTGTGATCCCAAACTAGGATAAAACAGGAGACAACAAAAGATCCCTAGAATTTCTCTGTGACAGGTGCTTTGAGAAGCAATTTTTCAGAAGTATTTGCAAGAATTCTTCATTTGTAGGAGGTATTTCTTGCAACACTCAGAGGCAGATACTGTTACTGCATTTATATTGAGAGGAACACTCAGAGGAAGTTGATAAGCCATAGACCTGCCGATGTCACATAGCCTGTGTGTGACTGACATCTTTCCTTTTATTATTTTTTGAGATATCATAAAATAACTCCCTTTAAAATGTGCAGTTCAGTCATTTTAGTACATTCACAAAGTAGGGCAGTCATTACCGGTTCTTTCCAGAATATTGGATTGCCCTTAAAAGAAACCTCCTGTACCCATTAGCAGTTTCTCCTGATTACCTTCCCACACTCTCTCCCAGCCCCTGGCAACCATTAACCACTGTCTCCATGGATTTGACTATTCTGAACATCTCGTATTAATAGAATTATTAAATATGTGGTCTTTGTGTCTGACCTATTTTACTTAGCATAATGTTTTCAAGATTCCTCTATGTTATAGCATAAATTATGGTTGATTTATGCAGCCTTTTTATGTCTGAGTAATATTCTATTGTAGATGTCGGCCACTGCTTTATCTATTCATCAGTTGATAGTTGAGTGTGGGCTGTTACCTGTAATGCTTCTACAAACAGTAGCTTTCACAGTTTCATGTTTTCACTTTTGTTTTGTTTTGTTTGAGCCACACCCGGTGACACTCAGGGGTTCCTCCTGGCTATGCACTCAGTAATCGCTCCTGGCTTGGTGGACTATAAGGGACTTTGGGGGATCAAACCAAGGCTAGCACTGGCAAGGCAGATGCCTTACCGCTTGCACCACTGCTCCGACCCCACTGTTTAACCTTTTAAAGGAATAGTCAGACTGTTTCTTGAAGTGACTGCAGGATTTTACATTCATTTTGGCCATGTATGAGGCTATAATTTCACGATATCTTTGGCAACATTTCTGATTGGTTTTTGTAATTTTGTAATTAAAGCCATTAAGTGTCTGATTTGCATTTTCCCAGTGACTAATGAGGTTATGATTCTATTTATGTTCTTGTTTCTTTTTTTTTTTTTTTTTTTTTTTTTTTTTTTTTTTTTTTTTTTAGTGGGTTTTTATTTTTTATTTTTTATCTTTATTTAAACACCGTGATTACAAACATGATTATAGTTGTATGATTACAGTCATGTAAAGAGCACCCCCCCTTCACCGGTGTAACATTCCCACCACCAATTTCCCAGATCTCCCTCCTCCCCACCCCCCTACACCTGTACTCGAGACAGGCTTTCTACTTCCCTCATTCATTCACATTTTATGATAGTTTTCAGTGTAGTCATCTCTGCAACTGCACTCATCACTCTATGTGATGAGCTGCATGTCCTGAGCTGCACCTACCAGCCCTCATCTCTCTTGTCTCTGAGATATTGTTAAAAATGTCCTTCATTTTTCTTAAAGCCCATAGATGAGTGAAACCATTCTGCGTCTTTCTCTCTCCCTCTGACTTACTTCACTCAGCATAATAGATTCCATGTACATCCATGTATTGGAAAATTTCATGACTTCATCTCTCCTGATGGCTGCATAGTATTCCATTGTGTATATGTACCACAGTTTCTTCAGCCACTCATCTGTTGAAGGGCATCTTGGTTGTTTCCAGAGTCTGGCTATTGTAAATAGCGCTGCAATGAATATAGGAGTAAGGAAGGGTTTTTTGTATTGTATTTTTGTGTTTCTTGGGTATATTCCTAGGAGTGGTATAGCTGGATCGTATGGAAGCTCAATTTCCAGTTTGTGAAGGAATCTCCATATCGCTTTCCATAAAGGTTGTACTAGACGGCATTCCCACCAGCAGTGAAAAAGAGTTCCTTTCTCTCCACATCCCCGCCAGCACTGCTTGTTTTCCTTTCTTGTGATGTGTGCCAATCTCAGTGGCGTGAGGTGGTACCTCATAGTAGTTTTGATTTGCATCTCCCTGACGATTAGTGATGTTGAACATCTTTTCATGTGCCTTTTGGCCATTTGCCTTTCTTCTTTTTCAAAGTGTCTGTTCATTTCTTCTCCCCATTTTTTGATGGGGTTAGTTGTTTTTTTCTTGTATAGTTCTGTCAGTACCTTGTAAATTTTGGATATTAGCCCTTTATCTGATGTGTATTGGGTGAATAATTTCTCCCACTCAGTGGGTGGCCTTTGTATTCTGGGCGCTATTTCCTTTGAGATGCAGAAGCTTTTCAGCTTAATATAGTCCCATCTGTTTATCTCTGCTTCCATTTGCTTGGAAAGTGCTGTCTCCTCCTTAAAGATGCCTTTAGTCTCAATGTCCTGGAGTGTTTCACCTACATGTTGTTCTATATACCTTATAGTTTCAGTTCTGATATCAAGGTCTTTAATCCATTTGGATTTTACCTTTGTATATGGTGTTAGCTGGGGGTCTGAGTTCGCTTTTTTGCAAGTGGTTAACCAGTTGTGCCAACACCACTTGTTGAATAGGCTTTCCCTGCTCCATTTAGGATTTTTTGCTCCTTTATCAAAAACAAGGTGGTTATATGTCTGAGGAACCTTCTCTGAGTACTCAAGCCTATTCCACTGATCTGAGGGTCTGTTTTTATTCCAATACCATGCTGTTTTTATAACTGTTGCTTTGTAATACAACTTAAAATTGGGGAAAGTAATGCCTCCCATATTCCTTTTCCCAAGGAGTGCTTTAGCTATTCGAGGTTGTTTGTTGTTCCAGATGAATTTCAGAAGTATTTGATCCACTTCTTTGAAAAATGTCATGGGTATCTTTAGAGGAATCGCGTTAAATCTGTACAATGCTTTTGGAAGTATTGCCATTTTAATGATGTTGGTCCTGCCAATCCATGAGCATGGTATGTGTTTCCATTTCCGCGTGTCCTCTCTTATTTCTTGGAGCAGTGTTTTGTAGTTTTCTTTGTATAGATCCTTCACATCTTTAGTCAGGTTGACTCCAAGATATTTGAGTTTGTGTGGAACTAATGTGAATGGGATTGTTCTCTTAATGTCCATTTCTTCCCTATCATTATTCGTGTATAAAAAGGCCATTGATTTTTGTGTGTTAATTTTGTATCCTGCCACTTTGCTATACAAATCTATTATTTCTAGAAGCTTTTTGGTAGAGTCTTTAGGGTTTTCTAAGTAGAGTATCATGTCATCTGCAAACAGTGAGAGCTTGACTTCTTCCTTTCCTATCTGAATTCCCTTGATATCTTTTTCTTGCCTAATCGCTATAGCAAGTACTTCCAGTGCTATGTTGAATAGGAGTGGTGAGAGAGGACAGCCTTGTCTTGTACCAGAATTTAGAGGAAAGGATTTTAGTTTTTCTCCATTGAGGATAATATTTGCCACTGGCTTCTGGTAGATGGCTTTGACTATATTGAGAAAGGTTCCTTTTATTCCTATCTTGCTGAGAGTTTTAATCAAGAATGGGTGTTGAACCTTATCAAATGCTTTTTCTGCATCTATTGATATGACCATGTGATTTTTATTTTTGTTGTTGTTTATGTTGTGTATTATATTAATAGATTTACGGATGTTAAACCATCCTTGCATTCCTGGGATGAAACCTACTTGATCAAAGTGAATGATCTTCTTGATGAGGCACTGGATCCTGTTCGCCAGGATTTTGTTGAGGATCTTTGCATCTGTGTTCATCAGGGATATTGGTCTGTAATTTTCTTTTTTGGCAGCATCTCTATCAGGTTTTGGTATTAAGGTGATGTTGGCTTCATAAAAGCTATTTGGAAGTATTCCTGTTTTTTCGATTTCATAAAAGAGCCTGGCCAGAATTGGTAGTAGTTCCTCTTGAAAGGTTTGAAAGAATTCATTCGTGAATCCATCAGGGCCTGGGCTTTTGTTTTTGGGTAAATTTTTGATTACAGTTTTAATTTCCTCAATAGTGATGGGGGTGTTTAGATATGCTACCTCTTCTTTATTCAACCGTGGAAGGTTATATGAGTTCAGAAATTTATCCATTTCTTCCAGGTTCTCATATTTAGTGGCATAGAGTTTCTCAAAGTATTCTCTGAATACCCTTTGAATCTCTGCAGTATCTGTAGTGATCTCCCCCTTCTCATTTCTAATACGCGTTATCAAGTTTCTCTCTTTCTTTTGCTTTGTGAGTTTTGCCAATGGTCTATCAATCTTGTTTATTTTTTCAAAGAACCAACTTCTGCTTTCGTTGATCTTTCGGATTGTTTTTTGGGTTTCCACTTCGTTGATTTCTGCTCTCAGCTTTGTTATTTCCTTCTGTCTCCCTATTTTTGGGTCCTTTTGTTGAGCACTTTCTAGTTCTATTAGCTGTGTCATTAAGCTACTCAGGTAAGCTCCTTCTTCCTTCCTGATGTGTGCTTGCAAAGCTATAAATTTTCCTCTCAGTACTGCTTTTGCTGTGTCCCATAAGTTCTGATAGTTTGTGTCTTTATTGTCATTTGTTTCCAGGAACCTTTTGATTTCCTCCTTGATTTCATCTCGGACCCACTGGTTATTGAGTATGAGGCTGTTTAACTTCCAGGTGTTAAATTTTTTCTTCTGTGTCCCTTTGCAGTTCACATCTAACTTCAGAGCCTTGTGGTCAGCAAAGGCAGCCTGCAAAATGTCTATCTTTTTTATTTTATGGAGGTATGTTTTATGTGCCAGCACATGATCTATCCTGGAGAATGATCCATGTACATTGGAAAAGAATGTGTATCCAGGTTTCTGAGGATAGAGTGCCCTATATATATCTACTAGGCCTCTTTCATCCATTTCTTTTTGCAGGTCTAGTATATTTTTGTTGGGTTTCCATTTGGTTGACCTATCAAGTGTTGACAAGCCTGTGTTGAGGTCTCCCACAATTATTGTGTTATTATTGATATCCTTCTTCAGATTTGTCAACAATTGTATTAAATACTTTGCTGGACCCTCATTCGGTGCGTATATGTTTAGGAGAGTGATTTCTTCTTGCTGTACAAATCCCTTGATTAGTACATAATATCCATCTTTGTCCCTTACAATTTTTCTGAGTATAAAGTTTGTGTCATCTGATATTAGTATGGCCACCCCCGCTTTTTTAAGGGTGTTGTTTGCTTGAATGATTTTCCTCCAGCCTTTGATTTTGAGTCTATGTTTATTCTGACTATTCAGGTGTGTTTCTTGTAGACAGCAGAAGGTTGGCTTCAGTTTTTTGATCCATTTCGCCACTCTGTGCCTCTTAACTGGTGCATTTAGTCCATTGACATTGAGAGAAATAATTGTCATGGGATTTATTGCCATCTTTGTGTAGAAGTTTGGTGTGTTTTTTGTTCTGTCTTGTTTTTAGAGTAGATCTTTCAGTTTTTCTTTTAAGGCTGGTTTTGAGTCTGCAAAGATTTTGAGCTGTTGTTTATCTGTGAAGCCGTGTATACATCCGTCAAACCTGAAACTTAGTTTTGCTGGGTGCAATATTCTTGGCGAAGCATTTATTTCATTGAGTTTTGCCACTACGTCCCACCACTGCCTTCTGGCCTTGAGTGTTTCTGGTGACAGGTCTGCTGTAAATTTCAAGGATGCTCCGTGGAATGTAATTTCCCTTTTCGATCTTGCTGCTTGCGGTATTCTATCTCTATCGGTGGGTTTCATCATGGTGACTAGGATGTGTCTTGGGGTGTTTCTACTGGGGTCTTTTTTAGCTGGTACTCTTCGGGCATGCAGGATTTGGTCACATGTTTTCTTTAGCTCTGGTAGTTTCTCTGTGATGATGTTCTTAACCATTGATTCTTCCTGAAGATTTTCTTCTTGGGTCTCTGGAACTCCAATGATTCTGAAGTTGTTTCTGTTGAGCTTATCAAAGACTTCTATTTTCATCTTCTCATATTCTTTGAGTAAATTTTCCATTGTCTGATCATTTGATTTGAGGTTTTTTTCTAATCTCTTCTGCTGTGTAAAGTTGTTATGCATCTCATCTTCTAAAGCACTAATTCTATCCTCAGCTGCTGTTAACCTGTTGGAAAACTCATCCATTATGTTCTTCAATTCGTCTATTGAGTTTTTCAGACCTGTTATCTGATCTGATATTTCAGTTTGGAGTTTTCTGATTTCTGTCTTCATATTCTCTTGATTTTTATTAGTGCTCTGATTTATACTTTCTTTGATATCTGATAGCAACCTCCATATTTCGTCTCTAAACTCCATTTCTGAAAGACTGCTTAGGTAGTTGGTCGTTGTTGGGTCATCAGAGTTTCCATCTTCATTCTCTATGGTTGAAGTTGGTCTGCGTAGTCTCCCCATTGTCTCGCTTACGCTGTGGGTTTTTCTACGTGTTGTGGTGGTACTCATTGGCGAGGTGGAGTGCGCGGCCGCGAAGCGCAGCGGAGCGGCCGCGCTCCGGCCCCCAAACACTCACCTCAGCCGAGGCAAGCCGTCAGGGGATGCCTGGGGAGGCCCCCAAGTGTCTGCCAAGCAAAGAAACCAGCACAATCCACAACTCCAACAGAAAACTCACAGCCCCAGCGAGACACGCCTTGAAGAGATTAATGCTGAATCAGGTCAAAGTTCCCAGGTTGATGCAGGCTGGGGGAGGTCCCAAAATGTCTGCCGGGCCTAGGGGTCCAGCAGTCAGCCTGATCTGCAACTCCGGCCCCCAAACACTCACCTCAGCCGAGGCAAGCCGTCAGGGGATGCCTGGGGAGGCCCCCAAGTGTCTGCCAAGCAAAGAAACCAGCACAATCCACAACTCCAACAGAAAACTCACAGCCCCAGCGAGACACGCCTTGAAGAGATTAATGCTGAATCAGGTCAAAGTTCCCAGGTTGATGCAGGCTGGGGGAGGTCCCAAAATGTCTGCCGGGCCTAGGGGTCCAGCAGTCAGCCTGATCTGCAACTCCGGCCCCCAAACACTCACCTCAGCCGAGGCAAGCCGTCAGGGGATGCCTGGGGAGGCCCCCAAGTGTCTGCCAAGCAAAGAAACCAGCACAATCCACAACTCCAACAGAAAACTCACAGCCCCAGCGAGACACGCCTCAGCCGAGGCAAGCCGTCAGGGGATGCCTGGGGAGGCCCCCAAGTGTCTGCCAAGCAAAGAAACCAGCACAATCCACAACTCCAACAGAAAACTCACAGCCCCAGCGAGACACGCCTCAGCCGAGGCAAGCCGTCAGGGGATGCCTGGGGAGGCCCCCAAGTGTCTGCCAAGCAAAGAAACCAGCACAATCCACAACTCCAACAGAAAACTCACAGCCCCAGCGAGACACGCCTCAGCCGAGGCAAGCCGTCAGGGGATGCCTGGGGAGGCCCCCAAGTGTCTGCCAAGCAAAGAAACCAGCACAATCCACAACTCCAACAGAAAACTCACAGCCCCAGCGAGACACGCCTCAGCCGAGGCAAGCCGTCAGGGGATGCCTGGGGAGGCCCCCAAGTGTCTGCCAAGCAAAGAAACCAGCACAATCCACAACTCCAACAGAAAACTCACAGCCCCAGCGAGACACGCCTCAGCCGAGGCAAGCCGTCAGGGGATGCCTGGGGAGGCCCCCAAGTGTCTGCCAAGCAAAGAAACCAGCACAATCCACAACTCCAACAGAAAACTCACAGCCCCAGCGAGACACGCCTCAGCCGAGGCAAGCCGTCAGGGGATGCCTGGGGAGGCCCCCAAGTGTCTGCCAAGCAAAGAAACCAGCACAATCCACAACTCCAACAGAAAACTCACAGCCCCAGCGAGACACGCCTCAGCCGAGGCAAGCCGTCAGGGGATGCCTGGGGAGGCCCCCAAGTGTCTGCCAAGCAAAGAAACCAGCACAATCCACAACTCCAACAGAAAACTCACAGCCCCAGCGAGACACGCCTCAGCCGAGGCAAGCCGTCAGGGGATGCCTGGGGAGGCCCCCAAGTGTCTGCCAAGCCACATCTGAATTCTTAAGTCTTGCACTCAGATCTGTCTATCTGTCATCTATCATATCTATCATTATCCGTCCTTTATCTATCTATCTATCTATCTATCTATCTATCTATCTATCTATCTATCTATCTATCTATCTATCTATCTATCTATCTCATGTTCTTGTTTCTTATAGGTCTTCTTATATTTTATGTTCTTTGATCTTCTTTGGAACAATATCTATTTTATACTCTGTCATTATTTTTATGCTTTTGGTTTTTGGGACATATCTTGCTGTGCTCAGGGCATACTCCTAGCCCTGAGCTTAAGGACTGTTTCTTCCTAGCAGTGATCTGGGGACCATATATGGTGCCAGGGATCAATTGAGTTGGCATGTGTAAAGTATGTACCTTACCCATTTTTCTCTGACCCACACTTGTCATTATTTTTGAGCTGTGTGTTGTTTCTTTATTCTGGAGACTAGAACTCTTCAAATAGATGATTTGCAAATATTGTCTCCTGTTCATTGGGTATTTTCTTTTTCCCATTGTTTTCTACTGTTGCTTCAGAGATCTTTGAATACTACATGGGGGAATTTCACCTCCTCCCTGCCAATTAAAATGAAAAGAAAAAGGGCAATTAGCATGCAGAGTGGAATCAGGATGAACTGTAATGTCATAAGCCCATCCTTCACCAATACTAATTTTTTTTTAATAACACATGCCCTCCATCCCTGCTAGGACTTCTGTGTTGCAGGCGACCTGGTCACTGTACATGGTTTTCCCCTGGAAATGGATCATCCAGAAGTGTCATTGAAGAGCTTCCCCCCAAGTGGAAAGGTTTAGTATTGTCTAAGTGATGATCTAATGATATGATCCAGACATAATCAGTGAAGCTTGGCGTATACTGCATAGTCTTGTGTCAGTTGCTTCCCATTTGTGGTGGGTCTGTGGGGTGGCTCTATGAGGTTCAGAACTATTCCTCAAAGACCATTTGGTTAAGTTGCTCCTGAGCCTCTATGCCTCATCTGTGAAATGAAGACAGTGTTCCCTGAGGCTGCAGAGATATCGCAGTCTATGAGTGGTAAGTCTTTGGAGCTCAGCATTGGTTTGGCTTCTAGTAGGGATTTGGGCATTTGAAAGAATTTGGTCATATTGGGTCTCATAAGGGGATTTCCCTGGCCAATAGTCAGTGCCAGATTGCCTGAGACTAGAAGTGAATGGCTTATCAATATTACATCAGGTAGTAAAAATGGTATTTCTGGTAAGTAAATCTCTAATTGGAAGATCCTTTTTCCCTCTTGCCTATTTAAATAAGCAAATATATTGTAATTCCAACAATGTTTCTTTAAAATTTTGATAACAGTTTTATTATTATTATTATTATTATTATTATTATTATTATTATTATTGTTTGTTTTTGTTTTTGGGCCACACCCGGCAGTGCTCAGGGGTTCCTCCTGGCTGTCTGCTCAGAAATAGCTCCTGGCAGGCATGGGGGACCATATGGGACACCGGGATTCGAACCAACCACCGTAGGTCCTGGATCGGCTGCTTGCAAGGCAAACGCCGCTGTGCTATCTCTTTGGGCCAAATTTATTTTATATTTTAACAGTTTTATTCTTTTTTTTTTTTTTTTTTTGGTTTTTGGGCCACACCCGGTGACGCTCAGGGGTTACTCCTGGCTATGCGCTCAGAAGTTGCTCCTGGCTTGGGGGACCATATGGGACACCGGGGGATCGAACCGCGGTCCATCCAAGGATAGGGCAGGCAAGGCAGGCACCTTACCTTTAGCGCCACTGCCCGGCCCCTAACAGTTTTATTCTTAATAGTCAAAAGGGAAAACAAATAAAGGACAGATAAATAATAGAAAATTAAAAAGTCAAATACAAAATGTCACACATTCTATGAATCCTATTATATAATTTTTTTTTTTTTGTGGTTTTTGGGTCACACCCGGCAGTGCTCAGGGGTTATTCCTGGCTCCAGGCTCAGAAATTGCTCCTGGCAGGCACGGGGGACCATATGGGATGCCGGAATTCGAACCGATGACCTCCTGCATGAAAGGTAAATGCCTTACCTCCATGCTATCTCTCCGGTCCCTTATATAATTTACAGCAATATCTGTAGTAGCAGTAATAGGGATTGAAGTCTCAATAATGCTTTTTATTTATTTATTTTTGGTTTTTGGGTTACTCCTGGCTCTGCACTCAGATATCATTCTTGGTGTCCCGGGGATGATATGACGCTGGGGATGGACCCTGACTTGACACATGCAAGCAAATGCCCTACCCACTGTGCTATATCTGTAGCCTCACAACAATGTATTTTTCTAAAGGGTCTAGGGCCAGAGAGATTGTACAAGACTTAAGGTTATTGCCTTGTATGTAGCCACCTGATCCCCTGAATACAGAGTGTGATCCTTGAGGACAGCTGGGTATGGTTCAAAAGCCCAAATAAGTGAGTGAATAAATAAAAAAGGGGTGGAATATAGTATCCTATTTTGGAGCCAATCAACCATTTAAAAAAAAACAAGGTTTGGAGAGATAATACAGTGGATAGGGTGCTTACTTTGCATGTGGCCAACCTGGGTTCAATTCTGGGTACTCTGTGTGTGGTCTCCTGAAGGTCTCTAGGAGTGATCTCTGAGTGCACAGCCAGAAGTAAACCCCAAAAACAGCTGGATGTGACCCCAATACCCCCCCCCGTCCTATCCCCCAGTGGAAATGTATATACACACATCAACACACACACTTTTGTAAGGGGAAATATGAAGCTGGTAACACTAGGACCCTGGGAAGAAGAGAAACGGAGACTGGAAATTTAAAGTTGGAAGAAGGTAGAAATTTAGTTATATCTATCCTTTAGCACTATTGCAAGTTTTATATGGGTTCATGGATTCTATGTAAGCGTGAGCATGTGTGTGTGTGTGTGTGTGAACATGTGTGTATATGCGTATAAAGGTTGTTGCAATTAAATGTGTACGCCTTGTGGCTTGTACTTAGTGGGCAGTGCCAACTAAGTGGTGGCCCTTTCATCTACAGGAAGACTTCTTCCCAGGCAGGTGCTGATGGACCCACTTCTCATTCTGTTTTCCGCTTGAAAAGCTTTAAACCGAGTGTCCTTGAAGATATTTGATAATTCCAAATTCCTGCCAGCTCAGATTAGGCTTCTATTCTTGTTACTTGGAATTGATTTTCTTTGATATGGTTTAAAGTGTTTAAAATTTAATGCTCTTTGGGGGAAGTGTTCCTCCCTCTCCTTTATTTGAATTAAGTAGTGATTAATTCTGTAGCCTGGGTGGGAGTGGGGGAGTGTTTGGGAGGCAGAGTTCATAGGAACTGTGGATGAAACCCACTAGAGGATGATGGAGTTGGTCCTTCCACCTCCAAAAACATTGTAGTAGGCTCTTAGGGCTCAAGAAACTTGCCTTGTGCTGGAGAAAGATGTACAGGAAGTAGGAGCTATGCCTGCATGGGGCTGACCTGGGTTCTACCCTCAGCATCACATACATAAGTTCTTCCCAAACCTTCAGCACCTCCAGGAATGATCTCTCTCCCAAGCAAGGGCTCTTCTGGGTATGGTCTTCAAAGCAAAACGAAATTAAAATCATGTCTAGTACACCACACAGTGTACAAACATCCTAGCTCATGTCGTAACTCTTTTACTTTGGGGTGGGGAGCACCAGGATCCTAACAATATTTTAAGGATGAGTTTCTCTGTTTTGAATTTTGGTGAGTCCTGAGAAATGAATCCAGGGCATTGTACATGCAAAATATGCAGCTTATCTCTGAGCTCCACCTCGCAAATATTGTCTTTCCCACTTGTTTTTCGTTTTTTTGTTTTTGGGCCACACCCGGCGGTGCTCAGGGGTTACTCCTGGCTGTCTGCTCAGAAATAGCTCCTGGCAGGCACGGGGGACCATATGGGACACGGGGACTCGAACCAACCACCTTTGGTCCTGGATCGGCTGCTTGCAGGGCAAACACAGCTGTGCTATCTCTCCGGGCCCTTCCCACTTGTTGAGTTAAAGGTAAAGATGTATTTTCCATGGAGACGCTGAAGGATGAGCTCCCCAGGTTGAATGCAGAGCCTCTTGGCCTGCATTTGTGGCCTCTTGGCCTGCATATATTTCCCACACTAGTGAGCCCTTGGGAGAATGGAACTCCGTGGGCTTAAGACCTGATGAAATCCCAGTAAGTGAATAGGAACGGCTCTGCTGAGGATTTATCCTGGATTTATTCCTGGTCTCTCTCTATGTGTTCTGCCCCTATTGGATAATTTTACTTTCTTGTTATATTAAGTTCAGTGTTGTTTTTCTTCTAGAATTTTTCACAGATAATTACCTTTTGGCTTCTTAAAACTCAATGTAAAACATTCTCTCCTAAACACACTATCAAATTAAGCAAATAAAACAGCTTAAGAACAGCTTTTATTAAAACAATAAAGTTTGGGGACTTTTTTATTGTCTTAATAAAGTGCAACAATTTTGCATCCCTTCACAAGCATAATTTTGAAATTAAGCTCCTGCCTTGCCTAGAAGGAGAGCCTGAGTGCTACTCAGGATGATTAATTCAGATTAGATGAAAAAGAATTTAGTTTTTTGGGGGGAAGGAGTTAGTTTCATTAAGTTGAACTAAGTTATTCCACCATTTGTTTGTATTTAAATAGAGCTTTGTTTCTGGGTAAGCTTAGTTGCTGTTTAGAGAATATGGATTCTTAGAAGTTTTGCTTGGAGGTAGGATAGACAGCTGAGTCTGGAGACATTTGTCACATTTTTACTTCATTGTTGACAATAAAAGAGACCACCAGGAAGGGAGAATTCATTGGTCTAGTTGGGGCCAGCAGTGTCTAGTGGGGTTGTCTGGTTCCTGTTTTACTGAAGAAAGCCCACTCGTAAAAATTATTATTATTATTATTTTGGGGCCACACCTGGCAGTGCTCAGGGGTTACTCCTGATTTTGCATTGAGAAATCACTCCTGGCAGGCTCAGGGGACCATATGGGATGCCAGGGATCTAACCCAGGTCCATCCTGGGTGGGCCATATGCAAGGTAAATTGTCCTACCACTATGCTATCACTCCAGCCCCTGTGAAGATTATTTAACAAACACTGAGTGCTCCTGTACTCTGATATTTTGGGTACTTGGAATACAGAAGTGGATCATGGAGCTTATGTTTTTGTGGAGAGACAGTGAACAAATATGTATTCACTTACGGTGTGGAGAGATAATACAGCAGAAGGACGGACACTTTTCTTGCACATAGCTGGCCTGGGTTTGATTCCTGGCATCTCATACGGTTGGTCTCTGAGCCACTCCCGGATTGATCCCTGAACACAGAACCTGGAATATGCCCTGAGCAGTTAGGTATGGTCTAAAACAAACATACAAATAAATATGGACTCTGTCAGGTTCAGATAGGAAGCAAGTGTAAGTGGCAGAGCACACAAGACTCTGAGTTGTATTCCTAGCACCATCCTCGCTCCGTCTTGGCCCCAGCATGACCATGACCATGTGTGATCTGGAAACTGTGTACCTCACAGGTTGGCCTGTACCACTTGCTAAACAACACCAGGAGTGCCTGTTATTAAGGCAGTTCTGAGATTAGGAAAAGTGAGAATTCTAAAGGAGTTAGATATTTCCACTCCAAAATACACACACACACACACACACACACACACACACACACACACACACACACACACACACACACACACACAGTATTCTTCAAAACTGTCTTTACTGGGGCTGGAGAGATAGCACAGCGGTAGGTAGGGCGTTTACCTTGCATATGACCGACCCGGGAGGGACCTGGTTCTATTTCAGGCATCCCGTATTGTCCCCCAGCCTGCCAGGGGCGATTTCTGAGTGCAGAGCCAGGAGTAACCCTTGAGTGCCACTGGGTGTGGCCCCAAAACCAATCCATCAGTGAATGAATAAAGTTTAAAAAAATTAAAAAAAATACAACTGTCTTTATCATGAAAGCTGAAACAGTGTGGAGGAGTGGTTCTAGATTGAACGAGGCTGGTAACACAACTAAAGGTAAAACCTGTTCCTAATCCTGACCTGATTTCATACTGACAACCCTGGAATAAAAACAACAGAGTTGTGAGAAAGTAATTTAACTGTGAGTTATTCTATGAGCATGGTCCATTATGTTCGGGAAAGCCACTGCATACGATAAGGGTGAAGGAAGGGCACAGTGGGTGACCATCTTTACATGCCTTAGGAACTAGCCTTTCTGTGAGGATAGAAGATCAGATAATTGGATTTGACTATTAGATAACCATAATGGGAAGGTGTTTTGGTACTAATTTTTGTAACTTTCTATATAAGTTTGATATGATTTCCATATAAAAAGATTTTAAAAGTCATATAGTGTCTTGGGGATGGTGCGGTGGCTCGGAGCAGTAAGGCATATGCCTTGCCGGCGCTAGCCTATGATGGACTTTAGTTTGATCCCCGGCATCCCATATGGTCCCCCGAGCCAGGAGCAATTTCTGAGCGCATAGCCAGGAGTAACCCCTGAGCGTCACCAGGTTGGCCAAAAAACAAAAACAAAAACAAAGTCATATAGTGTCTAATATATTTTGTAACAAGATTTTGGGGGAGTTGATTTGGGGACATTGGACCATACCTAGTAGTACTAAGACACTAGTCTGAGTTTTGTGCTTGGGGATTGCTCCTATCAATGCTTGGGGAGGACCATGTGGTGCTGGGGACCTAACGCAGTCTCCCCCCCCCACACACACACACATGCGAAGCCATCAGTTAGCCTGTTGAGCTTTCTATCCTAAGACTTTTATTCAAAAACATATTCAGGGCTGGGGAGGTAAGGTGCCTGCCTTGCCAGCGCTAGCCTAGGACGGACCACGGTTCTACCCCCTGGCGTCCCATATGGTCCCCCAAGCCAGGAGCGACTTCTGAGCGCATAGCCAGGAGTAACCCCTGAGCATCAATGGGTGTGGCCCAAACACCAAAAAATATATATATATATTCAAAAAGGAATTCAAAATTCCTTGGGGGGAAAAATATCAGTGATTTATATTTTATATGTGAATTGTTGGCTTGTTACCTAGCTGAGACTAACTATTCATGTCATCCTCTGAAAATCATGGAGCATTTGGGGAGCATTTGCAGAAGAGGCTTTATAGAATCCTTGCAATTTCATTAATATGGGGAGCTGAGTAGAACACTGGGGCCTGGAGAGGATATTATAATGTTATAAATAGATATTAGATATCTAATAGATTTATAAAGCTCCTATATATTATGGAATATATACAAACATTATAAGTATATAAGAGGGGGCCAAGCGATAGCACAGCGGTAAGGCATTTGCCTTGCATGTGGCCGACCCAGGACAGACCCGGGTGCAGTCTCTGGCATCCCATATAGTTCCCCGAGCCTGCCAGAAG
Organism: Suncus etruscus; assembly: GCF_024139225.1. Taxonomy (NCBI): domain Eukaryota; kingdom Metazoa; phylum Chordata; class Mammalia; order Eulipotyphla; family Soricidae; genus Suncus; species Suncus etruscus. Next base: position 8,522,795 of record NC_064867.1, read on the forward strand.
CAATTTCTGAGTGCAAATCTAGGAGTAACCCCTGAGCATCAATGGGTGTGACCCAAAAAACCAAAACCAAAACCAAACAAGAATTGTGTTAGAAATGATCAAAATTTATGGAAGTGGGGCAAGTATTTTCATTAACATTACTACATTGAGTTCTTCTTTTTTTTTCTTTTTTCTTTTTTTTGGTGGGAGACCACACTCAGCTGTGTTCAGGGCTTACTCCTGACTGCTCAGGAGGTTTCTTCTAGTTGTTCTTAGAGATAATATACATTACCAGGGATTGAATCTGCATAAAAAAATAAATGCCCTACCAACTACAGTATATGTCTCTGGCCCCTTAGTCTGTTTTTATATGTTAAATTTAAGTTTCTTGTAGAAAAGGATTGTCCTAGTTGTCCAACAACAGATGAATGGATCATGTTCATATTTACAATGGAATACAACATAGTTGTAAGGAATGATAGAATCGTGCACTTCATTGCAACATGGATGGAACTGGAAGATATCAAGTTAAATGAAGTACGCCAGAAGAATAAATACAGGATGATAGATAGCACTTAAATGTGGTATGAGGAAGGGCCATGGTGAGTTCAGGTGCATCGGTAGTGTTAAGTAAAGGACAGAACTAAATATCCAAGCCATGGAGTAAACACAATGAAATCATGAAACTCAAACTATAACAACCAAAATTAAGGGCCAGAGTGATAGCACAGTGGTAGGGTGTTTGCCTTGCACTTGGCCAACCTGGGACAGACTCAGGTTTGATTCCCAGCATCCCATATGGTCCTCTGAACCTGCCAGGAGCAATTTCTGAGGGCAGAGTCGGGAGTAACCTCTGAGCATCGCTGCGTGTGGCCTTCCCCCCCTCCCACAAATCACAACCAAAATTATATATGGGCTTGTTATGATGGTGGACTGGGGTGGGTGGTGGCGGCATGGGATAGTTCTGTGAACATTGGTGAAGGAAGATTGATATGGCTAGTGGGGTTGATGCTGAAACACTGTATGTCTAAAACCCAGCTATGAATAACTTTATAAATCATTAAGATTTAAATAAACATTTTTAAAAATGAAAAGAAGGATTGCAAAACCTTGAGGGATTATAACAATAGGCCACATTCCTGCAGGTGGTACCAAGTTCTCTGATTGGGGAGCTATGTCTCCTCCCCCCCACCCCCAAACTGGGACCTCCAGAGCAGGTTGTGCAGGCAGAATGAGTGGATATTCTTGTTTTTAAGTCTTTTAGAGCACAATACGGGGCACTTCCTGAAGTGGTTAAGTCAATGAATGTTTCCCGGCCCCCGAAGGGAGAGAGATTTTTGTCTGCTATCGATCTTTAATCTTTTATGCAAGGAAATGAAGACAGCAGAGAAGTGAGTAGAGCATTTTGGGGGGTTATTATCAATGGAGTCACTTCTGAGCCAGATAAACTCTCCACCCACCTACTCACTTACATCTTTTTCTCAAGCTGATGGTTTAATGCTGACCTGCAGTTTTTTACTTTTCCAGTCTCATCTCTCTGCTCCTGTTGTCATCTGCTCTTAGTTGCTTTTCTAAAATCTTCCTTATGAGGGATTGTGGAGAAATCCGTTGGAGTGAGGATACAGGAGCATTTTAAGTGGAATGTTGAGTTCCATTAGAAAGTTGGCACCTGTCTTCAGGATCTCTGCACCCTCTCTGGCCAAATCAATCTCAGGAAAAAGGTTGCTGATGCCTAATAATGTATTTATTTTTTCATTCATCCACTTGGCTGCTTATCTTAATGGCATCTTCTTTTTAATCCCCAGTAAGCCCTGCTGATTGCCAGCTCTGCTGGTCTCGGAAGCTCTTTCTGTGCACAGGGCAGTGGGCTTTTAGAAAGTGCATACTGTGGACCCAGAAAGCTAGTCTGGAGATAATAGTCCTGCCTTGCACAAGGCCAACCTAGGTTTGATTCCCTACACCATATGCTCTCTGAGCATTTCCGGGCATGCTCCTCACCCCCAAATCTGAAGAACCTAACCAAGCAAAGACAAAGACAAAAATGAAACGAAACAAAATAAAACAAAAACTAACAACAACAATAAAAAGCCCCAAACCAAACACAAACAAACAAACAAAAAAAAACCCCACAAAAATAAACCCTGAAAAATCTTCCTTCTATGGATACCACTCTGTCCTGGGTGCTATTTAATAATACAATACTATGAAAACTGGAAGTTTTGAAATTCTCATCACATGTTAATATAAAAATGACAACATAGGAAACTACTTTCTCCCATGAAGATACTTGGGCAACAATGCCACAAAACCTTAGTGATAAAGGAGCTAATCAAGGGTAGAACAGGGGTCAGCACTTATCTTGCACATGGCCAATACTGTTTTGATCCCCAGCACCAAGTATGGTCCCCCGAGCAATGCCATTAGTAATGCCAGAGTCTGGAGCAAGTTCTAAGCACAGTGAGGTATAAGCAAACAAACCAAACATGAAATATAGATTCAGGACAAAGGGGGCGCTGTCATTCCCTAGGTTCCTTTTCTGTTTTTGTTTTTTATTGTCACCTGATATCAGGTTTCTCAGCCTTGGCATTGCTGTCACCTTAGTGTTTTGATTCTAAAAGGCTGCTTTGAGCTTTGCTGCACATTCAGAGCATCCTTGGCCTGTACCAGCTAGATGCCCACTGCACCCCTCACTGTGCAAAACCAAGTCTCTAGGCTTGGCAACTGTGTCCTTTCCAGGGGTACCGCCGCCTTATTCTCTTTCTCAGCCAATCTGGGAGAAAGATATCCGCTTCATTTTGCAGATGGCAAAACAGAGGCACAGGAAGGTCAACTGCCAACCTGGCCAGGATGTGAGAAATAGCAGGCTCCGAGCCATTCCCTGTGTCTGCAAGTTGCAGGCTGGTGACCAGGGGGAAGTGAGGCCAAATCTTGGGGCTGCCTCTGCAGTCAGGCTCCTTGCAGATTCCCTGCGGGCTTCCTGCTGTCTTGGCAGGTGTGAGGCAGGACATCCATCACGCCCTGGAGACAGGGACCCAGATGGAAAGAGCAGCTCGAGAATGCTGTCTCAGTCCCTGTCCACTCGGCGAGAGGGGAGTCCCAGTCCCGCTGTGGATGGAAGGGGACCCTAATACAGCCTGAGGCCTGGGTTCTGCAGAGAGAAAGAAGAGCCAGGTGGCAGCATTGGCACATGTTGCTGCAGAAGCAGTAGATCGGACAGATCTAAGGCTTTCTCCCTGACTTTGAAGGGCTGGATGGTGGGGAAAAGAAGACGGCGGTTCCATTGAGTCAGTGTGAGTGGATCGGGGCCACTGACACTCCTGATGGGCTGTGTGCAGTCTGTGGCTATCAGATCCCGGAGCAGCACCTCGGCCTGTCTTCTCCCATGGTGGGCGGATTCAGAGAGGGCTTCTGGCCAGCACCCTCCTCCCTCCTGGTCTATCCAGGTAAATGGGCCCTGGGGGTGGAATTGACGGTATGCTTTTAGCCTTCAAGGTCTCTTTGGCTAAAATGAACCATTTTCCCTTTGGGACTGTACAGACAAACCTCCCAGACAAAGTCTCCCAGGGCTTCTGGGATTTATCTATGTTGTAAATCATAAATATTCTACTCCCGAAGGGACCAGATAGGGTAGAGAATTGAGGGAAGAATCTTCTTAGATTCTGATTATCAAAATGTTAAAAGAATATTATTAGGGAGTTTGTTGCTTTTAAAACAAACAAAAAAGTCCTTGTGTGGCTTGCTGGGAGGGGAGTGTGGTAATCTGCCCTCTCCCTCGATGCTAGAGCGCAGGGGCTACTGATTGTTGCTCAGGGGTCACTATTTGTGGGGCTGGGAATTGACTTGGCTATATGCAATGCAAACACCTTAATCCATTTTTTTTTCTCCAGCATAATCCCTTGTATTTTGTAAAATTTCTGTGCTTGAGATAGTGACTTGCATCTCTTGCAGCCCCCAGGAGCTCTTGGCACTCTCTTCCAATGTGAATGTTGTGCCGACTTTAGTGGGTGTTGGGGAGGTCAGGGTCAAGGTCTCTACATTGGAATATTCAGATCGTTTTACCATTGATCTTAACCTTGAGGCTCTAGCTGGGCCTTCTTTTCTTGCGCTTTAAATGAGAGCATTTCCCCTCCTGTGTTTCACAGAGGTGTTTTCAGTGCAGGAGACACAGAATGGGTAGCCTAACTCTGCCCTTGACTTTTGTGGGTAGAGAAGGAGAAATTTTTTTTTCATGCATGTTATGATTTGTAGTGTCCATGGAATAGGTTATTTGGGGGAACAGGAGTGTTTGGGTACATCCAGTGATGCTTTGAGAAGGCTAATCCTGGCTTTTTTTTTTTTTTTTTTGATGATCATGTGGTACCAGGTATCAAACTGAGGTCAGCTGCATTCAAAAATTTCCCCTTCTGTATTTCCTAACCCCTGTACTGCCTCTCCAGCCCCACAAGGCCGGATTTTTGTTTTCCCCTTTGTTGCAATCCCTTTGCTGCCCATTTAAACTCTGCCTCTCCTTCTTCTTCTTCTTCCCCACTGCCCTGTAACAATTCTCGATGTTTGCAGGCGTGTCCTGTCATCGGCATAAGAGGGAGATGGCCGCTTTATGCCACTGTGTGCTTTCTTGATTTATTGTTGTGGTTTGTTTTTATCTTTCAGGGAATAATCTTGGGAATCTGCAGAAGGTCAGTGTTTGCTGAGCTGTGAGGGTTTATCATGTGCATCTGCATGGTATTTCGTGGAATACATGGGCCACAATTTTCTTAACAGAATTTTCTTAAATCTCCTCTTGGTATTTGGGAACATATAATGGATCATTGAATTAAGTAGAAATCTATTCTGGTATGGCTGTAATGCCAGGGAGAACTCAGAGAAGGGAATCTTATAGTCTTACTCCTGTGTCTATCTGTTTAGCCTCTCTGGGTCCCAGTTTTCTTATTTATTTATTCAAATTTTGTTTGGAGCTAACACCTAGCAGTGCTCGGGGCTTACTCCTGGCTCTGCGGTCAGGGTTCACTCCTGACATTGCTCAGAGAATGATATGGGGTGCTGGGGATAGGACCTGAGTCGGTTGTGTCAAAGCAAATGCCCTACTATTGCTACAGCACACCTCCCAGTATTCTTATTTAAAAGAGGGAATTGGAAAAAGTGATATTCTCATATACTTAAATCTTTTGGTATTTACCTTAAATATTAAAAAAGTCATATTATTCTACTTAGTTATTATAATGTAGCAGACACTCCCATACTGAATACTTTATTTACATTTGTGGGGTAGGGGCATACTGGATAGTGCTTAGGTCCTACAACCCTTGGCAATGCTCCAGGAATTGTCTATGGTGCTGGGGACTGAATCAAGGCTAGATGAATGCAAAGCAAGCACCTTTCATGCTATCTCTCTTGCCCCCCCCCCCAACTTAATGTTTTAAACAATACTAAAGCATTTAGTTTAGTTTTGCTTGACTTCTCTTCTTACCTGAGTGAGATGTGGTGATCTCATTTGGATTTGCTTTTATGTCTAATCAGTTTGCATAAAACATTGGGGCCTGGTATCTTATAGGTGGGACCTTACTTGCATGCTGTGGTTGGTTGGCTGTTGGCTGGACTCAAGTGGTAGGTAGAATTGATAGATTGCATGTTCTTTATTCTATAGTGGACTACCCAGGTCTTCTCAGATGATTAGGCTTACCAGAGTAGCAAAACACAAGCTGAAAGACTTTGAAGCCCAAGTTTGGTTCTGACAGTGTGTCACTTCTATTGCGTTTTCACAAGACCAAGCAGATTCAGAAGTTTAAAAAGATAGAGCTCACCTCTTGATGGAAGAACTGCGAAATGTGATGGACAGCTTTGCAGTGTAGTGTATTCTATAAAGTGAAGCATTTGAACAACAATGACAGGCTAGAAGAAAACAGAAATGCCAGTACGAAGAGATTGTGTAGTGGCCTGTGTACAAGCTTTCATGCAGAAGGCAAGGATGTGATCTCTGGCATTGCATAGTAACTTAGCAGCCCCTGAGCACAAAGTTGGGAGTAGCCTGAGCAAAAGCAAATCAAACAAACAAAAAATACCAACAGATGTTGAACATAAGAATTTTAAGAACTACTCTTCTTGTTAGTATATAAATGTTCTTGATGTATTTTATTTTGTTTGTTTGTTTTATAAGGAGAAGCAACAACAAAATCCCTTTAGGGTCAGAGCAATAGTATAGTGGGAGAGCTGCTTTAAAAATGTTTTTGTCATCTCTAAGCAAGATGAAGTGAAGCAGTCTTATATTCTTTAACCTTTTTCTGAGTTGTTGAAAATGGACATTAAGATCAACATTATCACTGAATTTGTCCTTATATATTTTAGAAGAGAAGAAGGTAGATATTGTGTTTGTTTCTTGAATTTTTCTTATGAGGTTGAGTTTAATCTATTTATTATTGAATTATGAATTATGAAATTCATAATTATAATATGAAAAGCATGAAACTATAATATTTCTTGAAGGGGTGGGGTTGTGACACACCGGTAGTACTCTGGGATTAGTCCTGATCCTGTGCTCAGAGACTGTTCATGGTGATGCTGGGCACTGCATGTGGTCCTGGGATCAAAGTTGAGTTGAGTGCATGTAAGCCAAGTACCTGAGTGTCTGTCCTATCTCTCCAGCACCAATATTTTTTATTTGGCTTTGACTATTACCAGTTGAGTTTCAGGTATCCAGAAATATCCAGGAAAGTCAAAGAAAGAGTAGTTTTCCCATATAATTTAACTCAAAATGTATTCTTTCTCTCAAGTGACCTCGAATCGTGGTTGAGAACAACCATTTTGTCTGTGACAAAATCTATTGGATGCCAGTCCAATAGTCTTTCCTTCCCTGATTATGCCAGTAAAATCCTAATTTGCTCCATACTTAATGGCCCAAGGCCCTAGATGAATTATGTTTGGTCTGATCTCCTGAGCAATCCATTCCCTTTTTGTCAGGCATTCAACTCATCAGCATCATGTAGCAGTTGGTGGTTACAAGTCCCAGTTCTTATCTGTGGCTTGTTGGAGGCAGAGTGCCAAGGCAGAAGGAGTGTTGCTGAAAGAAAAACGTCTCTTGGTCTTTTCTCCTGTCCTTTATACAGTGAATGCTGATGTGTTATGATAAAGCAACCAGATGGCCACCAGGATAGACTGTATCTTTAGATAAAAGTATATGGTGTGGGTGGCTGAGCAGAAGAGTGGAAGGAGCTATCAGAATGGTTCTGGAACCATCCATCTCAGAACTTCTTGTTCAGGAAGAAGTTTGAGCCATTGTTGGTTTTCTATTACTTACAATCTAGAATGTTCCTAAGTGACATCTTTATCTTGGTCGGATTAAATCAAGATATAATATGTCTACTAGTCACCTGATTTTATTCTAATGTATAGTATGGTATTTTGTTATGCTTTTACATGGCTTTGCCATGCTTCTACATGCTTGACTTTTTGGAGAAAAGTGATGCAACTGCAGGGAACCAGAGCAATAGCATAGCGGGTATGGAATTTGCCTTGTATGTAGTCAACCTAGGTTCAACCTTTTGCATCCCATATGGTCCCCTGAGCCTTCTAGGAGTAATTTCTGAGCACAGATCCAGGAGTAACCTCTGAGCACCATCAAGCATGGCCCAAAGAAAAACAACAACAAAAATTGAGCTGGAGAGAGTGCAGGGGCTAAGGCACTGGCTTTGCCTGTGGCCAGCTTCAATTTGATTCCAGCCTTGCAAATGGTCCCTTGATCACTGCCAGGAGTAAGCCCTGAGCACTGCCAGGTATAGCCCCAGAATCAGGATAAATAAACACAATATATACTTTGTTTTAAATATAGCAGGAAACTGGAAATCGGTAGAGCAGGAGGTTTTTAAAGTGCTGAAGAAAGCTCTAGGTAAGATAAGGACCAAACAAATGAAATACATGCTTTTCGTGCCTAGAATGAGAATCCTAAAATGATTTTTAACCATGACCTTGTCCCTGCCATAGAGCTAGAGGTGAGACAGGCTTGAAATAGCTGTTTTTGAAGGAATAGTAGATTTGTAGAAGCAGAGAGAACATAAATGGGCTTCACAAGAAAAGGCATACAGTAGAACAAAAGGAAGGGTCTAGACTAACACACAGCAGGTGGTGTGGGGGAATAGAAACAACGCCCAAAATGATTGGCCCCAAATCTGCAAAGACCAAACCTTTTTTTATAGCAGGCGTTCTGTGATGACAAGCCTACTTGGATCATCTAGGATCTGGTATTGTCAATGTCTACCTCTTCGCTTCTGCATAGCTTTGACTAATGGAAGTACTACAGATCTCTCTTATATGTGGGACTTAAAAATATGTAAGATGTGGGCCCGGAGAGATAGCACAATGGTGTTTGCCTTGCAAGCAGCTGATCCAGAACCAAAGGTGGTTGGTTCAAATCCCGGTGTCCCATATGGTCCCCCATGCCTGCCAGGAGCTATTTCTGAGCAGACAGCCAGGAGTAACCCTTGAGCACTGCCGGGTGTGGCCCAAAAACAAACAAACAAACAAAATATGTAAGATGTAGCAACAGAGCTCCAAAGGACCTAGTGGAAGAATTTTTTAACACAACTGAGAAGGAAGGGTATTGGGTATTAGGGGAGGGTGATGGGTCTGATGTTGTAGTATGCTCATGAGAAACCATTATAAATAGTATTATAAACCAAACCAAATAATAAAATAAAAACAACAACTTTATGTTGTGTTTGAAAACAGAAACAGACACTTCCAAGGAAGCAAAAGTAGAAGAGAATGGTCACTAGAACACAAAAGAATGAGATATTAAATTTATTTAAATGGAGGCCAAGAAAGAAGAAATGAATTTAAAGCTTATCTAACAAAGTGGTAAAGGAGACAGTGAGATGTCCTTTATAGGTCATTGGAAAACCTGAGTATGTGGAAGACTGAACGGGCATATGTGATTCTGCTGAGGAAAGATGAGAGTTGAAGAGAAGTGAGAAGAGTTCTTTGTAGACACAAGTACATTCAACTTATCTGAAGAGTAGAACTCAGAATTCTCTCACAGTTGATGAAGGAAAAATTGAAGGCATTGATGAGATCAGATGTGTATTTGGATGCAACAGACAATGGAATAGTTTGTCACCCCTAAAGCTTTGTAAGGTGAGATGCTCAGTAGAATCAAAAACTGGTGACATCAAGAAGGTCAAAAAGGAAAACATCTTCATATTTGCTCTCAGGAAGGTCAAGAGAGGGGTAGGTTTTATATTTAGCCACCAGTTTCAGATTAATTTCCCAAGTAGGCTCTTAAAAATAGCCATTTCTTTGTGTGTCATTGTTCGGTCGTGTCAGGCTTGCTCTCTGCAAGGCCCACTTCCTGTCTAAGAGTCCCGTCTCAGTTGGACAGGCTCCCTCTTGAAGTTGGGTAATTAATGAGTTGAGATTTGTCTGGAAGTTTATATCCCTCACTCTATGTATCTTTAAAAATGGAAGAGTTCTGGGGATGTGGTTTTGTAGTAGAGCACATCTTGCATATATAAGGCCCTGGGTTTGATCCCACACAGTCCCCTTTAACATCACTGACTGAGCTCCCCCATCAATACTTCAAAAGATTTGGAAATTTGAAAAGAAACCCAAATTTGGCATCACGTCAGTTGGAACTTCAACCTACAGAGAGTAAATCTGGATGGAAAAGGACCAACAAATATCAAAGCGATGAGTAAAGCCAGCAGATTGTTTTGGCCACTGTCCACATCCTGTGAAATGGTGCAGACTTACCATTTTAGCTCAGATTCCCCAGAAAGCAGAGGTGGAGAAAGAAAGGTCCAGGTTCAGGAGTGTGATCTGGAGAAAACGGAAGAGGGGGTCTATGAAAAATGAAATATGGGAAGAAACAGTCAACCAAGGGATATATACAATAGTGCTGGTTTCCACTGTGGGCAACTAAGCTGCCTCCCGAGTCACTTCCAGGATCCATATAAATGTGCTTCAAAATTCTCCACCCCATCTACAAAAGGTGGAATTTTTGCTAATTAAACTTCATTCGTTTGCCATGAGTTTACAATCTAGTAACATTCTGGGATCAGAGTTCACACACTTCCTTTGTATAAGCATTGTTTCACAGCACTAAGTTCCAGTGCCAAAACACTATCAAAATGACCTCCTTCCCCTTTCTCTCTGCTAACCATCATTTCCATGGTTCGTGAGCAGTTTTTATTGGGTTTAGCTGGATCATTTGCTTTTGTTATTTAAATTCAGAGATAAGTGAAACCATCTGGTAATTGTCTTTCACTTACTGACTGACTTTGCTTGGCATAATTCCCTCAAGTTCCATTCAGGTTGTATCAAAAGATTTGATTTCATCTTGTTTGTAACTCCTAGTCAGGCTTAAAGCGAACTCCTTGCTCTGTGCTCAGAGAAAATACTAGCTTAGTGCTCAGGGATCATTCTGGGAAGTGTTGGTGTCAGGTATCAAACCTGTGTGGACTGTGTGCAAAGCAAGTACCAAACCCACTGTATTATTTCTAGACCTGGTTTTGTTTTTGTTTTTGGGTCACACCTGGCAGCTCAGAGGTTACCCCTGGCTCTATGCTCAGAAATTGCCCCTGGCAGGCACAGGGGATCATATGGGATGCTGGGATTCGAACCGATGTCCTTATGCATGAAAGGCAAATGCCTTACCTCCATGCTATCTCTCCGGCCCCTGGTTTTGTCTTTTTAAATAGATTGCTAGTATTCCATCAATGTATGTACCATAGCTTCTTTATCCAATCATTCGTCCATGGGCATATAGGTTGTTTTTATATTTTGGCTTTTGGGATAATGCTGCTATGAATATGGGCTGCAAAGCTCTGTTAGTAATTTCAGATTACTAATTTCAGATTATTAGTAATTTTAGATCTTTTAGACAAATGCAAAAGTGGTATTGTTGTTACATGCTATTTCCCTTCACATGCATATGCGTGCATATAAGTGTGTATGTATATTTTAAAAATTGTCAATTATTTTCCTTAAAAACGGCACTGTTACATTTCCTTTTCCTCACATGTTGGCGACATTTGTTGTTGCCATCTTATTTTTTTTGGGGGGGGGGGGCCACACCCATTTGATGCTCAGGGTTTACTCCTGGCTAAGCACTTAGAAATTGCCCCTGGCTTGGGGGAACCATATGGGATGCTGGGGGATCGAACCACCGTCCTTCCTTGGCTAGCGCTTGCAAGGCAGACACCTTACCTCTAGCGCCACCTCACCGGCTCCTGTTGCCATCTTTTTTATACGACCTTTTCTTGTGGATGGAAGGTGCTGTTTTGCAGTGATTCTTGATTTGCATTTTTAATAATAAGTGATCTTGAACATTTTTTTTCTGTCAGTGAACTGTTAGTACGCCTATAGAGCATTATCTATTCAGATTGTTTGCTCCTTCTGCAACAGGATTTATGCTGTTTGCAATAGGATATTTTATGTCACTGTTGGTAAATTGTGTCTGTGAATTTGTCTTGTTTTTTGAGCCACACCCAGCATGCACAGGCATCCTGCTCTACACTCAGTGTTTAGGGAATAATACGGGATGTCAGGGATTGAACTCAGGGTGGCTGCTTGGAAGACAAGTGCCCTACCCATTGTATTATCTCTGTGGCCTCACATTGTGAGTTTTTAAAAATATATTTTGCATAGGAAGCCTTTGCCAGATGTACACTTTGCAAGTGTTGTCTTACTTAGTAGGTTGCCTTTGTTATTTTGTTCTAGTTCCTTCCACTATATAAGAAGTATTAGCATGATGCCAATCCATTTGCTTGTTTTACATTTGCTTTTTTTGTGCCAATAGCATTGTCTCCTAGTGCATCCTAAGGTATAAGCTCAGGAATGGAGGGAGGAATTTTGCTTCACTGGCTCCCCACTGCTCAAATAGTGCTGTGTGCGTGTCTATGCCCTTTTGGACTTCCAGGGATCACTCTTCTGCCTGTGTTGAAAGTCAGTTCTTATTGACAGTCTGAACTGGAATCTATTGAATAGCCCCAGGTCAGAAAGCAGGAGGTGACTAGCACAGCTGAGGCCTGGTACACTAGCATCCATGAAATTCTAGTTGCTGGCACTAGGGGTGGGCTGGTCGCCATTTTAACCTTTTGTCAAAACGTCAGGAATGTTCAGCATTGAGGGCTCTGGATAATCATGGGGCGTTTTCTCAAAATGGCTCCCAGTGAAGGTCATGTATTTGTCCCAGGTGCCTTAACCTCTTCCCCCCCCCCATTTTTTGAAACCTCACTTTATTCATTTTGATGGAATTAAGGCCGTTGATCTGCTCGTATTAAACCACCATGGCTGTTAAAGCAGTAGGAATCCAATTAGATTTTAATAAAAGACCAAATCCTCCTTAAAATGAATAATTTGGACTCCAACAGGTAGCGGAGTCTCTGGAGAGAGGGAGAAATGAGGAACACTCTCTCATGTACGGCCATGCAGGGAGTGATAAGAGTTTAATTTTCTTCTTTATGGGCTGCAGTCTGTGATGACAGCGATATGGATAGAGGTTTGGCAGCAATGAGGAGCTCTTGTGTTTCTGTAATGCCCAACACTTCTATATCTTCATTCCCCCTCCTTGTTCAGGCCATCTTTTCTTTTGCCCTGTACTCTAACATAGCACTGAACTCCTAGGCATTGGCATCTGTAAACCAGGAAACACCGCATCTCTATATTCAGATCAGGAGCACTTTGCTGAAGCATTTGTTGCATTGGTGAAATTTATGGAAACTGCTTTTTTTGCAGTTTACATTGGATAATATGCTTCCAGGTTCTATAATTCTAGGGCTGACTCCAGGAGAAATCCTTTGAACTGATGATATGGAGACCTAGTTTTTTAATCCAAAAACAATTGGTTAAAGCCTTTAAGCAGGTGTGCAATTTTAACAGTCATATTCACCATTCATTATCTGTGCTTCTAAAGCCCTTCCATCTATCTTGAGTTTACTGATTCTAAGTGTGTCATCTGGCTTGCAGAAAGTCTGTCTGTCACATCTCACCTATAATCTTCTGTTTTGGTTTTGGTCACAAACAGGCAAAACTCACACAGAATTCTTCAATGTCTTCTTAGCTTTATTAATTTGGTTTTTGGGCCTCCATCCATGATGCTCAGGGGTTCACTCCTGGCTCTGCATTCAAGGATAGCTTGTGGCAATGCTCATGGGATCATCTGGGATGCTGGGGATCGTACCCAGGTCAGCCACATGTAAGTCAAGCTTCCTCTCCACTGTACTATTTCTCTAACACCATTCTTCAATGTTTTTTATAAATGATTTTCTAGTCTTTGTATAGTTAGCATGCACAAATCTAATAGAACATCAGGCATTTTAAGCAACCTACTTGTACTCATCTTTTTCGAGTTATGCAGTTTTGCTTCATAAAGATGATTCTTTGCCATATTTTCATTCTATCAGTGTAATCAGTCTGTGGACTAAAGCATTAGTTCAGCAGGCGGGGCACTTGCCTAGCCCACAGCAGACCTGGTTTCAGTCCCTAGCACCAATAGAATTCTTTGAGTATTTCCAGGAGTGTTCCGTTAGCAGAGCCAGGAGTAAACCCTGAGCCCTGCCAGGTGTGACCCAAAAACCTTACCTTAACATCTCAAACTCCTATGCAGTGAACATAGTAAATCAGTAGAGGCAGAATAATGACTAGATCCATCAGATGACTTTTTGTATATCCCCTTACTCAGCAGATGGGGCCAGAGGGTGCAGACATAAGCAAAGAGAGGCTTAAGCCATGCACCATCAGCTGCTCTCTGTCCCTTTCAGTAGGAAATTGGAGGAAAATCCAATTAAGTTGGTTAAACTAGGACATGAGAGCTTCTACTAGAGCATTTTTATTCTGCTCCTTGCACCCTGAAATTGGGCAGCTCAAATGCCCTCACCTATGAAATGGTCAGCACTTGTCTCTGATGCCTCTGTCTACACATTTTCTATATAGAAACTTCAGGATCACACAGGAAGGGTTTAAAAACAACAACAACAACAACAGGGAATTGAAGCTGGGAGTTAGTTTAAGTAGCAGAGCAGAGATGTTGCATGTATGAGACTCTAAGTTGGATCCCAGATTCTCTTGGACCCCCAAGTGCACTGTCCCCTACCCCCCCAAAAACAAGCAATCATTTGAAGTATAAATAGTTCAAGAATTAGATCTCAATCATTCAAGACACAGAACTTTTCAGAACCTGGTTCCTGGTAAAGTTAGGGAACCATAGCACTTCCTCGGTAAATATAAAATTTGTGAATTTTGGGGGCTTTTGTTTGTTTGTTTTTGTTTTTTGTTTTTTGTTTTTGGGCCACACCCGTGACGCTCAGGGGTTACTCCTGGCTATGCACTCAGAAGTAGCTCCTGGCTTGGGGGACCATATGGGACACCGGGGGATCGAACCGCGGTCCATCCAAGGCTAGCACAGGCAAGGCAGGCACCTTACCTTTAGCGCCACCACCCAGCCCCTGTTTGTTTGTTTTTAACCCTTTCTTTATGATCTTAAAATTAGTTGATAAGGGGGGTTGGACTCAAAACCAAATATTGTTGACTCCTGTATACTTGCCAAGTGTTGTATCTTAGATTCAGAGTTCTTTTTTTTTGTTTGTTTTTTTGTTTTTGGACTGCACTTGGTGACACTCAGGGGTTACTCCTGACTATGCGCTCAGAAATCACTCCTGGCTTGGGGGGCCATATGGGATGCCGGGGATAGAACTGAGGTCTGTCCTGGATCAACCGCATGCAAGCTCTACATCTGTGCTATCGCTCTGGCCCCAATAATGGGGTGCTTGGCAGGAAGGTTCCAGGGTCTTCTATTGAGAGGCCCTGCACCGAAGTCAGCCAGCCCAGCTAAGTTCTTTTTTTTTTGTTTGTTTTGAGGCCACACCGGGCAGCGCTCAGGGGTTACTCCTGGTTCTATGCTCAGAAATCACTCCTACCAGGCTCAGGGAACCATACTGCATGCCAGGATTTGAACCACTATCGGTCCTGGGTGGGCTAATTGCAAGACAAATGCCCTACCTCTGTGCTATCTCTCCCGCCCATAGACTCAGAATTCTTAAACATGCAGGACACTCTTTAAATTCCTTTAGCTTTTAAAAAATAAATCTAGCCCGGTGTAGCATAAATTTGGGAACCTATGGTATATTTTTGCTTTGGGGAGATAGGCCTTAGGAGGAATTACCTTAGTGTGTGCTAGATAAGTTGTGTGAGTGTGTTACTTGTGTCTAAAAAGTGCATTGGAAAAGAGGAAGGCAGTGATGAACTGTTACTGTGTTCTCATCAAAGTCTGCATTTTGAGGAAATTTCCTAATGGGTCCTGAGTTTTATAGGTTCCAGCAGGCTTCCGTGGCTATTGCCTTTTTGTTGGTTAGTGGGGGTGTGAGCTAGCCAGACTTCTCAGTTATTGGCAAATCATGCAATTCTGCCTCTTTGGGAGGCCCAAGCTTGGAATTGGTAATTGAAGGAATTTATTTCACAGATCCTGTAGGTGTCTACGTGCTGCTGAGGAAAGTGGAAGGTGGTGTGATTAAATTTTTAGAGTGTGAAACATTTTGAAACACAAGTCAGAGCTCCCATCTGAGCCCAGGCTTTAGTGCCTGAGCATTCGGGAAGGAGATAATGATTGCTTCTAAGTAGGCAAGAGCACTTCTGTCAGAGATTAGTTATTGATTGGAAGAAAATCAAATTTGCTTCTTGAAATGTTCGGCCTTAGAATTGCATCAGACTTTTTTCATCCCCTCCCGCTGTCTTGACCCTCCAGTGGGTGACAGAGTTTAAACGTGAACTAAGAATTCTTTCTTCCAACCCGTCTGTGGAGTGATCGCTTATAGGATTTCTTGGCATGAAGTCTTTTGTTCTGTGATTCATTCCTGGCATAAAACATCTTCTGGGTCAATTATATGGAGACGTGAGAAGTCAAGAGAATGGAATATAAATCACAAAATGCCCATCTTTAGGGCAACAGATACCCACTTTTACCAGAATTGTCTTCAGCAAAGAGGCTTCATACCTTGTAGGCTATGTAAATCGCATGCAAATAGCAATTGAATACCTGAATGTAGCCCCCAGGAGGAACATTTATTGGAAGCCATTGTTCTAATTGGCTCATCCTTCTAAGTGTCTGCACCAGCCCTGAATCATACCAGGCACTCTTCGCTTGCCTGGCAAATGGTCTGTACTGACTAACTCAGGAGCTCATCTTTCCAGTCCATTACTTCGCAGGCCTTAGCTTCAATGTTTGGTGCTCTGCTTCCAGTCACCTTGCCCATGACGTCCTTCTTGATGAAACACTTCAGTATTTCACCGCACATAGGTGGACTCTTTCATCTATCCCTGACCCCCACTCTTCAGGTCCCTTTGTTTTTGAGTTTTCCCCTAAAAAACAGATCTTTCCTTTGCTCACTCTTGATTTACTCACGTCTTTCAATGAATTACCTGGCTCTCATATTACTTGGACAGTCTTCCCATCTTCCTCTGTTCCTTCTTTGTTATTCTATCTGCTGTTAGAGACACGATATTTTACTTATTTGTTTGTTTGCTTCTCTTGTGTCTTGAGGATGCTACTTCTGTGAGTCAGGGAAATTTTTTTTTTTGTTCTTGTTCTATCTCCTGCCTTGAGCAGCACTCAGCCCTTATCGCTGCTCAGATGCTTGTGGGATTTTCTATTAATGATGTCACGTAATTTGTCTTGAAGGTCTTTGATTCAGTTTTCAACTTCTTCCATTTTCCTGCTGAGTCTGTCCAATGTTACCCACATTATTGAATAGTGACTTAAAAACCTTTTAAAATTAAAAATATTAGTTTCCTGTATTTCAGTCATAATGAACTGATTGACTTTGAGGATTGGATTACAGTGTGGAATTTTGAGTTTCTATAGTAATTTAACCCTCAAGTACTAAGCTGTCAGTTATAGTAATCACAAAGAGTTGTGGATCTTTTAGAGCTCAGATGGTCACCTGTGGAAGGAAATATAAGAGCTAAGAGCATGAACTCAGAAACTAGTTTGCATGGATTTGAAACCCAGCCCTGCTGTTTACTACTAGTTCTGAGACCTGAGGAAAAAGTTTGGGTCTCTCTGTGCCTCATTTTCTCAGCTGTGGAATGCAAGGTATACCATTTACCTACCCCATGGGAGTATAAAGAAGATTGGATAATTGTGTATATAATGTTAATAGTTTTGGGGCCCGGAGAGATAGCACAGCGGCGTTTGCCTTGCAAGCAGCCAATCCAGGACCAAAGGTGGTTGGTTCGAATCCCGGTGTCCCATATGGTCCCCCGTGCCTGCCAGGAGCTATTTCTGAGCAGACAGCCGGGAGTAACCCCTGAGCACTGCCAGGTGTGGCCCAAAAACCAAAAAAAAAAAAAAAAGTTTCTATCAATTAGTATCTAACTACTATATATATAATTTGGGGGGGGGGGGTTTGAGGGTTTGGAGTACATCTGCAATGCTCAGGGGTTACTCCTGGCCTTGCACACAGAAATTACTCCTGGGACTGGAGTGATAGCATGGTAGGTAGGTCGTTTGCCTTGCATGTGGCCAATCTGGCTTTGATCCTCAGTATTTCTTAGCTCATCAAGAATGATTTCTGAGCTCAGAGCTTAGATTCCTGAGCACTGCTGGCCCAAAAATGAACGAACAAACAAAAAAAAAAACAAAGAAATTACTCTTTGTAGTGATTGAGGGACCAATCGGGATGCCAGGGATCGAACTCAGGTTGGCTGCATGCAAGGCAAACACTCTATATGCTGTACATTTGTTCTGGCTCCAATATAATTATACTTTAAGTGATTATTATCATTATTGGATTATGGCAAATCCATCAGTCTTATTCAGACCTTCTCTTTAATTTTTTTAAAAAGTAACTGTTTTTAAAAAATCAATTCCCGGGGTCGGCGAGGTGGCGCTAGAGGTAAGGTGTCTGCCTTGCAAGCGCTAGCCAAGGAAGGACTGCGGTTCGATCCCCTGGTGTCCCATATGGTCCCCCCCAAGCCAGGGGCAATTTCTGAGCGCTTAGCCAAGAATAACCCCTGAGCATCAAACGGGTGTGGCCTGAAACAAAACAAACAAACAAAAAAAACCCCCAAAAAATCAATTCCCATTCCATTGTCCCTTTTAATATCAATATCTTGAATATATGAGTCTATATTGCCTATGTGTGTGTTTTAAATTCATATAAATAGTATTGTTCCTTAGAGTATACCTTTTTACACTTGTCCAACTCAGCAGTATGCTTTCAGTTTTATTTATGCTACTATATCTACTTCTAAGTCATGACTCATTACTGATGAATACATATTATTTTAATGCATACATAGTCCACACTTTCTATTTATCAGTTCTTGCTGAAGTAACCTGACATTTCCATAAATCACTCAGAATCACTCCTGGCAGGCTCAAGAGACAAAATATGGTGTTAGGGCTTGAACCCAAGTCAGCTGCATACAAGGCAAGCACTCTGCCTGCTATACTGTCTCTCCGGGTCCAGGCGCAGGGATATTTTGAGGAAAGTACAGCACATTAAAATGCTAATGTTTTATTGTTCTGCAGCATGCAATGATAGAATTGGATTGGATAGGCAGAAAGGGGGGAATTTCCATGTTTTCAGAATAAAGCATTTGAAAGAATCACAAGGTCCCGAAGACAGGATGTGGGGAAGATGCCGAAGCTGAGGGGGTGGATGTGAAAGACTTTGAAACTAGGACTGGCCACTTGTAAATGGATCTGGAGATGGTGAGATGTGTGGTAGGGAAGAGTATGAGAAAGGAATCAAGTGCTTGAGATGGTTGTTTTAGTCTTATGGGATCTGGAGCTGCTAAATTAGCTGCTAGGGAAGTCAGCAGTATTTATTTGGGTGCTGAAAATGTAGGGAGAAAAGGCAAGCTAAAAATGTCATTCTCCTTCCTTTTGTTTGCAGGAAATGGAAATCACTGACTTTTCAAAATCTGCCATTTGCATGTATAATCCTGGGTTAGGGATTTTGTGTTTAGGTTTGTAGAGATTATCTGGGAACCACTGTTATTTTTCCTTCATACATGTTGGCATGTATTTATCTGTATGTGTGCATGTACAATAAAAGGGCATTGTTCTAAGGTTATTAGGAAATGTTTATGATGATAATATAAAGATGAAAATAGAGGAAATTTTCTTTGCCTGATAAATTGAAATTCCTTTTTCTGCAACAATATGGAAATTGAAAAAAATAAAAACCTACTCATCTAATTTTGTAAAGTTAATCATGGGAATAAATTTGGAATCTGCCTGTTTTAAATATCTTATTTTGGGGGCCAGAGTGAAATCACAGCGGGTAGGGCATTTGCCAACCCAGGTTTGGCAAATCCCTGGTTTGGCAAATCCCTGGCAACCCATATGGTCCCCTGAACCCACCAGGAGTAGATTCCTGAGTGCAAAGCAAGGAGTAACCCCTGAGTACTAAACCCCAATCCCCCACCCACAAATTACTAAGAAACATTTCTATTCTATGTCTGTTTAAGTTTGAGGTAAGAAAATATTCAAGCAAACAAACAAGAAAGCAGGGCCAGAGAAATTGTACAAAACACTTGCTTTGCGTGTGGCTGGACCCAGTTCAGTTCCAGCACTGGCTCTACATAGGATCACCAGGTGGTACTCTTGAGAACTGAGCTAGTATTAAATCCTGAGCACCACTGGCAGTAGCCCCACCACCCACCCTTCCCCAAAACTTAATAGAATATTAATTATGAAAAATAGAAAAAAGAGGGACCGGAGCGGTGGCGCAAGCGGTAAGGTGTTTGTCTTGTCTGCACTAGCCTAGGACAGACTGCGGTTCGATCCCCTGGTGTCCCATGTGGTCCCCTAAGCCAGGGGCGATTTCTGAGCGCAGAGTCAGGAGTAATCCCTGATCGTCACCAGGTGTGACTGAAAAACCAAAAACAAACAAACAAAAAAATAGAAAACAGACCAACTGCATATGAAGTTATTAAGTAAACTTAAAAGTATACATTAAAATACTTTATTCACATATCAGCTACCAAGAAAACAAAATTCAGAAAAATTTTAAGACTCAGTTCATGGGGCCGGGAAGGTGGCGCTAGAGGTAAGGTGTCTGCCTTACAAGCGCTAGCGTAGGACGGACCACGGTTCGATCCCCCGGCGTCCCATATGGTCTCCCCAAGCCAGGGGCGATTTCTGAGCGCATAGCCAGGAGTAACCCCTGAGCGTCAAACGGGTGTGGCCCAAAAACCAAAAAAAAAAAAAAAAAAGAGACTCAGTTCAATGTGTTCTTTCAAGAATAATTCTTTTTTTTGTTTGTTTGTTTTTTGTTTTTTGTTTTTGGGCCACACCTGGCAATGCTCAGGGGTTACTCCTGGCTGTCTGCTCAGAAATAGCTCCTGGCAGGCACGGGGGGGACCAAATGTGACACCGGGATTTTTTTTTTTTTTTTTTTTTTTTTGTGGTTTTTGGGTCACACCCGGCAGTGCTCAGGGGTTATTCCTGGCTCCAGGCTCAGAAATTGCTCCTGGCAGGCACGGGAGGACCATATATGGGACGCCGGGATTCGAACCGATGACCTCCTGCATGAGAGGCAAACGCCTTACCTCCATGCTATCTCTCCGGCCCCGTGACACCGGGATTTGAACCAACCACCTTTGGTCCTGGATCGGCTGCTTGCAAGGCAAATGCCGCTGTGTTATCTCTCTGGGCCCTCAAGAATAATTCTTACCCTTTAATGTTGATTTTGTGGTATGCATACATTTGAAAGAAAAGGAATGAGGCACATTTTTCAGTGTTTATGTTTAGAAATTATACCTTAGTTTGTTTGTTTTTTTTTTTTGGTTTTGGTTTTTTGGGCCACACCCATTGATGCTCAGGGGTTACTCCTGGCTAAGTGCTCAGAAATTGCCTCTGGCTTGGGGGGACAATATGGGATGCCGGGGGATCAAACCCCAGTTCTTCCTTGGCTAACGCTGGCAAGGCAAACACCTTACCT
This sequence comes from Suncus etruscus, assembly GCF_024139225.1. Classification (NCBI taxonomy): domain Eukaryota; kingdom Metazoa; phylum Chordata; class Mammalia; order Eulipotyphla; family Soricidae; genus Suncus; species Suncus etruscus. Next base: position 8,543,707 of record NC_064867.1, read on the forward strand.
CTAGCGCCACCTCGTCGGCCCCTAATTTGTTTTTTTTTAAAAAGAAATTTTCTTTCAGAGAGAAGGAATCTAATGATTCTAATAATCTAGTTGTTTAAATTTGTTTTCAAAATACATATCCCATTGTTTTCCTGTTTCCCTTGGGCTGTTTAATTCTAAAACATAACATCTTTTGTTCTTTCACTATAAAACATTCAAGGAAGTGAGGAAAGCATGAACAAATTAAATGTTATTTGAATGCTATTAGAATTTATTGACTATCAGTAACTTCTCTCACCGGAAAAAATATTTTATGGTAGAAATGGTTTGTATTTTTATCTATCTTACTCTTTTATAACCATAAATTTTAGTTTCAGCAAGCTAAAGTATAAACTTAAAAAACATGTTTTAAGGATTATATTTGTAACCAGCTGATTACTTTTTCAATTTTGTATTTGAATTTTATGCCCAAATGTTAATGGAAAATGACCCACTATTCATTTAATAACTACTTTGCTTTTTGGTATCTATGTTGCATTAGAGCAATGTTTCATAATAGATGGGTTTTTAAAAAGATGAACAAATTTTTAAATGTATTTTTCTCTGAAAAGCACATTTGAAATGTACTTTACTTTGAAGCAAACATTTTTTTTTAGTATTTCTGATGATTGTTCTTACTTTCTAAAAACAAACAAACAAAAAAATAGTTAAAGTGTAAGGCCCTGTCTGTTGAGATACCTACAGTTAAAATTTTCTATTAGGACTTTGAATTTCTCTCTGGCACCATTCACAGCCATTCATTGACACTGATGTTTGAAGGCCTGGTGCTTATTTATTTATGAATAATAAAGATGAATCATCATGCATTATATACATTACTGCCTTGATATGGCATGTGCTTTACAACCTAATTACATTTCCCCAAAATCCTGATACAAGACAATAGTATACAAATGAAAACATTACACATTTTCTTTTGGACACACAACCCCTGAGTGATGGAGCTCAGATTTGTACACAGGTCACTGACTTTAGAAACTGCTCAAAACTTGGGACTGGAGCAATATACAGTGGGTAGGGCATATATTCCTTGTACACAGCCAACCTGGGTTTCATCTCCAGCATTCTACATGGTCTTTTGTGCTCACTAGGAATGACTCCTGAATATAGATTCAGATGTAAACCCCTGAGCATCACCAGGTGTAGCCCCCAGACAAACAAAAATTTTAAAAAACTGCTCACCATTTTTTCCCATTCTATCTTGGTGGACTAGATTCTCTTGCTATAATTCTGGACATTTGGTTTGATCCGGAAATCTCTAGACAATTCTAAGCTACATAATCTAGTGCTTCTGCTCTTAGCTTCCCACACTTGTCTCCCTTTTGCTGACTGCCAAATTCTCTGACCATTGAGAAATCCATTGAAGGATGTAGGCAAAAACCAAGAGGCTGGTAAATAGCATAAACCTGATTACTGTTGAATGTCTGGCCAGAATCTACATGTCAGCTCCTGGTGCTACCGGCTGCCATGTTTTCTTTTTATGGAATCAGGGACTACTGTCAAGTAGGTATTTGTAGAGAGAAAGAGACACCAGGAATAATTCTCTGTGGATAAAGGATTAATCTTATTTCTTAATAGAAACATTACTTTTGGACCTGCTTTGCATGGTGGAGTCTAGGTTCTATTCCCAGGACACTACAGTCCTGGGCACCAAGCTAGGAGAAACCCTGTGCATTACTCTGAGCGTGTGTGTGTGTGTGTGTGTGTGTGTGTGTGTGTGTGTGTGTGTGTGTGTGTGTGTGTGTGTATGTGTATGTGTGTGTGTATGTGTGTGTGTGTGAGACAGACAGACAGATAGACAGAGACAGAGAAGAGAGACAGAGAGACAGAAGGGAGAAAGGGAGAAAGGAAGAAAGAGAAAGGAAGAGAGGGAAGGGAGGGAGAGAGAAATTACCCTTGACAAATGTTTTTTCTCCACAGATGGCACACTTGGCCTTTCTAGTTGTCCCATTAAAAGAAATATTTGAAGCAAAAACATGCCATGTTTTCCCTAAAGTGCTGATAATATTTTAAGTTAGCAAAAAGGAAACATTAAAAAAATGTTAGCAAAAAGGATACATGTATTTGTGTATGTGTTTTTTGTTTGTTTGTTTGTTTTTGGGCCACACCCGGCGGTGCTCAGGGGTTACTCCTGGCTGTCTGCTCAGCAGTAGCTCCTGGCAGGCACGGGGGACCATATGGGACACCGGGATTCAAACCAACCACCTTTGGTCCTGGATCGGCTGCTTGCAAGGCAAACGCCACTGTGCTATCTCTCTGGGCCCTGTGTATGTGTTTTAATATATCTGAGTATAGTCCAGATACTCAGCTGCATTTTGGAAAAAGCCAGCTTGTCTTTGATATTGACACTTATGGGCCTTATTTATTTATTTATTTATTTATTTATTTATTTATTTATTTATTTATTTATTTATTGCTTAGACATACCCTAAGAGGAGGCTCTGGCGTGAATGAAACCACGAGAATCCCACACTTCATGGAATAGTAAAGGTTTTCCAACTGCTTATGAATTTAAATGACAGCCATTAAGCAATGATCATGGGAGGGGGTTAGACATCCACAGAGAAATAGTGTGGCTCCTGGGAGCGTGTTTTTATTTATTACCAGGGACGTGTTGCTGCTCCAGGCAGAGATACCTGTCCCAGTCTAGTCTTCGGCTCCACTTTTCAATGCTTTGTACTTTGCTCTGACTCTGGGAGCATTTTACCTTCACCTCAGAATTCAAATTGCTGATCTTGAAGATTCTTTAGTAACTCATTATATTTTGGGCTTCATCCCCACTTGGATCCCAGAGCAAATAAGGAGCAGGTCAGTGACTTACTTTCTGATTTTGTGCTAAGTGACTTTGGAACATTGAAAAAGTCAATAAGGCCTTAATGGATTGAGTTTTAAGTGATGCAAGGAAATAAATTAACTTTGGCCATTCAGGTCCACACATCAAGCACTATGCTAAGCATTTTATATCCCTGGTATAATTTAATCTTCATGATGGCTTTTAAGGGTCAATATTTATTCTTTTTTTAAAGATTAGGAAATAGATACTTAAAAGAAAGTTTAAATAACTCCCCCAAGTTTCACTTGAGAATCTTGGCTTGGCCTCAAAACCTAGTGGAAAAGAAATGAACTTCTTCTTCTTTTTTTTTTTTTTTTTTTGAATTGAAGTAAGCCCTCAGTCAAAATGCATTTCTATAGACTCTTAGTTTTATTTATTTATCAGGCTATTCTGGCTCTTCTAGGCATCATGCAGTGTTGGGGATCAAACTCAGGGGTCCTACAAGGAAAGAATGCATTTGACCCTCTCCAGTGCTGCTCAGGAAAATTCAGTGCCACTTAAGGCTTAAGAAAATGGGACCCGGAGAGATAGCACAGCGGTGTTTGCCTTGCAAGCAGCCGATCCAGGACCTAAGGTGGTTGGTTCGAATTATGGCGTCCCATATGGTCCCCCGTGCCTGCCAGGAGCTATTTCTGAGCAGCCAGCCAGGAGGAACCCCTGAGCATCGCCGGGTGTGGCCCAAAAACAAAAACAAAAGAAAATGACTTCATATTCCCCCCCCCCCAGAGAAAATACCCCCACTGGAAAGGACTGAAACAATGTCATGGTCATTCTGTTTCTTTGTAACTGACGTGTGTGCAATTCTAAATACATAGGTTTTATTGAATAACATCTGCCAAAGGTTATTTCAAAGCAATATCTGGTTCCCCAATTTGATATCTCTTTTTTCATGTATGTATGTATGTATGTATGTATGTATGTATGTATGTATGTATGTATGTTTGTAGGTAGGTAGGTAGGTAGGTTTTTGGGCCACACCCAGTGGTGTTCTGGGGTTACTCCTGGCTCTGTGCTCAGAAATTGCTCTTGGCAGGCTCGGGGGACTATATGGGATGCGGGAACCGAACCCGGATCCATCCTGGGTTGGTCACATACAAGGCAAACACCCTACCACTGTGCTATCTCTCTGCCTCCCTCCCATTTTTTACAGTTAGTCACATTCAAATTAAATTCCCCAAGAGCACCTTTCCGAGCACATTTACAAGCTCCGGTGGCATTGAGGGCTAATGCAAAATTCTTATTTCTATTCTGATTTATACCCTCCCTACCAGATTGTTGGCAATTTATAAAATTGCAGTTCATTAACATTGAACAACTTTTAGAACCTGTTACCTGAAGCAAGGACCAATTCGTCTGTCCTGACCCTTTGGGCTGCTTTGAACACTACTGCTATGTCTATTCCATTCCAAATCCCATCTAAGCTTTTGTATCCTTTACTTTCAGAACTGCCTTCTGGGACCCCGTCAGCTCTGGGTGACCTTTCTCTTCCTGATGACTTTGGCATTTTCTGGCTCGATTGTCAAATTAGCTTCTTGTTAAGCTCTTCCTTACTCTGTGTGTGTGTGATGAAAGGCTGTCTTAGAGGTCTCTTATCTCTCTTAACCCTCACAGTAGGTCTTCTTAGCACACAGTAGGCATTAGTAAATATTTGGAAATTGGGCCACACCCAGTGATGCTCAGGAGTTACTCTTGGCTATGTGCTCAGAAATTGCTCCTGGCTTGGGGGACCATCTGGGATACCGGGGATTGAACCAGTGTCTGTCCTGGGCAGCCGCGTGCAAGGCAAACGCCCTATAACTGTGCCATTGCGCCAGCCCCGAATTTTTTTTTTAAGCAAAAAGGAAGCAGAGGAACTTTTGGTGTGTAAATTTTATGTAACATTATAAAACCTTTGGATTGACAGTAAATTCAAATAGAAGAATAGAAAAATCTGAGTAGGGGCTGGAGAGATAGAATAGTGGTAGGGCATTTGCCTTGCAAGCACCAACCCAGGACCAATGGTGGTTCGAATCCCAGCATCCCATATGGTTCCCATGCCTGCCAGGAGTGATTTCTGAGCATAGAGCCAGGAGCAACCCCTGAGCACCATCAGGTGTGGCCCAAAAAACAAAAACAAAAATAGAAAAATCTGAGTAGTGGAGAATCTCCTCTTCATGTGCTCATTCAGCCTGCTTCTCCACAGATAAGCAGCCATTTCTTTCTTTCTTTTTTTTAATAGTGAAAATTTTTTATTTTTATAAAAGTAAGGTCCTATGTAGATTTTTCAAAACAATTAGGTTAGATATGAAACTTCCTTTTTTATATGAATTCTTTATTTAAGCACTGTAGTTACAAAATTGTTTATACTTATGTTTCACCCTTCACCAGTACATTTTTCCTGCCACCAATGTCCCCGATTATTCCCCGCCCATCCATCTCCCCACCTGTTTCTGACACAGTTATTTTGCTTCTCTTTGTCCTTTCCCTTTCTCTCTCTTTCTCTTTCCTTTTTTGACACTAAGATTTGTGCAATCATTAATTAAAGGGTGCCATGCATGTCACTTATCTATCTCCTTTCAGCACCCAGTCTTGTCCAGAGTGATAAGTTCCAACTATCATTGTTAGAGTGGGCCCTTCTCTCTAGCAGTCATTTCTTTAGTGTTTTTTGTATCTTTGAACATCAGTGTTCTTCAACCATTTACTGACCATGGTCTTATTGTCTTTCTATATACCTCCCCATGCCCTACTGTTTTATCCCATAGTATTTGTTGTACCCTTCCCATTTATGAAGTTTTCACCTGTGACCCCTTGGAATATGTTGGGTGCCAATAAGGGATCTTATGGCCTCCAGTTGGGAAACATTGTTTTAGAGTGTTCCTGGGTTTTATTTGCTTTGGGCCACATCCATCAGTGCTCCATCAGGGATTAATTACTTCTGGCAAGAAATACAAGTGGCCAAAAGACACATGAAAAAAAATGCTCCATATCACTAATCATCAGGGAGATGCAAATCAAAACAACAATGAGGTACCATCTCGCACCACAGAAACTGGCACACATCACAAAGTACAAGAACAATCAGTGCCAGTGGGGATGTGGGAGAAAGGGACTCTCATTCACTGATGGGAGTGCTCTCTATTCTTTATAGAAAACAATATGGAGATTCCTCAAAAAACTGGACATTGAGCTCCCATATGATCCACTCCTAGGGGTAAACCCTAGGAACACTAAAAACCAATACACAAATCCCTTCCTCACACCTATATTCTTTGCAGCACTATTTACAATAGCCAGAATCTGGAAACAACCCAGATGCCGGACAATAGATTAGTGGCTAAATAAACTGTGGTTCACATACACAGTGGAATACCATGCAGCTATCAGGAAAAATGAAGTCATGACATTTTCCTATAGATGGATGGACATGTATTATTATTATTATTATTATGCTGAGTGAAATATTATTATTTCACTATTATGCTGAGTGAAATAAGTCAGGGGGAGAGAGATAGACACAGAATATTCTCACTCATCTATAGGTTTTAAGAATATTAAAAGACATTTTTGTAATAATACCCAGAGACAATAGAGATGAGGGCTGGAAGGACAGGTCCACAGTATGAACAAAAACAAAGAGTGGTTTGTTCAGTTAGAGAAATAACTACACAACTATCATGACAATGGTAGTGAGAGAGAGAAATAGAATGCTTGTCTCAGGTACAAGCAGGGGTGAGGAAGGAGGGAGATGGGGCCATTGGTGGTGGGAATGTTGTACTGGTGAAGGGGTTCTTTGTTTATAACTGAAACCCAACTACAAACATATTTGTAATCATTGTGCCTAAATAAAGATATTAATTAAAAAACAATTACTTCTGACAGAGCTGGGGTGGAATAAGATGTGGTGGTGGAGGTTGTTAAACTTGGGTCAATCAGCCATAGGGCAAATGTTTTACCTACTGTATTATCACTCTGGCCTCTTTTTGTCATTTGTTTATTTGCTTTTGAGCCATACCTGGTAGTGTTTAGGGTTACTGCTGGCTCTGCACTCATAAATTCCTTTTGATAGTGCTCAAGGGGGAAACATATGGAATGCTAGAGATCAAACTAGGTTTGCTGCATGCCAGGTAAATGCCCTACCTGCTGTACTGTCTTTCTGACCTTACACTGGCCCATTTAAAAGAAGAATTTTAGGCATATATATATATATTTTTTTTTGTTTTGTTTTGTTTTTTTGGGCCACACCTGGTAACGCTCAGGGGTTACTCCTGGCTATGCGCTCAGAAGTTGCTCCTGGCTTGGGGGACCATATTGGTCATCGGGGGATCGAACCACAGTCTGTCCAAGGCTAGCACAGGGAAGGCAGGCACCTTACCTCTAGTGCCACCGCCCGGCCACATTTTAGGCATATTTTAAGTAAATAATGATAAGTTCTTTTTCTCTACAGTTGGCACAGTTTTATTCTGTAACTTGTAGTCTTCACTTAACTATGGAAAGATTTTTCTTCCAATTGACTCCTAGTCCTTCCTCAGCTGTCTGTCATAACTGCAAGTAGTGTTGAGTCGTCCCAGCATTACTTAACTTGTCTAAAATTGATGATGTGCAGCATTTGCCATTAAACATCCTGTTGGGGGGATTTTGGGCTCTGGTGTGTCTTACCTGCACTCAGGTGTGTCTGTGCAGGCTGCTTCAGTTTCTTCACTCAACACCACATTTCATCTGAGAAATGCAGCTCTCTGCCAGTAATACCTCGGATTTATTATGCAGTTGATTGCTTTGCTTTGTTTTGCCTTGCCTTTTTTTTTTTCTTTTTTGAGCTATACCCAGTGGTACTAAGGGTTTATTCCTGACTCTATGCTCATGAATCACTCCTGGTAATGCTTGGGAGACCATTGGTGGTGTTGAGGATTGAATTTGTTTCAGTCAATACACCCTATTCTATTCATTGTACTGTCTCTTTGTTCCCTATGTGGTTTATGATTTTATTCATGTTTGGTCATTGCCTGTTCAGAAACCTTTTACTGTTATCAATATTTTTGTGACTCATTCAGTTACATGACTCCTACAGTTGAAGAAGCTGGAATTTGGAGCCTCTGCTCCCCTGTGATGGATGTAGTCACATCACTGTGTGTGTACATGCATCCATACATACACGCAACATACACACACAAACACGGGTGCCTGTACTTTTGTTTAGTCTGTTGACAGTTATATGTACTGTCAAACTTGTAGGTGTTTTTTTAATCTGATGACTGTAAGGTGGCATATAACTCTGGTTTGAGTTTATTTTTATGAGTATAGCTGAGGATGTTTTGATATTGGCTTAAGAGTTAACTATTTTCCTGATCATAATGTGTCTATTTTAATCATTTTTATTCTTTTTTTTTTATTGAATCACCATGATTCAAAAATATTTGTGATTTAGATTCAGGCTTACAATGTTCTTACACCATTCCCATCACCAGTGTCCACTTCCCACCATAATAGTCCCAGTTTTCCTCCCACCCACTCAGCCTGCCCTGTAGCAGGCATATTTCCCTTTGTCATTGTCCTAGTGTTTCCTTTTTTTTTTTTTTTGGTTTTTGATTTTTGGGTCACACCCGGCAGCACTCAGGGGTTACTCCTAGCTCTGTGCTCAGAAATCGCTCCAGGCAGGCATGAGGGACCATATGGGATGCCGGGATTCAAACCACTATTCTTCCTGGATTGGGTGCGTACAAGGCAAATGCCCTACCACTGTGCTATCTCTCCAGCCCCATAGTGTTCCCTTCTTTAATTTACCTCACCCACTCCCAACCCCTGCTCCAGCAGCAACTTCCTGCACTGAACACCAGTTCTTCTACTCTTCATTTCTGTTGATATTCTCCTAGGAAGTTTCTTTTCAATCTCATATATGAGAGAGGTCTTTCTAAATATGTTCCTCTTCCTCTGATGATTTCAAGCTTTTATTTTATGGCCTATGTATTTTGAACTTGTAGACCTTTTCTACCCTGCCAGTCTATATACATATTTCATTGTTATTTTTTCTTATTTTTGATCCATTTGCGGTCTCTAATCTGAGGGATGAACCTACTCTTGTGTTTTAGATAATAGCATTATTCCAACATCAGTTATTAAAAAATTCATCTCCACTAAGTTGAGTTTTCATCTTTATCACAAACTAAACATTTTACTTGAATCCCATGGGATGAAATATAAGCACTGTACTATCATAGAGATTAATTGGTCAATAACTTAGTACTTTCATTTGTGCATAAACATTTTTAAGCACTTAAGAAAATTGCTGGCCAATAAAAAATAAAGCCTCCATATAGGGGAATAAGACAGCTGAGTTAGTGATTAAGTGAGGGAGAAGATTCAAACTGCCAGGAACACTGAGTTGAGTGTTAGGGGTTCCACTAATTGGAAGTTCCAGGCAGGAGTAAAGGCTATTTGGAGAATTAATAATTGTACAACCTTGAGCATATTTGGAGAAACTCTGAGTTGAACCAGAGTAGAACCAGAGACAAAATGGCGGAAGATGTCAGGATAATTGGTGGTGATGACATCTCTGAATCAGAGGAGTATTAGGGCTTTTGTAGTGTCACCGCCCCCTCAAGTAGTCATTCATTTAAACCAATGAAAGGGAAACAGTACAAGGTCTAGTACATGGAGAAATAGTACAGCAGGAAGGCACTTGCCTTGCATGTGGCAACCCAAATTTGATGTCTGGCACCCCGTGTGGTTCCCTAAGCTCTGCCATTGATTCTTGGGCACAGATCTAGGAGTAGTCCCTGAACACTGCTAGGTGCGGCCCCCACAAGAACCCCCTTCCCAAAATTAAAAGGAAAAAGAGCACAAGGTCCCATTTAAACGGGTCGTTACTTAGGTGTATTCTGCAGGTTGGTTGTTGAGTTTTGACACCTGTTGCTTATTCTAGACTACTCCAAGCTCCCGAAGCCGAAGTCTCACATTGCTCCCCCATGGAACACCTAATTCTGCGTCTCCCTGTAGCCAGAGACACCTCATTGCGGGCGCCCCCGGCGTTGTCACAGTCACTCATCACAAGTCGCCTGCAGCTGCCCGAAGAGCCAAGAGTCAGTATTCCGGCCAGCTTCACGAAGTCAGAGAGGTAGGCTTTGCTCGCAGGCTTGTCGCTTCTGTACTCCAGGGTCCCGGGGACTTGAGGACTGTGGCCATTGATACACCATCTTCTCTTCCTTTGTGCCATTTCCATGACAGCCTTCAAATTTTGACCACAAAGCTTTCTCAGCCACAAAGCCTTCACAGTTGCTCCTGGTTTTCAAAACAAGATTTCCTGGGCCCTCAGTTAAGTAAGTTCTTAGGTGGCCTCTGGGAGAACTCATAAAGAAAAGAGAGCATACCTCCCAGAAATATGAGGCAATTGAGTCAGAGGCCAAGGAGAGTGTTGCATGGAGAAAAGAATATGGCTTGTGAATATGGAAGTTTATAGTTTGAGAGCAAGTCTTTGATACTTTGAACCTGAGCTTCTGGGTCTATAAAATAGAAGAGTCCAGGCTTTACCATTCTCTTTAGGGAGATACTGCTGATGATGCCCTAAGAAAAATCTTGGATTGCTGTACTTTGTGAAATTTGATGGTTAGAATTCGCATACCATAGCAAGCCAGAGAATTTCAGATCATTTACATCCATGTCCTTTTTTGCAACTAGTATTGAAATATATTGTATAAAAGTAAATGAAATTATCTTGGTTCACCCAGCCAACCTGTTAGCTAACTTGTGTCAAGTCCCAAGATTATCCTGCAGTTGACTTGGGGTAGACCCGTTGGAAATAGCCGTGCCTGTTGTATTAATTATTAAGTATAAAGTCCTGATGGTTCATGGTAGAAAATGAATGGTGAGGCCTTTCTCGGCCCAGCCCAGTGCCTGCAGCTTCCTTGGCCTGGTGGGACTGTAAGGTATCAGGGTGACAGTGAAGAAATGACCCACAGGCAGTCAAGTGAAGTCCAGGAGCTTTATTAAGGCCCTAAGCACCATGTGCATATCTCATATGCCTTCTAAGCTAACCAGCCTCTCTGCACCCAACCTGTGTCTCTTCTCTACCAGCTGCTTCTCTCTGCTCAGTCTTTTCTGCTCTCCCCCTGAGGCTGGTTACCAACCACAGACCCCTCCCATCCAGGTAAGAGAGACAAGTGCCTTTCCTCTGCACCTGGCCAGACTTCTAGAATAGAAAATGACTGCTGGTTTGTGTCAGCATAATTTTCATTTAATTCTTAGTCTGATTCTGGCCCATGTCAGAAAATCTGAGATAGACTTGGATTGGTAGTGCATCAGTAGGCACTTTCCTTGCATGCTTCTGACCTGGGTTTCATCCTCTGCACTTACAGTCCCCTGAAATCTACCATATTTTCCAGCGTATAAGACAACCCCCTAATTTTACAGTTAAAACATAGGTTTAGGCCTATATTTGCTGTATAAGACAGAATGTTCCTGTGCTGCAACTGTATCTTCCACACTGAGCCAATCACAACAAGCAAAGGTCCAAAGGTTATACTGTAATAGACGTCCTCTCTGACTCTGGCCAATCTGAACAGGCTTTTTACAGTGTAGATTCGGGTACAGAACACTGTATAATTTGCATGCATCAAAAGCCTGCTTGGGTTGGCTGAGTTAGAGAGGCGGTCCGAGCAGCCTGGCAGTGATTGGTGCAGGATCGAGTTGGAAAATTCGTTTTGTGGCAATATTCAGACAATTTTCCTTTAGCGGCATATTGAAACTTTTTTTTTTGGATATACTTGGCGTATAAGACGACCCCCGATTTTCGGTTGACTTTTTTTGTTTCAAAAGTCATCTTATACGCTAGAAAACATGGTAATACTTGAACACAGAGCCAGGAGTAAGTTCTGGACAAAACTAGGTCTGACCCTTCCTTACCTCCCAAAAAGAACTAGAAAAAGAAGGAAAAAAATCTGCAATCTTCTCAGTTAAATTTAAAGATACTAAGGAATGATACATTTTTATAGATATATATCAAATTTTCTTTGAATTAGCCCGAGTTTGAATTTTGTACTTGGGAGGGTAGTTTATATATTTACAATTTCCATAAACCTGTAAGAAATATCAAGGGGCTGGATAGAGCAAAGGGATTTTGGTCAACATGTTTGGACTCTTGGATTCAATTCCTTGTATAGTGAAGGAAAAGGTATTACAGAAAAAAATTATATATAATGTAGAATAGAATAATGGTATCCATGCCCCAACTCAAGCATTGTTGTTCTATCATGTTTCTTCTCACCACTTTTTTTTTTTGCTAGAGCATTTAAAGGAAATTTTAAATATTTTATTATTGCCAGTACATGCTTCAGTATTTATCTGAGAGATAAGGGCTTTAAAAAGTAATCTTAATAACATCTTGTCATTTTTATGTAAACCACATGGCAGGTATGTTTTGTAAGTAGTTGAAAGACTTTAACCTTTAAAAAGAAAAAGGCAAGTTCAAAGTTCCTGGTGTTTTGAGAGTTTAAGAACTTTTAAAATTGTAGTTACTATTAAATTACAAAGTTTTTACAATTGGATTTCAGACATGTAATGTTTCAACACTGATCCCTTGACCAGAATTCCCTTTCGTACACAATTCTCTGTCCCTCCCTTTCCCCCAATAAGCTGGTTATGTTCTTACTGCCAACCTGGGTTTGATCCCCAGCACCACAAATGGTTTCCATGAGCCCTGCCATGGATCCTTGAGCAGAGCCAGGAGTAAGCCTTGAATACTGTGAGTGTGATCACCCCTAAGAACATTTAAAATAAAATAAAAATTATAATAGAAGACTTGGAAAGTGAAAAAGCAGGGGTTGATGGTTGATGCATTTTGTGATAATGGTCTAAATTACAACTGTGTCATATCAGCTTGACATCAAGCTGATCTTTGGAATTGATTCAATACATTGCCCAAATTTTACCTGCCTTCAGTTTTTGAGTCTTAAAAATAACAAAGACATGTTCTCTGGGAGTATTCTCTGGTATTAAAGCAAAAAAACCTTAATTCATCAATGCATAATGACAGTGGGGATGCATATGAGAGATGTGTGAGGTACATTTTCTCTGCAAATATCAGTGTGTAATTACATAGAATATCATGTAATAGTAAGGGATAACCATCCTTTATATGAAACAACGCTGAATGACATGTATGTAAAGTAGATAATGCAAAGGAGATAATGTATGTAAAGTGTGCATTGTAAAACAAGTTTGAGGGGGCCCGGAGAGATAGCACAGCGGCGTTTGCCTTGCAAGCAGCCGATCCAGGACCAAAGGTGGTTGGTTCGAATCCCGGTGTCCCATATGGTCCCTCCTGCCTGCCAGGAGCTATTTCTGAGCAGACAGCCAGGAGTAACCCCTTAGCACCACTGGGTGTGGCCCAAAATCCAAAAACCAAAAACCAAAAAAAAAAAACAAGTCTGAGGAAGGAAGTCAGAATTACCTTATATCAAACCCACTTTTAAGTAATCACTGAAAAACCTTTCAACGAGTTTATTTCTAGCAGAAAAAAAGTGATGTTACATAAAAAGACACAAAATTATGTGTATATTATGATACATAATTACAAATAATGGGTATTATTAAATAATTACATACATGCTGCTTTTTATTGATAATATTTTCTCTTCACTTCTATATATGGGAGAAATTGTTGTTTCCCATGGAGTTTGTTTTGTTATGTGAAAAATTCAGTGAAATGTCTCCAGAGCTATATATATTTAACTTTATATTTTTTTTACTCCTGAGAAACAGAATATCTCTAGATGATTAATTTCTATCTACCTTTCTTCCTGAAAATTAGTTTGAAGAGGCTGGAGTGATAGTAAAGCAGGTAAGAGTGTTTACAGCTGACTTGGGTTCAATCCCTGGAATGCTACATGATTCCCCAAGCACTGTCGTGAGTGCTTGGAGTAATTAGGAGTAATCCTTAAGCATTGCTGGATGTGGCCCCCAAACTAAAATAAATTTAGTTTTAAGTGGAGTTGTGTTGCAAGTCAGCCCCTGAAGAGGTTGACTGATGGAGGGATGTAGGATGAGGCCTTTCTCTTCCAGCTCGGAGCACGAGTCTGCCACCCTGTCTAGCTGACGGTTCTGAGGTGAAATGGTGGGTAAAGAGCTCGCAGACAGTCAGGCTCGTGGAAATATTAGCTTTATTCGGTGGACAAGACTGAAGTCCAAAGACTCAGCTTCAGTTCCAGCCAAAAAGCCTCGACCTTCCACAGACCCTTGTTTTTATCCCCCAGAATCAGGTACCACCCAATGGTGGGATCAGATACCAACCAATGGTGGAAGCAGAATCAGGTACTACCCTAGGGTGGGGGCAGAATGCCAGGTCACACCCTAGGGTAGGGCACAATCACCAATCAGGTTAGGGTGAGTAACATAGTAATCCCCTAAAATATTTACATACAAAAAATATTTACATACACAACAGAGTTGTTGAGATCCTTGTAGAAACATTGGTATCTGGGGATTGTGAGTGTGGTACACCTCCAAAGGAAGAGTGGAGAAGTTTTGAATCCCTAAAGTTATGTCCTACTTTTTTTCTGATTGTCATTATATGATATAGTCAAGTGGAGCTTGTGAACTCTCAGAGGAAATTTCACCCATCTCAGAAAGCTCTGCCATTTTAAAAGTATATTAATTTTAGAGTCTAAGGGCCTCTGTGTTTATCTGCAAAATAATCAGAAGAAATGGAGTAGCATTTTTAACCCAGGTGCCTAGGGAAGATAAACTTAGGACCATAGAAGCTGCAGCGAAAACCATCATCTATAAGACAGATGTGCCTGAATATCTGAAGAATACAAGAAAAATGGCCCAGTCAAAGGCAATAAGATAAACATTAGATGGAATGCCTCAGCCTATGAGGAAATCATAGAATAGTTTAAAAGATGAAATGGTGAGCATAGAAAGTATAAGGAATTGAGATGCCAGAGTCAGGATCCAAAGTTCTTTCTGAAAGTGGTTGGGAGAAATGGAAATAGACAATTTGAAATACTTTATCACTGTGAGGAACCTGGATAGTTTCAGCATTTCCCAAAACATAAGTGAAGACTGCTTTGTCTATCAACTTCCCAGAAATGATCATAACCCATTATTATGGGATTGTTAATAAGTGTTGGCACTTATTGAGTGCTGGGTAAATAGTAAGTAAATACAAGCAAAGCTGTGCATTGCCACAAATTCAGAAATTCCCTGTTGAAAACTACGAGGACTGGAATATGTAGATAGAATTGGAAGTTTCCAGAAAAAAACTCAGTTGGCAGTTATTACTAAAAACTTGATTTTACACATAACATTATGGAATGACTAAACAATAATATGCTTAGCACAGGGGAGTGCCTATCTAGCAGTTCAAACTAGAAGTTGTGTTATTGTTATTAGTATTGTCTGCATATGTGATATAAAAGTCAAGACATGTACTAATATACATTTTTTCTATCTTAAGTTCAGAGATTGAGAACAGTGGTTCCAAAATTTTAGATTTAACATATGAACTGAAATTTAGAATTTGGAGAACAACACAGTATCGCCAATTTTACTTTTATTTATTTTACTTTATTTTTTTGGTTTTGAGGCCACACCTGGTGATGCTCAGGGCTCCTGGCTCTGTGCTCAGAAATCGCTCCTGGTAGGCTTGGGGACCACTTTGGATGCCAGGAATTGAACCCAGGTCCGTCCTGGGTCAGCCACATGCAAGACAAACACTCTACAACTGTGCTATCTCTCTGGCCCCGATATTGCCAGTTTTAAATTTGACCCATAGAGACATTTAAATAGCCCACTGACAATCTTTGCTTACTGCCATTTTTGAAATTTTTTTCTCGTTGGTTTTTGGGCCACACCTGACTGTGCACAAAGCTTACTTTTGGTCCTATGTTAAGGGATCACTCTTGGTAGGACTTGGGGACCATATGTGATTCTGGGGATCGAACTTGAGTCATCTGCATTCAAGGAAAGTGCTTAAAAGCATTTCTTAATGCCTAGCCATCTCGCCTCTCCTCCCCAGGCCCCCCCAAAATCAGAATTTAGGGTCATTGATTACATGAGGACATTTAATCTAATTAAAAACTTGCTACAGTTCTTTGATTTTTAGTATTTTATCTGGGCTTGGAAAATTCTTTCATCTATATCTGTTAGCCCAGGAATCTGATTTAAATCACTGCTTGCCACTGGGCTCTGGCTTCTGGGGTGGGGGGGACTGCTGCCCACCTGCCCCATTGCTGCCTCCTCTCCTCCTAATTCATACTCTGTCTCAAGGAGCCCCCTGTTCGCCCTGAGAGCACTTTATCCTGTCCTCCAACCCGTTCTTTCCCACAGGAGAAAGGCTGAGTACAGGCATCTGCTTCTCAACCTCCTGCCCTCAGCAATCTTGTATTCACTAGCTCCCTCTATTGGCAACTACACTGATTGCCTAAGAGAACTTTCTGCAGTCTTTCCCTACTACTTATATGGGGCTATAGAACCCCGACTTGAGATGAATTGTAAATGCATCATGCTAGGTTGTAAAGACCTAGTGTAGAATTAGGAAAAATGTTTACCTGGTGTTTCAATAATTTGTGAGCAAATAGTTTTGTTTGTTTGCGTGTTTGGGGGCCACACCCTGCAGTTCTTTAGGGCTTGATCTTGGGTGCTTACTCCTGTCTCTTCATTCAGGGGTCACTCGTAGGAGGCTCAAGAGGATGCAATGATTTTCTCTTCATGGGTTTCTCTCTTCTCAGTCTCACATGGGATTCTCTTGTCTCTCTTTTTCTCTCAGATGTGCATGGAATTCCTCTCATGTTTCCTAAATGAACTAGTCAAATAGCTTATTTGATTAAGTAAAACTGTTTTAGTTAAAAAAAAAAAAAAAACCATAAAATCCCAAACAAAACAAACGTATTATCTCTTCTCAGGAGGCTGGATTCTGACATGATAGTATGGGAGGGTTTGTTCCTTTTGAGAGTTCAGAGGGAGGATATGCCTTGAGTATTCTGGCCCTTCTCCCATCTTCCAGGCATGTTTGGCCTTCTTGGGTGGTAGAGGCATCTTCCTTTGATACTGACGATCCTTTCTCCCCGCATGTCTCTGTCTCTGTCGTTTTGTAACTTGACTTAGAACTCATTTGTGTCGAGCACAGTCTTATCTTAACCAACTACGTCTGCTGTGCCCTCTCTCCAAATTAGGTCCCATTTCAAACTTCTGGGGTATGAAAAAAAAAATACCAGAAACAAAGAATAAGATTAATATGCTAAGACAAAAGAAATGAAAGTCAAGAGGACTGTCCATGGTAGGAAGCTTGCCAGAAAGGGGGAATGTGCAGGTGGGAATGTAGTTAGGACAGAGGAGGAACAACTATGACAATGATAATTGGAAATGATCACTTTGGACAAGAACTGGGTGCTGAAAGGAGGTAAAGTAATATGCATGATACCTTTCAGTAACAGTATTGCAAACCATGGTGTCTAAAAGGGAATAAAAGGAAGGGGAAGAGAAGACAGAGATAATGGTGCCATACAGGCAGGCTATGGGGTGCAAAGGGGGTACAGCAAGGACGGGAGGGGACACTGGTTGACAGAAATGTACATTGATGAAAGGTTCTGCTCAACCATTTTTAACTTACTATCTTACATTTTTTTTAACATTTTTCATCTGTATCTCTCATTTTTTAAAAACTATCGCATGATGGTTCAATAAAAAAAAAGTGATAGAATTTCCTTCTGAAAGTTATTTTCCCTCCATTCATTTCCAGACATCATTATTCTCCCTGATGCTGTATAGTGTCAGAAAATATGCTATAAAAAATATTTCTGTGCTTTTGTTTTTGGGACACACCTGGTATTGCTCAGAGCTTATTTCTGACTCTATGTGCAGGGACCACTCCTGATGGGTTCGGGGAACCATATGGGAAGCTGGGGATCACATTTGGTCCCCTACATACTAGGCATTTACCCTACCCACTGCTCTATCAGTATGGCCCAATATTTCTGTACTTTTTCATATCATGTATTTCTTATGGTTTATAGTGATCCAAATATAAATCATACATTGGAGGATTTATAGTGGTATTCTGGCAGGTATTGAATTAAAAAACAAACAAACTTAAATAGAAACTTCTCCCCTGTATTTCGGAAGGAAAAATAATTTAGTACAAATTTTAACTTCACATAAAATAATTGTCTTTTTGATATGCTATTAGGGAAATCTTTTCTGGATTTTTTTTTTTGTTTGTTTACTTGTTTCTCGTATAACTGTTCCTGCGGGCCTGCAGAATAAATTTCTATCCACTTCACACTCAGGAGAGAGAAGGTGAGGTGATGATTTGTCACTGACAGAGAAATTATCACAGTAAGGCATGTTATTTAGAATTTACTAACATTTGGGCACATAAATCACCATAGTAATACTCTTAATTACATAGCGCCCTTCATTTGCAATTCTGAAAAGAATTTATAGGCCAACTTGTGAAGTGTGACAGTGAATTAAGCTCTGTGCTCAGAGTATATTGTTGCAGATGACTGAAGAACCCAAATTTGCTCAGGAAAACAGTATGGAGATTTCTCAGAAACCACGAACATAGAGCTTTCTTACCACCCAGCAATTTCACTTCTTGGCTATCTACTCAGAAACACAAAAATCACTAACCCAAACAGATATAAGCACACCCATGCTCATCACAGTGCCAGGATATGAAAACAACCCAAATGTTGGAAGATCAACACGTGGATAAAGAAGCTGTGGTATACATCCACAGTAGAATATTTTGTAGCTATAAGAAAAAAATGAAATCATACAATTTGCTGCAACTTGGATGGAACTGGAAGGCATCATGCTGGGTGAAATAAGTTAGAAGGAGAGCAACACTGAATGATCTCATTCTTTTTTTTTTCTTTTTTTTGGGGGGGGTTTGGGTCACACCTGGTGGTGTTCAGGGGTTACACTCCTGGCTCTCTGCTCAGAAATAGCTCCTGGCAGGCACGGGGGACCATATGGGACACCGGGATTCGAACCAACCACCTTTGGTCCTGGATTGGCTGCTTGCAAGGCAAACACCCCTGTGCTATCTCTCCGGGCCGGAATGATCTCATTCTTCTGTGGTGTTTCAGGTAAAGACAATATCAAAACAGGGCTACAGACAGTATCAATTGATACCAGATTCTAGGTGCTGGAGTACAAACTGAGAACACCAGATTGGGAGGGAAATAGATGGATAGGATATAGTCCAACACCATCATTTACTTTGGTGGTAGGGAGGTAAGAAAATGATGTATATCAAGGTCATACATATCTGCACCAGGCTGGAGAGATAAGATAGCAGGTAGGGTGTTTGCCATGCACACGGCTGATCCAGGTTTGATCCCCAGTATCCCAAATGGTCCTTTGAATAGTGTGAGGGGTAATTCTTGAATAGAGAGAACAACCCCTGAGCATTGCCTGGTGTGAGCCCAAATCAAAACAAAATAAAAAAAATAAATGTCTGTAAAATCACTCCATGTGCCATATCTCCAATCGAAGGTGAACAAATCTGAATAAGGGTCATGCATAGAATAATCCCAACCAGGCTAAGGGTGAAATACATGTAGTCTGGCAATCTTCTACCTTAGATAAAGATCACTGCCTGCCAGACTGCTGTTTTATTGAGCACAGAGACCACCCCTGGGTGGGGCAGTAAAGCCAATGTAAGGACAGATAGCTTAGGCTATCCTGAGCCAGTCCCACCCAGGTTTACAAGTAAAGCAATCTCTGTTTTGGGGTAAATCAAGTTGTAAACAAACATACAAAGGAACCAGGGATGATCTTTGTTTTAGGTAAAATAAGGTGTAACCTAACAAATGTCTACATCATTATAAGCATACTGTTTTTTTAAACTATAATAATTTAAAAAGTGAAAATTAATAATAGAACCTGAAGTGATCAGTGGGCCTGGTGCTTGGTTGCATTCAGTCCATGAAATAATCTGCCACTTGAGATCCACAGTCCTTGCTTTGTATGGAAGTAATGTTTTGGCTGATGCTGGCTTTTAGCAAATATGCAGTGTCAGATTTAGAAGCTACATATGTGTCTGTAGCACTGTTAGGAACCAAATGCTGACAAGATCTTTCTGAGTCTCATCTCAGCGTGTGTGTGTGTGTGTGTGTGTGTGTGTGTGTGTGTATGTGTGTGTGTGTGTGTGGACAACTTAGATTTAGAAACAGTCTTGTTTTCACAAGACCATCTATTTTTTTTGTTTGTTTGTTTTTTTGGGGGGTCACACCCAGCAGCTCTCAGTGGTTACTCTTGACTGCACTTAGAAATTGTTCCTGGGTTGGGGGACCATATAGGATGCTGGGAATCGAACTTGGCTTCTGTCCTGGGTTGGCCGCATGCGAGGCAAACGCCTTACTGTTGTGCTATCTCTCCAGCCCCATAATCCTATTTTTTTTATACATACTATCTGGGATGTATAAACTTGCTTCTGTTCATCATACAAGAATTCTCTTTTGAG
Source organism: Suncus etruscus (assembly GCF_024139225.1). Taxonomy (NCBI): domain Eukaryota; kingdom Metazoa; phylum Chordata; class Mammalia; order Eulipotyphla; family Soricidae; genus Suncus; species Suncus etruscus. Next base: position 8,564,019 of record NC_064867.1, read on the forward strand.
TTGTGTCTACAGAATGCCCTTTTGTGTGACTACACCAGAAGCTACACATTTCAAAGACTTCTTTTGTGGAAGTCTGCTCCAGTTCTTCATCTTCTGTATGATCATGGGACACAATCATCACAGGACACTTGCTTAGGCTTTCCTTGATGGCCACAGTGGTACACTTCTCTCTGCACACTGATCTGGATGAACTGTTTGGAGGTAGCTGTTTGGACCAGCTACGCCTTTGCCTGGATCTCCATATTCCTGTTCAGGAGACTCCCTTCCCAAGCTTCTGTTTCAAGTCTTTTCAGAGGCATAGGTTGGTTTTAGAATCTCTGGTGTGTGTGTGTGTGTGTGTGTGTGTGTGTGTGTTGTGTGTGTGTGTGTGTGTGTGTGAGAGAGAGAGAGAGAGAGAGAGAGAGAGAGAGAGAGAGAGAGAGAATGTTTCCCAATATAATTGATGGAATAGTCACTTTCCTCTCCTGTCAAGCCACTGCCCCTGAAATGCATTCTGTCTTACTCTCTCATCTACCCCTTCCTTCTCTTTCATTAACATTCATCTTTGTTGTTGTTGTTGTTTTTGTTGGCCATACTCAGTGGTGCTCAGGGGTTACTCCTGGCTCTATGCAGTTTCTTGCTCAGAAATCGTTCCTGGCAGGTGCGAGCGACCACTATATGGGATGCCAAAGATTGGTCCTGGGTCTGTCATGTGTAAGGCAAATGCCCTACCACTGTGCTATCACTCTGGCTCCAATTTTCAGCTTTTCATAGACTGGAATCATCATGTTTTTGTTGTTGTTGCTCTAATATGTGGGTAGGCCATAGTGCCCTAACCCAGTGGTCGGCAACCTGTGGCTCGCAAGCCACATGTGGCTCTTTATACTTTTTTTATTTTATTTAAACACCTTGATTACATACATGATTGTGTTTGGGTTTCAGTCATGTAAAGAACACCCCCCATCACCAGTGCAACATTCCCATCACCAATGTCCCAAGTTTCCCTCCTCCCCACCCGACCCCCGCCTGTACTCTAAACAGGCTCTCCATTTCCCTCATACATTTTCATTATTAGGACAGTTCAAAATGTAGTTATTTCTCTAACTTCTTTATACTTTTAATTTGGCTCTTCTGTGTGCTGGGCGGCCGCTCCAGGAGTCAGGACTCTGCTCCTAGCCTCTGTCAGTGTGCACCCTGTGTGGCTCTCAAAATAAATTTCAAACGTGGTTTTGGTGAGATTTGGCTCAGAAAAAAAAAGTTGCCAACCACTGCCCTAACCAACCCCAACCATAACCTACCTCAATGCCTTCAGCCAAATACCAATGCATGAATGCTCATTTGGGAAACACCAGGTTGAACTTATAGTTGAACTCCCAGGCCTCTACGATGGCTGTGATGTTACTTGGGATGCAAAGTGGCCACTGTGCTATGGCTGAGTCTCCTCCAGACTCTGCTGTGGGAAGTTGAGAGTTGGTGTCAACATTGAATCTGGTGGAATGCCAGTCCACAAAACGAATATTGCGCTTGACCTTGGGGTTTTTTTTTTTTTTTTTTTTTGGTTTTTGGGCCACACCCAGCATTGCTCAGGGGTTACTCCTGGCTGTCTGCTCAGAAATAGCTCCTGGCAGGCACGGGGGACCATATGGGACACCGGGATTCGAACCAACCGCCTTTGGTCCTGAATCGGCTGCTTGCAAGGCAAATGCTGCTGTGCTATCTCTCCGGTCCCTGACCTTGGGATTAATACTCACTTCTTTGCATATCACATTTCCACAATAGAACATACAGCAAGTGTTGCATGTGCCATGTAAAGATCACATTTAATTATCTGATTACAAGGTGTAAATGAGTGACTTCCTTTCACCCACTCCTGAGTGGCAGTTCTTCAGGGCCTGCTTTTCTATTTATTTTTTAAAGGGAGGGAATATGAGTGTTGGACCACACATGACAGTACCCAGGGGCTATTTTTTGCTGTCAGGAGGAGTAAATGCAGGTAGTGAGTACATTGAGGATCATATGAAGTGCTGGGAATGTGAACTGGGAAGGCAAGGGTCTTTTTCTTTTCTTTTTTTGTGGGGAGCAGGAGGGAATGGGATAATACACACCTGGCAGTACTGAGGTCTTACTCTTGGCCCTGCAGTCATGGATCACTCCTGGCAGGTGGGGGAGATTATATGGAATGCTGGGATTGAACCTGGGCCCCTTCATACAAGGCATGCACCCTACTTGATCTAGTCACTGTCCATCTTCCCAAGTGCAAGTACCTTACCTCCTGTATTAGCTCTTTGGCTTCAGCTTGTCTAGTTCTTAAAATTGAAAGGAAAAAGAAATAAAACAACAACTCTGGCTGCCACCTCCCTATTGACATTTTTCCCCTTTAAAAGTTGGCTTCACTTATACATTACTTATTGACATCTGGGTGATATTATTTCCATAATAGGCTCATCATTCCTCCTGCATATTCTTTAAAGTTGTGTGTCTCTCAGGAGCATTTTCAAACATATAGATCCTACATGCTCCCTTCAATTGCTTAAAAGTTTTATCTCTATTATTGCTAATGCAGATGGAATTTTCTTCCCATTTCAATTTTTTTGGGTGACATAAATAGGGAGGTTATTGTTTTCTGCAGGTAGAATTTATTCTACTGAGTCTGAATATATTCTTATTGTTCATCATAGTTTGTTGCTGGTTTTCTTGGGTTTTGCAGATAGGCAGTCTTGTCTGCTGCATCTAGAATTATAGCCTCTGCCCATCCCTTCTAATACAAAATAATGAATAATTTGCCCCCCAAAATAATGGTAAGTAGCAGTGATAACTATGTGTCTCCTAGTCCTGAAAATAGTTTCCAATTTGCCCATTAAGCTCTGTGTATATCTGTTTATATATATGTACACATATATTATATAATCTAAGGTAATGATAAACATTAAAATATATTGAATTTTTATATGAGGGCCAGAGAGATAGCTAAAGGAGCTGAACAAATGCTTTATCTACCTACCTACCTATGTAGGTATTTCTTTATGTTTGCAATTTTGGGCCACATCTGCACATCTGGCAGTGCTCAGAGGTTACTTCTTTATCTGTGCTCTGTACAGAGTTCACTCCTGGCAGACTGTGGGGGGGGGGGATGCCAGGGATCAAAATGGGTCAGCAGCATGAGAAGCAATTACCCATCCTGCTATACTATGGCTCTGGCCCCTGAGGACCTGCTTTAAATGCCAGAGGTCAGGTACAATCCACAGGCCCACGTAGTCTCCTGAGCACAGAGCTGGGAGGAGCCCCCAATTCCTGCTGGATGTAGGAATCCTCCATTTTTTATTCAAAAAAAAGTAGGAAAGAACCTCTTGTTCACTGTTAATTGTTATTGCAAGTCTGCAGTACTCAGTGGCACTAGGTCTGAGGACGAGGAAAATTAACAGATGAGGAAACTCAGTATCTAGTGCACAGGCAGGAACAGAAGCAAGAAATGGATAGGTGTTGGGTTCTGTGAAGCAGAGCAAGGAAAGGGTTCAAGAGGAATGGGGGAAAGTCTTGCTGTCGTCCCCCCCCCCTTTTTTTTTTTATTAATTTGCCTTTTTTTTTTGGTTTTTGGGCCACATCCGGTTATGCTCAGGGGTCACTCCTGGCTCTGTGCTCAGAAGTCGCTCCTGGCTTGGAGGACCATATGGGACGCCAGAGGGATTGAACAGGGGTCGGTCCTAGGTTGGTGCTTGCAAGGCAGATGCCCTACCACTTGTGTTACTGTTCCAGCCTTTGCTTTTTAATTTACCACTTGTGATAGAAGAGCTCTTTTTCAAGACCCCAAGCCCATAACCTTCTCTTTGCCCTGGCCCCACCTCTTGACATGCACCCCTCACCCAGTCCTGCCACGGGAATGTGGCAAACCCTGTGATTGATTTGCTCAGAGTGCTCTGGTGACTATTTGCTTGTTCTCCTATTATTTCCAGGACACTGATTGTTTAAGAAATGAACCAAATGTGCTGGAGAGCAGGGTGATTTATCACCTTGGATAAAGATACAGTTGCTAAGGCAACTGTCTGTATTCTGGGGTACCAAAATTAGCAAATGTGATACCTGATGGCATCTTGGCATCCGTATGAACTTCCCGGGCCACCTGCGCTCCTGTTCTGGGCAGCTATGTTCCCTGTTTTTTCTTTCTTGGCTGCAAGAATGAGTGCCTCTGCTGCTACACACACACACACACACACACACACACACACACACACACACACACACACACACACACACACACACACACACCCCACTATCAAACCACCAACCTCCTGTGAACCCATCAATCCCTGGGATGGTAGGAGTGAATCAAGTTAGCTTCTCAGGGCAATTGTGAAACCTTCTTTTCTAGGGTGCCCTGGCTCACATCTTGAATGAGATCAGGCTCAGTGTAGCCAGTTGCTCAACTCACAAAATCCAGAGGGAAGTAGGACCTCTGTCAGTTCCCCCATCCTCTGAGTATTCTTTTCTATAAAAATACAGGGCCATTGTGGCCTGAATGATAGCACAGTAGTAGGGCAGTTGCCTTGCATGCAGTCAACCAGGGATTGACTGGGTTCAATCCCCGGAATCCCATATGGTCCCCTGAGCCTGCCAAGAGCAATTTCTGAGTACAAAGCCAGGAGTAACCCCTGAGCACACACACACCCATATACAGGGTCATTGATAATTCCACAGCTCCTGACCCAGCTCCTGACCCAGCATCTGTATTCTAATTCCTAAAAATGATCTAGTTTCTAAATTTTTCCTCTCTAAGTTTCTTTTCTTTCTTGTCGAGCTTGGCTTTACATTTCTCCAAGGCACCTCTCACCATCTCCAACATGATTATGGCCCCATCACTGTGTCTGCTTGCCCTACAGGCATGAAAGTGCATATTTGGATATATGAAACTATTTGAAAGTACTGATGGATAGAGGCAGAGAAACAACAGTATAGTAGGTGGGGTACTTGACTTGCACATGGTCAACCTGAGTATGATCTCTGGCACTGCATATCGTCCTCTGTCCCCTGAGCCCTTCACAGGTGATCCCCAAATACTTACAGGTATAACCCCTAAATAAAAAAATAAAGTAAGGCACAGGTGGATTTTTCAGGGTACCTACAGCTTGACTATGGTCTGTAGACTACCTATGGCTATGGGTTTGACCTAATTTCTTATTTTTTATCCATACCATCTCACTCCCCACTCTTCCTTATACAAGTCAAGACATACCCATTTCAGGATCATTTTGCTCACTGTTCCTCATTATGCCATCCACAGATTTTTCTTGACCATATTTCAGGCTGCACTACTTGTCCAATTGTTCTTTGCCTCTTGCCTTATATTTTTAACTACACTTGCCACTCTGGTATCATCTGCCTTTGTGCCATGTGTATTTGTTCCTTGTAGGTGTCTGTCCCACCATTCATTGGAGAGTTCTGTCTTCTCACCTATAGAACCAAGATCTGTGCTTAGTGGCTGCTAGTTGAAAGATGGGTGACCTTTGGTGGTGGAGTGTGAGTGAACTAACAGAAGGGGAGAAAAGCAAAGGAAGTTGCATTACCAGAATTCTTAGTCTTATGGTTGAGGTTGAGTTCCTTTCAGGATTTGGAAGGTTTGGATTTTTTTAACCACACCATGTAGTGTTCAGTGGCTGCTCCTGGCTTGGTGCTTGAGGATCATGCAGTGCTAGGGATTTAATCCAGGCCCCCAATATGTGCTCAACTAGTTGAGTTATAATTCTGGACCCTCTTTACAGTTATTTTTGGAAGATATCAGGTGAGTGGGGAAGAAGGCTTTCAGGAGACAGTTCTGATCAAGTAGAAAAGGGTGCCTGGGACTTAGCTGCTGGCTCTGACTCCTGGTAGATAGAGTAGGGTGTCTCAAGGACTGAAGGGAGGGTCCAGGACCTAGGAATGGGGGCTCCCCTATCCTCATGGTGCTAGAGGAGATGAAAGAGGGAGACTCCAAAAGGATACAGCTCTATGGTTAGGAGTGCTGCCCGGTGGCTGGGCAATTCTCTATACCTGCCACTTAGCAAAGCTTTGTTCGTATGTGGATTGCTGCTTGTCCTATTATGCCAATGAGCTACAGGGCCTAGATTTTTTAGCAGACACGTGCTCAAGAACAGCCATTTATTAAATACATGAGATGATAGGACACAAATCATGTCTGCTGCCTGCACGCTTGGTGGTCTTGTGAGAACGAGACGTTTGAAGCAGTTGGCAATGGCCTGCCTACTTTTCCTTCAGCTCACAATGGAAGTTGTTGGCTGTCTTTCACAGGGGTTTTTTGGAAGTTTCCCCTGTGAGCAGTGGGGGGCGGGGGAGCACAGCCAGGATTAGCCAGTGTTCAGAGACTTGCCTGCCAGGTTGGCCACCTGCAGGGGCCTGTGTGAGGGGTGATTGTGGTCCCCGAAAACAGGCACATATCTGACGTCTTGGAAGATTTGACTTGTGTGTTAAAGGTTCATTCCAAGAAAAGGAGTGTGAAATACCTTGAATGAAATTACTTGCATGGTTTATTATTTTGGGAGGGTCGGAGTGGGGGATGGAGTTGAACTACATCATGTGGGGATTGTACCTGAGTTGACTGAGCACAAGGCAAGAGCCCTACTCGCTCTGGCCCAAAGGCTGGCACTGTTAGAATCTAAGATTTAGAATCAACTGTAACCTAAATGTTGTGAGAATATGATGGGCCTTTGCTTAGAAATAATATCAGAGATAACATTGCTTTGGCTTCTGTACTCTGCTTGCTTAAGGAAGTTAACTGCTATAAATCTGGTTTTGCTATGAGCAAGAGCAGCCATGAAGCCATGACAGGTTGCAGTTTTAAGGTAGAAAGACTAGGCCCAGAAGTGAAAAGCTAGTTCCTGGAACCAGATCCTAGGAGTAAATGCCAGGAAATACAGCCATAAAAGGCTAAACAGCAGCTAACAGATGGCCAGATAATACCGTACTCTAGGTTTAGGGGTTACAGCCCACCCAGCTGTCTGTCTGATGCTACATTTGAACTACAACCAATCCTAGCCCAACCTTGTACTAAGGACCAATAATTTTATTTTATTTTATTTTATTTTATTTTATTTATTTTTGGGGGGGGGCACACCCGGTGGTGCTCAGGGGTTACTCCTGGCTGTCTGCTCAGAAATAGCTCCTGGCAGGCACGGGGGACCATATGGGACACTGGGATTCGAACCAACCACCTTTGGTCCTGGATCGGCTGTTTGCAAGGCAAATGCCGCTGTGCTATCTCTCCAGCCCGGACCAATAATTTTAAAGACCAACTACGCTGAGGCGTGAATCCCCTAGACTGAGCCTTGGTACCCTTTAAAATTGCCATGTAAGTCATTTTCAGGATCCCAGCATGCGGGAATAAACTCCTTTGTACTGCCTGTCTCCCTGGTGGTCTTTTGGGTAGCAGATCCTGAGTTCTAGACTTAACAGTACCTTTAGTTTTATTCTCAAGCCCTTTGAGAATCCCTGGTCTTCTTTTTCTTCTTTCTTTTTTTTTTCTCTAATTAATTAGCTATCACTTTGTGAAATTGAACTTGTCACTAGACTTGCCATCTCTGCTACTGGCTTGCTGTGTGAGCGAGCTTTCAGCCTCCTCCTGATTCATTTTCTTAATCTACAAAATGGTGATAATAACCAAAAATGTACATAGGATTATAAGCACACTTGGTTAATATGTATTGGGTTAGGTTCATCTAGAATAAAATATATAGTCATGATTCTGCTCTTATCAGTAAATAATTGGGCAAACACCACACTAGTAATTGTGCTTGCTAGAAATGTCAGTAGATGGAGCTGAGGAACTAATTCAGGGGCTTATGTACTTGCCTTGCATATGACTAACCTGATTTGATCCCTGACACCATATAGGGACCCTAGAATTAGATTCTGGGTCAGAAATTTAGAAAAAGAAATTGGAAGGAAAATGTAAAATCAACAAGATACTTAGATTTATATGATAGTATTGTATCTGAGTTTGTTCTTTTTTTTTTTTTAATCATGTACCATTTGTTTTAGTGCCATACCCAATAGGTCTCAGTGCTTAATCCTGGCTCTCTGCTCAGGGATCACACCTAGTGATGCTCAAGGAACCATATGAAGCAGTAGTGACTGAAACTAGTTGGCTGAATGCCAGGCAAGTGCCTTACCCCTATTATTATCTCTCTGGCCCCAGATGCCACTTTTATCTAAATGATGGGAAGGTAATTAAGGGGGAGGTGGGTACAGAGCAAGTGCAAACATTTTGCATCTCTTTGTAATTATTTCCAAATATATTCTATAATAATGTATTATGCCCTAGCATCACAGGATTGCTCCTGTGACTTCAAGGCCCCCGGGGCACTGATTGGGAGCTCCCCATGCTTCAGGGCATTCATTATACCTGTGACACATGTGACAGAATGCTTGGAGTCTCACCCATCTCTTGCTGAAGAGCACATCACTGCTTTCCTTGGGATGGAAGGTTAGCGATGGAGGAAGATTACTGGATGACCTTGGCTGGCTGTCATCTCCTGGAATGAGAGGGGCCAGAAATGTCCTTTGATTCAATGGTTTTGCTTAGAAGAGAGTCAGGACCATTACATTTTTCTTTCTTAAAACTGTCTTTGAAAATGGTGGGCCCGGAGAGATAGCACAGTGGCGTTTGCCTTGCAAGCAGCGGATCCAGGACCAAAGGTGGTTGGTTCGAATCCCGGTGTCCCATATGGTCCCGTGCCTGCCAGGAGCTATTTCTGAGCAGACAGCCAGGAGTAACCCCTGAGCAATGCCGGGTGTGGCCCAAAAACCAAAAAAAAAAAAAAAAAAAAAAGAAAGAAAGAAAAAAAAGAAAAAGAAAGAAAATGGCATACTTTGGTGTTAGCTAATGATTAACAGTATTTTATGATTTTGAAAATGACTGTTTAGGCTTGTTATGGTTTTAGTAGATGAAATGAGTTTATTAGTAAGGCTCTATCAGTGACACTCCCCAAATCCCATAGTCTAAGTAGGGCTGGAGTTTGTTCTTCTCTCTTATAACTTACCAGGTAAGTGGACTTCGGATCATCAGCATAGGCTATTATTACCCAGGTTGGCCTCAGTGACTCCATCAGTAGGAAGAAGGAAAGAAAGAGTGAGACATGTGCTGCTAATATTTGGAATAGTTAGTTGGAGAGTTCATAGGGGCAAGAATTGGCTATACCAGACCCCTCTGAATCCCAGGCATCAATTAGTGCCTGACCTAGACTTAGGAATGAGGCTGCCATTACAAAGTACAAAATGACAGTGGATGTTGGGGATCAGAGCAGTCTCTTGCCCTGAGTAGCTTCTGATATCTTTGTAGAGGACAGCCAAGTAAGTCCTCACTGAGAAGCTTGAGACACATTTCTTGCAGGTTTAAGTCAGCTCTTGCGAGCTATCAGGAAATGGGAGGTGTAAGCTCCAATGAGCTGGGGTGAGAGTTTGCTGAATTTGCCTCCCTCTGTGGCATCTCCTCACACCAAGGCAGCAAGGGTCTCTGTAGCCCTCTGGGACTCAGCAGGATTTCTTCCCTCCCTACCTCAAGCACTTGAAGGAGCAGAACAAGCGGAAGGGAATCTGATGCCTGGAGAGTATTTCGAGCTGGGAGAGCAAGATCATGCTCTGAGAGTGGGGAAAATGCACGTCTATTCAGTCCTTCTTTGCAATGGTGTCAGCAGCAGCAATTTCTGTAGAAAATTTGGGAGACTTAGGAATAACTGTAGTCACATGACTATGCTGGGTGCTATCCAGGCAGCCTTACATGGACCATTCAGTTCCACATAGAGATTCTTTGTCTTATGCCCTTAGGAAGTTACTGCATCATATGTCTGACACTGACCATCTAGGGACTTAATAGAAAATTGGGGTGACTGAATCCTAAGCCCTCCTTTGGAACCCCTTTAGACTGTTTAGCCATGGAGATATCAGTTGCCTTAATTTTATCAAAAGGGATCATTTAAGCAGTGAACTTTGCATTGGGGGGGTGGGGTTTTAGGAAGAAAGGGGGACAGTAAAAGATTATTTTGTAGGGGCCGGAGAGATATCATGGAAGTAAGGCATTTGCCTTGCATCTGAAGGACGGTGGTTTGAATCTCGGCATCCCATATGGTCCCTTGAGCCTGCTAGGAGCGATTTCTTTTTTGTTTGTTTTGTTTTTTTTGGGTCACATCCGGCGGTGCTTAGGGGTTACTCCTGGCTGTCTGCTCAGAAATAGCTCCTGGCAGGCACGGGGGACCATATGGGACACCAGGATTCAAACCAACCACCTTTGGTCCTGGATCGGCTGCTTGCAAGGCAAACGCCGCTGTGCTATCTCTCCGGGCCCTCGGTTTCTGACTGTAGAGCCAGGAGTAACCCGTGAACGTTGCCAGGTGTGACCGAAAAACAAAATCAAAAACAAAAACAAAAACAAGATTATTTTGTAGCTGAATTAAAATTAACATTAAAGCTTAAAAAAGTCCTGTTTCCAACTTTCTGCAGTGAAAGTCACAGAACATCTTGAACTGAATAATTCCGGTAACATTTTTCTCATTAGAGACTGATTCCAGTAGTTCCTAAACCATTATAAGTGTGGTTTTATTTTTAAAATAAAAATTTAAATGTGTGCCATAAGTTTTTATAGCATGTTGAATTTCAGAGTGTGGCTCTGAATTTTAACTTGTCCCTCAAATGTAGCTCATTACATGCCTTTTTGGTTAGAGCCCTGGATACGTTGAACAGGGCTGGGTTTTTGGTAAGCTATGATCTCTTAGTTTATTTGGTAAGCTATCTCTTAATTTCAGTGAGAGATGGTGCTCAAAAAGAGAAGGAATCTTTGTGTGTGTGTGTGTGTGTGTGTGTGTGTGTGTTTTACCTGGTGACATTCAGGGGCTACTCCTGACACTACGTGCTCAGAAATCACTCCCTACTTGGGACCATATGGGACACCGGGGTATCTAACCCAGGTCCCTCCTTGGTCGACATGTGGAAGGCAAATGCCCTCGCCGCTGTGCCAATCACTCCAGCCCCTCATCTCCTTTTAATTAGCACACACCAAAGGGGTTGAAACATACGTGATGTCTCCTAATTCTCTGGCTGCATGTCACCCTGCTCTGGGCTAGTGGGTGGCAGAAAGAAGTTGTTCATAGTCCTCCCTTCTCCCAGAGCCCAGCTTCAGTTGCATATCAGTGAGATAAGGGACAACTTGAACCGTCCAAGTGATAAGTGATTGCTTCCTTGTCACAGACCAGCATGTCTACTTACTGACTTGGGAGTGGGGATGGGGGCTATCAAGGATGGCAGAGTGTGCAAGATTGCATCATAATAGAATATATGGTTTCCACAGGAGACTTTGATACCCATAACCATGCCAACATGGTGATTCAGGTTAACAGAAGTCAGGCAAATCTCTAAGATCACTTATTTTGCACAAAATTTGCCCAATTGCCCTTTGATCAATGTGACTGCAAGCAGAGAGTATTGGGGGGATTAGGGAATGGGGTAGGATGAGGACATTTATCCTCCCCTGTCAGAGTTTCAGGGGCTGCTCCTGGCTTGATACACAAGAGTCACTCCTGGCTGTACTTGGGAGTAGGAGCGGGACCATGTGGTCCCATGAGCTGGGAGTGAACTCAGGGTGCCTCCTACATGCGAAGCATGTGCTCCAATCCTCTGAGCCATCTTCACAGCTCAGAGCCAGGAATTATTAAAAAGATGTTTCTTTGGGGCTTCTGTGTGTGATTTGGAGCAAGCCTCTTCAATGACGAGTAGCCTTCGTTTCTTTCTCTGTCAAAGGTAGGTTGGTAGATGTTGTTACACATTCTAAAGTGCTCCAGTGCTCCCAGTGCCAACCTGTGCTGTGAACAATTCATCTTCCCAGCAGTGCCATGAGGTCGATCCTGTTTTGATCATTTTGTAGATTTAGTAGAGGTACAGAGAGGGGTTCAGTAATTTGATCTGGGTCAAGTGAGTAGTATATGGGCATTAGAATTCAGACCCTCTGACTGAACTCCCAGTTTACGGTCTTAATCCTGGTTTTCTTTTGGCTATCTGCTTTCTCTGGGTATATCTGAAAATCAGACACAGAAGGAGAATATACCTGGCACAAGTATCCTGCTTAAAGACAGTGTTTGGGTTACTGACCTTTCTTTCTTTTTTGGGGGGGCACACCTGGCAGTGCTCAGGGGTTACTCCTGGCTCTGCACTCAGAAATTGCTCCTGGCAGGCATGGGGGACCATGCTGGGAATCAAACCCAGGTCTGTCCTGGGTCGGTTATGTGCAAGGAAAATGCCCTACCACTGTGCTATCTCTCTGGCCCCTCTTTTTTTTTTATTTAAACACCTTGATTACATACATATTTGTGTTTGGGTTTCAGTCATGTAAAGAACACCACCCATCACCAGTGCAACATTCCCATCACCAATGTCCCAAGTCTCCCTCCTCCCCACCCGACCCCCGCCTGTACTCTAAACAGGCTCTCCATTTCCCTCATACATTTTCATTATTAGGACAGTTCAAAATGTAGTTATTTCTCTAACTAAACTCATCACTCTTTGTGGTGAGCTTCCTGAGGTGAACTGGAACTTCCAGCTCTTTTCTCTTTTGTGTCTGAAAATTATTATTGCAAGAATGTCCTTCATTTTTCTTAAAACCCATAGATGAGTGAGACCATTCTGCGTTTTTCTCTCTCTCTCTCTCTCTCTGACTTATTTCACTCAGCATAATAGATTCCGTGTACATCCATGTATAGGAAAATTTCATGACTTCATCTCTCCTGACAGCTGCATAATATTCCATTGTGTATATGTACCACAGTTTCTTTAGCCATTCGTCTGTTGAAGAGCATCTTGGTTGTTTCCAGAGTCTTGCTATGGTAAATAGTGCTGCAATGAATATAGGTGTAAGGAAGGGGTTTTTGTATTGTATTTTTGTGTTCCTAGAGTATATTCCTAGGAGTGGTATAGCTGGATCGTATGGGAGCTCAATTGCCAGTTTTTGGAGGAATCTCCATATCGCTTTCCATAAAGGTTGAACTAGATGGCATTCCCATCAGCAATGGATAAGAGTTCCTTTCTCTCCACATCCCCACCAACACTGTTTATTCTCATTCTTTGTGATGTGTGCCATTCTCTGGGGTGTGAGGTAGTATCTCATCGTTGTTTTGATTTGCATCTCCCTGATGATTAGTGATGTGGAGCATTTTTTCATGTGTCTTTTGGCCATTTGTATTTCTTCTTTGTCGAACTGTCTGTTCATTTCTTCTCCCCATTTTTTGATGGGATTAGATGTTTTTTTTCTTGTAAAGTTCTGTCAGTGCCTTGTATATTTTGGAGATTAGCCCCTTATCTGATGGGTATTGGGTGAATAGTTTCTCCCACTCAGTGGGTGGCTCTTGTATCCTGGGCGCTATTCCCTTTGAGATGCAGAAGCTTCTCAGCTTAATATATTCCCATCTGTTAATCTCTGCTTTCACTTGCTTAGAGAGTGCAGTTTCCTCCTTTTTCAGTTTCAGTGGTGTTGATATTTATGGTATTAATATATAAAGTTACGGAACTTCCTCACCCCTAAAGTGCCAACCCTCCACCATTGTCCCTATCTCACCTCTGTTGCACCTCTTCATTCCCCCATCACTTTCTCCTGTTTAGTTATCTGAGCTTTGTAAGTTGAGGGCCAAGTTTTTGTCATTTGGGGTGGCGGTGGTGGCATACCCAGTGGCGTTCAGGGCTTATTCCTTGATCTCTTCTCAGGGATCTCTCTTAGTGTACTATGGAGACCATCTAAGATGCTCAAGATGGAACCCAGATTGGCCATGTGCAAAGCAAATGCCCTACCCTCTGTACCTGTTTTAATACATTCTCTCTCATGTGGAAAAATACTGGTGAACTGTGTAAGGTTCACAGAAATGGTAGATTAGAAAATTGGAAACTCGAAATCAACTGCTTCCACTTCATTTTCTCTTCTGGGCCTCGAGGTTCAGGGAGGTTAAATGGTTTGTCAGCGGTCACAGAGTTGTGTCTCTGACTTATAGCTTTTGTTATGTCATCACGCTCCAAAGATGATCAGGAGAAGAAGTTGGTTTCCAGCAACAGTGCCGAGGGAAGGAAATTCTCTCTGGGAGCAAAGGATGGAAGATGCATTTAGTCTCTTAACTTGCCAGCAAGCAGTCACCTTGCATTTTTGTGTAGTGCTGAACTATGGTTGGCTCAGGCCTCCAGGAAGAACCTGCATCAGAGTGGGAAATTGTTTCTGGTGGGAGAAAAGCTGCTGGTGACAGCTGGGCAGGTTTTTGAGTGGAGTGGGCATTTCCAGAGTGCCAACCTTATGACAAAAGCCTGTGGGAGAGCTGTCCCAGTCCAGAGTGACCTGCTGTAAGGAATGATTCCTAGCAGCATTTGTCTACTCTGTCCATTTGACAGTGCCTGGGGACATTTGCTGATGGTCACGATGGAGTGGGGAGTGGCCAGACTTGTTGCTGAGCCTCTTATAGCCTGCAGCATGGCCCCATCATGTTCTGGTCTAAAATGTCCAGAATCGGGGCTGGAGTGATAGCACATCGATAAGGCATTTGCCTTGCGCATGCCAACCTGGAACAAACCTGGCTTGTAAAGCTAGAAAATTTTCATAATACAGTTTTTTTTTTTTTTAAACAGGAGGTGCTTTTGGGAAGTTGGTTGTTTTGTTCTTGTTTTGGAGGCATATGTAGTAATAGGGGGACAGCTCCCATCTTAGTACTGAGGTGGCAGATAGAGCGGAGGACACACTCCCAGTACTGCTATGGGGTGGAGATAAGAACCAAGCAGCTCCAAGAATTGAACCCGGACCTTCTACATTGGAATCTTCTTCCTGGCCGTGAAGGTACTTTTAAAGATAATAGAAGAAATAGTTTACGGTGCCATCTTGTTTTACAAAGGTGCTTAGTTTGGGGTACTTAGTCTAATTTCCTTGTGCTGCCTCCTTTCCCCAAACCCACATAACCATTCTCCTTCCAATTCAGCAGCAGAAGCAGTCAGCACCTTTATGATCAGATATTCTTTTTTGCTTCACAATTTGTGAAACACTATGTATGTTTCCATTTTGGGTGTATTTCTTTAAGCAACAGAGGGTCCCACAATTGATGGGATCTGAGCACTGAAATCCTAATTGTGGCCCAGAGAGGCTGCAGTATTGTGTGGTGCTATGCTGGGATAGGCTATTTGGGGTGCTGCCCATGGGCTGGGAAGCCTCAGAAGAGAGAGATGGCACCTGAGGAGGACGGAGGAAGGGAAGGAAATGGAGATTGGGGAAGGTGGCGATGCCCTAGACTTGGAATGGAGTGCTGGGGGGAAGTGGAGCTGCATTAAGAGTTTATTTTCTGTTTCATAGAGGCTACAACAAAGGGAATTTCACACTTAGTTTCTCTGAAAGCCAATTGTGTGAGCTCTCAGGGACAGAGCTAGGCCCTATTACTTTGAGGACCTTCCAGGGTGTTAAGATAGCAGCTTTGATTTGTTTTGTTTTAATTTCATTGTTTTTGTGGATGGGGTTTCTTGGGAAAACTTCGAAAGCCTTCACTGATCAATTTTACATCTTCGTTGTTCTGTTTTTATTTGGGGGACTACGCATGGCTGTGCTTAGGGATTACTCCTGGATGTGCACTCAGGAAACACTCCTGGTGGGCTGGTGGGAACATATAGAATGCCAGAGATTGAATCTGGGTTGACCACATATAAGGTAAGTTATCCTACCTGCTGTACAGTCATTCCAGCTTCCAATTTTACTTTTTTGTTTGTTTGTTTGTTTGTTTTTTGGGGCCACACTCAGCAGCACTCAAGGGTTACTCCAGGCTCTGTGCTCAGAAATTGCTCCTGGTCAGGGATTCAACCTGGGTCCATCCTGGATTGGCTTTGTGCAAGGCAAAGGCCCTACTGCTGTGCTATCGCTCTGGCCCCAATTTTATATCTTAATAATTTTTTCTTTTCAGAATGTTTATTGAAAATAATACAAAGTGTTGGTTGTTTGAAAGCTTATGAAACGAATTTGACTTCCTGGTATATAATATTGTCTTACTATTAATTACTTACAGCACCTATATCCACAGCCTTATACCATATGGCTCAGTGCTAGACCGAATTAGTTGTCTGAGTTCCTTTTTTCCTTTTTTATAAATATAACCTTTGTAAACTCATTTTTTACTGTAAGCCTGTGTGCGTTTTCTTAAAAGATCATAATTAATTACCTAACAACTTGTTTTTCTCAGTTGGTGGTAATTAGCTCCTTAGGGCATAAAAATATACTTTTAATAGATTTCACGTACTTTAGCCCTATAGAGTTTAACTCTATAAACTCAATAAAGCTTTCTAAAGTGAAAGTAACCAGGAAGCTCTCTCGGAGAAGCCTGAAGACTCAATGAATTGGAGTAAGATTGTAATGCTCATTAGAGTGCAGCCATAGTGAATTTCTTTAGAGTTAGGCATAAGAGTTCCTTGTATCTATGTTGGGTGCTTTGGGAAATAGCATAAAACTACTAGTTGAAATATTAGGATCTCAGGGTAAATTGACTCGGTGTTGTTAACTGTTTCTTTGAGCACATCCACTGCATGAGAACTATGAGTGGTGGGGATCAAACCAAGCCTTCCACACGCAAAGCTTGCCTTCGTTATCTAACCACTCTGTTTTTTTCATGTTAACCTGCCTCTCTTGGTCTGTCTTCCTAGGTGTCTGAAATATTATCGTTTAGCTGACGCGTACTAAATGGGACATTCTCGCCCAAGAATGTGCCCTCCCTGTTAGTAATCTTTTTCTCTAAGCGTTGCTATGCACACACTTCTCAGACTCTGGGGTTTGAAAGATGCTTTATGGTTTTGAAACAACAAAATTTCTCATCCAGTTTAAGAGTCAAATCTTTAGAAGGACCAGATGTCCCAGTGTTAAAAAATGACACTTCTATTTTAAAACAAAAATGTTTGGTTTTGCATAAAAAGAGCACCCAGGTATTTATTTTTTTTCTATGACATTTATTTTCTTGCTCCAAGTGGACCCAAATCAAGCCCTCTCCATCCCTCTCTCTTTTTCTGCCTTAGGGAAATTATTTACAAGTTTCAAATGCCTGGGCCCTTCTGCCAGCCAGCCAGGGAAGTCTCCACCATATGGCCTAAGTTTAGGGGATAACATTCAAGTGAGTGCCAGCGAGCCTATCTATTTTCTGCACCATCTGGCCTTCATACACATATGGCTTAGTGGATCTTTCTTGTTAGGGCTGGGTGATCTGATTGCAGCACTGTCTGCTTGTTACCAGGAAAAACTATTGTGTGGGTCGAAGCTAGTGGGCGAGCGTGAGATGTTTATTGCAATTGGTTGTGGGTGTTTGGGGCTTTCAGATCATCACATGCAGCCTTTGTGGCACCAGTGCACCCTGTTTCTCATCTCTGTAAGCATCTCAGTAGTCTTTCTGTTTTCAGGTGGTGTAGCTAGTCACATTAAGCACACACCCTGTTTAATTAAAAAAAATTAAACACAGGGTCTCTTAAAGTGATTAGCTACAAGGTGGTTGGGGGAGCAACCAGCATCCATCTTGGTCCTTTTGACTGGTTGTTGTACCCCAACACAAGGTATTTCAGAAGTAGATGTTAGATTCTAATTTCTTCCAAGTCAGAAATCATAAGAATTTGGTAGCTGCACTATGCATATCAGGTCTTAGCTCTTCAGGGAGAGAAAAGGGTGTTGAATTGTTAGAACACACTTAGGGCTTCCCAGTACTGCCATTACAATGGGTTTGGCCATATGGTGCAGGAAAAGTTCATCCTAATTTGAACCTTCAGCCAGTGTCTATGTGATCACTCAGTGCATCTGCGATTCTTTATCAACATGAATGAGCATTATAGTTAAAAAAAATCATTCACATACTTGCTCAGGGGAAAAACAAACAAACAAACAAACAAACAAACAAACCCTGGCATGTGTTTGTTCTCTCTCTTCGGCTAAGTGAGAGAACCAATTTCCTACCCTGAGCTTTTCTACCCTGTTCTGGTCTAGTAGAGTTTGGTCTCTTGTTCTATTGTCTTCCAGCAACATGGTCCAGCTTCTCAGTGGATATCCTACAATGCTCATTGCCCAAGTCCTGAGCACCCACTCCCTTTGTTATCACCCCCCACCCACCCCAATCCCGCTCTCCCTTCCAAGAGTCCCTAACTAATAGGGCTCTGGCTTCTTCGGACCTGTCACTCTGCCCCCTGGTGGGCAGCTCTTGTATGCCCTGTTCTTGCAGTGGAGCACTTCCTCCTCTTTCCTAACCTGTGCTTGTGAAATGGCCCACACTACAGGTGGCAAAGCTGTGTGCACATATCAAGGAGATTTAGATGATCTCTCTGCTGATAATCTAAACCTATGTCAGGGTAAACTCTGATAAAATCTGAAGAGTGACCCCTTGGTAGTGTCTTTTCCTCAGACCCTGGGCACCTTCCACTGAATCTAGAATGTGGGTGCCTTTTGCCACATCATTTATAGGAAAAGAAAGTGCTTCCAATAATGTTTCATCGAGGTCATGTATAAAACACTAGGAGTATACACTAGGAGGAGGAGGAGGAAGGGGAGGAGAATAATAATTGAGGAAAAGGATCTAGAATGATAGTGCAGCAGGTAGGACATTTGCCTTGCATACAGATGACCCAGGTTTAAGCCCTAGCATCTCATACGGTCCCCCAGCACTGTTAGTAGTGATCTGACTGCAGAGTGAGGAGTAACTCCTGAGCTTCATTGTATGTAGCCCCCCAAACCACTGAGGAAAAGGAGCTCGTGAGATATAGCATGTAGAACTTGCATGCTTCTCACCAGGCTTTAGTCTCCAGTACCACGTATTGTCTCTTTTGCCCTGCCAGGAATAGTCCCTGAGCACAGCCAGGTATGGTCCAAAAACCAAATTGAAACAATAACAACAACAACAACAACAACAACAAAAATAGTTGGAGAAAAGCAGTTCTTGGATACTTGTTCTGATATTTCTTATTAAATGACATTGAGGCAAGTGTTCCTTTTCAAGGATAATACTTTCATTGTTTCTGTGCATGTTAATCTAGAAAAACAATTTATGTAACCCAGCAGGACTACCTCCTGGCACCTTGAACTAACAGGCAAGTCCCTGGACAACTGTAACATCCATGCCAAAATCACTGCAACTGGGGCAGGGGGAGGAGATAAATATAATCTAGAATAAAAAGAAAATTAACACATTTTAATGTTTTAAAACATCTTATCATCTTTGTTAATTTACATAAAATGTTATTTACATATTCCTTATACACGTGGTGGGCAGAAAGTAGCATTTCCATAAAATGCTTTTCTATTTATATTTTTTGTGGATTTTAAAATAGATTACATTCTGTTTATGTGCTTACTTAGAAATACCAATACTTAATTTATTTAAATAGTACTTATTCTGTTTTTAGGTATTCAGGCTGTTTATCATTAAAAAATCTTTTGTTTCAGAAATTACTTTAAAACCTCATGGAGAAGGGCCAGAGAGGAAGCATAGCAGTAGGACATTTGTTTGCCTTGCACGTGGCCGACCTGGGATAAACCTGGGTTTAATCCCCAGTATCCCATATGGTCTCTTGAGCCTACCAGGAGCAATTTCTGAATGTAGAGCCATGAGTAACCCCTGAGCACTGCCAGATGTGGCCCCCAAACCAAACCAAACCAAACTAAGCCAAAAACTGCTCATGGAGAGAGGTTAAATCTCAAATTTCTTAGTCATTGTTTGAGCTGTCTTCTTGTTAATAACTGGGGGTTTGATATGAAGGAATCCTTGTAGGTTTTTTTTTGTTTGTTTGTTTTTGTTTTTGGGTCACACCTGGTGGCATTCAGGATTTACTTCTGGCTCTGTGCTCGGAAATCACTCCTGGAAGGCTCGGGGGACCATATGGGATGCCAGGATTCGAACCAGGGTCCATCCTGTATTGGTCATGTGCAAGGCAAATGCCTTACCACTGTGCTATCGCTCCGGCTCCCCTTGTAGCTTTTTTAAGATAGCATGTTATCCTTAAAATTTATTAAGTAAGTTGTGGCTGAAGTTTTAGTATCAGCAGGTAAGGAGCTTGCATTGAACACAGCCAGCCCAAGTTCAGTCCTGGGAACTCCATAAGAATCTCCATAGGGTCTTCTTAGTCCTGCTAGGAATAATCCCTGAATACCTGAACACAGAGTCATGTGTAAACCCTAAGCACTGCCAGGTATGATTCCATAACCAAAAAAAAAAATCTATTAGCTTGTGTTGAAAGGATAAGAGTTAATGCAGGTAAGTATAGATCTGCAGTCTAATTTTAGTTTGACCAAATCCCTCATTTTTTAGGACTTAAAAAGAAAAAGTCAATAAGTTTAGCATTCTGTGATTATTGTATGTTCTTTGATAAGCAGTATTATACAAAATAGTGTCCAAACAGAGAAACAGGAAGAACTAAGAAGGAGACTTCAGAGGTCAGAGAGGAGATAGAACAGTGGGTAGGGTGCTTGTCTTGCATGTGGCCAACTTGGCTTTGATCCCCGGTAACCCATCAGCATCACCAGGTGTGGCCCCAAAACAAAAGGAAAAAAAAAAAACAAGAAACAAAAATGGAGACCTCTACTGTATCTCTGGTGGTCATTATACAGAGAACTATCTTCACAGCTTTGCCATTCAATTCCAGAACAATTTAGTAAGCAGACAATGCTATTTCTGTGGAGGAGATAGCAAGGACACATGGTTTAAATCATTTTAAGTTCACTAAATCTAGTCTTAGGGATGAGTTGGTTTATATCTGTGTAGATCAATTACTTAGATAGACACTATATACATGGTACTAAATTCTAAAGGAAATTGGACCTAGAGTGTTTTTCTCCCAAGCAAGAGATGGAAATTCTCATATGGGAGATGATTCTTTCACAAAACCCCATGCTCCAGGTTTTTGCTTGGCGATAAGACAGCTTTCTCCATGCTCTAGTTGTTTGCCTTGACATTCGATAGCTTTCACCAATAAAACTATTGACTGAAAGGGGGATAACTCAAAGAACTAGAGCACATACTTCGCCATATAGGAGTCCTGGGTTTGTTCCCCAGCACTATATGGTGTTCCTGTGTGACCTTACCTGCCAGGCCTGCCCATTTCTGGGAGGGGTCTTTGGTGGGTAATAAAAGGTTTATCCTGAGGGACAGGAAGGGGATTGAATGAGATTTGGAGGGGAGATTGGGAGAGATTCAGCAATGGGGAAGCTGGAGGAGAGATGGCTGAAAGGGGTAGAATGCAGGGCCAATAATGAATCTGGCTTGAAAGGTTATGATAGGCCACACATGTTGGCCAGGGCTGAATAAAGCTGATGTCTCCTGAAGCCTGACTGCTGTGGATTTTCTCCCCGCCGCTATCCTGAACCTTCAGACCCACCGGCTAAGGGGGGTTGGAGAAGCGTGGTCTGAGCTGGAGGAAAAAGGCCCCATCAGAATCCATCACCATCTGGCCCCATCCAAGGGCTGTTATTCAACAATGGTGTCCCCCCCCCCCATGTATACACACACACACACACACACACACACACACACACACACACACACATCACTGGGAGCAATCTCCAATCACTAGGCTGAGGACAACCTCCTAGAACAATGAGGTGGGGCCCCAAAACCCCAAAAATAAAAAGTTAACTCTACCTCTGGATAACTTTCATTTTCTCTTGAAATTGGCAAGGTCTTGATGGATCTCAGTTTCATGTAACAAGATGATAGGAATTAGCAAAGTCTCAATTTCTTTCTTCAGAATATTCTGAAGGGGTCAGAGAGATTGTACACTTAAAGTGAACCTAGCAGAAATCCTAAACAAAGATGTTCCCCTCACTTCCGCTTCCCCATAACCACTTCCTTTGATATGTAAAAGCCCATCTGGATTACAGGACCTTCCCCATCCTGGTGGATTTGGTTCTGGAGAATAAAGAGAGAGCATTTCTGGCTTGGGAGGGCACAAAGAGAGCACATGGGAGAGGCCATGAGGCAAAAAGCAGGCTGACTCCAATGAATCTCCTCCTAATTGCTTGGTGTATTATTTCTCCGCTGCTACCTTGCTTCATCAGACTCGTCCACCTAAGGGGATAGAAACCTGGCATATTGGGCAGTCTCACAATGCATGGATATTTTTATTTTACAGTACACTGGTTAATGGACTTTCCTTTCAAGAGGCAGACCCCAGTTAAATCCTCAGCATTGCATATAGTGCCTGAGTAAGAGCCTGGAACACTGTCAGGTGTGTCCTCCTCTTCCAAACAAACAAGTCACTTTCCTATCCTACCCTCAATCACATCTTCTGTCCCCAGTTCTGGCCTTGAAGCTTGCAGTGGGACCGGCTACTAGCCTTTTTGCTTCTAACCTTCCCTCACTACTCTGCAGTCAGTCCAGCCACTGGCAGAGATACTGTGAAAAGTCAGATCTTGATTTCAAACCTGGAGTTGCTGAAATGACTGAGTTAGTCTGCAAAAGGGCAAGAGCCTCACTAGCCTGGGGCATTTATATGCTAGAAAGACAGCTAAGGCTCTCTGAGGCTCCTGAGGAAAGTGCCAACAACTCATTTATTACCTTTAGTGTAAAAAAAAGGTGAATCTGCCATGAGCACAAACTTTGCATTTGACAGATGGTGGGAGGGATAATGTCAGGCAATAAATGTAGAGAGAATGAGGGAATGACATGATCTTTGTTTGCCTGTCTCTTGCCCTCTGCCCTGTCTGTTTTGATTCTATTGGTCTGGTCACTTTTTTGCTGTCTGCACATATCTTACTCAAAGTCTGTTTGTGTTGATTCACTCAGGGCTGGAGCCTGAAGAAGACCCCATTTAATCCAGGCAATGCTGAAGAGAGGGTCCTCATTCTTCTTCTCAGAAACCTTAAGTAGCCTCTAGCGCCACCTAGGTGGCGCTAGAGGTAAGGTGTCTGCCTTACAAGCGCTAGCCAAGGAACGGACCGCGGTTCGATCCCCCCGAGTCCCATATGGTCTCCCCAAGCCAGGGGCGATTTCTGAGCACATAGCCAGGAGTAACCCCTGAGCGTCAAACGGGTGTGGCCCAAAAACCAAAAAAAAAAAAAAAAAAAAAAAAAAAGAAACCTTAAGTAGCCTATAGAAAATATTACCCCATGAACTATGAAGAAAACAACCGTCCTTCAAAATAACCAGATAGAAAACACGGGTTTACTAAATGGTGGAACATCGTGTAGGCATTAAAATGCTGAATAAACATGAAATTCAGTAAAAATTGGTTATAGAAAGGCTTTTCAGAGAATGACTAAAAAAAATAAAAAGCTTTATTACACATGAAAATCAACACTTCAGAGCTCTTAGAACATGGTTTTGAGTTTATTTTTCTGAAGTTGAGTAAGTATAGCAGGGACAATTGTGACCAATGACCTTATTGCACAATTCCAAAGAGATGGAGACACATTAAACTGCCAGTTTTGTTTTGTCTGTTTTGTATAAGCCATACCAGTGGTGCTCAGGGCCGACTCTTGGCTCTGTTCTCAGGGATCATTCCTGAAAGGTTTGGGACACCATATGGTGTTGAATTAAATAAAGATTGAGCTGGATGGTGAAGGATGGAGACCTTTGTCCTTAGGCCCCGGCCACGTGGCTTCATCCCCCATTAACCGGCAGGTCTGGGGTTCAGGAAAGCGACGGGTATTGAACTCACTCACAGGCAGGCATCAGGAAGCATCAGCTTTATTCATACCCTATCCACCACATGTGTGTGGCCTACATCATAACCTTTCACGCACTAGTTATTCTTGGCCCTGCATCTTAACTCCTTTCAGCCATCTTCCTTTGACCTCCATGCTGGTCAAAGACCAAAAGAGGCAAAGGACCCAGCCTAAAGCCAAAGGGGCAAAGACCCAAAAGACAGAGAGCCCAGCAAGGCAGAAGCCCTAATCCCCTGGCTCAAAGGCTTATCTACCTTTTCCAAGACCCCTCCCAGGAATGGGCGGGGTCTTGCAGGTAAGGTCAAGTTACCTAGGAAATATGGGTGGGGGATGAGGCTTCATTATGGGATATCAGATTTCAAACCCAGGTCTGCCACGTGCAAGGCAGATATCCTACCTGCTGTGCTATTATTATTCTGGCCTTGTTTCAGTTCTCCTGGAGCGAACTGGTGTCCTTTCCACAATCTCTTTAGTAAAATTATTTTTATTTGCATGTTTGTGATAGTGGTTAATGTCATTGTTTTTGTTTTCACTTTTGGTTTTTTTTTTTTTATTTTTATGTCATATCTAGTGGTGCTCAGGGATCACTCCTGGTGATAGTGAGTAAACCATATGTGGTGGTTAGAGATCAAATTGGGGCTGGCCATGGGCAAGTCAAGCACCTTACTCATCTGCTACCTCTCCAGCCCTGATTAAAGTTTGAAATGGCCCTCACATGTAGATGAGTGTTTCTAGGTGGGAGAAGGAAGACTGATGGAGAAATGCGCACAAGGCATGCTTTGCTCAGGTGTGAGCAGGTGCTGTTGGCAAAGATGTTGATACGACTGAAGTAAAAATGGGGACATCCCAAGTAAAAAGCGGCATTTGCTCATCTGTATTTGAGGCACTCTAGAATGTGCTAATGTGACATTTGCAGCGAGCAGTGAAACTCTGGGAAAACCGCTGAATTGGTGGAACGGTTGTGTGGTGAGCTCTGAATTAAAAGTAAATAAAAGCATGATAAGCTACATTGTTCTGGGGGTCTGAAAGCCTTGAGAAATTTTAGTCACGTTAGTCAGGGCCAGGAAAATATTAAATTCTTCTCAGTCGGAGCTGACTGGCCCACATATTTCGAATGATAATACAGTGTGAAAAAGTTAGATTTGTAGGTAAGATGAGTTCCAAGGATCCGGAGACGGAGGAGGAGTTTTTGAAAATATAGTCTGCTCTCATTATCCTTGGATTTGGATTTAAAAATTATTCTACTCACTAAAATTTATCTCTAACTCCAAAATTATGATATGAGGAGTGCTTTTGCCATAATTTGCAGACATGTGCAGAACATAAAAATGTGCTCTTTAGGGCTGGAGATAAAGCTCGGTGGCAGAGCAGCTGCCTTTTGTGTGAGAGCCTGATTTTGATCTTTGGCACACACACACACACACACACACACACACACACACACACACACAAAGTGCTGTCTAGTATATGTGTCTCTACGCTCATCTTGTGAGGCAGATTCTGCTTTTGTTTCTGTGTCAACCTGGGGGAGGGTTCTGAAGACAGAGGGATGTGCAGGTTAATGCAAGAAACCATGGGGCAAGGTCATGTTGAATGGGGTTGGCACCCCAATTCTAACTTCTGCTAGTGGGGAGCCTTAAGCAAAGGACAAAACACTTAAGGGCTGCATTTTCTATGGGGAGGACTATATTTTATTTTGGAAGGAAGTGGGGCTACATTCTCATTTTTAGGTGGGGGAGTTCTCTCCCAAGAGGTGTTCAGGGGGTCCCTGGAGTCCACCTAAGAAATTCTCAGCCAATCAAACTATCTGTGCAAGGCAAAGGCCTGAGGATGCTGTGCTGCTCAGGCCCTGCAGTGCTGAGGATATCTGGGCCACCCTGGTGGTGTTTATGTGCCTGAAGAGCTACACCCCACGATGGCCTGAGGATGATGTGGTACTGGGGGAGGGGACCCCATTTGGACACATGCCTAACAGCTATGCTATCTCTCAGCTCATGTTTTCTCTTTTGTAAAATAAAATGGAACTCTAGGGTGAGTGTTTGTAGCATTGAGGTTATAAACAATATGAATTTATAGGTATACTTGTACATGTTCATTTACAAGCTATGTTTGTCTTAAGAATCGCTGTTCTGCCTTTGTGCATTCACCAGTCTTGTGAATATATAAAGTTGAGAGTAGAGTGACGTCTCTACTCCTGCAGGCTTTTGTTGTTGTTGCAGCTGGTGATTTGTTGGTGTTTTGGGATCACACCCAGCATGCTCAGGGGTTATTCCTGGGTTTGTACTCAGGAATCACTAATGGTGGTGCATGGTAGACCATATGAGATGCTATGGATCAAACCCAGGTCAGTTGTGTGCAAGGCAATCACCCTACCCACTGTGTTATCTCTCCAGCCCTTTTAGGCTTTTCTTGGGTTGGTTGAATAATCCAGTTAATATTGGACAATTAGTAGAAGGAAAATAATAGAATTCAACTATATGTATTTGGGGGATTGACAGAGAAAGGGAACTCATGTCCATGGAGAGAAAAGAGGGTATATCTACTGATGAAGAATGGGTTTATGGTCTGGGGATTCATGGAAAGAGGAGAAAGAGGAGAAGGTGGTTGATCAAGAACAGAAGAGCAAAGGCTCTATAAGGAGGTGTTTGTCCTCTTAGATAACTAGATTTTCCTATAATTAAAGGTTATTTCTACTAAAGGCCTAGCAGGCTTCCAGAGGCTCCACACGCCAAAATGCCATGTCTTGAAAAGATCTGTTTAGACTATTCTCTGATAGAACATGATTACTATAAATAATTACAAGTGACAACAAGATGCTATGAATAAAGGGAATTTTATAATTTTATGGCTAAGCAGGTTTCAGTGCTAATGAAGTTGGTTGGCCACATTATCACCTGGATGAGAATGTTTCTGGATGAAATGTTTCTGCTATAAGACACAGACAATTGTCCATGGAGGAAATGTCTCTGTTGACTCAAGAGGCCTCCCTCTCAGAGTGTGAGCTTGCTGTTTACTAAGTCAGTGTCATTAAGGACTATACCTATGGCTAATAAGGAGATCAGCTGCCATTGAGATGGTCAAGTCATTTTTCAAACTAGATAAAGCTGGGCCGAGAGATAGCATAGCAGTTAGGGAACATGCCTAGCATACAATTGACCGAGGTTCAGTTTCCAGCATGAAATGGTCTCCTGAGCATCTTCAGGTGGCTGTGGTCCCTTGGAGGCTCCGAGTACTGCTGGGTTGGTTTAGGTAAGTCCTAGCACCAGTAAGGCCTGAGCAGTCCTTCATGCTTGGGCTCTCGCATTGAGCTGCTTATCTAGTCGGCTAACATTAGTCAGTGGGTGGGTGACCTTTGGAGCATTATTTGGGAGGCTCCACCAAAACAAATAAATAAAAAAGTAAAATGGATACGAAAGATCTAGAAAGATACTTCTGTGAAGTAGAGCACAAGTTTTGCATGTGAGAGGTCAAGGTTCCATGCCCATTATCCCATGATCCCTCATTCCCACTGGGTGAGGCCTAAAAAAGGTTGAAAGAATGGATAAAACTACATATTTATTCATTTATTTTTCCTATATATTTTTGCTTTTGCAAGAAAAAGAATATGCTAGATGTGGGTTTTATTTGTTTGTTTATTTGCTTTTTTTGATTTTGGGGGTCATATCTGGTGGTGCTCAGGTTTATTCCTGGCTTCATGCTCAGGGATCACACCTGATGGTGTTTGGGGAATAATATAAGGTTCCAAAGATTAGAGCTCCAGTCAGCCAAGTACAAGACACTGCATTACTATTGTACTATCTCTCTGGCCCAATTTAATAAGTTTTACATTGAATATATTGCTTCTTAAACAGGTTTTATTGTGTCTGGTCTCAGTAACAGCATGGGAATTTCTTACCTATGTAATACTTTTCAACTGGGGTTCACCTTCACTGTAATTCACGTACTTTGGGCAGTTCTTCCCTTCCACTGTTGGAAGCACTCCCCAATGCAGTCTCATTTCAATGGCTGAATAATTACTATGGCCACATGCTAATACTGGTAATGCTACCACAAACACCTGCATGAGCCTTGCTGTGTATTTGGGACTTTTTGGAATAGCTCACATGTGTTGACTAATTAATTTCTCATGAAATTCTTCTGTTATAAGGACTTAGAAACAATTTTATTTTACCAAGTGAAGACCTAGAACAATTAGGCATTGCATTCATGGTTTTACTTAGGTGTGGTTCTGACTCTACAAACTCAACCATAAACTCTGCTATTTCCCATTGAGGAATGAAAAGTTGGGGGCTTAGGGGAAGTGCTCCCCCAATCAGTAGATTCAGTAGGTAAGAACTTGTACCTGCTTTCCATTTTATGTTTTTGTTTGTTTGTTTTTGTTTTGGGGCCACACCTGGTGTCACTCAGAGATTACTGTTGGCTCTGCACTCAGAAATTGCTCCTGGCAGGCTCAGGGACCAAATGAGATGCCGGGGTTTGAACCCAGGATGGCCCTGGGTTGGCAGCATGCAAAGCAAATGCCTTACACATTTGCTATTGCTTTGGCCTTGCTTTCCATTTTAAATGTATATAGTATTTGGTTTATATTGTATTTGTTACTAAAATAACATTGCAATACAATGGAACATACGTTTTAGTTGTTTAATATTAAGTTTTAGTTGTTTTTAATATTGTATTGCAATGCTATTTATATACATATATATATACATTTATACACAAACATACATGTATATAAAGTTCATCATTGAAATGCCAATTTTATCCTTCACCTTTTAAATTTTTCACGTAGACATTGAGCCTCTCAGTTGGCGCCTGAGGCCATTTGGATGATCATGTTTTATTGGTAGTTTGTCTATATCTGATGGGTATTGGGTGAATAACTTCTCTCATTCTGTGGCCTTTGTATCCTCATCACTATTTCCTTTGAGGTGCAGAAGCTTCTCAACTTAATATATTCCAATCTATTTATCTCCACTTGTTTGGGGAGTGCAGTTTCTTCCTTGAAGATGCCTTTGGTCTCAATGTCTGGAGTGTTTTAATTATGTGTTCTTCAATATGCCTTATGGTTCTGGGTCTGGTGTTATGGATCTGTCTGGTGTTAGATGGAAGTCCAAGTTTGCTTTTTACCATGTGGCTGACCAGTTGTGCCAACACCACTTGTTGAAGAGGCTTTCCAGAAGTATTTCTTGAGCACGGAGTCAGAAGTAACTCCTGAGCAATGCCAGGTATGATGAAAAATTAAAAAAAACATCATAATTATTCCCTTAAGGGAATTTCTCCCCAGTGCAAAGGCCAAGGAAATTGTCCTTAAGTTCAGCTTTATTAAAATATACTCTTTGGAGCCAGAAGGATAGTACAGGTGTTAAGGTGCTTATCTTGCATCCTGCCAGTCCTAGTTCAAATTCTTGGCATTACATATGATTCCCCATGCATCACCAGGGAGCACAGAGCCAGGGATAGCCCTTGAGCACTTCTATATGTGCCCCCACTAATAAAAACAAGAAAATAAGCTATCTAACTATCAATCTATATCTACATCTGTGTATTCACCACATAGTTCAATAAATTCAAATAAATATTTAAAGTTTTTTTTAACCAGAGAGATTGCATGTTTTAGAGCTATAAAGTTATTTTTCTATGTTTTGTGTGGAAGGTATCTCTTGCCCTCAGAAGCCTCTGAATGGAGCGCCTGAACATTCCCTCCATCTGAGTTTTACCTTTAGCAGCTACTAAACATACACTAAAATAAATCCAATTTGTCCCTGGAGTGAAATCTGTATTTACATTATAGTTGTGGAAAGAATTACAGCATGTGTTTATTTTGCGGTTGGGAAACATGAGAAAATTTCTGGAAGAGTAGCTAATATTATACATTTTCTAAAAGGTTACCTTAGAGTGGGTGAATTCACATTACACAAAGAAGTTGAAAGGGAGCTAGTCATTTTTTTTTTTTTGGATGTTCTAAACTAAAGGAGGAATTCTATTTTTATTTTCTGTAAATGCTTGTATTTTCTAAAATGAGACAACAGACCAACAGAGACCAACTTCACTGGCAAAGAGCAGTTTGGAGGACTGAAGCCATGAGTTCCAAGGCTGACACATGTAGTTAGGGCTTCTCTGGAAACTGAATTAGCCTCATCCTGTTGTAGCCAGATGCCTGAGGAGCATAGACTCAGGCTGCTCCCCAGGTCAAGAGACCTTCCAGGCAGAAGGAGAGCATTCCTGAGAGGGCTTGGAGAGACGTGAGGTGTGACTCATAATAGGCATTTAGGAGAATTTCAGAGAAGCTCTACCCTAAATTGGGTTTTGAGAATATGCTGAGTGAAATAGGAAGGAAAGGGATAGATACAGAATGATCTCTCATATGAGAGACTTAAAGATACACAGCAAGATACCAACAAAAGGCCAAAGACAACATGACAGAACCAAGCTACAGAACTGAGTTAAGTAGATGAAAAGACAGAAGCATTGGGTTTCTTGGGGGAGGGAGGTAAGTACACTTTGGAGGGGTATGGTGTTAGAATTATGTAAATGGAAAATCACAGAACCTCAGTCAATAAAGTTAAAAAAGAAATACACAACAGGGGCCAGAGCAACGGTGCAGTGGTAGGGCATTTGCCTTGCATGCGGCTGACATAGGATGGACCATGGTTCAATCCCATATGGTTCCCCAAGTCAGGAGCGATTTCTGAACACATTCCCAGGAGTAACCCCTGAATGTCACTGGGTGTGGCCTCCCCCCAAAAAAATCCAAAACCCAGAGAGTGGGATTTGCCTTGCAAATTTTGACTTGCAAAAGACATTTGCCCTGCATGTTACCCACCCAGAAGGTTCTATCCTGGGTATCCCACATGGTCCCCTAGCTTGCCAGGAACTATCTGAATAACCCCTGAGCACCACAAGGTATGACCCAAAGACAAACAAAACAAAACAAAACAAGACAAGACAAGACAAAACAAAACAAAAACACCTAGCAGGACATTGACTCTGAATCATGACAAAAAACTCTCAAGGCAAGACACTCTGAGAGAAAGCCAAGAGGAGCAATTGCTTAGGTAAGTAGTATAGTATCTTCATGAGAAGGCAGATGAGGTATACTGCAAGCTACTTCTTAGTACAATTATGTTTGGTTCTACCTTCTTAGCCTCTTTTTTCCAAGCGATATATGCCAGAGCCAGATATTTCCCTTTTTGCTCAAACATTGGGTTATGGTCAGGGGAAAAGGAGGATTTATTTTCATTAAGAAGAGACCTGTTTTTAATCACATTTATATAAGGAATGTCTCAGAGGGTTCCGGAGTGAGAATTGGTTAATGCTATAGCAAAATTCAGAGCTCCTTGGTGATTATTTTAATTTCCGTAAAGTTAATGGAAGTGTTGAACCGATGAACTTGATAGGAGAAAATATCGAGGTAGCACAACTAATTGGGGTGTTTCCTGGGCTTTGGAGATCATCAAGAATGGAGTCATCTGAGAGAGAACCAAACTGAATCTTGTCTTGTAAACACCTTTTAACCTGACAGACTTCAGTGAGGTCAAATCATTTGCTGATGTTACTAATGAAAGACAATAGGATTCTATTTGAGCTCAGTGTTGATTAGAAACCTTTGTAAAAAGTTAGTTTACTTCCAGAATCCTCCAACAGGAAGTTGGGATGTCCTGGCCTTCATGTCAAACCAGCATTATTTGACTAATCATTTTAGACGGAAGTGTCACCTGCTTATTTCAGTTGACATATGCATTTTCATGTGGAGTACGTTTTGAAAATAATTTTATGTAGTGTGTGCATGAATAAAAGAAGTATGTGATCGGCTAAACAGCAGACAGATAAACAGTAGATTAGCTAAACAGAGTAGACAGTAGTGGCCTCTTGTTGGTAGGCCATGAGTCCACAGCCACTATATCAGGTGACCTCACATCTCATTCCCATTGTCAACACACTGGACTAAGGTGAGCATCTGGTTTACTTTCTCTCACACTTACCTTCTCTCAGATCCTCTCTGTAAGATCAGGCAAGTCTAACGCCAGTGTTCTGTTTGTATTTGTGCTGTTGGAATATGTTCAGTTGAGCAAGAGAGGAGAGAATCACAGAGATAAAAGATCATGCCATTTCTGAAGGATGAAAGGATAATAGTTCTTTCTAGGAGACTCAATTTCCTTTTTCCTGAATCTATGCAAGAGATCCCTTAGTCATGAACTAGCACAGATGTTTTTTCTGCTCTTTACTACTAACGCTCACAGTATCCATGATCACCTAGACCCTGGGAAGAATTTCAGAAAATCATGAAACTTTGTTTACCAAGAGTTCCTGTCTTGAAATGGCACATGAAATATCAACCTACCTATTCAACCCGCAGAACAGGCATGGTGCTTTCTTTTGATATGTTGATTTTAAACATCTACTGGCTGTTGCTTAGGGGACATTTTTTTTTTTCATGTGAACACTGTTCTTAGTGGCATTCAGATTACTTTTGTTCTTGCAAGCTGGAAGGAGAGCGAGAATCTGGAAGGAGAGCGAGAATGGTCACTTTTCAATCTCTTGAAGAGATGCTGCTTTCATAAATTCATTTACTCCCTCTTTCAATTAATATTTTTATTTTGGGGCCACCCCCAGCTACGCAATAGTGTCTCTGGTGGGGCTCAGTGGTCTGATGGGATGCTGGGAATCAAATCCCAGGTCAGCTGCATGCAGCATAAGTAACTTATTTGCTGCATTCTCTCCTAGAGCTCACACTTCCTTTTCTTAAAGGGCATTTGGCAAAGATATGACAGGCATGGGGGTGGCTGCTTGTCAGGTCATTTCACTGCTGGAAAGCAATTTCAGAAGCAGGCATCTGCAAAGGTGGATAACTTCTTTGTAAAGGACAGTATATAATATATCATTATTCTGTCTTATATTTGAGCACCTTGAGGATTATACTGTAGGCAGTTTGTATGCCAGAATTGTCTTTCTTTTCTATAAAATGGAGTCTGTGGTGCCATTTACCTAGTGGGAATAAAATAAATATCAATTACCAGCGACTTATCCCATAACATAATTTTCCCTCTAGGTTTAATGAAGCAGATTCCTGATAAATGTATTCATCTCTCCGAAGTTTCATTTGCCAAGCCTCAAATATTATATTGGACTCGCCTGGAGGCTTGAAGTTCTTGGCCAGTTTCTCTCTCTCTTCCAAGTGCCCATTGGAGATGAATTTATTTCTTGAAAATAATTGGCGCGAGTGAAATTAATTTTAGCTGGGAAAGAACCATGTTGTTATATTCATGACTGCTACTTTAGATAAATATTTGAACTAAAAACAGTCATTACATTTTGAAAGGGAATAGCTGGCATTTAGAAAGTACAGCTACGAAGATCTAGCATGAAATAAAGATAAGGGACCAAATGAAAGTTAGAATATATGTTTCTACATTTCTATTGGCATGTTGTTGTCATTTCAGACCACTACCAGGGATGCTTGTGTTTGTCAGGAATTACCAGGGTAGTGTTGAGGCGTTGGAGGGAATGTGGTGCCAGGGATCAAACTCATGGTCTTTTAGCATAAGACATATGCTCTCCCACTTGAGTCACATCCCAAGTTCTTGGCTTGTTTTCTTTTCTTAAAAATTTTATTTATTAATTTATTTTGGGTGGGCCACACCAGGCAGTGCTTAGGGGCTATTCCTATGTCTCCACTAAAAAATTACTCCTGTAGGCTCAGGGAATCATATGGGATGCCAGAATCAAACCTAGGTAAACCACATGCAAGACAAATACCATCACACTGGCCCCATGTCTTATTTTCTTGAGGAATTTATTGATGTAATCTGCAAAATGAAAGAATGTTATTAACTGGATATTAAATATCTAGATAGGGGCCGAAGAGGTGGCACTAGAGATAAGGCATCTGCCTTGTAAATGCTAGCCTAATATGGACCACAGTTCGATCCCCCGGCATCTCATATGTTCCCCCCCAACCCAGGGGCAATTTCTGAGCACATAGCCCTGAGTGTCAAGCGGGTATGGCCCAAAACAACAACAACAACAACAACAACAAAAATAGCTAGAAAGGTAGTTGCTTTGATTGGACTGAAAGAGGTTGTTGCCTGTGGAATTTTCATTTCATTTTTCTGTAAAGTGATATGGAACTGAACAGGAACATTTATTGAGAAATGGTAGTTTATCCAGAGACTCCTTAGGTGAGATAGAGGTAAACCAAAGGGTTTTATAGTTAGTTACTTTGTTTTCTGCACAATATATGTTTGTGATGAAAGAGCTGGGAGCAAACACTTGTTTTCACCCTGTGAATAGAACATTTTCTGACCCTCTGTAATTTATTCACATTGAATAACATTTCTTTTCCTGGGGATTGTACCCAGGAAGACTTTGTGGTCTAACAGCAGTGATCTTGTGCCATATGGGGGTGGACCAGTTCCCTTGAAAGCATTTATTTACTATTAGATGAAAGACCATTGCTAGATGTATATGTATGTATATATAGAATATGTATGTATATATAGAATATGTATGTATGTGATCACTTGTACATGTGTGTGCGCACTTGTGCATGCGTGTTTGCATGTGTGTATGTGCTCTAAGAGCTCTGGTTGGACTTTAGGGCAGCAGTGTTCTACCTATCTTTTAGGATTGAGGCAGAAGAGCCTGAACAATTTAGATCCATTTGATTGTCTTCTCTGGATTCCTGGATAACTTCAAATTTCTGGATTCTCTGGATAACCTCAGAGTGACATAAAATGGAAATCACAATATCCAGCCCTGCTCGATGGTCAGATTCTGAGTGTGGAGCAGAGAAAGCTGAGAAAGTAGTGTACATGTCTACCTGCACAAGGATCCAGGTTGGATCTTTCCCTGGTACCTCATGTTTCTCCTCTGCAACGAGGGTGTTCTCCCATAAATAAACATGACTCCTGGGAAAGACTCATGACTCTTCTGATAACTTTTAGAGATCCTCATTCTCCCCATTTGATGTACCCAGCAATACATGAAGGCTTTTCCAACTATGCTGCTCAGAGTACCATGCCATGCCAAGGATCATATCAACATTTTCTACACATAAAGCATGCACCCCATGGCCATTGAGCCACCTCCCAGGCCCTCTGTCTTTTTCTTATGCTTAAATGCTAAGTTCATGAGGTTGGAACAATAGTACAGTGAAAAGTGCACTTGCCTTGCAAGCAGCCAACCCAGATTTTATTTCTATAACTCCATATGGTTATCTGAGCCCGCCAAGAGTGAATCCTGAGTGGAAAGCCAGGAGTAATTCCCCAAATATTGCTGGTGTGCCCTCCAAAAAACAAACAAACAAACAATGCTGAGTTTAAAGTAGATCCAGGGCCATAGTGGAAGTGAAAAAAATGGTCTCACCCTAGGTAGGGCACAATCACCAATCAGGTTAGGGTGAGTAACATAGTAATCCCCTAAAATATTTACATACACAACATTTCCCTTAGCCACTGAGTTATGTGGATATATGTAGGCAGTTGGATAAAGTCTGGGTAGATATTTACCCTCAACAAAGTTTCCCCTTACTTCCTATGTCCCAGGCACCTTTAAGAAGAGAACTAGAGGGGGCCGGGCGGTGGCGCTGGAGGTAAGGTGCCTGCCTTGCCTGCGCTAGCCTAGGACGGACCGCGGTTCGATCCCCCGGCGTCCCATATGGTCCCCCAAGCCAGGAGCGACTTCTGAGCGCATAGCCAGGAGTAACCCCTGAGCGGCACAGGGTGTGGCCCAAAAACCAAAAAAAAAAAAAAAAAGAAGAGAACTAGGGCTTCTTCAAGAGCTTTCTAGATTGACCTGGTTCTCCAAGAGGAACCTTTCTTTGTTCCTTCTTCCCTCAAGACCTCAGTGTTCCTTTTCTACCAGGGACTCTCTGGCCAGCTCTGGTGGCCCCTACTGTCCAAATTGTAGAGAGAGAAGACATTCTTCAGATTTCCTTTCATTTTACTTGTTAAAATTATCCTTATTTGACATGGAAACTTTACAAATATTTCTATTTTCTTTTATGGTCAAACACTGGAGTCAATTTTATTACCAGTAAAATAC
Organism: Suncus etruscus; assembly: GCF_024139225.1. Taxonomy (NCBI): domain Eukaryota; kingdom Metazoa; phylum Chordata; class Mammalia; order Eulipotyphla; family Soricidae; genus Suncus; species Suncus etruscus. The sequence continues at coordinate 8,599,696 of NC_064867.1, forward strand.
AGTTCCATGAAAATCTCTTTTCTTCAGCTATTATCATCTTTGTAAGGTGGTGAAGGGGGAAGCCTTTCTTGAATCTCTGCTGTGGTAGAATAAAAGTTATTATTCAGGAGTGCTTCTGACAGTGATGTGATGGATTGTTCAAATGAATTTATGAGGAATAGGTGTGTGTGTATGTATGTGTGTGTAAGTTTGTGTGACCAGACCTGTAATGAAGACAGCAATGCCATTTAGGAGTTTCTATGCTTTCACTTTAGTAAAATATTAAAGAGCTCTCCAATCACGGGTCCGTAGAGCAATCCTAGTTAGCACGTAGAAGAATTGATGAGCACTAATCTCTAGCATCCATCTCTGAGATTCAAAAATATTGCTTATTTTCTTCATAGTACTTGTTTCCCTATTTGTCTTCACCCATTAGTATGCCTTTGCTCTGAAGAAAACTCTCAGCTGCAAGAGCTGCTGTGGCTACTACCCCACTGTACTCCAGGCCGTATTTTGTCCCTCAACCTTTCTTTACACCCTCCCCATCCCTGTTATACTGGGGTGTGTGGTGGATTTCAATAGTGGCTTTTGATTTTTGCATTTGGCTTTTAAAATGGAAGTAAACGATAGCAGAGAGATTAAATGGCACCATATACTGCTGAGGGTATACAAGTTACTACCGTGTTTCCCCAGAAATAAGACAATCTCTGAAAATAAGACCTACTACAGGTTTCCTTCAGTGTGAAATATAAGGCATTCCCCAAAATAAGACCCCCTTAGGCTCTGACTCGGAATGAAAATTTACGTTAAACGGGTTGCTAGGGACACCCCAATTGGCATCTGTAGGACTCACAGTTTGCCTGGTTTGTGGGGACAACTGCTGTACTACCATATCATATACAGGTAATAAATTTCCTTTATTTTCATTTAACAATAAATGTGTACCATATTCTTCTTCATGGAAAAATAAGACATCCCCCTGAAAATAAGGCCTATAGCATCTTTGAGAGCAAAAATTAATATAAGACACTGTCTTATTTTTGGGAAAATTAATAAATACAGTAGTATTTATGAAATACCTCAAAATCAGTGTTAAAAACTCTGAAACCCAGCCATTCCTCTTCTGAAAACATATTTATTTATTCATTTGTTTCTGGGCTCCACTTGACTGTACTCAAGACTCAATCCTGGTTCTGCACTAGAGGATCACTCGTGATGGGGCTTGGAGGACCATGTGGGGTGCTGGGGATAGAAACCAGGTCAGCTGCTTTCAAGTCAAGCACCCTACCCTCTATAGTATCTCTCTAGCCTAATGAAAATTTATTTTAATAAAATAGTTATAAATGTAAGCTATAAATATTTTTCTCTGCTAAATATTCCTTTTGTACTAAAGAAAGTGAAGAAATTTGAGGGCTGGGTGATGGGACATACCCAACAGTGTTCCTGTCTTACTTGATTTTGCAAGCATTCATGCCACCATTTGGTGCAGTGAGAAGTGGCCCACACAATATGTTTCCTTTCTTTGAAGTTTGTTTTTCTGTAAAGTTCCACTTGACGTACATTTAGCCAATTTCACCACCTTGGTTGACATTTCCAGGGTGGCTGCACTCGGAATTTGTATTTTGGGGCCTGTATTACAAGGCAATATCTCCGACCATGGAAGCAAAATGCCAGAGAGAAATAATTTTTTTCTTTTTTGCAATAGGGCAGCTGTAAAATCACTCCACAAACCATATCTCCAAGTCCAGGTGAACAAGTCTGAATCAGTTATGCATAAAATAATCTAAACTAGGCTGAGGTTGAAACACATATAGTCTGGTAGTCTTCTACCTTGTATCTCTACCAAGCTGCCTGTCAGAATTGCCAGTTTTTATTTTTTGTTTTTTTTTTTTTTTTTTTTTTTTTTTGTGGTCACACCCAGCAGTGCTCAGGGGTTACTCTGGCTCTTCGCTTAGAAATCACTCCTGGCTCCACGCCTCTACCAGAGAAGACCTACCACTGCTTTGGCATTGACTTACTCCAAAGAGTGCTCCCAACACCCAGGCAACTCAGAAACAGTCTGCATGCAGGGCAGATCGCTCTGCATTTAATGATATGCTGAAACTAGAGGATGCTCCACATCAGCCTGACATCGATGAAAGAAATGCACAGAATCCAGAGTCTTTAAATATAAGAGTCTAATACCAACAATAGATAAAGTGAAAAAAGTTTCACCAGGACCACAGAGAATGACTGGAGTTGAATAGACTGGTATGCCTGGAACCCAGAGTCTGTCTTATGCCAATAAACTTCTGGGGTGAGGCCTTTTTGTAATCAGGTCAAGGATTTTTTTTCCATTTTCTCCATTTTTCTGGACCTATGCAAACATTGGCGATTGCCACTATCACACCTTTACTATATTTTTTTTACTCTTATCCTTTAAGGAAAAAAAAATACAACTTACTGAACTTAAAAACAAATTACTGTAGTAAAATGCCTGTCTCGAATACAGGCAGGGGATGGGAAAGGGGAGGGGGTAATGTTGCACTGGTGAAGGGGGGTGTTCTGGTTATGACTGTAACCCAAATATGATCATGTTACTTAAATAAAAAATATATATTTAAAAAAAAAGAAATCACTCCTGGCAGGCTCGGGGGGCCATATGGGATGCCGGGGATCGAACCACTGTCCTTCTGCATGCAAGGCACATGCCCCACCTTCATACTATCTCTCCGGCTGAACTGCTGTTTTTTATTGAGGACAGAGACCACCCCTGGGTGGGGCAGTAAGAACAGTGTAAGAACAGATAGCTCAGGCTATCCTGAGCCATCCCTCACCCAGGTTTACTATTAAAATAATCTCTTTTGGGGGGGGGGTAAATCTAAATTGTAAACAAACATACAGAGGAACCAGGGATGATCTTTGTTTTAGAAAAATAAGCTGTAACCTAATAGGTAGCCATATATGATGGTGTTCAGACTTCTCCTGGTTCTATTTTCAGCAATCACTCTTGGTAGGTCTCAGCTACCATCTATGATGCCAGGGATTGCATTAGATTAGCTACATATAAGACAAGCCTTAATCCATGTTCTATCTACTGGCCCCCAAATGAGCTTTGTATATTTGTCCTTTATGCACTACAAGGGATTGATGCTGATGAGCTTCATAAATGTGATTTTAACTGTTTTTGAAGTCTAGTAGCAGTGGTAAATCTGCAGGCTGAGGTTGTGCTTTGCTCTGTCATTGAGCCTGTAGGATCCTTCAAGGAAGAGGGCGTCACATTCCAAATTGGTTGTTGGGGCTAGGGAGATGACTCAAGGTGCTGAGAGACCAAGGTTGGATCCCCAGCACCACAGAGTTCTATGAACACTCGAGGGAGCAGCTCACAGCACTGAGCACAGAGTAGGTATAGCCTCTGAACACCACCAGAGTGGGGCCATCCTGAGCAACTGAACAAAAGAATTACTTCTTGGTATCTTTATTGTATATAGCTTTTCAGTGGCACTTTTTCATCCTGTATGTACCCTTTACTTAAAAAGTTAGATTGGGAGGGGTCAGGGGGTAGTGCAGTGGTTAAACAGCCTGACTTGAAATCATGCCCTGTACCATATGATTCCCTGAACTTCTCCAGTTACAGCCTTGGAGTCCTATGTCCTATAGTCCTGGTTGGCTACGAATCATGGGTGGGGCTCCTGGATCTTTTGAGCTTCTGTAGGCAGGCCTTAACTTCCCCCAAAAGTGAGATAGGAGGGGGTGCTGGGGAGTGATGTACCTTGCAGGTGTGAGGCTGTGAATTCAATCCCTTGAGTTGCCTCAAAAACAGCTGTGCAATCTGCGGTGCACTGCGGCTTCATATGCATAGCCATTGGTCATGGCGGCAGCAGCATGGAAGAGAAGGGAAGCAAAAAATAAGATGAGAGAGGGAAGAACTTGTTTGTCCAAGACTGCTGAAGACTTTGTCTCATTCACTTACATTTCAAAAAATGCTTGAGAAGGAACAGTAATCTTAGGCAGCTCAGAACTGGGAAGCTGGCTTTACACACCTTTCTTGCCATCTTGGATGAAGCTAACACAATGTGATAATCCACACTTGTGGCATCTAAAGATGAAAGTTCTGTTTTGCCTCTCATGGAAAAAGAGGAAAGCCTTTTGGAGAGGCTTGCTAAGTAACCTCTGGAATAGGCTTATAATAGTTTTTTTTGTTTAATTTTTGAAAATTATTGCATCTTGTACTGAGGTCATTAAGTCACTGTCAGAAGGTTTGCTAAGCTATTTGTTGCTGGTTGATCTTTCTGCTATTTGTTTTGTTTCTGAACAAAAATGGCTTTGATTTCATGTTGATGTCTAAGTTGGTGTATTCCTACTGGGATGTCAACATTAAAAATTTTGGAGTTGTTGCATAGCTACGTGCATCTGCACTGTTAAGACTAATATAGTGTTTGAGGGTGTGGTTTCAGCTGCCAGGCCTTATGGCAATATGAGAAGGGCTGGAGGCTGCCCACACTTACTCCTACAAAATCCTGGTGATGTCAGCCAAATGCCAGTTAGTTTACCTGGAGTTTTGATTGGTTTGGCTTCTCTGCAGAGATCAGTGGTTAGGTGGTTAAGTTGGGCCATTGACAAGCAGTGATTGAGGGTGATGGGTGAAGCTGGTTGGGACTTGGCCCACTTCTCCTCCTGAGGTTGCCTGTTTTCAACTGCGGGGTCACTATATCATTATTTTTCTATGTCTTGGTCTATATCTTATTTGAGAATAGAATGACTCTGGTGCTAGCCGATTGTGGGCATGGTGACAGCAACTATCTATCTTTTTTTAAATGTTCCATTCACCCTGTAGGATTTGGAAAGTCATCCAATAGTATTTTATTCTGGAAAGTTCTTTGTCCTGTGTGTTGGGATGACCCAATTTGTGAATCATTTGGTCTCAACTCTGGGTCAGTGTCCCACTGACCATTGTGAGCTCTGCCACTCTCTGCCACCTCTCAGTGCCCATTGTGCTGGTCTTTCTATTCCATTTTTTGGGGGAGAGGCAGTACACCTGGTGACACTCAGGGGCTACTCCTGGCTACACGATCAGAATTCGCTCCTGGCTTGGGGGACCCTACGGGACGTCTGGGGTTCGAATTGTGGTCTATCCTAGGTCAGTGCGTACAAGGCAAACACCCTACCACTTGCGCCCCTGCTTCGGCCCCTCTACTCTATTTCTATACCAGGCTCTCTGTTACTTTTCAGAGAGCACCTGTGGTGATAGAGTAGATTTTGTAAATCAGTTTTGGTTTTTATTGCAAGAGATTTATATCATGAATTTTATGCTTGCAAAATAGCATTTATCATATAATGTATAATCAGAATACAGCTCATTCTCATTCTTTTTATTGATTAAAACCGAGTATTTTCCATGTAGTTAATGACTTGATTTTACTCACCTCCTCTTTGAAGTGTTGCAGCATAATCTATAACCATCAAGAACATAGCACAAGAACAGGCTATATTCTTCTCCTATAACTCCATTTTTTCCTATGACAAGATTTTACGGTAGGAATTTTGTTAGAACTATGACAAATAACTCAGCATTTGCTTCTCTCTGACTGTTAGAAATTCTGCATATGGTTGACTGTCAAAGATAGGTAAACATTTTTACTTGTTCAAAATGAAATTGGATCCAGTTGGTGGTATTTCTTGGCAAACTGGAAAGGATTGTGCAAATGATGCCCCTTTCTGAATCAGTACATTTGGTACTGTCTGAGCCTAATTATTTCTTTAGACTTGTGGCATACTGAAATCTCTTGCACCACAGTTAGAAAAGACACTGTTTTGTTTTTGAAGCAAATGAATACACTGGTAAAAGAGATCAAGTATTTGTTTACAGAAGGAAATAACAAACAGTATTGAAGAGATGAGTTTGATGTTCATGTCCAGGGGTCCTGTGAACAGGACTTGGTTGGTCTCTAAACCAATGGCTCTATGTTGGGAGGGGGATGCTTTTATGCCTCTACTTCCCAGAATGCCTGTTTTTCTTTGCAATCAAGACCCATTATCTTGTTTGATATGATGTAAAATGGGATGGAGATGTTTGTCACAAGAAATGGTAGCATTCTTTTCTACTTCTCAAGTCCTCTTCTCTTTGATGGGGCAACTCCAAGATATAGTAGATCTCGGTGTATCTATAGCCTGGGCATGAAAGAAAGCCCTATCACAAATCCAGTCTTGACTTGCTATTGCTTTAGCTCTGACTTTTGAATTCCTGGGTTTCCATTCCCTCCCACTATTTTAGACAATTTTATGAAAGACATACCTGATATAAAAGTGTGGAGAGTTCAGCTACTAGAGCTCAGTCTCATTTGCAAAGATCACAGCTCCCGGTTTCAATTCTGAGTCTCTAATCTCCAGGAAGACAATAGGAATTTAGAATTGGACCCAGAAGAGATGGCAGGGGTTTATTTTGTTCCAGCCTTCTATGTTTTCAGTCTCAGATAACCTTCCCTAATAGAGACCTTAGATGTGAACAGAAGGACTTTCTTTAGTGCATTTATTACTGACTGACCCAAAAATCTGTTATGATCCCCCTTCTTCCTCCCCTTAGTTCAATTAAACCTTCTCTTTAGTTCAGAGCTACAGGTGCCTTTGCAAAGATGAACCTAAAAGGACCCCCTTAAGCCTACCTTACTTGAGGATAGGCATGTTTGCTGTTTTGATACTGACTTTCTTCCTCTCCCATCTGGGTGGGGACTTCTCTCCCACTGCCCTCTGCCTTTCCAGAAGTCCCCAGGAGTGCTGGCTGCTGGGTCTGTGGAAAGGAAGAGGCTACTTCTCACTTTATTTTTTTACTGTTTTCTTCCTGTACAGATGATGAGCCAGGTGGAAGGACAACAGAAAAGTCTGGTGCATGCCATCGAGTCTTTACCCGGCTCTGGACCCCTCACTGCCTTGGACCAGGACCTGCTGCTCCTAAAAGCTACCTCTGCTGCCACCCTCAGCTGCCTGGGGGAGTGCCTGAGCTTATTACAGCAGAGTGTGCACCAAGTGGGCCCGCCTAGTCACAAGCCAGGGACCTCTGGTAAGCTCCCTGATGAAGGAATGTTTCCTCAGTTGACTTCCATCAAGCCAGTTACTGATCCATCTTCCATCTGCTCCTTGCTCCTGCTTCCCAGGGTTTCTGTCTTTATGCTTTTTTTCTAACCTGGCTTATGATTGGCCCTTGCCAGTTTGAAGGGAAACATCCAAGACTGGCTGATGACTCAAGTGGAAATTGCCCAGCATGTTCAAAATCCTAATTTCAGGTCCCTCCCCAGTGGCCCTATTTCCCGCTTCCTCTTCACATGCTTATATCCCATCTGCCTTGCCTCTAGCACCCTGGGAGTGATCCCCTCTAAAAAGAAAGAATGTAAAATTCTATGAAAAATATGACATAGAAAAAGAAAAATATGACATGATTAGTGATAAGAATATAACTCAAAGGACTAGAATATATGTTCGCATGCTGGAGTCCTGCATGAGTCAATCCCGGCTCACTTGGTTTTCCTAGAACCACCAGGAGTGACCCTTGAGCACTGAGTTAGGTTTAGCCTCTGAGCGATGTTGGGTGTAACCCCAAAACAAAACAAAATTGAAAAATTTGTATAGAACTCTTTAAAAAATGTTTTTGATTTGGGGAACCACATTATTCAGGGCTTACCCCTTATTCTGTGCTCAGGGATCACTCCTGGCAGGCTCAGAAGACCTTATGGGACTCTAGGGATTGAACTGAGTCAGCCACATGCAAAGCAAATCCCCTACCCACTATACTCCTACAACTCCTTTTATTTATTCATTAATATCTTTATTTAAGCACCATGGTTACAAACATGTTTGTAGCTGGGTATCAGTCATAAAAAAGTACATCCCCTTTCACCAGTGCAACCATCCTGCCACCAATGCCTCCCCATCTTTCTCTTTCCCTGAGGCACTCTATTTATTTCTTTCACTCACTACATTAGCTCTACAATTTCTTTTAGACATGCAGCCTCCCTCCCTCCCTCCCTCCCTTCTTTCTTCCTCCCTCCCTCCCTCCCTTCCTTCCTCCCTCCCTCCCTCCCTCCCTCCCTCCCTCCCTCCCTCCCTCCCTTCCTTCCTTCCTTCCTTCCTTCCTTCCTTCCTTCCTTCCTTCCTTCCTTCCTTCCTTCCTTCCTTCCTTCCTTCCTTCCTTCCTTCCTTCCTTCCTTCCTTCCTTCCTTTCTACTTTATTTTTTTCTTTTCTTCCTACTTTTTAAGTTTGTTTTGTGTTGTTGTTGTTGTTGTTTTTGGTCTATGCCCAGTTGTGCTCATGATTTATTCCTGGCTCTATGACCAGGGATCACTTCTGGCAGTGTTCAGGAACCATATACAGTGCTGAGTATCAGTTCTAAATTGGCCATGTGCAAGGCAAGTGTCTTATTTCCGGTACTGTCTTTCTGGCCCTAGGATAACATTTCACGCGAGAGTTTTCAGAATCATGGGTTCATAACCTCTGTTCCAAGTTTCCTCTTAGAGCATGATTCATATGTCTTCCATGTCCATCTAGAGACCTAGAGGGGTCTCTAGGATATACCCCTTACGCATTTCTGTTTCTTGTAAAAAAGCTTATTATAAAAACACTCCTTTAGACATCTGTCTCCTAGGGCTAGAGCAATAATACAGTGAGTAGGCCACTTACTGTTGATGCAGCCTACAGGTTTGATTCCCAGCATCTCATATGGTTCCCTGAGTACCACCAGGAGTAATTCCTATGTGCAAAGCCAGGAGCAGACCCTGAGCATTGGTGAGTGTGGCCCATAAACAAATGAACAAAATAGACAAAAGATGTCTTTTTTTCCTCTGAAATACATATATCCAAATCACAGAGTCTATAATAATTAAAGCAGGAGATGTGGATCACAACAACCAGACTTAAAAATGTGCCTCCCTTCCTGCTGGGGCTGGAAGGGAACCTGGGAACATGGATGGAGAGAAGTTGACACTGATGGTGGGATTGGTGCTCGAATACAGTATGCCTAAAATCCAACTATGAAAAACTTTGCAATGCTCAGTGGCATTTGTACAGTACCTTAATAAAAAACACACATACAAAAAGTATTTTAGTTAATAGGCCAACTGATAGATACTAGTGAAGCTTAAATCCAATAATGATAGTGTGGATAGCTTGAGACTGGTCCAGTGGACTGAAAGTAGAAAATATTATCTCACTGCCAGAAGCCCTACCAAGCTATCTTTTCAGGGGATCATGTCATCAGTGAGGTGACAAGTCAATTGATGAGGTTAATGAAAAGCAAAACAAGGTTAGAAACGATGGTGCGTTTTGTAGACTTGCCTCTCTGCCTTTCCCCTTGACCTTGCTATCACTGAAGATACAGTGGAATGTGGGTTAGCTTTTTTATTTTCTTTTTTTGAGTAGATGATATTTGGGAAATTTGGGTAATTCTTTCTTTGACAGCCCACCATCCTTTAATGAACTCCCATATTACCAGTACCCAGTTTTCACAGACATTTTTTATTTACCAAGTTGGGTGTTTGGGCACTCTTCTGTGGCTCCATTATGGCTCAAAGTGCATAAGTGACTTGTTCAAGGCCACACAGCCAAATGGGAGAGCCAAGGAAAGTACTGGGCTCTCTCATGGTGGCAGACATCTTCCTCTGCTTGGTGTTCTATGTTCATCTCAGAATAGACCACCTAATGGGCTCTGGACCCCCAAACCTTGGGATGGTCAAGGACAATGTCAACATCACAAATTTCTCAGAGCAGATATATATTCCAATTCACAGACCTTACTAATTTCTCGAGTTGCCCTATAAATGAGGTTTATTACTGCAAAAGAAACAGAGCCAGTCTAAGAGAGGTTGAGTAATCAGTCATTGGGGATTGACTGCCTGATCTTCCTACTCTTTTTTCCTTTTTTTTGAAGACAGACTCTGGCGTCTCATTCACTTACCTAATACACATGAAACCTCAGGGGCCTGTGGGCTTGGGTAGGGGTTCCATCAGCCTGAGCACTTTTCAGGGTTTCTGCAGACCCCCACTTTCATCACAAAGCAAGCCATGCAACTGAATTGGCATATTTCAGGAATCTTTCATTGGTAAATATAAGCTTTGACTGGTTACTTATGCTTGAAATGAATTCTTGAAATATTTCTTCAGTGCTAGTTTGTAGAAAATTTATCATATTAAATTTCTGGTGTTTTTATTTTGACAATCTTTGTTTGAGGAGTACTCCTATGAAGTGCTCAGAGGCCTCAGGAACCTCTCTCAGCAATTCTTTTTTTTTTTTTTTTTGGTTTTTGGGTCACACCCGGCAGTGCTCAGGGGTTACTCCTGGCTTCATGCTCAGAAATTGCTCCTGGCAGGCACGGGGGACCATATGGGACGCTGGGATTCGAACCAATGACCTTCTGCATGAAAGGCAAACGCCTTACCTCCATGCTATCTCTCCGGCCCCCTCTCAGCAATTCTTAGCCAACCAGCCTAGGGGTCAATATGAGGGTCTGAAGATATTGTAATGCTGCTTGGGCCTCGTAGTGCCAGGAATTATCTGGATAACTTCCAGCAATGCTGGGAGCCCTCTATTGCTACATCAGCCCAGATAACCATGTGGTGCTGAGTTTTTCATCACACTGACCTCATTGTAAGGCCTGAACCTTAACTCTTGTGCTATCTCTCCAACCCCTCTCTGGTGTTTCTTAGACATGAAGAGGCACAATTTTTGATTTGGTGGCAGGTTGATATGGAAACCATTTGGGAGCCACAAACACTGAATAGTGTCCCTGAAATTAGGTCACAAATAGTATCATTTTCTCGTCTTACTTGCTTGGCCTATCCCTGTTCCTGATCTGTTTATCCTTCTTTCTCCTTAGCCATTTCTAGCAAGGAATTTGGATTCAGGCTGGTGAATAGAGAAAGCAAGAAGCTTTACATAGCTCATCTGCTTAGGATGGAAACAGTCTATGGAGTGTGGAAGCTCAGAGGAAAATCTCCTGAAATATATCTCATCCAAAATAGTATGAATGTATTCCACCTGTGTAGTCATGAGCTGGTTATCTTTATGCAGCATAAACAGTGTGTCAGTGTCTTGTGTAATTTCTCACGAATGCTGCTGCGTTCTTCTCCCTCACAGACTTGTTGTGCCTGATTGCCTGTTTTCTTTTTTTTTTTTTGGGGGGGGGGGTTTGGGCCACACCCGGCGGTGCTCAGGGGTGACTCCTGGCTGTCTGCTCAGAAATAGCTCCTGGCAGGCACAGGGGACCCTATGGGACACCGGGATTCGAACCAACCACCTTTGGTCCTGGATCGGCTGCTTGCAAGGCAAACGCCGCTGTGCTCTCTCTGGGCCCTGATTGCCTGTTTTCATCTGAATCCCTTGGGCAATGGTACAGTGCTGCTTGTTTCTTGGTCAGGAACTCCTGGTTCTAAAAGTGCTCTTAGAAAATTTGGCAAGAGGGCCCGGAGAGATAGCACAGCGGCGTTTGCCTTGCAAGCAGCCGATCCAGGACCAAAGGTGGTTGGTTCGAATCCCTGTGTCCCATATGGTCCCCCGTGCCTGCCAGGAGCTATTTCTGAGCAGACAGCCAGGAGGAACCCCTGAGCAACGCCAGGTGTGACCCAAAAACCAAAAAAAAAAAAAAAAAGAAAATTTGGCAAGGAACTGTCAGCAGTTTGCCAGAAGAGGGTGGAGAAGAAAGTGCCATCAGTTCTTTTGTTTCTTTTTCTTCTTTCCCTTTAATCCTTTTGAAAGTTATATTCCATATAACAGGTCCCTAAAGCTTTAAAACGTTCTTCCCAAGTCTTTGAAATCTATACTAGTATAGGGGAAACAAACAATTAATCCCTGCCTCTGAAACATTTTGGCTGTCTGCAGCTTAAAAAAAAAAAAGGATCTCTGGGTACTCAAGCTATGGAAGACAAGAAGATGGTGACCTCAGGAGTGTCAGCATAAAATCAGTTTCTCTAGAACTGTTGGGTTCTGGAAACTGATAGAAACTCTAGTAGCCTACTGTTTACGGATAAAAAATAATGATTGTTATCTAAGGAGTGCCAGATTGGGTGGATGGGAAACCTTAAGGAGAACCGCAAGCAGGCCTTCATTTAAATGATACTTATGAAGGAGACCTGGCTTCCTCACTCTATACCGAAGCTGGACCCTTTGTTTCTGCATCAAGTCTATTTTTCAGCCCTTGTTCTGTCTCTTCTTCAGGCCCTTTTCTGAAGTGAAAATTGATCTGTGGGCTTGCCACACTTCATCTTCTGTCGCATTTTATTGTCTCTTTGAAATGAGTTGACTTAGTTTTGTCTCCCATTGTTGCTCCCTAGAACTCAATAATTGCAAAGATGTTGAGGACTGAAATTGGAAAATATTTTGGTGTTCTTCTGCCTCTGGTGCCTCTGCTACCTGTTCACCCCCTGCTTCTTCCCCCAAACACACTGTCTATACATCTCCCATACCAGCTTCTGATGTGCTCTCTAAGAGTTATAAGCAAGCAATGCTTCTTTTAGCAGCTGTGTACAGAGAGGATGTATTGGAAAAAATGTCTCTGGGTTTTCTCATTGAGACTTCTATTCTTGGTGGCTACTAAATCTGCTTCAGAAGTTTGGTGGAGGCAAATAATGATGGGGCAAGAGCTTCTGGCTTCCTCAATTTGGAGATCTGATCTGATTTTACAGAAAAAAGTCAGGCAAAATCATGCTCAGAACTGAAAAATGCCAGAAAATTTGGGAGGCATCAAGTGGGTTACCATAATAGGAGAAAAAGGTGGTTTGGGGGTACAGAGACTTTACTGTTTAGTTAACCCCTTGCTCAACCCATTTGACCCAAGCACCAAGGTACTCATTGATCATACTGTCAAACAACATCACCATTGCAGAAGGGCTGATGTTGATACCAGTCTTCCTTCCCCAGTCTGCTTTTGGCTATTTTTCAATATGGCACCTTCTGTGGTCACTCTCTGTGCTTTAACCTTATCAAACACTATCAATACTAAAGTGCACATCATCCTTTGACCTATTAGGAAAGAAAAGAAAAACGCTGCTACTTCAGCTCTAACCCCATTGTCTGTATATAAAGTGCAGTGTCTGGGGACAAAGCCATTGTACAGTGAGTAGGGAGTTTGTCTTGCATATGGCCAACCTGGGTTCGATCCCTGGAATTCCATATGGTCCCTGAGTCTACCAGTAGTAATTTCAGAGCACAAAGCCAGGAGTAACCCCTGAGCACCAGTGGGAGTGCCCCTCCCACCAAATAAAATAAAATAAAGTGCAGTGTCAGAGATTTAAAGGCTGGAGCAATAGTCCAGCATGTAGAGTATTTGCCTTGTACACAGCCACCATGGGCTCAGTTCCTAGCATCCCACATGGTTCCCCAAGCCTGGCAGGAGCCATTCCTGAATGCAAGGCCAAGAGTAACCCCTGAGCACCTCTGGGTGTGGCCCAGAAACCAAAAAAATAAAATAGTGCCTCAGAGCTAGGGAGCTAGGGCAGCAGTTAGGGTCTTGCCTTACATGTTCTGACCCTTGTTCAATCCAAGGTACCATATGGTTCATCAAACTCCAGATGTGGCCTGGAGGTCCCAAGACACTGCCAGGCAGAGTAGACTGGGTAGTCCCTGAACCATAAGTTCCAAGCAAGATGACAGCCATTCTTAGGCCCTCACATTGAACCCCAGCCAAGTTGGCTGAGAATCCCAGAAGGGACCTCTGGGTCTCTTGAGCACCATTTGGGGACTTTCCACCAAAAAAATATGATGCTTTTATGCAATATTTTAAAAATAAAATTAAGTTCCCCCGATTCAGGGTGAACAAATATCAACATCTTAAACACATAAAATTTAATAGAATGTGAACTAAAGTAAGACTTAATGCTGTAATTTTTTGGCATTAAAATATCATTTATCTTGATTACTGAGTGTCTTGGGATTTCTTTAAATTTTACTCCCAAGGTGAGTCTCTGCCCTCTGCCCTCAACTTTGACCCAGCCTTGCCCAGAGGGTTTTGAACTGACTTTATTCACTGCCTCCGTAATTCTGCTGTTTTCTCTCTCTCTCTCTCTCTCTCTCTCTCTCTCTCTCTCTCTCTCTCTCTCTCTCTCTCTCTCTCTCTCTCTCTCTCTCTCCTGTTTTTGCAACAGAATAGGAATATTTTTGGAGTGTCTCTAGAGCTTCTAAGAAGGCATTCAACTTATTGTAAAGACATACCAATTCATTTAATCTCAGCATTGCTGTATTTATTCTGACATATTTTGTCTTATATATCTGCCAGACTCCTTCAGCAACAAGAAAAAAAAATCATTCTTTTACTGATGACAAAAATCTTTGTAACTAACAAAACCCAGCACCAAAAATGTGTTTAATTTGGAGATTCACTTAAGGACATTTCTGTATTTGTAAACTGGCAGAGAGACATAGGGCCTATACCATTTTTAAGACTGTACATAACTATCTGTACATATTGGAAGTCTGAATAAATACTTTTTACAAAAATAAAAAAAGAAGAGTAAGGGCTCTAGAGGGAGCTAGGTTGCCTCGGTTCAGTTTTAATTCTCCCCTTCCTGATTCTCTGTGCATCTGCTTCTTCATATGACAAACAGGTATAATGGTGGGACCCAACTCCAGCCATTGGTAGTTGTTATATTTTGATAAGTTAACAAGTTAACATACAAATTGTGAGCATCAGACCCTGACATTTACTCAGGAGGCAATAACTGTTGACTCTCATTAGCAGAGGAAAGAATTCTATTCCCCCCAAGATCCTAACTTCCTATCATATCTATGTACCCTTTTAATACATTTTTCCTGTTTAACTTTTTTGCTTTCTGGCATTTAGTGTTATACCAAAATTTAAACCTAGGTTTGCCACCCCTGATTTAAGGCGGATCTGATTTTGTTTGTTTGGGGGACAGTGCTAAGGGCTTACTCCTGGCTCTATGCTCAGGGATTACTCCTGATGGGGTTCAGAAGCCATGCAGGGTGTGCAAGATTGAAACAGGGCTGGTTGTGTGCAAGGCAAGCATTCCACCAACTGTATTATCACTCTGGCCCACTAGCAAGATCTGATTTTTCTGCCTAAATGATTAGAAATTTTCACCTTGAGATTTATTATTCAAAAATGTTGGTACACTTGACAAACTGGGCATTCATTCTAATGCTCTTGTCTCTGCTATTGTGTGCACATGAAATTTCAGTAATGAAATACCTTAGGAAACATTGACAACCCCTTTCTGGATGGGAGGTCCTCCCGTAATGTTGTTGTAATGAGGGCTGTATGTCTATCTTTATTTATTGTCTGTGGACTTGTTCTCTATTCTGGAACCACTGCTTCACTATCTTTCACATTTCTGCTGTGATTTTCCCTGTTATCTTCTGTCTCACCATTGGCATCTCTTTGTCCTTTGCAACTGCACATTGGTAGAAACTATCTTGACACATGACTCGAGTTTCTGCAGTATTGCTGCTCCTGTTTTTCAGGTCTCAAAGTTCATTTAAAATCTACTGATGTTGATTTAGTTTCCCTGAATTCCTCCATGCCTTGTCGTCTTTCTTATTTCATAGAATGCATTAACCAGTTTTGTTGCTGAGCTCTGTGCCATTCTTGCTTTCTCTGACACTTTGAATTAGAAATACTAGACATACTTGCTTCCTTTGAGACTTCTGGATGATATTTCTTTTCCCAAGTTCTATACAGTCCTTTTTATTCTATATAAATTTTCCTTCATCTTCAAACAAAGCAAATCCATCAGACTCTTCCATCAAGGCTTATTTTTTTAGTGCAGCAGGACTTCCCAGGAGTTGGGATGGATTTCTCTTCTGTACTTATTGACTATCTTTTTGATATTTTAGTCTCGTAGGGCTTACTCCTGATTCTTTGCTCAGTGGTCATTCCTGGCAGTCTTTAGGAGATTATATAGGGTTCAAACCCTGCAAAGCTATATATGCAAGGCAAACATCTTACCCTGGTTGTCTCTGTTCTCATTTTGACTATTTTTAAGTAGATTTCTCAGTAATATTACATATATTCACACTACTCATTTTCAAACCCATTAAATAATACCATTCCCCTGCAAAAAAATAAATAAATAAATAACACCATTCCTCCTGTCCTCATTCTCCTCAACCACCATTCTACTTTTCTTGGTGGTAATTTCTTGCTTTTAGGAAATTGTGATGTGCATATTCTTCTAGACATTCCCTATCTTTGAATGTGTAAACGCATTCATTGAGCTCACATGCTATGTACACACACATGATTACAACATGTTCTAGTTCTGGGGACACAGCTCTGAGATAGGGCAGGGTTACTCCCACCTTTTAGAAGTTCGCTTGCAGGGGCCAGAGCAATAGCACAGTGGTAGGGCATTTGCCTTGCACACAGACATCCCAGGATGGACTTAGGCACTTAATATGGTCCCTCAAGTCTGCCAGGAGCGATTTCTGAGCTTATAGTCAGAAGTACTCCCTGGGTGTTGCTGGGATTACAAAAACCATAAAACCAAAAAAAAAAAAAAAAAAAAAGTTGCAGAGAGGTGAGTGAGAGAGCATTAAGTAAAGAAATAGGGGTCTCAGTGGGCCTAAATTTTGTGAAGTCAGTAGAATGACTGACATGACAGTGGATACTTTTGGAGTGCTGCTTGGGCTAGTCTATTCCCGGGGAATTCCTTTGAGCCAGCGATGATTGAACTGCTTCCGGGTGTGTGCTGGGCATATCTCCCCTGGACAGAACTGGAGAGATAACTCTACATGCAGAAGAAACAGCTCCCCTGGTGGCTCTACCCTTCCTGAACAGGCAGTATTTGAAGAATGGCATAAACATTCTCTTGATTTAGTCTTTAAGTGGTAGGAGAGAAGGCAGCAGGGCTGGAGAGCCTCTGGAGTCTGCAGGTGGAGATTGTGTTCCTTTTTTAATGAAAAGGTCCACTGGAGGCATTTAAGCAGCAGCTGGTAATATAATGCATGATGTGAGAAAATACACTAAGCAGGTTTGTCTGAGCTTAACAGTGCGCTTGGAGGGCCAGAAAGATAGTACAGAGGGCAGGGCTCTTGCCTTACATGTGGCTACTCAAGTTCTGTCTTCAGCACCCAAAACTCAATCAGGAGTGACTCCTGAGCACAAGGTCAGCAGTAAGTCCCACTAGGTGTACCCCGCACCCCCAAAATAGGTTTGGGTTGGAGTATGTTGTGCACATAACCACATAGCATAGCTCATAAAGCCTTCTTCATTAGCCTTATTTTTGTAGTTTTCTCTGCCAGATTCCAGCAGCAGAGGAAGAATAAGTTGCTTCTGTCCTACCAGGATTCCTTTGAAAAAACTCTCATGGGAAGGAGAGGTTTAGGATGGAGGGGTCTGAGGGACTGAAAGGTTAACCCTCTGGAATTTTGTTTCTGCCACTATTTAGAAAATGTGTTTAGAAAGCTCAAAGAAAAGAACATCATCGGGGCCGGGTGGTGGCGCTGGAGGTAAGGTGCCTGCCTTACCTGCGCTAGCCTTGGAAGGACCGCGGTTCGATCCCCCGGCATCCCATATGGTCCCCCAAGCCAGGAGCGACTTCTGAGCGCATAGCCAGGAGTAACCCCTGAGCGTCACCGGGTGTGGCCCAAAAAAACAAAAAAAAAAAACAAAAAAAACAAAACCAAACAAACAAAAAAAAGAACATCATCGTTGGGACTGAGAGAATAAGAGGAGTGGAGAGGGGTATGAAAGTGCTTGCCTTGCATGTGATTGACTCAGGTTTAATTCCCTGTATTATATTTGTTCTTCCAAACACCACCTCCTGAGCACTGTTGATATGGCCAAATAAGCAAAAGCAAAACCAGAATTGCTATTCCTCATTAAGAGGAAACCTGGCCTTGGTAACATGTGAGTAGTTTTTGTCCAGAGATGGGAAAGGAAACTCTCACAATGTTTGGATAACTGGGGTTAGGCAGAAACTGCTTCTCAAGAGACGGTCTAAACCAGCACTTGGTACCCCAATCTATGTGAGCCCCATTTGAACCCAGCCTGGCCTAATTAAAACCAGGCCCATTGTTAAGTTGCCCTCTTCATATAGCCGGACCCAAATACTTCTTAAGCTGTAAATGTTGCTTTTAGAAACTAGTTGGCATCATTCTAGGTCTTTATTTCAGAAAACATCCTGGGATGGCATGGGCCCAAATCACATTCCACAGAGCAGCTGAAAAATGGGACATTTGGCTCTCTGCCATCAGCCAGTGCCAACATAACCTGGGCGATTCTACCCAATTCTGCCGAAGATGAGCCCACTCTACCGCCAGAACCAGAGGTAAGCGAGCTGCCCTTTCCCCCCACCTCGATGGCTTACGTTACTGCTTGTTCAGAAAGAAAGTTCTTATATTTGTAACTTGCTCGTCTGTGTTTTAAGAGATCAATGACCAACAGAAGCAATGCCTGGATTGATGAGGCTGTTCTGTGCATGCTGTCTCATGCCTGGCATGAACCGTGAGCCTCCAAATATGGGAGCTCCTGTTTTCTTGGGAACTGGAGATCCTTTCCACCTTGAGTGGGAGAAATTCGGATACATCTATTCGAATGATGTCTGTGGTGCCAGTTGGCAGGACAGGAGCAGTTACAATATATCCCAGCTGCTCATGCTGACAGTAGCTTCTGCCTCACACGCTGTGTCCTGCATGCTTTAGAAATAGGCCAGGGTTGGTGGGGTGTGGGGGGCCAGGACCCCAAACTCCTCCTAGTCTTTGCACTGAAGTCCAGTCCAGGCTACAAGGACCACTCTCTGTGGCTTAGAAAGGAGGAGCCTCTGCAGATCTCGACACCCCCTGCAGGCTTCCCCAGTACCAGAATTTTGTGTCCTGCTCCCAGATTCTCTTGTTTATGTCTCAAAGTGGCAGCTGGGAGGAAGTCAAATGCCATCTTTACCTTTGCCTCTTTTTTTCCCCCCCTCTGGGTTGTGAGAGGAAAAAAAAAAAGAGCAAAATATATTTTTCCCTGGCTGTTTTTGGGCCACATTCAGCGGTGCACAGAGGTTACTCCTGGCTCTGCACTCAGAAATTGCTCCTGGCAGCACGGGGACCATGTGGGATGCCAGGATTCAAACTATTTTCCGTCCTGAATTGGCTGCGTGCAAGGCAAAAGCCCTACCACTGTGCTATCTCTCTGCCCCGCCTCTTGATTGTTTTTGGAATGTGTGTATCCCATTGACCTGGTTTTATGACTGAGCTAGGACCTGTGTTATCTATGTACTAAAGGTGGTTTTCATTTTAGTTTAAATCACATTGGCCAGGAAATTTATAGCACCCTCATAAAATCTCCTTTGCAAGGTTGAAATGCCCCTGGCAGCTTCTTGAATCCCTTGTTTCCTTGATCCTTTGAAAAGTTCCTCTGAATGTCCCACAGTCCTACTCTCTGCAGGCTATAGGTAGCTAGCTTAGCTCTAGCTGAGCCAACGTCATCCTGCCTGTGGGAGTCATATTAGCCATGTAAGGTGCCTCCACAGAGGACAAAGCAGCAAGGGAGGTGCCTTTTTGGCAAGGTTTGTTTCTACCGGTATCTCAAGTTTCTGTTTGCAAAGGCTTGCAGCAGAGATAGGGATGAATTGGCAGGAAGTTGCCAGCCACGAAAATGGTAGGTACACATGGGAGGGAGGGTATAGTGCCCTTCCAGGAGAATCTGGTGGAGAGAGTTGGGGTCCATGGCTACTGTAGGGCTAAAACATGCATTTCCTTTTACACCCCTGGAAAAGAACTTTTGGGGACTTATCCCATAATGAAGTTAAAGTCTTGCTCTGAAGAGCAGTTCAGCATAGAAAAGTAAGTTATTTCAATATTTAGAATTTATTTTATAGTCATTTTCTTAGTATCATTCCAGCAAAACTTGACAAGGGCTGTGACATCAGAAACTTACCTGCTAAGGGGAAGAAACTGGTGCCTGATCATCTTCACTTTATAAATCCTTTGTAATGTTTTCTTCTGTTTTTTCCCAGGATTAGTGGGGACCCCAAACGCCTTAGGTTTGAGAGGTCAGGTCTATTCTTCTTACAAGGTTGTTGCCCCATTTGCTTTGGAGTGTAGATTTCCAGAATAGAGCATAAATAGAGCATAAAGTTTGAGCACCACATATGACCTCTTGAGCATCATCTGGGCCACTCCAGAGCACAGAACCAGGAATAACTGGTTAGTACTGAGTATAGTACTCACTTCCACACACACCTCCACACCCTCAAAAAAAAATTAGTTTTAAGTCCAACTTTTTAAACTACTTTGGAGGGAGCTGGAGTGATAGCACAGCAGTAGGGCAATTGCCTTGCATGCTGCTGACTCAGGACAAACCAGGGTTCTATCCTCAGCATCCCATATGGTCCCCCGAACCTGCCAGAAGGAATTTCTGATTGCAGAGCCAGGGGTCACCCTTGAGCGTTGCTGGGTGTGGCCCAAAAACCAAAACAAAAAAACTCTACTTTGGATCTAGGGAGATAGCACAGTGAACAAGCACTTGCCTTGCACTCCACCAAACTGGCACCACGTATGGCCCCTGAATTCTGCCAGGAGTGATCTCTGAGTGCAGAAACAGGAGAAAGTTCTGAGAACTAGAGGGTATGCCCTACATATTATTTTTTAATATAAAAAGACACTTTAAAGGAGACCAGATCTGGGGAGCTTACTCCCTCCAATTTAAGAGCTTCCATTAGTCTCTAAATGCACTTTTGCCCTTATGCTTCTGGTCACAGCAATATAAGAAAGCATTTCACAATTCCTCATAGCAGTGAGAGCTATGGACTGGGATAGGGTTTTGATGGTTTTCTGAAAAAGAGAATTAGAGTTCTTTTTCAGAGACTCCTCTCAATTTTTTTCCAGTGACAACTCTGGTAGATGATTCTTACAATCCAAACAGCAATTGTGGGTGAGAAATTTTTTATTTTAGGCCATTGTGTTTTGTCGCCTTTTTTTTTTTTTTTTTTTGGTTTGTCCTTTTAAAATCGAAGAAGCAAATAATATCTATCCCATAGTTTTCCTATTAGAAAAAAAAAAGGAAAATGTTTCCATTGCTTTTCTTTTGTACTTTTTTGAAAAATAACTCAGGATAAAACTAAGTGAAGTTTTTTATTTTATGAGAAGGTTTATTATTGATCTTGAAACAGGAATATAGTTATTGTGTGAATGATCACTAGGAAGTTAAGTTTAAGAATTAGAGTACTTCATTTAAAAACTTTTTCCTGGTTTATTGTTTTAGTTGCTTTTGATGATCAGGAGCAATAACTAGAATATAAAATATGCCTCTTTTGATGCTCTCACATTGGTGCTCAGAAGATTTGGGGGTCCCTTTCTGTAGCAAGAGGGTTTAGGGTTTTTTTGTTTTGGCTTTTTGGGCCACACCCAGTGACACTCAGGGGTTACTCCTGGCTATGCGCTCAGAAATTGCTCCTGGTTCGGGGTACCATATGGGATGCTGGGGGATCAAATCACAGTCCATCCTGGGTCAGCTGTGTGCAAGGCAAACTCCCTACCATTGTGCCATCACTCCAGCCCCTGCAAGGGGTTTTCAATGCAGGGACTCCACACTGCTGGGGATTACCTAGGCCATCCTGATGGACCTCAATTTAGCTAAGCAAGGGGGAAAATGTGGAATCAGAGGTTGAACTATGGTTGGAGACATGCTAAGCACCTTCTCTCCTGTACTGTCTCTCTGCCTTCTGTGTGTAAGTTTTTTAAAACACTTTGAAGCCAGTGTATCCAGTAGCTCACACTTGAATCTATTTGTTTTTTATGTGTGAAATTAAAAATTTTTTAATTGTAGTGAATTTCAGAGTTACAGAGTTATTTATTATTAAGTTTTAGGCATATAATATTCCAACACCAATCCCTTTGCCAGTATCTGTTTCCCTCTACCACTATCCCCAGTTCCCCTCCTGTCACTCAACCTGTCTCTAGAACAGGCACTTCCGCCCTTCATCATTGTTCCTTCCCCTCATTTATTTCCTTTCCCTCAACTCCACATCATTGGCAAGCTTCCTACTAAACAAGGGAGTTCTGCTCTTTGTTTTTATTGCCTTTTGGTATTCATTATTCCCTTACACAATTCCTTTATATTCCACATATGAGAGATTATTTTGAGTCCCTCTCCCTCTTATTAACTTTATTCAACACAATACTCTTCCAGATCCATCCACACAGCAGAAAATTGCATGACTATCTTACTGTGAAGTAAGTATACCATTGTGTATATATATATATCATAGCTTCTTTATCCAGTCATTTGCTCTTGAATACTTGGGTTGTTTCCAGATTTTGGCTATTGTGAATACCATGAATATAGGAATGCAAATGTATTTTCTGAATTGTGCTTTTGGACCCTTAAAGTATATTCTGAGGATGGGGCTGGAGTAATAGCACAGAGGTAGGTCATTCACCTTGCATGTGGATGACCTAAGAAGGACCTAGGTTTGATCCCTGGCATCTCATATGGTTCCGAGCCTACTAGGAGCAATTTCTGAGTGCAGATCTAGGAGTAACCATTCAGAATCGCTGAGTATCCCCCCATTCCCCAAAAAAGCTATATTCTGATGAGTGGGATTGCTGGATTATATAGAAACTCTCAATAGCTATTTTTGGGGGATGGGGCAGGTGACATCTGGCAGTACCCAGAAGTTATTCTTGGCTCTGTGCTCAGAAGTTACTCCTAGCAGGTTTGGGGGATTATATGGGATGCCAAAGATCAACCCTGGTCTGCCACATGCAAGGTAATAGCTAGTTTAGAGTAATGGCCAACTACCAAAATGGTAGCCTGAATACCTATTTTTTGGCTTACTACCAAAAAGATCGGATCAGTCAAAATTTCTACCAACAATGAAT
Organism: Suncus etruscus; assembly: GCF_024139225.1. Lineage (NCBI taxonomy): Eukaryota > Metazoa > Chordata > Mammalia > Eulipotyphla > Soricidae > Suncus > Suncus etruscus. The sequence goes on from NC_064867.1 coordinate 8,622,462, forward strand.
GAGGTTCCCTTTACCCCCACCTTCTTGCCACACTGGTTGATGCTGTTCTTTTTGACATCAGTCCCTCTGGTGTGAGGTGGTATAACATTGCTTTTTGATTTGCAGTTTCCTGATGATTAATGATATTGAGCATTTTTTCTTCTTTTTTGGCCATTTGTATTTTTCCTTTGAAGAAGTTTCTATTCTTCTCTTCTCCCCATTTTTTGGATGGGTGATAGAATGGTGTTGAAATTGATGCCTTCCTTTAAGCAGCTGCTTTAAGTATTTTGCTGGTCCCTTGTTAGACACATATATGTTTAGGAGTGTGAGTTCTTCCTGATGTACATATACATTGATCCATTAAAAAATGACCCTTGAGACTCTTTGTGGGGGTTGTTTACTTAAAATATTGTCTTTCAACCTTTAACTTTGAGTCTGTATTTTTCCTTGCTATCTATATTTTGTAGGCAGCAGGAGGTTGGATTCAATTCTTTAGCTCATCCTGCCATAGTGTGTCTCTTAATAGGTGATTTTTAGATCATTGGCATTGAGTGTAATTATTATCATGGAGTTTCTGTAGAAGTTTTGTGGGGATTTTTTTGGATATTTTTCCTATCATAAATAGCCCCTTCAGTTCTTATAAGGTTGGTTTTGTTTTCGTTTTTGCTTTGGGGCCACACCTGGCGGCACTCAGGGGCTACTCTTGGCTCTGTGCTCAGAAATCATTACTGGTAGGCTTCAGGGACCAAATGGGATGCCAGGAATTGAACCTGGGTCAGTTCTGTGTTGGCTGCGTGCAAGGCAAATGTCCTGCCGCTTTACTCTCGCTCCGGCCCCATAAGGTTGGTTTTGAATCTGTTAAGTACCTGAGTTATTGTTGATCTATGAAGTTGTGTATCACTCCTTCAAATCTGTGTAAAGTATTCTTTTTTTTTTTTGAGTAAAGAAAAATCATTTATTTATTTTGATGTCCACATTTGGAAATTCTCCAAAGATTCTCCCAGTCTTTGCTTAAGGATCACTCCTAATAATGTCAGGACTCAAACCAGAGTCTGTTGTAACTAACACAATAATTGAGTGTATAAGGAAATTATGTAAAGTATTCTTGGTAAGACATTTAATTTTTCTTTTGCTTGTTTTTAACTATATCCAGCCGTTTTCTTCAGGCCTGTAAGTATTGTTTGATAGATCTGTTGTAAATCTTAAGGAAACTCCTTTGTATGTAATTTCCATTGTTGATCTTGCTGCTTTAAAATTCTATCTCTGGAGCCAGAGAGATAGCATGGAGGTAGGGCATTTGCCTTGCATTCAGAAGGATGATGGTTCAAATCCCAGCATCCCATATGGTCCCCCGTGCCTGCTGGGAGCGATTTCTGAGCATAGAGCCAGGAGTAATCTCTGAGTGCTGATGGGTGTGGCCCCCAAACCAAAAAAAGACAAAACAACAACAACAAAAATCAGTTAAAATTCTATCTCTGTGTATAGTTTTCATCATTCAGATTAGGATATGTCTTGAGTCTTTATTTACATTTCTTTTACCTGGCACCCTCAGGCATCTTAAATCTGGAGACATGTCCTCTTCAATTTAGAAAACTCTGCTAATAGTTTTTATATTTCTTCTACATCATAATTAGGGCCCGAGCAGTGGCGCAAACACTACTTGCTAATCTAGAACAGACCACGGTTCGATCCCCTGGTGTCCCATATGGTCTCCCAAGCCTGGAGTGATTTCTGAGCGCATAGCCAGGAGTAACCCCTTAGTATCACATAGTTCATTAATGGTTACATAGCTCACTATTGCTGGTTGAGTCTTTAGGGCTACCAGCTTCATTCACTAAGCGTGGTGGAGTTCTATGTTGTTTTCCCATTGTGACTTTTGCAGTCTGGAGGCTTTTTCTTGTATATTGTTCTATGGGTTAGGTGACTGGAGTTAGCATATCTTTGTATGCTCACTGTGAAATATGAAGAATTGAAGGGGTACTGACATAGGAGACAAAAGAGCCATCCTGTATAACAAACAGGCCCTGATGCTGTGGTTCCTCAATTTCTTGGGACCCAAGCTAGGCAGAATCAAAACAGAGTGTCCCACAGCCTTCCAATTCCAGTGCCACCAATTCTAGTGCCAGCATCCATGTGTTAAGGGGTAAAGTCAGTCTGATTTTCATCTGCTTCTGATCCTATAATTCTGCTGGTTTCTGCCAGTCACCTGGAGAAACTGAAATTCTGCAGGTTCAGACACTCAGTCCCAAACGACAGTTCCCACCCTGGAGATGCTGATCACAAACCAGATTGCTACCAGCTTTCTGACAAGTCAACTCTATTGGGAGCTCCTGTGACTCTTACGTGCAATGAGACTGCACAAGTGACTCATAAAGCTCAAAGAAACTCTTACCAGGACACAATTGGGGAGCAGGGGTCAGGGAGGCGGAGGTGATAGTACTCTGGGTAAGGCCCTTGTTTGCACTGTCTCTGGTTGTTGGGTGACCCTGGTATGATTCCACATAAAATCCTCCAATCACATAAGTTCCTCTAACCACCTCTAGGAGTGATCCCAGAACTCAGAGCCAGGATAAATCCTTGAGCACTGTAGGATGTGTCCCCAAGACAGAAATCAAACCAAATATAAAATACTTGTAGTAGAAGTCAATCTAGTCACTCTCCCTACTAGGATGTCGGGGATTAGGTGTTCAAGATTGTTTTTTAGGGGGAGTGTTTGGGTCACACCCGGTGACACTCAGGGTTGTGCTCAGAAATCACTCCTGGCTCGGGGGCTCAGGGGATCGAACCGTATTCCGTCCTAGGTCAGCCTCGTGCAAGGCAAATGCCCTTCTGCTGCGCCACTGCTCTGGCCCCTCAAGTTTCAATTCAAATCACTTTGTTGGCTTCCCTGGCAATAAAACTTGTTCTTAGATAACTGGGGCAGATTAAAAACTTCATTAGCATATCTAGAGACATCTTTATCTCTTAGGGAATGCCCAGTTGTTTAGGAGCTATGCCCCAGAAATGGAGACAAAACCCAAATGGAGACAAACCCAAATGTGTTTATGTGTATATATGTGTGTGTGTGTGTTTCTGTATATGTGTGTGTGTGTGTGTGTGTATCATCTTGTAAATCACCTGCTCTCTCTAAGTCTTGACTTACCATGAAAATAACAGGATAAATGGAAATTTAATGCACATTGAAGCATAGTCCACTTAATTTTTAGCAAACTAAAACTCAAGACTGCTGTGTGTTTTTATGCCACAAATTAGGGGAACAGCAGTGGCTCTGTTATCAGATTCAGTGATTTAAAATTTATTTATTCTAATGGGCCTGGTTCTGGCTCAATGTGAAGCTGAGGCATGCTTTCATCAAGTGAATTGTTATCCTGCATTTTGCCCATGTGTTGAACAAATTTCAGCTCTTTTAGCATGGCTTGAAATCATAGAATAAGGTTTTGTTATGTTTTCTTCGTTTCAGAATGCCTTATTTAGGGGTTGGAAGAATTGGATAGAGGGATAGCTTGGATGAACTGGATCAGATGTCATTCCACCCTTCTGAGAGGAAACCGAACAATTCCACATTCTAGACTTTCTTTTTGTTTTGGGGCCACACTGAGCGGCGCTCAGGGGTTACTCCTGGCTCTGCTCTCAGAAATCACTCCTAACAGGCTTGGGGGACCAGGAATTAAACTCAGATTCATCCCAGGTTGGCTGCATGCAAGGCAAACACCCTACCACTGTGCTATCTCTCCAGCTCCTTCTAGACTTCATTTTTTTAGTTTCTTTTTGGGGGGAAAGAATGACTTCCTAATTAATGCTTAGGGGACTTTAGGGTCACCCTGACAATACTTGGCCAACTGAGCTATGCTGTTCAGTCAGGCTTGGGCCTCAGAATATGGTGCTGCACAGGCCCTGCAGTGCCAGGGAACGACAGAGCCAGCCTAGCAGTGTGTGTGGGGGAATGGCAGGGATGAGTTGGAAGGGCAGTCAAGGGTTTTCTTAGAGCCAGTTTATAACTGCATAGCCAGTGTTGCAAACATGATGCCAGGGGAGGTTCCAGGTGACTTATGTGAAGTTGGCAGGAAAAAGGCAATAGTCTCAAGAAAGGAATCTGCCCTTCTCTTCTCTCTTTCTCTTTCTCCTTTCTCTATCTTCACTGTCCTCCCTCCCTCCCTCCCTCTCCCTCTCCCTCCCTCTCTCTCCCTCTCCTCTCTCCCTCTCCCTCTCCTCTCTTTCTCTTCCTCTTCCCTCCCTCCCTCCCTCTCTCTCCCTCTCCTCTCTCCCTCTCCCTCTCCTCTCTTTCTCTTCCTCTTCCCTCCCTCCCTCCCTCTCCCCTCCCTCTCTCCCTCCCTCTCCTTCCCTCTCTCCTCTCTCTTCTCTCTCCCTCTCTCTCCTCTCTCTCTTCTCTCTCTCCTCTCTCTTCTCTCTTTCCTCTCTCTCTTTTTCTCTCTTCTCTCTCCTTTCTCTTCTCTCTATCTCTCCCTCTCCCTTTCCCTCTCTCCCTATCTCCCTCTCCCTTCAATCTGGAGAAGTGCCTGGAGAGAACTAGAACTGTGGGCCTTGCTCTTTGCAAAGTTAATCCTAGGCCTTACCCAGGCCTTTCAGGATCATCACCTTCCTTCACAGAAAAGAATTTCAGGAGGAGATGAGCAAAAGGAAGTAAAAACAAGTTTGATTTGGAATTTCTGAGGAAGGGGAGGGAGAGGATAAGAAAGGGAGAGAGTGGGCCCGGAGAGATAGCACAGCGGCATTTGCCTTGCAAGCAGCCGATCCAGGACCAAAGGTGGTTGGTTCGAATCCCGGTGTCCCATATGGTCCCCCGTGCCTGCCAGGAGCTATTTCTGAGCAGACAGCCAGGAGTAACCCCTGAGCACCGCTGGGTGTGGCCCAAAAACCAAAAAAAAAAAAAAAAAAAAGAAAGGGAGAGAGTAACATGCTCAAGAGAAAGTATAGTATAAAGGTGGAAAGAGAGGGCTGGAGAGATAGTACAGCGGCGTTTGCCTTGCAAGCAGCCGACCCAGGCCTTAAGGTGGTTAGTTTAAATCCCGGCTTCCCATATGGTCCCCCATGCCTGCTATTTCTGAGCAGATAGCCAGGAGTAACTGAGCCTGGTGTGGCCCCAAGACAAACAAACAAACAAACAAAAAAAGGTGGAAAGAGGCCTAGTATACAACCCAGCATGAAAGTAGAACGTACACATCTCAGAGGGGAGATATGGGTGACATGTGTTTGTGTGTGTAGCATGTACATGGGCGCCATGCTCTCCTTCTTTGTTCCAAGTTAGTTTAGATAGGGTTTCTCCCAACCTGCCCCACGTGGAGCTTTCTACCTAGATAAGAATCTGTTCTTAGGGTGGTTGCCAAGGGGAGTTGGTTTTAGTTGACGATTTTGTTTCTTGACATTTATTCTCTGACTTTCACTCCTGCTGGAGCTTCTCCTGGAGAAGTCAAAGGGGGCTTAGTCAGTTCAGTCAGTGAGCACTTGATTCCTAGAGTAGATACCTCCTGTTAAGGTACCTGGAGTGGTTTGTCTCTCCAAACATTATTATTATTTTTATTATTACTAGGGAAACTGTCAGAGTAAGAAAGTATAGAGGTATACACATTTATGTGTACCATGGATCTACCCAACTTTCTACAGGATGTTACTGAGAATCAAATTCTCTTTGCAAAGGAAGGTAAGGACCAAAGAGGTAATACAGTGGGCAGAGCTTTTCCCTTGCATGCCACTGGCCCATGTTCAATCCGTGGTACCATATAGGATCTCCCAAAGCCTGCCAAGAGTAATCCCCTAAATGCAGAGCCATTAATGGGCCCTGAGCATCACCCTTTGGTATCTAAAACAAGAAAGAAATAATAAGGCAAAATAAGGCCTTGAATGTAGCTTATGTAAACCTTACCTATGTAAGACCCTGAGTTCCATCTGCTGTGAATGGCCCCCACAAAAAAAGAGGTGTAATACATGAAGACTAACTTTTGCAAAGTAAACTTTCATCAATTTGAATAAAATCAGCTCATCAGCACCCCAAGTCCCCTTGTAATCCTCTCCCCAGGCCTTGACAACTTCCTATCAGTTTTCTCCCTATCTTGTTTGATCTTTCTCAGAATGTCATATAAATAGAAAATCAGAGCAGGCAGCCTTTTGAATTTCACCTTTTGTTTAGCATAACATGTTTGAGATTCACCCATACAGTGCTCAGTGGTAGTTAGTGCCTTCTCTGTTATGTTTTATTTATTTTTTGTGCAAACAAGGGGTATTTGGGTTACAACCAGTTGTGTTCAGGATTCACTCCTGGCTCTGTCCTCAGTGTGTGGCTCTCTTGATGTGGCTCAGAGGACCATGTGCAACACCAGGGATCAAAGTGGGGTCAGCCATATGCAAGGCCGGCCCCTTAAGCCCTGTACTATCTCTCCACCCAGTCTATACCTTCTTAGTGTGGAACAATTTTGTATGCATTCATTTTGTAGAGTATTGGTTTATTCAGTTACCAGGTGAAGAACTTTTGGGAAATGCTTATTTATAATATCTCAATCCCTCAGAGAAAACAGAGAAAAAAAAGGAACACTTAAAATATGTGTATTGGGCAGTGACAGGGGAAAAGTAAAGTGTATTAATCACTTGAGACAACTATTTGGTGTCTAAACCCCTGCCACAATCTGGGCAATAAGATGGACAATCAGAACTGTTAGCTTTACCACTGGAGACCCTGTGCTAAGGGATTTTAAGTTTGAGCCTGAGGAGCAGCCTGTCAGCTCTTATCAGCTCCCTAGTCTATTGTTCCATTAGAAGCTTTGCTTGGTTAGTTGTCGGAATTGCTGTGGCTACAGTGCTATTAAGAGACCACACACCCTATCCACCCCTTCCCTGACTCCCTCAAAATCTTGTAGGTTTAGAAAGACTTCTAATAATATCCCTAAGTACTGAGCTTTAGATCAATATATAAATTAGCCAAATGGACTTTGGTTAGAAAAATAGCAATCCAAGTAAGCAATCCAAGTAAGCAATTCATAATTCTCCTACCAAGGGAGTAAAATTGTTTTACAAATAAAGGAAGGAGACAGATAGAAGAGATTGAACTGAATTTTTGCCTCAAGAAGAATTTTCATGCTTCGGGTTCAATTGTCATTTTAGCATTGAACTTTTGAACCACTTAACAGCACGTAAAGATGCCAATTTGAAATCTTCTGACATTCAAGTTGAAGCTGGGCCAGTCCAATCTCCTCAGCACATATTTATCATCTATTTCTTCTTCATCTCTGAGCTACACAGTTGTATAGATGTTGATTGAGAACATGTATCAGCACGGTATACTAGTCAATATTTTTTAAGATAATATACTTTTTTGGTCATCCGAATAATTCATTTATCAAGCTTATAACACTTGAAATATTTGACAAATATTTATTTGTTGTAGATCTTGGAATGAGACAGAAATCACTGATTTTTAGATGGGAATATCTTTTTTTTTTTTTTTTTTTTTTTTTTTGGTTTTTGGGTCACACCTGGCAGTGCTCAGGGGTTATTCCTGGCTCCAGGCTCAGAAATTGCTCCTGGCAGGCACAGGGGACCATATGGGGCGCCGGGATTCGAACCGATGACCTCCTGCATGAAAGGCAAACGCCTTACCTCCATGCTATCTCTCCGGCCCTAGATGGGAATATCTTTATTGGACTCACAAAGTTTAATTCCAAATGGTTGCTACATAGGAAAGGTTGATCCCATCTAGAAATTCTTGCAGATTCATGACTGAGATTATTAGTCTTTTTCCCATTCTTTCTCCTGACATTTATGGAATCTCCTACAGAAAGTTTATTTTTCTTTTTTAATTATGGCTTATGATTTACTAAATCTTAGAATTGCAATTGTCACTGTCACTGGACACTGGTAGGGACAAGATTGAGATCTAGACTATTTTCCTCTCAAGCCAGTGCCATTTTCTCTCTACCACAGCCTGTGTCTTGGCAGATTCTTTCTTCTGCCACTAGCAGACAATATGACAATTACTATCTCAGGCAATGCATAAACTAAAATTTCTCACATAATACGAACTCTGCCAACAAATTGTTCAGATTTTATGTCGCTCATCATGGCCTTGAAGAGGCTTCTAAAAAATCCTCAAGAAATTAGAAGATAAAATTACCATCTGGTCCAGCAGTTCTGTTTGGGGGCATTTATTTGTTCACAAAATTAAAATTAGGAAATTGAAGAGATATCTGTAACATTATTTCTAGCATTATTTCCAGAGGTGGAAATAACCTAATGGCCCTCAGTGAATGAATGAATGAATAAATGAAGAACAGGTGTACTCACCTAATTCACATATCTCACAGGAAAGTCACTTTATTCACACACAGTAGGTATGATTTGGCATTTCAAAGAAATTGTCCTATTCTACAACATGAGGGAAACTTGAAAAGATTATACTGAGTAAAATCATGCAGAACCCATTCTCATAAAGCAGATGAAGGAGCGATCTCAAGAGCAGGATAGAAGATGGTGGTTTCCTGGGGCAGAAGGAGCAGGCAGTGGGAGTTACACTTTTTGTTTCAAGTTTTATCCATACAAGATGAGAATGTTCTAGATATATGCTGTGCATCAAGTTAACTGTACACTTAAAATTGGGGGAGGGGCTCAGATCTCAGATGTTGCTTTGTATTTCTCTCTCAATCTTTCTTTCTCCCTCTCTCACACACATAAATGGTTTCTCTCAAAGAAATAGATATCAGCCTTCCATTCTTTCTCCTGTCATCTTTTCCCTTACACTGTCACTTGATGGTTGCAGCAGATCAGCAATGTCCCTAAGCATGATATTGCACTCCAGGATCCGTTTCAACTAAGGACATGCTCATCTCAAAACTCAATGTTGGTGGAAGCCCCAAGATCCCTTTACTTGTGACCATTTTACAGGCAGAACTGTACTGGGCCCCTACCCAATGCCAGAGCATTGTCTTTGGTAGCTGGTTTTTTATTTCTGATTGCTGTCAAGTCAGCCTGCCAACTTGTACACTGTTGCACATTCTGATAGTCTCATTCAATAAACCCAAGTTGGCATTTTCATCAAGGGAGAAGCAGAGCCCAGGCCAAGCTGGTATCTCTCCAAGCTGGTACATCATAAGCACTTGTGTGGACTACTGTCCCCTTTCAGAACAAAATAAATGAATAGCCACTCAGTGTCCCTGGGTATCTGCCTTCTTCCTGTGAACAGACAGAAAGTGCCCTGCCTCCTCCCTGCTATACCAGGGCTACTTATGGCTTCCTTGGGTCCTCCCAGTACCACCTCCTGCTTACCAGGGTACAAGGCACTTGGGAAGCACTGCTGCCTACAGCACTGACTTCCCCCATTCTTTTCATTCTCTAGCCCTTTCATCTTCAAGGGTCGAATCTGACACCCCTTTGAAGCCTTTTTAGAGTTTGGGAAATAGCTGTGTCCACCAGACAATATAAATGTTTGCTAGACACATGAATGTAAGTTCCCTTCTGCTGTTCACCACAAAAGGGCCTGATTCTGCATGACCTCATCTCTCCTTTGCCTTTCCCTAGGGTACTTGAAGCCCCTGCAGAAGTAAATGTAACTCACTGAGGGACTGATGAGTCATAAAAGCTATTCTGATCCAGGCCCTTTCATATCCTCTAACTTGGGTCACTCCCCAGGCTAAAGCCTCTTCTTCCTACTGTTCTCTTTTCAGCCTTCAGTTTTGACTTACCCTCCCAGGGGCACTATATGATGGTAGTTACATGTGGAATTCTTCTGTGTATGTGCAGTGTTGGGCTCTGAACCTGTGCTTTTGAGCTATATTCCTAATCCCTGGAAGTTTTGCTACAACCCTTTAGAACTGAGTAGCTACTATTTGTTGTTGTTGTTGTTGTTGTTGTTCTACTCAAGATCCCCTTCTTGAGTTATGCAATGCAGCATGGCTGCACACTGCCAGAAATACCTTGGTGATCATTAGGTGGTTGGCTTTTATTTTTGGACATTACATTTTACCACCCTTTTACTATGGCCAGTTTCATCATGTCTACTTGCAGTGGGGACTTGGCATGTTTCTACTTTTCTTCCAGTGACCCCCCCAATCAGGCCAGGACCCACAGTGTAGGTATAAAATCCACTGGGGACTCTTCATTTTTGATAAGATTTGTGATAAGAATGAGAAGTGATTTGCTGGCCCATAAAATATATCTCTATAAATTTGTACAAACTACCTTCGCTGACCACAGGCACTAAAACTAAACATGAACTACCCCCCCCAAAAAAAATAAATAAATAAACTCAGAAGAAAAACTTTAACATCTGGAAACCAAATTGTTCACTACTGAACAACCAGTGGGTCAGAGATGAAATCAAAAAGGAAATCAAAACATTCCTGGAAACAAATGACTGTGAAGACACAAATTGTCAGAATTTATGGGACACAACCAACATAGTACTAAGAGCCTTGCAAGCACACATCAGAAAGGAAGAAGGGACCTATACAAAAAGCTTAATGACACAGTTTTCAGGGGTTACTCCTGACTATGCGCTCAGAAGTCGCTCCTGGCTTGGGGGATCATAACCGCGCTTCGTCCTAGGTTAGCGCTCGCAAGGCAGACAACGTACCTCTAGCGCCACCATGCTGGCCTTGATCATCATTAAGAGTTTTAAGAAAAATTTAAGACATTATTGTAATAAGGCCCAGAGACAATAGAGTTAAGGGCTAGAAGGGCTAGAAAAACTGGCTCACAATTTGAAGCTCACTACAAAGAGTGGTGAATGCGGTTAGGGAAATAACTACACTAACAACTAGCATGACAATGTTAAACAATGCGAGAAGTAGAATGCCTGTCTTGAATACTGGCAGGAGTGGAGGGGGGGTATTGGTGGTAGGAATATTGCATTTGTGAAAGGGGTATTATGTTTATGACTGAAACCCAACTACAAGCATGCTTGTAATCATGGTGCTTAAATAAAGATTACTTTAAAAAAAAAAAACAGAAAGATCCACATTTCATAGTCGTAGAATGGGGGTTCCTCATACATCTGTGTGATCACTCAGCTACAAATTATTTTGTGCTTTGTTCCCCCAAAATTGAGCATCTGTATACTGGGTGTTGAATTAAGGTCTCCTTTTTTTCTTTTTTTAAATCAGATTATTAAACTGCTTAAAAACTAGTTTTTAGTTTTCTAAAACTAGAAAATGATCAACAAAAGAAACCAAAAGTAGGTAGGCAGAAGGAAATTACAAAGTTTAGAGCAGAAATCAATGAAATGGAAATCCAAAAAACAATCCAAATAAACAAGATTGATAAACCACTAGCAAAACTCACAGAGAGAGAGAGAGACAGAGAGAGAGAGAGAGAGAGAGAGAGAGAGAGAGAGAGAGAGAGATCTAATAAACCGGATTAGGAATGAAAAGGGGGAGATTACCACAGATATTCACCACAGAGATTCAAAGGGTAATCAGACTACTTTGAGAAACTCTATGCCATAAAACATGAAAACCTGGAAGAAATGGATAAATTCTTGGACTCATAATCTTCCACAGTTAAACCAGGATGATCTAGCATATCTAAACAGACCCATCACTACTGAGGGAATTAAAATGGTCATCAAGAGAAGTGATTTCATTATCTGTCTTATTTTGCATTTCTTCTGGCTTATTGATCTATTAGGAAATTCTCACCCATTAGGAAACTGTAAGTGATGAGCCTCAGAGCTATCATCAGGTCCTCAGAATTTATTAAAAACCAGCAAGATCCACATTCCATGGTCTTAGAATGGGGGTTCCTCAGACATCTCTGTGATCACTCACCTAAAAATCATTATGTGCTTTGTTCCCCAAGAATTAAGCATCTGTTTGTCGGGTGTTGAATAGAGGACTTCTTTTGTTTGTTTGGTTTTGGTTTTTGTTTTTTTTTTTTTACAGCAGATTGTTATAACCTACACCTACACCAACTGAAAAGTATCCCTTCCCAAATTCCTCTGGTTAAATCCTAGCCCCCAATATGACTATCTGTTGAAGTTAAGGGGGCAGGATTGATAGTACAGTAGGTAGGGCATTTGCCTTGCATGTGGCCAATCTTGGATTCAGTTCTCAGAGTCCTCTTTGTTCCTTGAGCCCTGCCAAGATTGAACCCTGAATGCAGAGCCAGGAGTAAGCCCTGAGCACCCTGGATAGGCTTCCATGCCCCTCCCCCACAGCTAAATAAAGTTGTAAAGCTTGGAACCCTAATTTGAGAGACTTATAACCATACAAGAGAAAAGAAGAGAAAGGGTACTCACTATGTCCACCTTGAGAAGCTACAAAAAAGGGAGCTGGAGAGATGGTACTTCAGGTGGGCATTCACCTTGTATGCAGTGATCTAGGTTGGACCCACAGTGCCTCCATTTGGTCCTTCAAGCCAGCCAGGAGTAATCAGAGTCAAGAGTATGGTTTGACCACAAACAGGTATGTCTCCAAAGTCAAAACAAAAACAACAACAACAACAACAAAGGCATCTACTTGTTAGCCAGAAGAGAGTTCTCACGAACACATGCCCAGACACGCTGGGCACCAGCCTTGAAAAATGTCAGAGAACAAATTCCTGGGTTTAAGCCACGAGTTGACATTTCACTGCTCTTTTATCATGTCATTTTTGTATTTGTGGAGTTGAGATTTTAACTTAAGCCCTCACACATACCGGGAATGTGTGGCCTACCAAGGAACTGCACAGGAGTTGATACGTAGTCGTAGACATAGTTCCATGCATTAGTTCTTCAATGTCCTGAATTCTCATCTTGAGAGCAGAAGCAGGAGGAATGGTTCTTAGTTTTCTTTAGTGGTGCGCGTAGGTTTCTATATCAAGGCCAGAAGGTTGGAGGTTATGACTGCCGAACCACAGCTTCAGTGAGCTCCTAGGAGTTGAGATATGGAATTGGAAGACATGATCTGTGGTCCTTCTGTTTTCTCCGTGTGGCTAAGAGCTTTCCTTCCATTTCACAAAAAGAAAAAATGTTCTGTTTAATTATTTCTTAACAAAACAATAACAAACATAACCAGAACTTAAGTGGATCCCTGGACTGCCAGTTTCTGGTGCTCTCAGTGTCTTCTCCTGACCATGTGACATGAAGTGGCTTCCTGTGTACCTTGGATATCAATATCCACCTAGGCTACTCTTTGCATATCTTTTTCATCTTTCCCTCTTCCATTTTGTAGATATTGGTGCATTCTTATTTACTTGGCACAGGGTGTTAAATGGAAGTTAATGGAAGTTCTCACTTCAGACCTTTTCAAAGGCCAGTATGATGTGTCTGAGGGCTTTTCATGGACTTTCACCCCTGAAAGTCAGGTCTTAGGGTATCATCTTGGGGAGTCATTTCAGGAGAACTTACTGGATCATGTCTCTACTCTTCCCCAGGGCCTCACCCCTGTGTAGCTTTGTGACATAAAAGCCCATTCTGAGCTAGTACCATGGGAAAATTATCAGTCCCAAATTGTATAATCTCACTGTCTTCCTGCAGTTCCCCTAAGGATTAAGCACTTTGAAATCAGTGAATGAGAAGGATTTGAAAAATCTACCAGACTCTATTGGCGCAGGGGTCCCCCCATCTCTTTTTTTATGCCTTCTGGTCAATCCTGTTGCTACGAAGAGAAGGGGGATTCAGAACTGAGCCAGAGGTGAAGAGGTTGTAATGATGTGGTATGATATTTTTGAGTATTATTTGGGGTATCTTTTCTTATCTTTTCAATGTGGCCCCTAAATCAACAATTTCTCCTGCTTCCCTCCCTTGCTTGCCTAGTCCCATGAAATTATGCCTGTTAGAAATGAGCTTTTCACCATCTGCCTGACTTACATTTTTATTTGCTCATGACAAATAACTCTTCTCCAGGTGATTTATGTGTTGCCTGAGATGGCGTTCACTTTCCCATGATGGAAAGTCAATGCTCTGAGATTTATGGTCTTGAGGGAAAGAATGTTATAGAAAAAAAGAGTAAAATCTTTTCTCACATTGACTTTGGGCTTTGCCTGAATTAATCTGTGAGTTTCTTGTGTCTCTTTTGCAATTCCAAGTGAGTTCTGTAAGTAAAGCCGGAGTATGGTCTTCAGCACTGGCTTACTATGGGCTAAGTCACAAAAGTAATGTAATGCAAGACTATATTTACATTTTTGGGGGATATAGGGTGTGAACAGCTAGGCAGAAAGTAGAGTGTGTAAGTACATGAAATCACAAGAGGATTGTTGATTTTCAGACAATCCAGTGGGTCTAGAACTCAAACAACCACTTCTTGAATACTTAAACATACTAGTTGCCACCTGCCTTTCCACCCCTTTTTCAGCCACCCCAGGACCATAACTTTTTACTTCTGCAGATTGCAGAGCAGCAAGGGCCAAGGAAATGAGGCTGTGAGGTGAAAAGTGCAGTCAGGGACTCTGTGATCCTCTGTCTCACCATCATCTTTTCAATAGCTGTGGATTCTCAGCCCCTTTTCTGTCTTCCCTGCCACAGCCAGATAAACTGGACTCTCCTATTATCTGAGCTCGAATAGTGTTAAAGATTCCCAACAGATAATCTCACAATTAAAAGTACAAGAAGATGGGCCCAGAGAAATAGCTCAGTGGCGTTTGCCTTGCAAGCAGCCGATCCAGGACCAAAGGAGGTTGGTTCGAATCCCGGTGTCCCACATGAGTCCCTGTGCCTGCCAGGAGCTATTTCTGAGCAGACAGCCAGGAGGAACCCCTGAGCACCGCCGGGTATGCCCCCCCCCCCAAAAAAAAAAGTACAAGAAGAGGCAGAAGCTGAGAATGTAGCTCAGTGATTATATACTTGCCTGGCCTATAGAAAGACCTGGATTTGATCCTCAGCATTGAGAAGGGAAAAACAAATGTCACAAAACCATAACTCTGGAAAATGAAATTAAGCAGAATTAATAGCTATGTATCAATCATGGATTGTCCAAGTCTCTATGCACAGTTTTCTTGATCTCTCATCAAAATTGTGCGTTGCCTTAAAAGTAACAAATTATAGAATATTCTTGGGCCGGAGAGATAGCATGGAGGTAAGGCGGGCATTTGCCTTTCATGCAGGAGGTCATCAGTTCAAATCCTGGCGCCCCATATGGTCCCCCGTGCCTGCCAGGAGCAATTTCTGAGCCTGGAGCCAGGAATAACCCCTGAGCACTGCCGGGTGTGACCCAAAAACCAAAAAAAAAAAAAAAAAGAATATTCTTATTGATAGTTGTTTCGATATTGTAAGAATATAAAATATCAACTCATTATAGCAAATGTTTAGTATTCAATGCTCAGGAAGAGTCTAAAAGAGCTTTGTGAATTACTCTGGAAATGGGCCGGCCCTAATGAATGATTTTCTTTTTCACAAAATGTGTTTCAGATTCTAAATATCTTCCTTGAATAGCTCATGTACTAAAATACAGAGGCAGTTTGTCGTTCTGACTTTGGAAAGAAATATATTTTGCGGGTTAGAGAGAAAAGAACTCCTTTGGGAAATGTGACGTTTGCTCATAGTATTGTGATGCTCTTTCTCATTACTGTGAATTCAGGGGGAAGATAAAAAAAAAAGCAAGAGTAAAGGGTATTGTTTTTCTTCACTGCCTTTTAAAATTTCATTATGGAAACTTAGAACTAGAAATATGCCATATGATCTTACATAGAATTTGCCATAAGTGAGTAATACTTGCCTATTTTTGAATGTTCTCTGAGATCACTATGGTGCCCCCACCCCTTAATATTTTCTGTGCAAAAATCACACCAGTGGGGGCCAGTGGGCCCCATGCGGCTGAGCTGGAACAGACCCGGGTTTGATCCCTGGCATCCCCTATGGTCCTTTGAGCCTGCCAGGAATAATTTCTGAACTCAGAGCCAGGAGTAACCCCTCAGTGCTGCCGGGTATGGCTCAAACACAAAACAAACAAAATCACACCAGGGCCTTGCACTGATGAAGCAGGCGCTGCATCTCAGATGTGCCTGCCCAGATTGAGATCAGTGTTTCTTTTATATTTTTCGGTCACATCTGAGGGGGATTCAGGTGAGGGGATTCTGGTGGAGCACCCCCTTTCCAGAGCCTCTCACACCAGGAGCTCTGTTGAAGAGCTACTTCTCAAGTCTTTGATCAGTGACCAGTGATCCTCCTAACTACTGGCAGGAATGAACGAGAGTCTGTAAGCAGTGAGTTTTTTTTTAAAACTTTATTTTGCTTATTTTGTTTTGGCCACACCCAGCTGTGTTCAGGGCTTACTCCTGTTTCTGTTCTCTAGAATCACTCCTGATGGGAAACCAGCTCAAATGGGTGCAAGGCAGGCACCCTGTTTACTGTAAATCTCTCTCCTGCCCCAGCCATCAGTGCTTTTTAACCTTTGACTTGCTGAAATGAGAAGCAAAAGACTTAGCAGTTACTATCTGAGTCTTTATAGAAAGCCTTTGTAAATACTAGTGCCTGCCTCACAAAGGCAAACTTCTTTTTTGGGAGGGTTGGGTTTTGGGGTCACACTCAGCAGCGCTAAGGGGTTACTCCTGGCTCTACA
The DNA here is from genome assembly GCF_024139225.1 of Suncus etruscus. Lineage (NCBI taxonomy): Eukaryota > Metazoa > Chordata > Mammalia > Eulipotyphla > Soricidae > Suncus > Suncus etruscus. The sequence continues at coordinate 8,638,916 of NC_064867.1, forward strand.
CTCAGAAATCGCTCCTGGAAGGCTGGGGGGACCATATGGGATGCCGGGATTCAAACCACTGTCGTCCTGCATACAAGGCAAACGCCCTATCTCCATGCTATCTCTCCCACCTTACAAAGGCACACTTCTTGTTTCTCTCCTATGAGAAAGATTCCTTGGAAAAGCTATTGGCTGACTATCCATTGTACATGGCAAAGTTGACATTAAAAGGATTTTGTTCTTGATAAGCTCATCATTGAGATGAGTTTAGTAGTTCTTCATTATCATTTGGGAGGTGTCACCTCGAAAACTGATTGGCTCCTGAGGGTGTGATTTCTTGAGTATTATTTGAAAGATCTACCTACACAAACTCCAGGTGTTTATCAAGTTATTTATTTAACAGCTTTTAGAAGATAGCTTTGGACCCCCCTGATTTCTCTGCCCAGCTTCAGGCTGAGCCTTTACTAATCTTTGTTGACACCATCTTTGGTCTCTTACTGGGTCTGTCCATCAAGATGGATCTGCTCCTGGTCTGTGGCTATTGCTTCCTTATCTGAAGCTGGCACTCTGGGGCCTGCTTCTTAGGGCTAAGAGTACAGCAGCAACTTGCCCTGTTGGCTTCCTTTGTTCTCAGACCACATGCTAGTGTGGTGGGTGAGAACTACCACTTCCTGCTGTCTGCCTGGATACTTGTGAGGGGTAAGAGGAGACATGATCTGGCTGGAGCACCCCTTATATATCTTACAATATATAATGGGAACTCCCTGACATTCTTACGTAAGTTGAATGGCTATCTTTTCCCTGGCAAAGACCAATTAAATGAACTAGATTACCTGATTCTCTCTCTTTCCCTTCCCACTGTAACTGAGAGACATACTGAGCTGTGGGGAACCCAGGAAGCACAGACCCTGCGGTTGTTGAGGTTCCGAGGGTCTTTATCTGGTGGTGCCTGAGAGAACTGAATTCAGCCTCCCTGAGCTTTGGCTCCAGCTCCTGGAAAAGTGTAAAAAAAATGTATAAAAAATGGCTGTATTTCTAGGCTGGTGGAAGTGATGTAAATGTTCTCTTTCGTGAGCAGTTTGCTACAGAGTCGATGTCGATTTAAGCTGTCTCTGATGGCGGATTAGCATGATGTCTCTCGAGGGTCCCACTCTCTGGCAGCTGATGGAACAGTTGCATTCAACCTCAGCTCTTTCATTTCCTGCCTGGAAAAGTGCAGACCTGTGAATTATCAATGCTAATTCGGAGAGCAATTTCCTCATGAAAATGGTACAGATTTAGGGCTTGGGGAGCTAGCACAGAGGCTAGAGGACTCCAATTCAATCTTTAGTACCATATGTCCCTCCACCCCCCCAGGCACTGCCAAATACGGCCCTGGTGCCCTCAAGCACTGCTGGGTGTGACCTTGCATCTCTGACACCACAGTGAGCAGCACATCTGGGGCTCTAGCATTGAACTGTCTGCCAAGGTAGGCCAGTGATCCTAGGAGTGGCGCCTGGACTCCTAGCTGCTTGGAACTACTGAACTATATATGATTATATATTCCAGTGTTCAGCCGATTGCCTGATACCTAGCAGGTTTGTATGTTAGTCCTGATTAAGATTGTCTGTTCTTGGGATTCTCCACTTTTTCCTTGTTCATACCTAACAGATACATTGGAAGCAGCCCATTGCCTCTGTTATTTGTACTATTTTGATTTCCTTAAGCAAGATTCGGTTTCTCCGCTTCAAAACTGTAGCCTGGCAGTACAGGATGACAAATGTATTTGTATGGTGGGGCATAACTTACAAAGAGCTCTCATTAATAACATGCCCAAATACTGCTTCTCTGGATGGGTCCTGTTGAATCACCAACGCAGTTTTGTATAAAGGCTGGTTGGTGACTTGCTTGTGTTCTTTCAGAGGAAGTTCTCAGATCGGACAGTGGTTGGCAGTGTGGGCCTAGATAGACTGATTTTCATAATGATCAGTTAATTATTGCTAGTGACACTTTGCCAGATATTTCTTTGAGAGTAGGGGAGATGTTGGGGCACACCTGGCAGTGTTGAAATCTTACTCCTTGCTTTATGCTCAGGGATCACTCTTAGCAGGGCTCAGGAACCTTATCTTACGTTGGGGATAGAACCCAGATCAGTCGAATGCAAGGTAAAAGCCCTATTTCTGGTTCCATATTGCCATATATTTCTAACAGCTTAAAATAAAGCAAGTCAGTCATTTTCAGTTCTGTAAGTTAAATGTTCAACACAGGTATTTCCTAGTTAAAATTCCAGGTATTAGTAGGATAGCATTTTTTTTTTTTATGAAGGCTGAAAGAGATAATTTGTTTTCTGTCCTCCATGCCCCAGCCTCCAGAAGCTGCTGGTATTTCTCAACTTGGGGCTCTCTTCTACCTTCAAAGCCAGGAGAATTATATCCTCTAACATGGTGCATTCATATTCACATTGAATCTACTTCTCCTCCCTCTGGCTTTGCAAGGACCCTTGTGATTATATTGGCGTACCCCCATAATTGAAGAAAATGGTGTTTAAGATCAGTGATTAGCAGCCCTAACTCCACCTGCAATCTTAATTGGCCAAGCCTAACATAGTCTAACATAAGCCTCAGGTCCTAAGGGGCAGATCTTGGGTATCTCTGGGCCATGGCTCTGCCTTGCCACAGCAAGTGATGAGTTGGTTGGCATTCTCTGAATACATTAGATGTTACTGGGGAAATAAAAATGGAATTGACTTCTAGCTTGAAATAGAGCACCTCGTTAAATTGTGCCCTTTGAGGAAAGCAATCAGCTTAGCTGGATACATTATTGGGAGAAGAGTTAACTGGCTTTCCTTTCAGAACTCAGTGAAACTTTTTTTAAACTTTATGTTCCCAATAGGCCACTGGTCATCACTGTCACCTTCCCCCACTCTGAAGCTCCCAAGATCCTCAGAGTTAAGTCAGACATGAAACCATAAAGAGATCTTAAACAATTTAGACTATTCAAAGCTTGGCAGTGGGAGGAGAGGGCTTTTAAGATTCTTGTAGAAAGCCACCATTGCATGAAATATACAGCACAGAGAGGGTAAGAGAGAAGACACAGTGGTTGTATCCTGTATGCAACCAAGCCTGATTTGATCCCTAGCACAGCATATGGTACTCTTAGCCAGGACTTATTAGGAGTGATCTCAGGCATGAACATCGAGTGCTGCTGAGGGTAGCCTAAACAAACCGGCATAGACATGGAGACATTCAGAAGCAAACAAAGAAAAACAAAACTATTACACTCCTTTCTGTCTCTCCTGAATTTGCTTGCATAGTAAACAGGTATACATTTATTCTTTTTTTTAAATTTTGTACATCATCAGATGCACGCTACAGATATGTATAGATAACGTGGCTTTTTGATTGAATAGTATATCTCAGGTGTCTTTTCAGGTCAGTCTATACTCTGTGTTCCTTTTAACAGTTGCAAAATATTGACCTCTGCAAATATACGATAATGCATGGAGTCATACACCTTAATTTATTTAGTCATCAATTTATTTCATTAGAATCTAAGAGCGATATTTAGGTTGTCCAGTTTTTATTTTACAAATAGAAGTCTACATATATTTTGTATACCTGGGCAAATCTCTTTTGTAAGGGCCTTGCCTGGTTGCAGAATGTGGTAAATAGGCTTAAGATCTTAAAGTTTTGCGAAGTGCCCTCCAAGATTGAGCCAAAGATAAGTTCCTTCTGCAGTATGTGTGGGCTGGAATTTTCTTTTTTTTGGGGGGGGGTCTACACCCGGCAGCGCTCAGGGATTACTCCTGGCTCTATGCTCAGAAATCGCCCGTGGCAGGCTCAGGGGACCATATGGGATGCCAGGATTCGAACCACTGTCCTTCTGCATGAAAGACAAATGCCTTACCTCCATGCTATCTCTCCGGCCTCTGGGCTGGAATTTTCTTATACTTTTGTCATTAGGAACGAAAGTCAAGCTATTTTCTTACCAGGTTTTTGAAAGAGAAATGATCACTCATTTAGTATGTACTTTTATAATTACGAGTCAAGTTAAGAATATTTCACCTATTAACCATTTGTTTTATTCATTGTCTTGTTCATAACCTTTTCATCTTTTAAATGGACTTTGAGATGTATTATGATTTGTGAAGAATTTTTTTGTGTGTTAAGTTCTTCATCATGTGGGATAATGTTTTGTCTACATTTCAGGTGCACTTTTGAAATCCTTTTTATATTATTTACTTGATTGAGTTGAAGGTGCTGACAGCCCTTACTTCCTTTTTCTTTGCCTTTTTTTTTTTTTTTTGGCTCCCCACCAGTCCTTACTTCCTTTTATTAGTGTTATATGAAGCTCCTGAATTTTGCATGTCAGTGTCTGTTGCAAATGACATTGTGTGCTATTCTGTTTGTGTTGGCTGCTTAATAGGGAAATCAGGTAGATAAGAACTGGAACCTGGACCTATAATTATGTTTACTTTCCTTTAGCAGGGGTCTCAAACTCGAGGCCGTGGGCCCTTTGTGGCCCTCTGTACAACATTTTGTGGCCCTGCCCTCGAGGAATCTTTTTTTGTTTTGTTTTGTTTTAGTTGTTTGGGTCACACCCCCCAATGTTCAAGGCTTACTACTGACTTTGCACTCAAGGATCACCCCGACTTTGCCTCCTGCGGCCCCCAGGTAAATTGAGTTTGAGACCCCTGCTTTAGGGGAATGATTACTAGATCTTCCTATTAGGGTACTGATTTGATCCTGATTGTATAGGCACTTGGCTTCCTCTTGGTCCTAGTCCTTGGTTGGAAGCCATTGTCAGATGTATGGAGCCTTCATAATGTTCTTTTCCTGCAGGAGTATTGTTTTCCACACAGGTTGCTTGTTTTTTTTTTGTTTGTTTGTTTGTTTGTTTTGGTTTTTGGGTCACACCTGGCAGCATCCAGGTTCCTCCTGGCTCTACTCTCAGAATTTGCTCCTGGCAGGCTTGGGGGACCATATGGGAAGTTGGGGATCAAACCAGAGTCATCCCAGCAAGACAAATGCCCTACCCCTGTGCTATCACTCCAGCCCCAGCTAAACTTTTGTTTTTGTTTTTGTTTTTTGAATCACATCCAGCAGCTCTCAGGGTTATTCCTGGCTCTACACTCAGAAATCACCCCTGGCAGGCTCAGGGGACCATATGGGATGTCGGGATTCGAGCTATCATCCTTCTGCATGCAAGGCAAATGCCCTACCTCCATGTTATCTCTCTGGCCCCAGGTTGCTAGTTCATTTTTTTTTTTTTTGGTTTTTGGGCCACACCCACCATTGCTCAGGGGTTCCTCCTGGCTGTCTGCTCAGAAATAGCTCCTGGCAGGCAGGGGGGACCATATGGGACACCGGGATTCGAACCAACCACCTTTGGTCCTGGATCAGGCTGCTTGCAAGGCAAACACCACTGTGCTATCTCTCCGGACCCAAGTTGCTAGTTCTTAAGGAAGTTCTTATACAGACTACTTAGGTTGTTGTATAAAACCTAAGCAAGCACTTAGTCTTCGAGTTAAGTGGGTTTTGCCTGCATTTACACCGTTATGTGTGTTGCCTTCTATCTGATCATGATTTACATCACAGGTTTTTGTTCATCACTGGGAGTTCTTTCTCCCCACACAGTGTTCAGGGCGCTTCGGAATGATAACAGTTATCTCACACATTTTCCGTGCAAGCCTTCTCTAAGTGATGCATTTGACTTCAACCAAGTATGTTAATATGACCATATTTTAAAGGAGAAGCTAAAGCTAGGCTCATTTGGATTTTATGGTTGTAGAATAGTGTGAAAAAAAAAATGGAATTGCTGCCATTACCTGTTTAGTATCTGGATATCAATTCACATTTGAATAAAAGTACAGGGAAGCCTCCTTATACTATCTTCTGTTACAGTGGCTGGAAAAAAGAACACACTTAATGCAAATGAAAAAGCAGAGAAGATGCCATGTTTTTTAACTAAATGGTATTATTTTTTTTTGTTTTTGTTTTTGGGCCACACCCGGTGATGCTCAGGGGTTACTCCTGGCTATGTGCTCAGAAGTCGCTCCTGGCTTGGGGGACCATATGGGACGCCGGGGGATCGAACCGCGGTCCGTCCGAGGCTAGAGCAGGCAAGGCAGGCACCTTACCATTAGCGCCACCGCCCGGCCCCCTAAATGGTATTATTGAGAAGAATTTAGAAATTGCTGTTTTTAATGTAGTATGTACTGGTCCTTCCTGATGGGACAGTTAACAGGAGTACTGAATTTGTTTTGGACATCTTTCTTCTTTCTCTAAAAATCACTTAGCCTGTTTTCTTCTCATATGTTCACTTCAGCTTGTTAATATTTACAAATAGCACACTACAGATATATCAGGACCTTTTTAAAGGCATAAAATGTCTAAAATTACCCAAGCTTTGAGTTGTTTCAAAAATTTCTAGTTCCTGCTCAGCTTGAGGTATGAAATTATTGGATCTTTTGTGAGTCAGGAAATACTAATCCATAAACTGCCTCTTGAAGGAAAAAAAAGGTGTAGATTTACCTGATTTTCAGCCTCCAGGCTGGCATGCAACTGTGTAAGTATTGATACGTACGTGCCTGGCACGCAGGATACCTGCGGTGAACGTGTAGCTGGCATTGGCCTGGAGAGAAAATTATCTGCAGAGGAGTTCTTAATGCACTTCACTTTTTCCATTATTCATGATACAAACCCTTCTGGCCTGCACAGAGCAGTAAATGCCTCTCGCTTTTAATGACTTGTAAATCAAAACTGCTCTGTGGTTTGTGATGCCGCTGGTTATACCCACCACCAATTTACATTGGAAAGAATCAGTTGGGATTTCCAGGTGAGAGGCATAAAGGATTCAAAAAGATAAATTTGAAGTCAGGCTGGTCAAGCACTTGAGAAAAATTTAATCCTCTGTCAATCAAAGTTTGAATTTTCTGAGATTGTTTTAAGGCCATCAAGTGACATTTCTTAAGAACATGTTTTAATATTGAGAACGATGGTTTCCTTTTTTTGAGCGGTGCTACTTATGATTTTGAGGACAGCTGTACCATGTTTGGATCTCTCTAACATCAAAGGCAGTATCTTGTCCACACAGATTGTGAGGACTGATTTGGGAGAGACAAAAGGGCCTGGATTTTCTTTTCTGACAGTCTTCCCAGAGGCTTGCTGCTATCTGCAGCACCTTACAGTATTTATTGCAGAGGTAGTTCTCCAAAGGTAAAGAGCTTCACAGGAGACCTGGATAAAACACAGGCAGTGCGGGGGGAGAGGGAAAAAATAGGGGATTTTTTAGATTTGCAAGAGGTAAGAGTTCTAGAAATCTCTTGCCTGGCAATGCAAATAAAATCAATAAAACACAACCTTGGGCTGGAGAGATAGCACAGCAGGTAGGGTGTGTGCCTTGAAGGTAGTTGATCCAGGATGGACGGTTGATTCAAATCCTGGCATCCCATATGGTCCCCCAAGACTGCCAGGAGCGATTTCTGAGCACAAAGCCAGGAGTAAGCCCTGAGCACTGCTGAGTGTGACCCAAAAAACAAGACAAACGAAAAACCCCTCAATCTTATGCTTAAAAATAATATGGACTGGGGCCAGCAAGGTGGCGCTAGAGGTAAGGTGTCTGCCTTGCAAGCGCTAGCATCAAACTGGTGTGGCCCAAAAAAACAAAATAAAAAAAATATAATAATATGGACAAACATTCAGTTGAGAGAAGTTTAGATGAGGATCAGGAGGGAGAGGACAAGACAGCAGTAAAGTCTCAGCTACGGGGTTAAGTTTTGTCTCTGGGTCATAGGAGGCAGAGGAGGGGCTTTTAAAAAGTTTTAATTTTTTTTAAATTTAGTCATTGTGAAATTACAAAATTATTCATGATTGAGTTTGGACACCAGTTCCTTTACCAATGCACACTTCCATCCACCCAAGTCTCCCATCTTAGTTTACCTTCCACCCACCAGTCTGCTTCTGTGAGAGAGAAGGGATGCTTTGGAGGAAGGTACTAGGGCTGGGAGTGGCATGCAGGAATAAGCATTTTTTGGAAGAGTCAGGAATTGGAGCAGAATATTCTAGGAGATATTGGGTGGAGGCACTGGGATGTCTGAGGCCGTGGATGTACTGGTAGCAACCAAAAAAGGGAAGAAATATGGAGATGGTCTGGCAGAAGTCTGCATGTTGGGGTATAGGGAAATGTTGGTGAAGTGTCCAGGCCTGAAGGCTGGGTAGCAAACAGGGAAATGAAAATGCTCTACCCTCAGGCTGAAGAAGAGCCAGTGGAAAGGAAGGATTGTAAGAGTGAGAGACTAGAAGACTTCAGCTACTACAAAAGAGCTCTGAAATTTATTCTGAGAGCAGGGAGGGTTTTGTTCCTTTGTTTGATTGTTTGGTTTGGGGGCCACAATCAGAGGTTACTCCTAGCTCTGTGCTCAGAAGTGACTCCTGGCAGGCTGGGGAACAATATGGGATGCAGGGGATCGAACATGGGCTGATCCTGATTTGGCCACATGTAAGGCAAACACCCTACCTGTTGTGCTGTTTGCCTCGGCCCCATCTGGCAATAGGGCTGGTGCCAGTGTTCTGGCTGAGAGACTAGAAATGTGAAGATGTTGCTCACTGAGATATGGTGAGGGTCCTGTTCTGGTGGTTTGTTAGGGGCTGCTGCAGTTTGTGTCTTGGGCTATCTGGGGTTTGCAGGAGACTGGCTGGCAGAACTACCACTGCTCAGATTCCTGGTTGGGGCTCATTGCCTGCAATCCTCAGTGTCTGGAATCCCCAGTGTCCAGAATTCTGGAAGGGCCGCACTTATTATGGGTTCTAGGGGAATATTTGTTTCTGCTTGTTCCAACTTCTACATCCTGCTAACCCTTACGTTTTTGGGCTAGTGACTTCCTTCCTCTGGAACCTCAATGCCAGCAGGGATGTTTTTTTCTCATTTTCCTCTGGGAGCATCTCCTGTGACCCCAGTCAAGAAAGATCTCATCATTGAGGGGTTTGGGGCTTGTATCAGCTCCACTGCCACAGTCCAGGAGACAACCCCACTCCCATCTCCAAACTGTTAAGTTACACATGTGATACCTCTTAGATCATATAAAGTGACCTTTTCCTAGGCCTGGAGTCTGTAAGACTTTGCTTACCATAGAGGTATGAGGAGAGATGCTGGCTGTGGAAAGCGCAGAGGTGAGATGCAAGGGTTGAAGTAGGGAGACAGTAGAAAACCACCATCTTAGACAAGCCCTATCCTTTTCCTTTTTGCTGAGATGGCTTCATCTCCTTCTTCCTCCAAAGGCTTTTGGGTGAGACCCGGAGCACGTCAGCCCCCAACCCCTCTCCATGGATGCCCCAAGCCAAAATCCCCTTGTATCTCATTATTTGACTTGGTATTACAGTCCTTCTGAGTAAGTGTTCTGGCGTATTCCAAAATGGAAACTTATACAGACTGCCCTTTTTGCTGCAAATTCAAATAGGGTTCAAGCATACTCCAGTCTTCCTGAATCTTGAGTTCTATTTTTTCATTCCTTATTGGAGAGATAGTACAATAGTTAGGGCACTTGCTTTGCACATTGCTGTCATGGGTTTGATCCCTAGCATCCTATGTCATCCCCCAAGCACTGTCAGGAGTGATCTCTGAGTGTTGTTATGTGCCCCTCCCAAACAAAAAAATAATAACAACAAAACAAAAAAACAAACATAGTAACAACCTTGTTTGGAGCAACTTGTCTTATAAAGCCAGTGCGTTTGTGGAGATTCTGAGAGAAAACCTCCATCAACTGAGAGAAGATGCCCATTTCCCATTTCATCTCCCATCCCTAAGCACCTACTGACAGAACTCCCTAATCAAAACTCAGCATGGGTGTGGCCTTTGTGTTCCCAGCCCCACTTGCGACCTCCTAAGCAGGCAGCCCCAAAGGAGTCAGCCCTTGACTTCTAGAGGAGATTGAGTTTTTCATTTCATCTCCTGAGTTTTTCAGTCCTGTTATTTCAGTTTGGAGTTTTCTGGTTTCAAACTTTGTGGCCTGTTCAGCTCGATCTATGCTTTCTTTGAGTTCTATGGGTATTCTCCATATTTCTATTCTAAACTCCTTATGTGAGAGGCTAACTAGGTGGTTGGTATTTTTTGATCATCGGAGCTCCCATCTTCATTCTCTTTGCATGCTGTTGTCCTGCATTGTTTCCCCATTGCCATGCTTGTAGTGTGGCTTTTACTCTGTGTTGCAATGGGGTTCATGGGCTAGAAGATGTCACAGTCGCAGAGCAAAGTGGAGCTCTTCTGGCTTCACCCTTGTGGAGACAATCCTATCTTTGTGATGGGCCTTTGGAGTGCTTATGTTTTCTGGGGTCTTTTTTTGCTGCTACACACTGGAGACCAGGAAGCCAGGCAGGGAGCACAGGTGCAGCTCTTTATAGTGTCCCTTTTGTGCCCAAACACAGGCAGGAATCAGCCCCCAATCCTTGTGGGCAGAGACTAAGCCTACATTTGTGATAGGCCCTGGAGAGCTTATCTTTAGAGGAGATTGATTGCAGAAGAAAGTCTAAAAAAAGATCTAGAAGAGAAAGAAATCAGCCTTTCTCCTTTAGAAGTGACAATGCTTTTTTTGTTTTGTTTTGTTTTGTTTTGTTTTGTTTTGTTTTGGGGCCACATCCAGTGATGCTCAGGGGCTACTCCTGGCTATGCACTCAGAAATCGCTCCTGGCTTGGGGGACCATATGGGACACCAGGGATCAAACTGAGGTTCGTCCTAGGTCAGCCGCATGCAAGACAAATGCCCTACTGCTGCGCTATTGCTCTGTCTCCTAGAAGTGACAATTCTAGAAGCACTTCTATAAGAGTTCCCAGTTGTCTGGCTTCTCAATTCTCATGTGTGTAAGCTTTGCTTTTTCTCTTCCCAGATGCCAGGCATGCTAGGGTTTCTTCAAGAGGTTTCTTCCCCATCTCAGGCCTATTCTAGAACACTTAAATGGCTGTGGATGGCCTGCTGCCATAACCCCTTGAACAGAGCAGCTCTCCTAGACTTTCAGAGAGCCCCCCCACAATCTGGAAACACAACCCTAGCTGCTTTTGTCTATGTGACTCCAGGTTCTCATGAGCCCCTGGGCCGAGATCTTCCTTTTACTGTCTGTGATTTCTTTTGGGTACAACCACAATTCTAAAAAGTGAGGTTCTCTGATGACTCTAGCCATGTACTATGGAGTGGAGAGGGTGGGTCGTACTTGGCCTGCCTTGTGGTCTCAAGGTGTGTCCTTGAGGAAAGCCTAGAAGAGATCTGTGTGAGTCATACAATTTCTAGGATATAACTCTGGTCAGACAGACACATTAGCTGTGGTTTCTTGATCCACATGCCCATGGTTCTAAACTCTCTGTATCCCCATGTGTAAGCAAATTTCCTCATAGATGTTGCTCACTGGGACAAATTGTGGTTTCCATGTTTTCTGGCATTGACATCCTTTGTAGAAGTCTGGTCCGGGCAGGACTGAGGATTTTCTTTCAGACTGTCGTCTTGCCTTCCCAAGACCCCCTCATTGCCTACCCTTCTCTCCCTGTACCAGGCAACTTCCTGAGAGTTTGGAGAGAGCACCCCTTGAATTCTGAGGTTCTGATCTCATCCTTTAGCCTCCAGGAGGCTTGCAGAGCCTTTGGCTGTGGGGGCTCCGTCAGTATGAGATTTGGTATGAAAGACTTTAGTGTTGGCTAATGGAAAGTCATGCCAGCATAGATCCTTGACCTGTTCGTGTAGGCCTACAGGTGGGTGGCCCTTCTGAAACTACCAAGAAACAACCTCCCCTTCCTTTATTGCTGCTGCTTCCTTTTTCTTCCTTATCCTTTCAGTTTCCTTTGCTCCTTTCCTTCCCACTTTCCTTTCAAAAGGGTTTTTCCCTGCAGACATGCAGAAACCCAGAATCTCTGAAACTCCCCTCTCCCAGAGTCTTCCTTTCGGTGCTCAAAAAGGAACACCTGTGGAATCCTCTGGGTGCCCCTATTCCTGACTAACTCAGCTGATGGCAGACCTCCACCCTCACCCCACCCCAATAAGTGACTGCCTTCTGCCTTCCAGAGGTGTATTTTATTTAAAATTCGCCTTTCTGCAGGTCGGCCCCTTTGCTCAGGAAGAGCACCTGTCCTTCCAGTCTATGCGAGCCAAGTGTGGTAAATGTGTGTGTATGTGTGGTTAGAGCCACAAAGCTACACAGCACTGGGAGACAGCAGAAGGATTATGATGTCAGTGGCTACCCATTCAGCCTCTCCAACATGGCAGGTGGGAGCAGTCGCCCATGCGGACATGCTTGGACTTGAAGCTGTCAAGGGGCGGAGCCAGCTTTTCCACCAGCTGTCTCCCACAGTGGCCTCCTCAGATCTACCTCCCAATGGCCAACTAAGCCACCCCAAGCACAGCAGTGGCCTCAGAGGTGGTCAGCTGGCTCTGGACTGGGCCCCAACTGGAGGACAGTACACGTGAGGAGCCTTCAACAGCCACCCATCAGCAGAGCTACAGCACATGGCTGTTCTGGACACCCTCTGAGGACATGCACCTGACATCCTGAAACTCCAGGGCATGACTTCCAGCCTGAGGGAAACAGAAATCTGCTCAACAGAGAGAACCACACCCAACGTCGATGGCCTTTCTGAGGGCCATTAGGAAGAGGCACCAGAGAGACCCTTCTGGAGGAGAAACCCCACCTGTGCTAAGTGTGAGAAGGACAGTAGGTCATCGGGAACAGTCGCTTGGTATTGATAGGACAAAACTTGCTGTCTGTGTGTGTCCTCAGGAAATACTGCTTCCGGGCATGTGCTATTGAGAGCCTGGCCTCTGGTAGACCCATGATAAAAAGTCACTCATGGAGGAATTGAGAGACAGAACTGCCACGCGCTGCTGCCGTGTTTGTATATCCTCGACTCTGTGATGTCTGCGATGTTGTATACAAAGTCGATGAACTCTATGGTTTTGCCACTCTTTGAAACCAGGGTTGATTAGATCAGGCCTCCTAGGATGTCAAATCATCCCATAGGAGAAGCCCTGGTCAAATAATGACTGGTTGATTATATGCACCTGTAAATAGGAAATGTAATGGCTAGTCACTAAAGTCTTGGTTTTATAGATTTCATAGATGCCATTAATGAATCCTTTATCACTAGAACTTGAGAAAAAAGTTCAGTAATTGATCCTTGGGCTTTTGTAACTCTTAGATACTCAGACAACACCCCTCAGTTTTTTCCCACTGTTTCCTTTGTTTCTTTCTTCCCACTGTCATTTAATTATTCTCTCATCTCTGTCCATATCTCAACTTCACACAGTCCCTCTCATTTCCTGGAAAAATGAACTTCTGTGGACTCAAACAAAAGCTTCTTTCCCTGATAGCTATTGCTGCATGTACTTGCATGTTCTGTGTAGTTGTTGGAATTGCAGAGTAGGTCACACAGGAGGTGTGTGTGACTGGCATTCTATCTTGTCACTCCTCTGCCCTGTAGCTGTCTCCCAGGGCATTAGTCTCATTTGAGGTATCTGCCTCTTCTACCCTACCCATCAATTGCCTGAATATAGTTGTTACCTTGATGAGTTGATTCTTGGCATTCTATGTCCTGGACCTTGGGATGGTTCAGATCAAAATGGTGTCTCTGGGTTAGGACACAAATGTGCAGAATGAGAGTTGTCAGGCAGGGAAGCATCTGATGCTTTCTCGAACTAGCTTTGTTTTCTCTCCTTGGTCAGGTGGTGATATAGTTGCAGATCTTTTGAGCTCAGCAGGTTATGCTTTTTGATGGAAGATCAAATGTCTACATGACAAGATCTCCAGGAAGCTTATTTGCTTGGGCCAAAGTTGACCTTGGGAACCCACTTTAATCCTTGCTGGGGGACAGCCCTGTTCCCCTCACATGCACATTTGTGATTTCAGAGCTCTGGCAGTTAATATGCTACTTGAAGGTTGGGTATTACCACCTTAGATGCCTCTCGCTAAATATTCCAGCCTTAAAATGAAGACACTAGGTTATTAGGGGGTTACCAATCAGGAAATAGCACCCATGTTTCTCTCCCAGCTCTCTGAAGGGCAGTTTTCAGTTCAGAATGGAAGAGAAGAGGATAGCCTGATGGATGTGCTCTGGGGAGTAGAAGAGAGGCACTGTTAAGGGCAATGGATCTGGGGACGTAGGGTGGAATGTGGGAGGGAGAAATATGTGGATTTTGAAAGTAAATATATTTTATGATTGAAACTAACCCAACTCCAGTTAACTCATGTATGTGTACTGAATAAAATACAACGGCATTTCAGTTTGCTTGGAATTTGCATTTGTCTTGAAGAAATAAGATGTTGGTTTAAAAGAAGAGCCGAAAGGTATAATACAGTGGGATAGGCCTTGCTCTACATGCAGCTGTTTGGCTGTGACCCCTAGTACTCCATATGATTCTCTCACCCTCACCAGGAGTGACCCCTGAGCCCAGAGCCCAGAGTAAGTCCTGAGCACATTTGGGTGTGACACACATGCATAAAAGAAGGGCTAAAAACATAATTCAAAGTTCCCTTGCTCTGGTCCTTTCTGAGAAGACTTGAATCCACCTAAACTTGATCATTCATCATTTTGCTTTTGTCTCTGGCCCTCAGCCTGAGTTGTGGATATGCTTCTTGTTGTAACACAGGAAGTTTGGAATCTTCTTTGTGACAGTCTGAGGTCCACTAGTAATGTCTTTTTGTCCAACTTCTTTTTTTTTTTAATTTAAACACCTTGATTACATACATGATTGTGTTTGGGTTTCAGTCATGTAAAGAACACCACCCATCACCAGTGCAACATTCCCATCACCCAATGTCCCAAGTTTCCCTTCTCCCCACCCGACCCCCACCTGTACTCTAAACAGGCTCTCCATTTCCCTCATACATTCTCATTTTTAGGACAGTTCAAAATGTAGTTATTTCTCTTACTAAACTCATCACTCTTTGTGGTGAGCTTCCTGAGGTGAGCTGGAACTTCCAGCTCTTTTCTCTTTTGTGTCTGAAAATTATTATGAAAGAATGTCTTTCATTTTTCTTAAAACCCATAAATGAGTGAGACAATTCTGCGTTTCTCTCTCTCTCTGACTTATTTCACTCAGCATAATAGATTCCGTGTACATCCATGTATAGGAAAATTTCATGACTTCATCTTTTCTGACAGCTGCATAATATTCCAACTTCATTTTATTCATATTGAGGCATCAGCAAACATCCTAGTCAACAATGAATGGATTGAAGCTTTTGTTAGAGGGTCTGTGGGGAAGGTGGGTTCTCATGCCAAGGTGCTGTGGCTGTCTTTGACTACCCTGAGATTTTTCTCGCTCTTGTTTGGGGTGGGGAGAGGATATAGGTCATGCATGTTAGTGCTTGGAGCTACTCCCAGCTTTTTATTGGGATGGGTGTATTCTACTACCAGTGGTGCTTCAGGAACTGGTGCTGGGGATTAAACTGGAGTCGACTGCATGTAAGGCAAGTGCTTTAACTTCTTTAGTGACTCTCGAACTCTGGGAGTTAATCCTAAACATGGCCTCAGACATTCTGGTTCTTGGGAGGCTAGAGGTCAGT
Organism: Suncus etruscus; assembly: GCF_024139225.1. NCBI lineage: Eukaryota > Metazoa > Chordata > Mammalia > Eulipotyphla > Soricidae > Suncus > Suncus etruscus. The sequence goes on from NC_064867.1 coordinate 8,654,413, forward strand.
CCAGCTACAGAGATAATTCTGGGAAGCCCAGCAAAGCTTTTGGCTATAGGTGTGCAAAATGCATTTCCTCTGGGTTTTTTTCATGGGCTGTTAAAACATTAATATTACACAGTAGGAGAAAACAACAAATTCCATTACAAGTGTATGGAGAATCTACAAATAGGGTATCCGGAGTGTAGCACAGAGGGTAGGGTGCTTGCCTTGCATACTGTGGACCTGGGTTCAATCCCTGGCATCTGATATGGTCCCCCATACATGCCAGGAGTGACTTCTGAATGCAGAGGCAAGAGTAACCTCTGACCACCACCATATGTAGCCCAGAAACCAAATAAATAAATAAATAATAAAGCAAATGGGGCCATATGTGGGTCTATGCCCTGAGTTTAAGGAATGAGATAGGGGCCTGGGGCCTGCATCAGAAAAGGGAGGGGATTCTGGCGACTTGAAAAGTGTGTGTCATACAATTAGATGCTGCTTGTCTAGTGTGTATGGTAGGAGGGTTATTTCTTAGAATAATTCAGTTTTCTTTCTCTTAGTTAGGTCAGAATTTTTCATGACCTTGCAGGGCATCAAAAACGGCTGAAACAATCCGCATGCCTGAGGGACATATATGGGGGAAGTTAGTGAGGGAGCAGCTTTGATCTTCTCAGAGAACCTGTTCTTTTCGGGAAGTTTCTCTCCCTGACTGATGGCCTAAATGCAACTCCTAAATGAAATGTCAAGAGTAATGGTAGGAATCTTGGGGGTGTCCATAAGACTGAAATGAAGAGCCTTGACTCTCAGACACAGGTCATAGTTGAGCCACTCAGGAGCATCTGGAACATCTGCCCCACTTCTGAAGCATTCGTTCTCTGTCCATCACTTGACTTCTCCTCTTCCCACTCCCATTCCAATCAAGTGATGGGTGGGGCACTTGATTTTCATCATACCCTAATAGCCCTGTGGTGCTTCTGTAGTAGTGAGCCAGTTTTGTTAAAAATCCTCAACCTCTCTCCCTCCTATAGGCTGCTTCTCTGAACAACACTTCCTTTCGCACAGTGAACACCTAAGTGTGTTTTGTAGTTCCCTTGGTTTTAACACTGTGCTAGAACAATGTGTCTTCTTTACCGTTGTGTTGAAAGGCCAATATTTTTAACTGTACTCAGAAATTCAGCACTTTGTATTTAAAAAAAAAATAACCTCACATTTTAATTCAATCTTTTTTTAAATGTATTTATTTTTTAATTAATTAATTAATTAATTTTTGTTTATTGGGTCACACCCGGCGGTGCTCAGGGGTTCCTCCTGGCTGTCTGCTCAGAAATAGCTCCTGGCAGGCATGGGGGACCATATGGGACACCAGGATTCGAACCAACCACCTTTGGTCCTGGATCGGCTGCTTGAAGGCAAAAGGAGCTGTGCTATCTCTCCGGGCCCTAATTCAATCTTATCTTCCCAACAGTTTATGCACATTTTAATGGTTGGGCTGACTCTTTTGCAAAGATTTTGGGAGACAGAGACCTGAATATACTTCTTGTTAATCCTTAAGCACTGTCTTAGCATTGTAAAAACCATTTCTCACTCTGTTTTCTTCTTTGATGTAAAAATCCTGTTCTGATACCTTTGATCATCACCTCTGTAATTATTACATGCTTCATGGTTATTAAGAATCATCTGTGGGGAGTTGAGGGTGATGGACAATGCAAGGGCATCATGGGGAGACATGATTTTTTTGTTTGTCTTAGGATTACATCTGATCATGCTCAGGGCTTGCTCTGAGCTCTATGGTCAGCGGTCATACCTGGCAGGGCTCAGAATAAATGTGGGATTTGAACCAGTATCTTCCCAGAGTGAAGCAAATGCCTCACCTGTTGTCCTATCTGTCCAACTCAGCAACTTTCCAGGGAAGAGATGTGGACCATCATGCATGGGGGCTTGATGATGGATAATATCAGGAAGTACAATTCAGTGTATTGAAATTTATTTTTTAGTAGAATCAAGAACCCCTTAACCCTTGACTGTGGAGAGGAATGTTGATAGTGGTAGATATGGGTAATAGCACTTTAGAAAATATGTGAAACTGGGGCCGGGCGGTGGCGCTCAAGGTAAGGTGCCTGCCTTACCTGCGCTAGCCTAGGAGACGGACCGCGGTTCGATCCCCCGGCGTCCCATATGGTCCCCCAAGCCAGGAGCGACTTCTGAGCGCATAGCCAGGAGTAACCCCTGAGCGTCACCGGGTGTGGCCCAAAAACCAAAAAAAAAAAAAAAAAAAAAAAAAAAAAGAAAATATGTGAAACTGGGGCCAGGCGGTGGCACTAGAAGTAAGGTGCCTGCCTTGCCTGCGCTAGCCTAGGACGGACCACGGTTCGATCCCCCAGTGTCCCATATGGTCCCCCAAGCCAGGAGCGACTTCTGAGTGCATAGTCAGGAGTAACCCCTGAGTGTCACCAGGTGTGCCCCAAAAACCAAAAGAAAAAAAAAAGAAAATATGTGAAACCATCCTCCTAAAACTTGAACTGTGCTGTAAGTCATTACCTGAATCAAGAGAAGGGATCTGAAGGTTTGCTTCTTTGCAGAGCTCCCATAATTGGGTTCTTCTCTCTCCACTTCTCACAGCCTTGCTAGCAGTGGGTGCTTAAGGAATGCTGGCACATTGGTATTGGCATTGCCAATTAGTCTCTTTTAGATGAGTCGGCCTGTTGAGTGTTCCCACATTTTTATCCTCTTGCCCATCCTTGGAACCTACAACAAAAGCCCATCTATTATGCCCATGGACTTGGGAGACAGGAGTGTTTTTTATCTACTTATAGCTTCACAAACCAAAAATACAATCAAAACCAAACAACAACCAGCTTCCAAATCTGGTTGTTTTACTTGAGAGTGGGGAGGAGAATCGTTTGTAAATCACACTAGGAAAAATGACCAGTACTCAGAAGCTGAATCCTTGCTGCATGCTGGTTTGCATTCAAGGCTGTTTGTAGCAGATCTGTGCCATTGAGAGTGGCGGCTACACCAGGCTCTTCAGGCCTACCAGGAGTGAGTCAACTTCATTTTGTCTGCTGGAACTGGTGTCTCTGAGGGGTCCCCTGTGCCACAGATGAAAAGGAGCAGCACTTGGATGGGGAAGAGCAGTAGGGTCTATGCACACAGGAACCTATGTCTTGAATGGTGAAATGGAGCTGAAGGCAGTTGGTTCCTAGAAGTTACAGATAGTGGAGTCTAAGTTTCCAGGTACACAGACAAAAGGATTTAGAGTCCTTTTAGTTCTGTAAACACCTCACCACAAGCGATGGTATATATGATGGGCAGTGTATGAAACAAAACTTATGTTCTGCTTGGCCAAGCTTGTGTCAGCTTGACTTGTGCTATGGATGGCCTCATACACACTCAATACTTGGTGAGAACAACTCATTTCAAGCAGGGGTCACCATCCTTAAAGTGTCACTAGCTTTTCTATTGGCGTTGGGACCTAGTTCCTCACCTGGCTCCTTGAGTTTGTCTTTTTCCCAAAGCAAGAGGCCAATATTGCCTGGGCAGGATTCCAATCCTTTGGAAATGATCGCCTCTGAGCCTGACCCTATGCATCTCTTTAGAAATGAACACTCATGGTGAATTGACACAGATCCTGTAACTTTAAAACTTAACTGAAACCGGAGGAGGTTGGAGAGTGAACCTTCCTTCTTCCATCATGCAGGACTGTGACATACCCAGCAGATGAGGTCCCCCAGAATAGGATGGCTTTGAGGCTGACTGTACATACCCAGCTCCTGGTGTCCCTTCTTCTGATGTCCTAGAAGAATCAGGGTAACACATCATCACCTCCAGAATTTCCCCCTCTAGCTAGTCTTCTCTGGTATGGGATGGGCCCAGGGCTCTCAGTTATCTCTGTATAGTCTAGCAAAGCCACTTGTTGCCATATAAAATACTTCCAATGGAGGCTTGTTAGCCTTGACTATGGGTTGGGGGTTGTTCTGACCTGGGGAATTCTCTGCCCAGCACCTCTAGAACTGGCCTTGTTCAGAGATATTGAGAGTGATTTTAAGACTGATGTCTATCTCAATGGCTGTACTAGCTATTTGTTTTTATGAATAACATTAATATTAGTGTTAATGTTATTTTGTTACTGTTACTGTTGTACTGGGGATTGAACCCAAGTCCTATGCAGGAGAGGTATATGTTTTACCACTGGCTTACCCTTCAGCTCAATTATAATTTTAGAGATCACTGCTGCAGAAGCGCTGTATTTTTTTCCATGGAGTGTTGGTGAGAAATGGCTGGCATGTGAAGGACAGCCCAGGCAGTTACAACCACCTTCATTGCTAAAATAACACCTGTGTATTGCAGGTGATTTTAGATCAAATTAGGTGCTTCTGTCTAATGAGGCGGATCATTTATACATGGACATCGGGTAGCTTCTGTCCTTTTGCACTGAATAGCTTTGTACTCCTGCATTTCTATCTATTAAGATGATTGTATCTGGCAAGTAACAAATAATGAGAAACCCTGGTACAATGGCCTATGCAGAATGTTTCTAGTGCATGTAGAAGCCTGACCTCAAGGACATAAATAAGAGTGGAGTGACGAAAATGGTATTCCAAGGACAATTGACTTTACAAGTTCTTGGGTACTGAAATATTGAGCCAGAGATATTAATATGTACAGCAGGTAAGACACTTGTTTTATATGTGGATGACCATGGTTTGAACCCTGCTACCACATAGGGTCCCCATGAGCACTGTCAGACACAAAAAGCAAAAAGAGAAAAACAAAGATATGCTCAATAAACCCACTTGCACATTTCCTTAGTAACTTGCCTGTGATTTTTTCATGTGATTTGAAAATTTGGAGTTAGTAATTGGATGAGTAAATTTATATTGAGAAAGACAGGGCCTATTGGCCAGGATTATTATAAAACCCAGAGCTATTCCTTCAATTTTCATTTGTGTCTCCCTCCCTAAACTAAATGCCAGCTCTGAGCTTTCTTTCACACTTGTTACAGTTATATGAATTGATGTGAGTAGAAAGAGTCTCACTATATATTTCCCAATAAGGTAATTTCATTCTGTCCCAGGGTGTCAGACTTTCACTTATAAACAAGAAAATTTACATGAGATTTCAAGAGTCCTGAATTATGCAAGTTGATGGGAGATAATATTTGAGAACAGTCAGAATAAGCACTTAAGCCCATATCTGTAATATAGTCTATACTTTATATACATATAGATTAAATCTTAGGCCTGAGGAGCTGACATGCAGAGGACCTTTGTTCAATTCCCAGTACTGCAGGATCCACAAGCCCAGATGAGAAGTCCAGGTGGCCCCCAACATAGCTGGTCTGAGCAATACCTGGTCAAATATCTCCAGAAATGACCTAAGAGCCCCCCCCCAAAGTGGAGTGTAATGTATTCGAAGATTCCCCCCAAAGAATGGAATATATTCTTTTAATTTTCTGTCCTGTCTATATTTTGTATATGTAATTGTTTCTTTAATGCAAGGGTTGTTTTTTGGGTTCTTTTTGGGTTTTGGGGTTTTTTTTTTGAGGGGGGGGCTAAGAAAAACACATAGGCCAGATGATATTCACTAATAGAGGTTAAGAGATCCCTCTGCCCAGTAGCCAACAGAACTGATGTGTGGGGGGCTCTTCCTTGGGGAGGAATGGATCCCCCACAGCCATTGTTAAATCTGTGAGTTTGCATGCTGTGCTTTTAGCTTCTGTGGGACTTATTGGTGATTTTTATTGTTGACCTTTTTTTTTTTTTTCAGCCAAATTCAAGCCCTGAACTTGTTTTGTCTGAAGATGAAAAAAGTGACACTGAAGATAAGGAAGAAGCAGAGTTGGGCGTCATGGAAGATCAGCGCAGTATAATTCTGCATCTTATTTCTCAGCTCAAACTCGGGATGGATCTAACCAAGGTGAGAGCTTCCTTCTCACTGAGTTTACAGCCAGGGACTGGGGTGCCCAACCCTTGTACCCCCCAACCTTCTCTGCACATGTTTTCTTCATTCTGTTGAACCTGAGACAGCAGAGTAGGGAGGATCAGGCTCACTGTCATGGACCAATCTTTGGGGTATAGTAAGGTCACTCAGACTTTGAGGCTCCCTCTGTTTTGTTTTGTTTTTGGGCCACACCCGGCGGGGCTCAGGGGTTACTCCTGGCTGTCTGCTCAGAAATAGCTCCTGGCAGGCACGGGGGACCATATGGGACACCAGGATTTGAACCAACCACCTTTGGTCCTGGATCGGCTGCTTGCAAGGCAAACACCGCTGTGCTATCTCTCCGGGCCCGAGGCTCCCTCTGAGCCTGAACCTGACATTTGGTTCTCTGGAGGAGGGGCAGGAGAAGACAAGATGACAATGAAATTCAGAGCAGGAGGTTGTTTTCCTGCAGGGCCCAGGAAGATTGTAGGGAACCTGCAGAGACAGGGAAGACAAATGAGCTATTAAAAGTAAGGGGGAGGAACACATGGAACCCGAGGAAGCTTTCTGGGCTGGTCCCTAGGGTGCCCCCTATTGCGGACCCAGCTTACACTGTGTGAAGGAACAAACCCTCTTTCTTGCAGGTGGGGTACATCTAGTTCAGTACAGACATTCCCGAGAAGCCTCCTCAAAAATAATAAGCGTCCTTAACACAGACTAGGCCCTATGGAGACACTTTATTGCCCCAATTCAAGGTTCATTCTTGAGGTAGACAGGCTTGAATGAAGCCAAAGACATATGGATTCCAATGGAAGGGAAAGCTCAAGGAGCAGATATTGGTCCCTTCTAGATAGGCCAGGAGTTGGGTGTGCTGAGAAAGAATCCAGCTCTTAGGTTAGACCTCTCATACATAGGTTTCTGAGAAGATTGAGATTATGGGTTTGAAGTTCGAAGTACTATGCCTACTTTGAGTTCTAAAAAGTATTTCGGACTTTTTTTGGGGGGGTGGGGGGCACACCCGGTGACAGTCAGGGGCTACCCCTGGCTATGCGCTCAGAAATTGCTCCTGGTTTGGAGGGACCATATGAGACACCAGGGATAGAACCAAAGTCAGTCCTAGGCTAGCGCTTGCTAGGCAGACGCTTTACCTCTATTGCCACTGCTCTCTTAAAAGTATTTCATACATTCTAGACAATGAATTATATGGTTCTCTTTTTAGTAAAGAATAGATTTCATTCAGAAACATCAGAGGTGATTTTAGCTGCTGCTTTGATGAGTAAGAAGCCATTTGTCTCCCTCATTGTCCCTGAAATATTCTGGGACAAGTTTGTATCTAATCTTCAGTGTCCTTATCTCCCCTGGATCATGATCAGGATTATGATCTCTGATTTTAGTAACCTACAGTAAAGCACAAAGACATTCTAAGTGCCAAGTATATATGAGGTGGATTGTTACACTCTGATTACATGCTCAAATCAGGCCTAGGAGGTTGGAATGTTGCGGTTCTCCATTTTATAGCAGAGGAAGTAAGTCTTGGAGAAAGAGAAACTAGCCCTGAACACATGAGTAAAGCTGTAGGAGATGGACTTCAGTTCCTAGCTCTGCCTATGTTCTCTGCAGGCTAAGTTCTTGGGGAATATGGATTGATATCAACAAGTGTATCTTTGCTTATGGACTACAGATCTTCAAAAAAGTAGAATTTTATTTCATACTATCCTACCCAAATGTTAGTGATTTTCCTATGAGATGTAAGGCAACATTATTTTCCCTTTACTCTCCTGGGTTCTCAGTGAGACCTGTTTCCCTCTATTAAAGAGACCTCGAGAAGTTTATTTACATCATTAGCAAATGGATTTCTTGTGAGATGCTCAAGAACCAAGAGATTTCCCCAAAGTGAGGGGCAAAGTTTGGGAGACTGTCATAGGCCTATAGTAAATGAGGGGAAGGGTATACTACAGAACCAAGTGATGCCTTTTTCACTGAGAGAACTTTCTAGAGATCACTTCCTTCTGGCCCCAAAAGGGAGACACCATTCCAAGTGGTCTTTTCAAATGTTGCTTCCCAAAGGTAGAGATTGTATTTGAGGCAAAACTCAAAGACCATAAGGTCAGGAGACCTCTTTGGGGGTGGCAATTCTCTCATTCTTGGATCTCAGCACCCCACATAAAAAAAATAAAGGTAACATAAGCATTAAAGAAATCGAGGAATCACCATCCTGTTTGCTGAGACAAAAACACACTGGCATGTGAATTCTCTATTTCCTAAGGTTGCATGAAGGGACTCCTGGTTTTCTCAAAGGATTATATAAATCCACCTTGATGGCAGCTTCCCTGTATGCTTGTCTGTGGAAAGACAAGAGTATAGATGGCTCTTCAGGTTGTTTAGTTTACTGATGTTTTCTGTGGAAGAAAGCACACCTGCTCTAAACCTACACTCCCTGTACGGGGATGGGACTATCACTCTTCCTAGACGCCCTTTGCCTTTCTCCATGGGCAGCCATTAATTTCAGACTCCTAAAAGCCCAGCACAGAAATGTAGTCATTTACATCTAGATTGATGCGACTTTGCGCGTAATTAATAGCTCTGAGTTCTGAGTGCAGATCCCTTCTCCCCGCCCCTTCTCTGCAAAGTAGTTCATTGTCTTAATTATGTTCATGGAAGAAAAGACAGCCATTATGGATGGCTCGATAAATCTGCAGGAGCGATTTTAGCCATTTCGATGCCATCAGTCTGGACAGTGGAGCCATCACTCACCTCTGCTTTGGAGGTAGACAGCCCAATTAGTGCTCACCCTTTATTGGCTCTGATCTCCAAATTCTTCCAGGCAAGAAATAGATGATGAAGTGACTTCTTGGCAAAGGTACCAATAAAATAAGAAGAAGAGGAAGAAAAAGAAGAAAAGGTTAGAACAATTGTATGAAAGATCAGATAGATCAGGCCCCAGATCTGCTTTAATGAAAACAATTTTAAAAAATTAAAAAAAAAAAAAAGATGTGACTTATTGCTCAAAGTGCTGATTTTGAAAGATGTCAGTCTTTGGTTCCATACAAACAGCAGCAAAAAACCTGGAGGGGAAGTTATTCCTCTATTCCTAACCCTCCTCTCTGTTGGTACCCTTCCTGCAACTCCAAACAAAGCCCCCAGAATCCACACCTATTGGATGCAACTGTGTTTTGCTATGGTGGAGATGTGCACAGTATTTAGTGGTGTGAAGGAGGCAGTCGGCTTAACCTTGGAATCAGGAATAGTCAGAAAAAGCATCAGAGGGGGCTGGAGGGATAGCACAGTGGTAGAGTGTTTGCCTCGCAAGCAACCCAGGACCAATGTTGGTTTGAATCTCAGCATCCCATATGGTCCCCTGTGCCCTCCAGGAGCAATTTATGAACAGAGAGCCTAAACGCTGCCGGGTGTGGCCCACACCCCCCCCCAAAAAAAGAAAGAAAGAAAAGAAAAAGCATCAAAGGTGACTCTTGCTCTAAAGTTCTGTTTATAATGTAGACAAGGAGGGAGAGGGGGGCAGAAAATCAAAACAAGGATGAAGTGGGAGGATGGGATTGATAAGTGGTGGGATGGTTAGAGCCAAAAGGAAGGGATAAAGTGAGAGAAAGTGAGTTGGGGGGGATTCTCTTTGGGTTTTCTATGATATCTACCATGATATAGAGAGGGAAGTTGGATGTGACCCAGGGTAGGAATGTGGGTCAGAAGTTCAGATGGTCCTGATGTTCTGGTTTCCTTCTGACCTTTCATATTCCTGGTAAGTGGAGTTGAGATGTCAACTCGGTGCCCTGTGTCTGCTCTGTGCCCTGACCCAGCCTTGTGGTATCTCTGCTGATGTTCTCCTGATAATGGGGAGTGGGAGAATATCAGAGGAAGGAAGTGCCAGATGGGATGCATAGACTCCCCTTCTCACAAAGAGTCTCAGAGGCGCAAGAGTTTAAGCTTGGATCTAACCTCTTCTAATCTCTCCTAGTCCCTTGAATTTAACCTCTGCTAGCTCTGGCATCTCTATTCCTGCAAACATTTGGAGCAACCCCATTGTCCGTGCTAGAGCTTAGGAAAGATTGAAAAAATCATGGCAAGCTCTTTTGCCCCCATCTCTGCCTAAGGGGACATAGAAGGAGCAGCGAGCTTGGCGCTGAAAGCTGGGCGAAACCCTCCCTCAGAGTGGGTGTTCACCCTCTCAGGGGTCTCAAACTCAATTTACCTGGGGGCCGCAGGAGGCAAAGTCTGGGTGATCCTTGAGTGCAAAGTCAGTAGTAAGCCTTGAACACTGAGGGTGTGACCCAAACAACGAAAACAAAACAAAACAAAAAAAAGATTCCTCTAGGGCAGGGCCACAAAATGTTGTACGGAGGGCCAGTTTGAGACCCCTGCGACATGTTCTTTCTTCCCCTGATGTGTCCTCTCCACAGACTAGAGGGAATCATTGTCTTGCTGAGGCCATGCTAACTTGGTGAAGGCCTCTGGTCCACCGTCTTTGCAGTCCTTATCTTTGCAGGTAGTCCCAGAGATTGGCTCAGGTCTGATTCTTTCTTCCTTGGGCCGCAGGTGGTGCTGCCTACATTCATTCTGGAGCAGCGGTCCTTGCTGGAGATGTATGCGGATTTCATGGCGCACCCAGACCTGCTGCTGGCCATCACTGCGGGGGCCACACCAGAGGAGAGGGTCATTTGCTTCGTGGAGTATTATCTCACTGCCTTCCATGAGGGCCGCAAGGGGGCCTTGGCCAAGAAGCCCTACAACCCCATCATTGGGGAGACATTTCATTGCTCATGGGAAGTGCCCAAGGATAGGGTCCGGCCAAAGAGGACTGCTTCCAACTCACCTGTTGGCCATGAACACCCCGTGGCCAGTGACCCCTCCAAAGGCTACAAATTACGGTTTGTGGCGGAGCAAGTGTCCCACCACCCGCCCATCTCCTGCTTCTACTGTGAGTGCAAGGAGAAGAGACTGTGTGTCAACACTCACGTATGGACCAAAAGCAAGTTCATGGGCATGTCCGTTGGGGTATCAATGATTGGGGAAGGTAAGTCATGGAGGATGCAGGATGGGCCTGAGACAGTGGTGGGCACACCAGACAGTGAAAGAGGTCGTGCATGGGGTTTTATTTACCTTTTTGGTAGGGGATGAAGGGTTCTTATATTTTCTTTCTTTCTTTAATTTTTTGATTGGGGGGCATACCTGATAGTGCTCAGGGCTTACTCCTGGCTCTGCACTCATAGATCACTCCTGCTGGAGCTTGGTTTGGTTTTTTATTTTGTTTGTTTGTTTGTTTTGGGGTCACACCCGGCGGTGCTCAGGAGTTACTTCTGGCTCTGAGCTCAGAAGTCGCTCCTGGCAGGCTCAGGGGATCATATGGGATGCCAGGATTTGAATCACCGTCATTCTGTGTTGACTGCATGCAAGGCAAACACTTTACTGCTGTGTTATTCTTCTGGCTCCTTCTGCTAGAGCTTGGGATACCTTAGGCAGTGGCAGCATCTTATCCGTGTTAGGTCACTTGCACAGTAACAACCACCTTAACCCTTTGCTGTCTCTCTCACCCCAGGATCCTGTGATTTTAAAACCAGGCTGGTAATTTTGTTATTTGCATCAGCAGCCACTGAATCCCCCCTTCCCGAATCTTCAGCCACGCATGTCTGTGAGCTGGATTATATCCCCCACCATACCCAGGCTTTCCATGAATATTAAATTGGCTCCAACTCTGTCGAAACATTTGTATTCATTCACACCAATGTTCTGGCTCACAGACAAGGAAAATAATAGTACTGCCTGTTCAAAACCTGCTCCTAAAAAGTCCCCAGGCAAATCTCTAAACTGTGTGAGAGGTTCTGAGGCAAGAACATTGTAATCACACCAGAGGTGGAATCCACACTTTCGTTTTAGCTAATAGCTGTGAATGAAGTGTATTCATTGTTGGAAAAAAAAAAACTGTAATAATCCTTGCTAAATCCAAGCATCTGTGTTAGTGGCTTATCAATTATTTTGCTGCACAAATCCCTCTGAGATGCTAAAGATTAGAGACTTTCTTCCCAGGAAGGAAAACAATCTAATATGACATTTGGCTCTAGTAGCCTTTTGGAAGCTCTTTCTAAGCTCTGGGACATAAGAGCACCTTTTATTCACTTCAAACACCTTTACTAGGTATCTTTGTGATGCCAATAATTGTCTCAGGAGGTGTGGATTCGGTTTTTTAACTTTATTTAATTATTGATTCATTGATTGGTTGTTGGGTCACACCAATGGCGCTCAGAGATCACTCCTGGCACTGCACTCAGAAATCACCCCTGGCAGGCTGGGGGATCATATGGGATGCCAGAAATCAAACCCAGTCCCTCCCTGGTTGGCTGTATGCAAGGCAAGTGCCCCATGCTGTGCTATCACTCAAGAGCCTAGGTGTGGATTCTTGAATGAACAAAATAGACCACTCCCTCCATGGGGCTGGACAGATAGCCAATGGGTAGGGCACTTGCCTTGCATATGTTCTATTCAGATTCAGTTTCCGCATCCTTTATGGTCCTCCAAGCTTGCTAGGAGTAAAGCTCTGTGTTATTCTAAATGGAGAAAACTAACTATGGGCCTCCTGAATTGCTGGGGTGGGTGATAGGGACAGGGAAAACCACACTGGTTTACCTATAAGGAGATTGGAGATTGCGGAAGGACCAGCACTGTAGAAAAGCAGTGAAAGAAGGTGCCCCACAGATTGAACAGGAAAGGGGCCATCAGCAGGTGGTTTCTGCTTGTTAGGGGCAGACAGGAAGCCTTCATGCACAAGGTGGGGCATAGAGAAGAAGTGGTTAGAGGCTTGCCTGACATGTGGGGTCTCATTGCCGTCTCGGGCTGCTGGTTTGCCTCATGAGTGAGCTGTGGGCACCAGTGCTTTGAGTTGAGGCTTTGGCTCAAAGTAGTAAGATTCTTGCAGTTGCTAGTGGGGGTGCAGGCCTGAGGTGGTGGCAGAGCAGTTGAGAAGCTGATTATCATTTGGGCCACAATGGGAGGCTGGGGGCTGGCTGGAGGTGGGTCAGATGGGGTGATGTGCAAATGCATAAAATAAGGAATTTTGCCTCTTGTTGGGGTGTTAGATGAGGTGATGCCAAATCTTTGACTGGAGCAGCTAGAAGGACGGATGCTGAGAGGGCTGAGGGGATTTGGGAGGACTTGCAGGGATTAAGGGGCTCTTTAGGCTGGGCTAGGCTTCAATTGATAGGAATTTTTTCCCTCAAGCCACACCCAGATATACTTGGCCTATTCCTGGCTCAGCACTGAGGAATCATCCTGGTGGGGCTCAGAGGACCACAGAGAGTGCAGGGGATGAAATCTGGATCTGCTGTGGACTATGCAAGCACCTTCCCTCTTGTTCTCTCTCTCTGGCCTGGAAGTCTCAGGAAGCCAGAGGAATGCAGAAAGGCATAAAGCAGGACAGGATGGTTGTAGAGGGCTTTGGGGTGTTTTTGTGAGTATGGCTAGGAGTGCCTTAGGCTGCCTTCCTAAAGCTCAGAGAGAAAACTTGATTCAGGGGAGATTGTAAAGGGATGTGAGGTTTTGTGTTGACTCCAAGCCCTCTCTCCTGACTCAGCTTTCTCCACAGAACCAGTGACTGGGACTCACCTCAGCAGAATTGCTGGGGTGAGAGTTCCTACAAGTACAGGCCCTGGATTCTCTTGCAGAGTCTAGAGCTGACCCTGTGTCCACCGCTCTCCCACTGACTGTTTTCACTCAGCATCATTTTTTAAAATTTAGTCACTGTGGAATTACAAAGATATTCATGGGTTTCGGGCATACAATGTCTCAACACCGATGCCTTCACCGAGTCCACTTCCTGCCACCAATGGTCTCTTGCTCCATTTGTTCCATATCTACCAGCCTGCCTCTATAAAAAGAAGTTAAAAATGAAAAGAGTCTGCATTGTGGTTTACAATGCTGTTACTGATAGTAAGGTTTTATTTAAAAAATGGGGAGAAGAGAACAGAAACTTAAGTGGCTAAAAGGCATATAAAATGCTTTTTTGTTAATTCAGTATTAGTAATCACAGGGAAAAGCAAATCAATACAAGGAGATACTGCCTCAAGCTAGAGAGACGGGCACACATCAAAAAGAACAAAAGCAGAGGCCTGAGAGATAGCATGGAGGTAAGGTATTTGCCTTGCATGCAGAAGGATGGTGGTTCAAATCCCGGCATCCCATATGGTCCCCTGAGACTGCCAGGAAAAACCCCTGAGGGCTGCCGGGTGTGACCCAAAATCCCCCCCCCCAAAAAAAAGAACAAAAGCAAACTAGTGTTGACGTGGATGCAGTGGAAAAGGATGTTGCAGACTGTTTCTTTTAGGTTTGGGGGGAGCATACAGGATACCAGGGATTGGATTTCGGTTGACCTCATGCAAGGCAAGAACCTTACTGACTGTACTATTTGACCCCAAAGGTTGAACTCACTGAGAATGGAGAGTAATGATTTTGAGAGCCTTTAGGCAGGGTGGGAACAAGCACCCTGAGGCAGGAGCAAGGGAGAAGATGCTAGAAGTCTCTTAAAGCCGGTGTGGCTGAGAGGTACCCAAGAGGCCAAAAGAGGGGAGACTGAGATGGCCGTCGGAGAGGAAGGATGTGGTTTTAGCAGCATCCCTGGGATGCTGTGTGATGAGTAGATTGAGGGCGGGAGTGTGGAGGAAACGGAGGTGAAGATGGAACTGAAACGGAGGTGAAGATGGAACTGAACCACCCTTCTTTTCTCTTCCTCCCTCCTACATGCTCACAAATACACACACATTCAGACACACACTGTGTCTTAAAGACATACACAGATTCTTTCACAGCCATACACACATCCTCTCACACACTCACATACACACACAAGTCGACCCTCTGACACACACAGTCTCACCCATGCTCACATCATACCTATATCTATATATCTATACACTCTTACCCTCCCATACACACCCCTCTTATAATCTGTGACTGGTAAGAAAGCATTCGGTGGTTGCCATGTCTTCTAACAACCCCAAATACAGCACAGACTTTATTTACTCAGCTCCTTTCTGGAGACTTCTGTGCTTGTCGAGGAGGCCCAACACCTCCCAGTGGCTGGGCCCCTCAGCAGGGTTTCTTGAGTGAGACAGACACCAAGACATTTCTAGACGGGTGAAAATGATGGAGGGTCCTCTTCTTCCCTCAGGGAAATACTCTCCCGGGTGCCTCTTTCTCTCACTGAATAGCAGCTGCCCCAGCTCACCACATAAGAGGGGCTCTGTGTGGAGATTTTGATTGAGTATGAAATGACAGACAAGGAGCCAGACTAAAAGGCTTCATGCTTTTCCCTGTGTCTATTAGATCTGTCTGGAAAAACCTTCCAGCTCATCACCCCTCAAGGCATGGCAGGGTGCGAGTCTGCCATTTTTCAGCCTCATTTGGC
Organism: Suncus etruscus; assembly: GCF_024139225.1. Classification (NCBI taxonomy): domain Eukaryota; kingdom Metazoa; phylum Chordata; class Mammalia; order Eulipotyphla; family Soricidae; genus Suncus; species Suncus etruscus. The sequence continues at coordinate 8,669,714 of NC_064867.1, forward strand.
TCTTAGCGAATTAAAAAATAAATGTTCAGTGCAGACAGAGCTCACTGGCCAAGCACATGCTCTAGCACTACAGTTTCCTGAGCAGTGCTGACTGACCTCCTGGCTCCAAACCTGGTAGGTAGCCCCTGGACCTCCTCAGGTGTGGCCAAAAGAAACCCAACAAATAAAGTTGAAATTTCATTTGCAATTTTTATGTAACTTAAGTAATATTCTTGTTTTAACTAATCCTTTTTGTTTTTGTCTTGAGGGTCACACCTGACACTGTTCAGGACTTACTCCTGGTTCTGTGCTCAGGGATCATTTTTTGGTGGTACTTGGGGGACCTGTGGGGTGCTAGGGATTGAATGCAGGTTGACTGAATGCAAAGAAAAATGAATTTGCCCTTCCCTGTACTTAATCTCTCTGTTCACGAGCTCCCACTTTTCAATAGTGTCTTTTGCTTCTTCTCCATGTTAAAGTTAAGCTATTTAACATTAGTGTCATTTTCCACACATTAGAGGAGACGCTTTCAAGCTTGTCAATTGGAAGGATAGAGACACCAAGATCTAGTTAATGCCACCACCTCCTGTCCCAACATCACATGCTGAAAGGACTGGGCCTGGGGCCGGAGAGATAGCATGGAGGTAAAGCGTTTGCCTTTCATGCAGGAGGTCATCGGTTCAAATCCCGGCATCCCATATGGTCCCCCGTGCCTGCCAGGAGCAATTTCTGAGCCTGGAGCCAGGAATAACCCCTGAGCACTGCCTGGTGTGACCCAAAAACCAAAAAAAAAAAAAAAAGAAAGGACTGGGCCTGTCCCCTCCCTCTGGGGATCACTTTGTTCTCTGGGTTGCAGATGGGGGTGGCAAGGATCCTAAGAACAGGTATTCGCTAGTCCAGTCTTTGATTTTGGAAGATAGGTCCAGTCAGTGGTGAGAACTGGCCCACCCTGGCAGGCAGCTCGGTTCCTTTGTTCAGGTGTGATGGTGTGGTGGCCTAGAGCATTCACTTCTGCGCTGGCCCGAGTGCAAGCTGGAAATGCTGCTGTGATTGAGACAATCCTCCAGTCTTGCCGACATGGCTGTGAGACCCCACAGGTCTGTGTTTCCTCCTAAATGTCTCAGTGACTGCTTGTGCCCACAGCATGAGCACCACCTCACACCAGGAGGAACCAGTCCTTCTGCCCATGTGGACGGACCCACAACCAGAGGTCTGGCAGGTGGTCTCCCTGGAACCGAGAACAGGGCTGCTGGTACTGGTGAAGTCTGTGGAGCTCTTTCTCACCTGCCTTCCAGGCAGAGGCCTGTCAGATCAGATTGTGTGACAGCTAGATGCAGCTCCATGAGGACACGAGAGATGGCAGTGGGGACCCCCGCTCCCCTCTGATGGCCGCACTAGCTCACTAGCTCTGAAAATGCACAGACAGTCCCACTCTCCCAAGCAGTGGAGACTCTGAGAACCTGATATCTTTGTTGTGACAGAGAAGTCCAGGGCAGCCACATGCTTGTCCTCTAATATCTTTTCCCCCATCATTATGTGAGACTGTCTGAGGTGGTGCCTGCAGTGGTTGTGGTTGAGGGGTCAGTGGGAGTGAACCCTAATATTCCTGTCTCAAGGCAGTTGGGAGTGAAAGTAGAGGGCTGGAGGTGAGATTGGCTGAGTTCCAAAGAAACTTGGAGAAAAGGGAGAGAAGGCAATGAGGTCTGGACTTGGGTGCTTTTTTTTTGTTTTGTTTTGTTTGTTTTGTTTAGTTTTGGTTTGGTTTTTGAGTCACACTGGGCGGTGCTCAGGGGTTACTCCTGGCTCTGTGCTCAGAAATCGCTCCAAGCAGGCATGGGGGGAACCATATGGGATGCCAGAATTAGAACCAACACTGGTTCTGGGTTGGCCGCTTGCAAGGCAAATGCCCTACTGCTGTGCTATCTCCCTGGCCCCGTAGGGTTGAGTGTTCTATTTTTTTGTTTTGTTTTGTTTTGTTTTTGGTTTTTGGGTCACACCCAGCAGCTCTCAGGGGTCTCTCTCTCTCTCTCTCTCTCTCTCTCTCTCTCTCTCTCTCTCTCTCTCTCTCTCACACACACACACATAGGAGTTGCTCTGGGCTTAAGACATATGTGATGTGAAACAGAGAGATGGTGCAAAGCGGGTAGGACACTTGCCTTGCATACAGCCAACCAGATCTATCCCCAACACCCTGAGTCTACCAGGAGAGTTCCCTGAATGCAGAGCCAGGAATAAGCCCTGAGCACCACTGGGCTGACTTGCCCTAAACAAGCAAAAAATCCAGAGGGCTCACTTAGCCCAGCTGGACATGTACCCCCCCCCAAATAAAAACCAAACAATAAAAAAGGGCATAAAAAAAGAGGATAGGGGGCCCGGAGAGATAGCACAGTGGTGTTGGCCTTGCAAGCAGCCGATCCAGGACCAAAGGTGGTTGGTTCGAATCCCGGTGTCCCATATGGTTTCCAGTGCCTGCCAGGAGCTATTTCTGAGCAGACAGCCAGAGCTGTCTGAGCAACTGAGCAACGGTGGGTGTGGCCCAAAAAACAAAAACAAAAACAAAAAAGAGGATAGGAAGATAAAGGGCTAGAGAGAGTAGGATGTTTAGAGGGATCCCTTCTCTGTATCTGGGTATAGAGCATGGGTCCACTCTCAAGGATATTTTTTCTAGGGTGCTCTTTTTTTTTTATTTACTTACTTTGTGGGGGCACAACCAACAACCAAGGATGCATTTCAGTCCTAGTGAGTCAGTGATGTAAGGCCCATTGGCGCATTTTGAGTGTGATCAGACCAGCCAGAGAGCTCAATGTTAGCTCTTTTCCCACCTAGAAAACCCAACTAGCACCCTCATCTGGGCTTGTGTCTGAATGAGTCAGGCTGGGTGTTGACAAGAATCTCTTGTGGGTGCTGATGGCTCATGCGTGCAGGAATTGCCCTGTGTCATTTCTCTGAAGTTCACCAGAACCGTGGAGGGGGTTGCTTTTAGAATAAAGGGCAAAACAACACAGAGGCTTTCTTGGAAGTTGCAGAGATGGGGTGTGGCCTCTACAACTCCAGCCAGCCTGCTCACTCCCTACCCCAATTAGATCCTCCACCCCAGGCCCTTTGCATGTGCTCTGTCTGCTGCTAGGAATACCTTTCCCCGCCTTTCAGCCCATTTATTTCTTTCCTAGCTTGAATGTCTCTTCTCAGGGGTCCTTCTCTCCATTTCTTGGTCAGCCTCCTTTGCACTGAGCAACTTTCCTGGCTCCTATCTTTTCACCCAACCACTTGGTATTTCCAGGTAGCTCATGAATACCCATTTTTCTGCTCTTGTCCTGAATGTGGGTAGTAGGTCTGTGTGGTTGATCCTTAGTATCTGCTGCGCCCAGCGCAGTGCCTCCCACAGAAGGACTGAGTAAAGAGCTGTGGGTGCCCCTATGGAAGGGCTTGTTGACTTTTTGTGGGCGCGGTCTTTCTCGCCAGCTGCTCATTTATGCTGTTCTCCTGCCTGATGCTTCCTCCTCTCTCCCTGGAGGGGTGCTGAGGCTTCTGGAACACGGGGAGGAGTATGTGTTCACCCTGCCGAGTGCCTACGCCCGCTCCATCCTCACCATCCCCTGGGTGGAGCTCGGAGGAAAAGTCAGCATCAACTGTGCTAAGACTGGCTACTCCGCCATGGTGATCTTCCACACGAAGCCTTTCTACGGAGGGAAAGTCCACAGGTAGGCCATAGTCGGCGGGCCCTGCGCCCTACCCCAGAAATGGCAAACAAGGGGTCAAAGGGTAGAGGTAGAGGGCTTGCCTGCAGGCAGCCAACCCATGTGACACCTGGCACCACTAGAAGTGATCCCCGAGTGCAGTCATCCCTGAGTACATCTATTTATGGCCCCTAAACCAAAAACAGAAGAAGAAAACAGAAAAGCTTGGATCTGGAGAGATAGCACAGAAGTAAGGTTTTTGCCTTGCATGCAGCTGGCCTGAGACCGACCCAGGTTCGATCCCAGACATCCCATATGCTCCCCCTAGCCTGCCAGGAGTGACTTCTGAGTGTAGTCAGGAGAAACCCCTGAGCACCACCAGGTGTGGCCCAAAAATAAAGCAACAACAACAACAACAACAACAACAACAAAAGCCTGATAAAGTTAAGATTTTTTTTTTCCCAAAAAGAGGGGCATATTACCAATGTGAGGCCCAGAGCTGAATCTCTGAATCTCTGACAGGATTTTTCAGCACAGCTAGGAGAAGACCCTGAGTGTGTTCAAGAAACAACAAATGGGCCGGAGTGATAGCACAGCGGTAGGGCGTTTGCCTTGCACGCAGAGGACCTGGGATGGACCCAGGTTCGATTCCTGGCATCCCATGTGACGGTATTCAAGCCTGCCAGGAGTAACCCCTGAGTGCTGTCAAGGGTGGCCCAAAAACAATAAAAAAGAAACAGAAAACAACTGAAGGGGTAGGGAGAAGTTTTACCTGTTATAATAACTGCTCCCTCGGAGGTCAGTGCCTGCCCTGCTCTGCAGCAGTTTGTAGGTTCGGTCTATGATCACCCACACTGCCCAGGCCTCCCCTTTCCCCAGCAGCAGCCTGAATCCCAGGCCTCTGAGTGATATGGAATCTCTCAACCCCCTTGCAGAATCCAGGTGTCAGGCACTTAGATGGAAGGGAGGTTGCTGTGAGGGGGCCTGGGACATCCACTTGGTCTCCTGACTCAGGGCCCACTTGCACAAGTCTGTCTTAGCCATCCTTCTGGAAAGGGTTCTATGTGGATGTCCTCGAAGGGGCACGAATACCACCAGTGGGCACAACAGACTTGGGTGCAAATTCCATGTTAGATGCCTGAAGTCATCTGTGGGAAAGCTGTCAGATATTCTCTGATTCTTCCCATTCTAAGTTTTCTTCTGGTTATGGAACCAATTGTTAATGCTGTGCTTAATGGGCACTGGCCTCCTTTCATGGTATGCAGCTTGACCCTTCCTGCTTTCAGTCTCTCCATCCAGAAGCCCGGTGCAGTTCACTATTCACACTGGGAGAAAAAGCTCCCTCGCTGTCTTTGAGGCAGTTGAATGCACTGAGCTGGACAGGAGCTGAGTGGGCCATGCTTGGCTGCCTGGGAGCGGGCTTCTTGCTGGGGAGTCATGCTGGCTGTAAGAAGCTTCTGGGTAGAGCAGGAGGTGGGAGTCTTAACTCATCTCATTTGGTTGTGGGGTGCTTGCTCAGGCCAGGCAGGTGGAGACAGAGGCCGTGGGAGAGCTCTGTGGCAGGAAGTAGGAAAGCCTGGTGAGGGGTGGGCCTGGTTGCCAAACTGCAAGGCTCAGCTTTGCTAGTTGTCTGTAGGGTAAAGATGGGTCCTCTAGGGTGCTATGTCCACATTTCCAGTGGCATCATGGTAGACTTGACCCAGGGACTGAACTGACTTTTTTTTTTCTTTTTGAGTCACATCCTGTGCACTTAGGGGTTACTCCAAGCTTTGTGCTCAGAAATTGCTCGTTTGGAGTGGGGTGGGCCACATCTGGTGATGCTCAGGGATTACTCCTGGATATGCACTCAGAAATCGCTCTTGGTTTGGGGGACCATATGGGATGCTGGGGGATCGAACCGTGGTTCGTCCTAGGTTAGCACGTGCAAGGCAAATGCCTTACCACTTGTGCCACCGCTCCAGCCCCATCATTTTGATTTGTTTTTGGTTTTGTTTTGGGGCCACATCCCACAGTGCTGTGGGTACCAGGTAGTGTTGATGTTCAAATCCCTTGGCTCTTGTGTGCCAAGCTCTTCAGTACTTTTTCCCTGACCCTCTCAAGACTAGTGTATAAATGATGCATAATTGTCAAACCTCAGAAAGTCACTGCTAGTGTTAATTAATCCATAGATACCTCACGTTGTCCCAGTTTGTCTTTCAAAGCATTTTTTTTTCTGTCCAGGGCTATTCATTCACAGGAGAAAAATGGCAGGAAACAATCCCTATTCCTCTGAAGAAAAATCTCTAAATAGGAGCCCCCATTTTGAGTCAATCTTTCTCTCTTGGGCTCCCCACTCTCCTGTAGGGTTACAGCTGAAGTAAAGCACAACCCTACCAACACCATTGTCTGCAAAGCTCATGGTGAATGGAATGGAACCTTGGAGTTCACCTACAGCAATGGGGAGACCAAAGTCATTGACACGACCACGCTGCCAGTATACCCAAAGAAGATCCGTCCTCTGGAGAAGCAGGGCCCAATGGAGTCCAGGTGGGAAGCTGCCTATTCTTTTTTTCCTCTTAGTTGTGTCTAGCATATGATTCAAGAAATAAAGTTGATGGGGCCGAATTGATAGCACAGCGGTAGGGCGTTTGCCTTGCAAGCTGATCAAATGGATGCGAATCAAATTCATTGAATCCATTCTATGGTCCCATAGCCTTTAATCAGAATTTGTCGGCTTACTTGGCCTGTGAAGGAATTGCAAAGATTTTCATATAGTCAAGATGGTTCTCTGTCTTGTGCTTACATCAGGGCTGAGGAAGCTGCTGTGTGGTTCTGTTCAGTTTCATCTTGTATTTCACTTTTGGGAATTTATTCTAGGGGGAAAATTCTTATATTCTGCAAAGACTGGAACATAAAATGGGGTATCTATAAAGGACAACTCGACAACAGCAAAAGAAAGAAGAAACAATCAGAGGGCTGGAATGATAGTATAGAGCAGTGGTCCTCAAACTATGGCCCGCGGGCCACATATTGTATATGTATCTGTTTTGTTTCTTCATTGCAAAATAAGATATATACAGTGTGCATAGGAATTAGTTCATAAGTTTTGTTTTTACTATAGTCAGACCCTCCAATGATCTGAGGGACAGTAAACTGGCCCCCTGTTTAAAAAGTTTGAGGACCCCTGGTATAGAGGATAAGGTGTTTGCCATGCATATGGTTGACCTAACTGCCCAATGATCAGAGAATAGTTGCATAAGTTAGAGTTACTACAGTACTAGAGAGGTAGAACAGGGATGCATGCAGTTGTTCAATCCTGGCACTCGAGGATCCTTCAGCACTGCCTTTCCCTTCTAAAAATGAACCTTTTTTTTTTTTTTTTAGTTTTTCGGGCCACACTCGTTTAATGCTCAGGGGTTACTCCTGGCTAAGCGCTCAGAAATTGCCCCTGGCTTGGGGGGACTATATGGGACGCCGGGGGATCGAACCACGGTCACGATCTTTCCTTGGCTAGAACTTGCAAGGCAGACACCTTACCTCTAGCGCCACCTTGCCAGCCCCTAAAAATGAATCTTAAAGGGCCAAAGTAATTCAGGACGGACACAGGTTTGATTCCTGTCATCTCATATGATCCCTCGAGCCTGCCAGGAGTGATTCCAGCGCAGAGCCAGAAGTAAAGTAACCCCTGAGCGCCACTGGGTGTGGCCCCCCAAAACAAGACAAACAAAAAAAGAATCTTAAAGTGTCCACTCTGATCATATAATGCCTCATATAGGGTGATGATTATGTAAGTATTATAAGTATATAAGTCAGTATACTGGGGCCCCTGAGCCACATCCAGCCTGTGGCTGATATCTGTGGAATTAATTTTCCAGTAGCACTGCCATAGCAGAGAAGCAGTTATTTAAGTATTTTTTTATGGCTCATTCCTTGCTACTCAGCCATTAAGTAGTTTCAGCTGAGGCCTTATGACTGCAATGCCTAAAATGTTTGCTATCTGGTCCTTTCTAGATGTTTGCTGACCCTGCTTTTATCAAAAAGTCTATTACTCTTTAGAAATACATAGGATTAAAATGAAATACAGATCTGAGTCTGAAAGTGTTTGCCATTGTAAGAAGAGTTTGTAACCATATGGAAATGGTGCTATTATGTGGAAAGAAAACAGGACACCACAGTATGCATAAACAATATAGTTTAATGGTGTTTTTATTAAACAAAACAAAACAAAACAGGGTATTTGTGCACTTACACATTTCTCTTAATTTGTTTGCTTGGAGACAGTGAATGTTCCCTTGTTTGTTTTCGTTCAAAAGGAGGGTCTAAAGTATCAGTCTGTTCTGTGGGAGAAGCAGAACAAGGCTGGAACAGCCAAGAAACTCAGTCTTGACTCTTGCTGCTTTGGCAGAAACCTTTGGTGTCAGGAGCCTGGGGTGCATATCATTCCTTAGCTAAGAACACTCCTGAGAACAAAACTAAGACGCCTTGCATTATTCTTCCAAGGATGTCAATGAATTTGGCTCCTCATGCAAAGCTTTGTCCGCCTCCAAGAGTCTTCAGAACTTAGAACCAGCCATGGTGTGATGAGGACATTGAGACAGGGGTACACTCCCTTTGCTGGTCTCACACCCCTATGGATACTGAGTGGCTGTTACCCATTTCCCTGGTGAGAAAAGTGTCCCAGTGGAGAGGCCTATTTGGAAGTCCCTTACTGCTCAGGGTGGGCCTACCCGGCCCATTGTACCCACCAGATCTCACTTTGGAAAATGAGACTATCAGCCTGGCTCAGGGACCCATGAGGAGTCCCAGGGAGATGCAGTGGGCACCAGCTCTGGGGATGCCTCTGGAACTCAGTTTTCCCCCTAGAAGTGAACCTAATGGAAGTGAATCTTGTCTTTACAGTCTCTTCAAGATGGTCTGAGCAGGCATCTTGCCAGGACTTCCAGGAAAACCTTATAGCCCAGGGTACAAAGACAGCCAAATATCCAGATATGCCAGCCATGCTGTACCCAAGCAGCTTTTTTCTCCCCTGCCCTTTTAGCTCTCTCATTGGCTCTGACAATACCCACACCTGGCCCCAACCAAACACCCCTCCTGTTCGTGCATTTTTCATTCCACTCTAATCCTAGAGCCTTCTCTGCACTCCCCCTCCATGTTCTCCTCCTCTTCCCCTATATATGCTATCACAGGGATACTTGTCTATGGGGTAAGAGCCAAGTTCTTCAACTGGGTACCAGTTCTTATCCTGTTTCCCCTCTTCTGTCTTGGTGAGGGGCCTCTCTGCCCTTTAAAGTGGAACCTTTAGCGTCCCAGGACACTTGGTACAGGTGATCCCCACCCTGGTGCGTGCCCCATAATGGCTTCTGATCTCACATGAGGCCGCATGATAGAAAGAGCAAGGTAAAGCCTAGCTTTCCGTCCCAATTCTAGCGGTTTCTACTGCTGTCCTATCAAAATCAGATCTGCTGGCCATGGCTCGCTGGACTTCAGTTTGCCTAGTGACACTTGATTCTGAGTCCCCTTCAACTGTTCCCCCCATTGCAGCCTCCCCCGTCACACATTCCAGCACCCGAGGTCTGCATGATGACAGATGCTAGGTCCTCTGTCCTTGGAGTGCTTCTGCCACCCTATCAGCTCTGGCTGAAGCATCCCGAGCTTTCTGTGTGAGATCCCACTCAGCCCATAGCCCTCTGGGAAACAGCCTGGCAGGGGTGTCTTGCTTCCTCTGACCACCTCTCCCTCCGAAGGACTTGGGAGGGGCGGCCCTAGAAGGTCCTGCCTCTTGGCCAGGAGCTAATCTACAAAGAATCAGTTATGGAAACACAAGGCTGATGCTGCATCATAAACGCTGCCCCTGCCCCTTCATACCAGGTCCTCTGCTGGGCACGCCAGCTGCTAATGACCAGTTTGCTAATGTGGGCAGATTACTTGCCTTTTTTGTACTGGGATAACCATATCACACCTGCCTTCCCAGGTAACTTTCCACGGGAGATGGTTGGCGGGTGGGCGAGTGCTTGAAGAGATTTTACTCATGTTCATGGCTGCGCTGCTGTCATTCTTGCACCAGATCCTGTCCCAGACCCTGAGAGCCCTGAGATCATGGCATGTAGGAAACTCCAAGACTGGCAGCTATCTAGGGCTCAAATCTGGGGCCACAGGCCTTTGCAGCCCCTGGATGAGCTCTCCAGAGCTCGCGATCCTGAAGGGCCTTAAATACCCAGCGTGAAACCCACAGGCTCTGACTTTCTTCTCCTGGCCCCTAGGAACCTCTGGCAGGAAGTGACCCGGTACCTGCGGGTGGGGGACATCGATGCTGCCACAGAGCAGAAACGTCAACTGGAAGAGAAGCAGAGGCTTGAGGAACGGAAGCGGGAGAACCTCCACATGCCCTGGAGACCCAAATATTTTACCCAGGAGGTGAGTCTGCCTGTGGGGATGGAGGTGCAGGTCCTGAGGGTCTTTGTGGCTCGGCTGCAGAGGAAATGGAGATGAGGGCGTAGTTTTGAGAAGATGGTGGGAGCAGCCTGCTAGTAGCCTCACCTTTGGCCAGGCTGAGTGCTTATTCCCTCTACAGTTCCCATTAGGAAAGCCCTTGCACTAGCCACGGGTCCTGCCTCGCAGGGAAATGGCTGGCAAAGCTGGATGCTAGTCAAGGCTTACAGTAAAGATAGTGCAGTGGGTAAGGCACTTGCTTGGTGCATAGTGGACTCTCATTCCAATCCTGTTACCACATAGGGTTCCCTTGGCCCCACCAGGAATAACCTCTAGGCACTGGCAAGTGTAGTCCCAAAGTTAAGAAAAATCATTCCTGGGCCCGGAGAGATAGCACAGCGGCGTTTGCCTTGCAAGCAGCCGATCCAGGACCAAAGGTGGTTGGTTCAAATCCCGGTGTCCCATATGGTCCCCCGTGCCCGCCAGGAGCTATTTCTGAGCAGACAGCCAGGAGAAACCTCTGAGCACCGCCGGGTGTGGCCCAAAAAAAAAAAAAAGAAAAGAAAAATCATTTCTTACCAGGATTGCTCTTATCATTCGTTCCCTTTTGGTCTAGCACCTGTCATATGTGCATCTTTTAAGTTCATTTATTTATTGATCGTTGGTTTTTGGGCCACCCCAGTGATGCTTAGGGATCACTTCTGGCTCTGTGCTCATAAATAACTCCTGACAGGCCTGGGGGACCAGATGGGATGCCAGGAATCAAACCTGGGTCGATCTCGGGTTGGCCACATGCAAGGCAAATGCCCTACTACTGTGCTATCTCTCCAGCCCCTCATACATGCATGTTTGGTTTTTGCCTTTTCCTCACAGACTGTGTTGGCATCATTTCTTGAGCTGGTAGGGTTAAGCAGTCTTCTCCAGGCTGCAGAGCAGGGAGTCACTAACTAGGTACAACTTCTCATGTGCAGGTCCATATTCTTCTCTCCTATATCCATTCACCCAATGTTTCTAATTCCTGTCCCACTGCTTTTGGCTGATTGTCCCTGACAGAAACCAACAAGGTCCCCATTTCTCTCAGTCATTTTTGTGGGCTTCAGGACTGACAACGAGGTGTTGGGCAGCATGACTGGGATGTTAGTTCTTAGCAACAAGGGGCAGCCAGCTGTCTCCTCCCGGCACTGCTGCTGTGATTATACAAAGCATTAATCTGGCAGAGTGTGGGGCCACTCACTGCTTCTCACTGCACCTTCCCCCAGCCGTTTGATATCTCCTTCTTTTTCTTCCAGGGTGACAGCTGGGTATACTTCAATCCTCTCTGGAAGGCACAGTGATGGGGTGCGGCGCAGAGCTTTCAGAAATAGCTGTTTTTTTGTAGGAATAAAGTGGTATCGTATCAAGGTTTGGCTGATATGTGCTGAGAAAGCTTGATATCGCTCAAGAATTCATCTGTGAGAAATTATAAACTGTGAAAAATGCTCCCTCCCCAACTGTTTTAGGATTGAGTTTCCTTTTCAGGAGCCACCTGGGACCTTCGCATGTATGCAGAGGTGGGCACTCAGCACTGACTGTTTACATGCATGTACTCAGCTATAGGGAGGATGCTTGTGTGTAGACATCACACCTGGCAAGGTGTACATGGGTTATTAGAAGCTCCTTTTTATCAATGAAGTTTGTGACATTTTCTATTCTTCATGATGCCAAAAATGTTTTGCACTGACCCGGGGATTTTCACTCATCTCTGGTCCAACGAAAGGTGAACTGGCCATGGCCCATTCATGTGGAAAAAGATATGTATCACTCAGCCCGATACATGTGTCGGGGCTATTGCTTCAAAATGATGGTCAAGTCCCCCGGACTTCAATATCTTGTTCATTCAGAACCAAAAACGATAAGTGCTAGTTCTAGTTGGTTGGAGAGTGGATAGAAAACGGTTATTAATGGTTAATGCCAGAAATTTCTAGGCTAGAGTGTATCTGATATCGGAGAGAATTTAGGCTCACCTTGGATTTTTTCCTCTCAGAGACTTACCCCTGACAACTGCTCATGCTCAAAGCACCAAGTCATACATCTCTCAGAAGCTGCTTCTTTTACAGTAGAAAATAGGTATTCCAGAGAGTTTGTTACTTTTATGAAGAAAAGGGCTTTAGAAGTTAAATACACGCACGCATCTCCAAATAACACAGCCCCAGACCGTCTCATTTTTAGTTTGGGTAAAGAGCAATCTTTCCTGTGGACTTTTTTTCTTTTTTAGTGTATCTTTCTTCTTTCACCAAAACTGCAAGAACACCACTGTGATCAAACATCCTTAAAGTCTGCATACGTGGCCCATGATTTCTGTTTAATTTCAGTCTTCAGAACTTGACAAAATGAGATATGGCGAGAATACATACGGCAAGGGGGTTTTTGCTCAACGCTTAATTTATTTTTTACTGTGCCACTCCAATAAGAATATTTATAAAATCCAGTAGCATGAGTGCTTCTCTGTAGTGATACTAATTTTGTGCCTTTTGTCTGCTTTCTTAAGACCAGTTGTTCACAACTTTGTAGATATTAGACAAATATATTTCGATTAAATATTGTACTTATCAATGTCTTGGTGTTTTTATTTCTAAGGATTCAGAGGGGCCAGGAGATAGTATATTGGTTAGGGAACAAGTGCCTGACCCGCCTTAATTTACAACACCACATAGTCCCCTGAACATTGCTGAGGGCAACCCTGGAGGTCCCCAACACTGTGGAGATGATGCAGAAATACTCAGATCCTTGCACTGAGCCACTAATTGGTTGACCAAGAATTTAGGTCTGTTGGAATTTAGATCTGATCTGAATGAGCTCACATTTGACTAGATAGATATGATTTTATGTGAACCGCAACCATTTGTATGGTGTTTTAACACAACATTGTCTACCAGATAAATATTTGGATTTTTTTTCTAACAAGTTTATAAGATCATAACATACCCAAGGAGAGATGGTACTGCCAGGCCAAGTCACAAATGGTCTTTTGAAGATCATTGTCCTTTTTAGGGATGGGGTGGTGGTGGTTTGGGCCACAGCTAACAACACATGGATAACTCTTGGTGAGGTTATGAAGTGTTCAGGATCAAATCTCAGCTGGCTGTGTGCAAGGTGAGACACTGTCTTTCCTGCCCCTAAGACCTTTGTCTGAAAACAACTGGAAGACTGAACAGACCCACTTGTTTTCTGAAAGGAAAGTGGAATAGAGGTTAGAGGAATAAAACCCAAACCTAATTAAGAAGACTGGAAAGTGATCACCCTGGTGTTTGGGTTTTCCAGTCTGACTAAAAGTATAATAAACTTCTCTGGAACTAAAACAGGGGGGCTAGAAATTAGTATAGTGTTCAAGGCACATAGCTATCCTAGGTTGGATTGCCAGCACTACTTATGGCTCCTAAGAACCATCAGGAAAGATCTCTGAAAACAACCCTGAGCACAACTGGGTGTGGTCCAAAAGAACAGTTTTTGTTCTTTATTTTTTTTTAACTTGGGGAAAGGGATTCATTTTGCATTTAAAAATTGTGAAGTCTATATAAAGGGTTATATAAGTACTCACCTGTCCCCCCTCCACACCCTAATATTAAGGTATATTTGTCAGAACTTTCAGTCACTTTTACACCCATAAAATTTTACTTGCCCCTGGATAACATTCATGTCATTCTGATTTTACATTCTGCCATCCTGTTTCATTGATGTATATTTTGTGTAAAATTTCTAAAGCTTGCGCTTGGTTTTGAGTAGTTTTGAATGTCCTTGAACTTTGTACAAGTGAAATAATGAGTTTATTTGGCTACTTTTTCTTAACGGTCAAGCCATGTTATATATGAGGTTTTTTGTTCATACTACAGTTTATTTTCCACAGATAAAGTTGTTAATGACCGCATTACAGTCACACAATGTATAACAGCTTTCACAAAGCACATTCTCCACCACCAATGTTGTTTCCCCTCACCCTCCTTAATGCCCTCTTTCCTCCCACCCACCCTCCCCAGTTGGCTTCTGAAGTAGGCATTTTACTTCATACTCTCTCTCTCTCTCTTTCTCTCTCTCTCTCTCTCTCTCTCTTTCTTTTTTTTTTTTGGGAGGGGCAGCACTTAGGGGTTACTCCTGGCTCTGCTCTCAGAAATCACGCCTGGCAGGCTCAGGGGACCATATGGGATGCAGGGAATAGGACCTGGGTCCATCCTGGGTTGGCTGCGTGCGAGGCAAATGCCTTACTGCTTTGCTATTGCTCCGGCCCCTTTCTTTTTTGATTTTGTGGTTTGTACTACTGCAAATAAAGGGGTGCCATGCATGTCCCTTACACAATAGACCCTTCTCTACTCTGCACAGCCTGCTCTTTGTGGCAAGTGTCCTACCATTGAACTGGTCCTCCTAACCCCCATCTCTGTTGTTTCTGGATATTATCCCCACAGTATCTTTTATTTTTCTTATATCCTACAGATGAGATTATTCTATTTGTCACCCCCCCCCTCTGACTCACTTCACTCAGCATAATCACCTCCATGTCATCAATGTAATGCATACTTATTTTATGATTGTGGTACCAGGGACCATACTCACAGTCTCATACATACAAAGCAAATAAATTACCTGTTACCTTCCTGGGGACTAAAACATAACTATAATAATTTAAAATTCCTGAGATTGCATTTTGTTGTAACTTGTTAGTGGTAAACGATATGTAGCAAAACCATTTAACAGTGTAAACGAATGACATTAAATTCACATTTCTGTGTAACCACCTTAACTGTCTGCCCTGTTGCTGTTTTCTTCAAACTGAAACACAGATCTCTTCAGCAGTGATGCCCTGTGGCTGGAGAGAGAGTACAGGGTGTGAGGCTCTTCTTGTCTTGAGCATTGCTGACTTGGGTTTGAAATCTGGCAGTCCATGTGACCCCCCCGAGCCCCATCAGGATTGATCCCTCATCCCAGAGCCAGAAATAAGCTCAGAGTATAGCTATGTGTGGTCCCATAACCAAAAGTTAAAAAAAATATAAAGGGATTCCCTATTTCCCGCCTCAGTAGTCCTCTGTGCAACCATTTTTTCTTACATCTGGCTTATTTCATTTGTCTAACATGTTAATCAGGATTTTCCCTCCCCTTGTAAGAAATATTATTTTATTACATATTTATATACCACATTTTAAAAATTAATTTACTCAGAGACACTTTTAGGCAGTTCCCATATTTTAACTATTATGAATAATGCTGCTGAATTGTGAATAAAGAGTGCTGGCTTTCCATTTCTTTAGGGTAAATGAATTCAAGAGGTAGAAGTACCCTATTGTTGGAAAATATAATACTTCATTTGTCTGAAGACTGTCATACTCATTTCTAGTGGCCATACTTCTAGTTTGAAGTTCCACCACCTACAGAAAGGGCTTAAATTTCTCCATATCTTCCTCAATACTTGTAGGTTTTTATGATTATCGTGTAGTGTTCATTTATTTTTCTCCAAAGACTTTTGGTGGTGTTGGGGATGGAGATGAAACCCACTGCCCTCGTTTTCCAATTAATATTGCTGCTTTTTTCTTGGCTGTTTATCTTCCCTGGAGATTTTTCTTGTTTTGAGGCAATGTTCCTTCCTGGTGGTATTTGCAAGACCTTGAGGTGTTGGGGATTGCTCCTGGGACTCCTACATGCAAAGCATGCTTTTCACCCTTTGAGTTATCTCTGTGGGCCAAAAAATATTTTCAGATCAGGCTATTTTATGTGTTGATTCCTAAAAGTTCTTTGTAATTGCTTTTTCAACTGGTGATGTTATCCTTTACACAAAAGTATTTCATTTTGATTAAGTTTATCTTGCTCATATTTGTTTCTGTAGCTTGTTTTTGTATCAGAACCAACAAATGCCCAAACCTAATGTTTTAGGATATTTCCCTTGAGTTTTATGGCTTTAAGTACTTGTATATGGTTTTATATAAGCATCTAGTTTCTTTTTCATATGGGTATTGCGATTCTCTAGGATAATTTGTTAAAAACTTTATTCCCTTGCTAGTCTCAGAACCATTATTAAAAAATCATTTGACTATCTGAGGGTTTATTCTTAGGCTCATGTTCACTTTCTCTGCTTACAGAAGTGCCACTGTTTTGATTACTCTTATAATTATTATAATTATCATTATAATATATTATAAAAACTGGGGGGGCTGGAGCAGTAGCATCATGGGAAGGGCATTTGTCTTGGATGCAGCCAACCCAGGTCTATCCCTGGCATTCTAGATAGGTCCCCGAGTCTGCCAGTGGTGATTTCTGAGCGCAGATCCAGGAGTAATCTGAGTAACACCAGTGGCCCCAAAACCAAAAAAAAAAAAAAAAAAAAAAAAATTGGGAAGTGACATTTCAAAACTTCCAACTTCCCAAGATCATACTAATCTCTTTAGATTCCATGAATTTTACGGTGCAGGTTCCCATTTTTACTAAAGATGTTGCCGGGATAGTTACAGGCACTGTGTTGATCCTATTGTTTGTTTTATGGTCACTTTTAATAATACTGCATTTCAGTCCATGAATATAGCACCTTCTTAGTTTATTCCTAAGTATCTTAGTTTATTCCTAAGTATCCTAAGTTTATTCCTTCTTAAGCTTTTGTAAAGAACCTTTATTTTCCTTTTGAGTCATTCATTTTTAGTGGCTAAAACAAATTGGCATTTTTTAATAGTACAGCTTCGTTGGTTTAGCTACCTTTATTTCTTTTCCAATCTGAAAGCCTTAGTTTAGAGCTAAACTTGGCAGGGTTTAGGGCTTATTCCTCCTGGCAGTGATCAGGGAACCATATGATTAGAGAAGCTAATCAGGGTAGGCTGTGAGCAGGATCAGTGCCTTAATTCCCATACTCTCCAGCTCTAGGTAGTTTCCTTTTATACCTGAGTTGCTTTCATTATAAAAGCATATTGAATTTTGTCAAATATTTTGTTCTCCCCTTTAGTGAATAATTAATTTCATGCAAGAACCATCCTTGCATTAGGTTTGTTTTCTTATTGAATCACTGTGAATTTGTTATTCATGATTGAGTTCCAAATATATATACTTTAATGGTGATATTCCTGAGGAATTTTGTTCTGTACTTCCTGGTTTTCTTTTTTCTCACTTGAGTTAAAGTTCCTCCCTGCAATTTGAAATAGCGGTCCAATTTGGCAAGGTATTTTTCCAGCCTGGCCATACCATTAGTTTATATGGAGTAACTTTTTGAGTGCTCTCTATGTCTCACCTTCTACCCCACCTTACCAAATGGGAAAGCTCTTGGTTAGTAAGGGAAAAAAACTCAAATGAATTAAGGTCAGTGTTTTGTCATTTTTGGTGGGGGGGGGGGGGAGAAGTCCGGGCCACATCTGGATGTGCTCAGCGCTTACTCTTGGTTCTGCACTCAGGGATCAGTCCTAGCTGGCTAAAGTGACCATATGGGATGCTGGGGACCAAACACAGGTCAGTCACATGCAAGGCAAGCACCCTATTCACTGTTGCTCCAGCACTGGTGGTTTGGATTCTTTTTTTTTTTTTTTTTTTTTTGGTTTTTGGGCCACACCCGGTAACGCTCAGGGGTTACTCCTGGCTATGTGCTCAGAAGTTGCTCCTGGCTTGGGGGACCATATGGGACACCGGGGGATCGAACCGCGGTCCGTCCAAGGTTAGCGCAGGCAAGGCAGGCACTTTACCTTTAGCGCCACCGCCCGGCCCGTGGTTTGGATTCTTTAAGGACAACTCTTTTTTTATTTGTTTGGTTTTTGGGGGGGCCACGCCTGGTGGTGCTCAGGGGTTATTTCTGGCTCTATGCTCAGAAATCATTGCTCCTGGTTTGGGGGACCCACGTCTATCCTGGGTTATCTGTGTGCAAGACAAATGCCCTACCACTGTGCTACCACTGCAGCTCAACTTATTTTTTATGTAACTTTCTCTGGTTCCTCCCCTCGCTGCTCCCCACCAGACTGCTTACTTTGGTAGCAGCATATCAGGTACCCCAAATTGCAGCATTGCTAGGGAGGTTGCATGCTGAGGTCAATCCCCTGCACTGGCCAGCCTCCTTTAAATGCAAGAGCCATTAAACACTAATTTGACCCATGTTAATTTAACTAAAGTGCTGAAGAAAATAGTATAGCAGGTAGGCTGCTTGTCTTGCAAGCGGCAAATCAAGGTTTGGATCTCCAGGACCACATGGTCCCACCCTGTCAGAGTGATCCCTGAATGCAGAGTAAGCCCTGAGCACTGCTGGGTATGGCGCTTAATTTTAAGACCTCATAGGACAGAAGCTAGAAGGTTCAATTTACTAATAAAAGTTTCAAATATACACATTGCTACCTCCTTATATTCGTATTAAAATTTAGTAATAATATGACATACACAGAATTTGATAATTCGAAGAGGAAAATCTGTAATAATATAGAATTTAGACTTATTTTCAAGTTAGTCCTCAAGCTCATTAGGGAGATTTTAGACATATATGAAATACAGTATAAATGGATCATATGTTCAAATTTCAATGATTTTTTAAAGTGTTAAATTTACAAATAAAAGTAGAAATTGCTATCTCAAAAAAATGTACCTGGTTAAAAATACAATAAATAGCCGGAGAGATAGCACAGCAGTAGGACATTTACCTTGCACATGGCCAACACCGGACGACTCCAGTTCAATTTCCGGCATCCCTTATGGTCCCCCCAATCTGTCAGGAGCGATTTCTGAGTGCAGAGCTAGGAGTAACCCCTGAGTGCTGCCGGGTGTGACCCCAACACCCCCCCCAAAACAAACAATCCACCCAAAAAATACAATAAATCAAGGTTACATTAATTTAAATGAATTTTATTTAGTTCATGGCAAAAATTGTGAGTAGAATTTAAATTTGCTTGTCCTACATTTACATTATTAAGTTATATGTAGTGGATAGTGGAAAAAGAAAAATCAAACACTAAGAAGACATCTCTCCAAAGAGACACTCTAAGAAAATCAGCACAATTTTTTTTGGGGGGGGTCACACCCAGCAGTGTTCAGGGGTTACTCCTGGCTTTATGCTCAGAAATTGCTCCTGATAGGCTCAGAAAACTATATGGGATGCCGGGATTTGAACCACCATTCTTCTGCATGCAATGGCAAATGCCTTACCTCCATACTATCTCTCTGGCCCCATAGCACATAGCATAGAAAATGTCTACAAGGTCTAAGTTGGTCTTCTGGGGAAAATGTAGTAACTGGGCAGTCTGGAGGTAGTACAGGGGCTATGGTACTTGCCTTTCATGTAGCCAATCCAAATCCTGGGCACATGTTTCACAAAGCACTGCCAAAAATGATGCCTGAAGAACAAGTGTGGCCCCAAACCCTCCAATCCAAAAAAAAAAAAAAAAAAAAAAACCCACTATTGAGCCGTGAGCACTTTATTTATTTATTTGTTTGTTTGTTTGTTTTTGAGTCACACTCAGCGGCGTTCAGGGATTACTCCTGGCTCTGCACTCAGACCATATGGGGTACCGGTATTTGAACCACCGACTGTCCTGAGTACATGATTTATACATGTTCAAGTTTAATTCCTGGTACCACGTAATCACAAACATTGCCTCAAAATAAACAAGAATGTCCTAATAAACTGAAAAACTGAAAAGGGAAATAAGTAATGAGGGAGAAAGAAGACAGTGAAAGAAATAATTTCAGGAAGAAGTGTATCACTATAAAATCTGCACATTCAAGTAACCAAGTGATATTAGCAACAATTTTGTTTTGTTTTTTGTTTGTTTGTTTTTTTTGTGGTCACTCCCAGCAGCACTCAGGGGTTACTCCTGGCTCTACACTCAGAAAACGCTCCTGGCAGGCTCAGGGGTCCATATGGGATGCTGGGATTTGAACCACCGTCCTTCTGCACGCAAGGCAAATGCCCTACTTCCAGGCTATCTGTCTGGCCCCTATTAGCAACAATTATATTTGAAAATATAGATGAACTGGACAATTTTTTTCCTTTTTTTTGTGTGTGGGGGGTCCATACCCAGCAGCACTCAGGCTACTCCTGGCTCTGCACTCAGAAATCACTTCTGGAAGGCTTGGGGAACAATATGGGATGCCAGGATCGAACCTAGGTCGGTTGCATGCTGTGCTAACTCTCTGTCTCCCTGGACAATTAAAAAAAAAAATCCAACATCAACATAAGGAATGAAAATGCCCATGAAAACAATCTTGTCTATGAAATAACGGAATCAGCTTTTGCGAAAATAAGTATTTAGGCTGAAGTAGTTTTAACAGTGAATTTTATCAAACAAATAATTATCCCAGGAATGCAAATTCAGTTTAATTGAGAACAAAGATTCCATAAAACCTTTTGAGTCAGAGAAACAATATAGCTGGTGGGATGTTTCCCTTGCATATAGCCACTCTGGGTTCTATTCTGGGAACTCCATATCCTGAGCTCACTAGGAATAATCTGAGCACAGAGACAAAAGTAAGTCCTAAGCACTATTGGGTGTAGTCTCCCAAAAAACTTTTTTGGTACAACTACTTTTTGATAAAGCCTCATAGAAAACTGGGATTAAATGTCTTTAATCTGCAAATATATCTATAAAATATATCATAAAATAACTTGAATACCCCAAGGCCAGAATAGCAATTTGCCTTGAATGTGGTCAACCTGGGTTCCATTCCCTTGGCATTCCATATAGTTCTCTGAGCCTGCCAGGGCTAATATCTAAATGCAAGGCTAATATCTAAACCCCTGAGCTCTGCAGGAATGACCCCCCTCAAATAAACCCTCAAAAATTCACTTGAATATCCAAAACTTCATTTATAAAATAAGGTACAAGACAAAAGTTATTTTTTCTATGTAATACTGTGCTAGGGTCCTAACCGTAATAAAAGCAAATTATATAACAGAAAGGAAAAAAAATGCCCTTCCCACCCTGAATCCACATGCCTGCAAAACTGGGAAACCCCATCCCATGCCTACATGTCCCACTACAAGGCCAGCGACTGGCTCCATCTCATATCAGTCTATCCTCTTACTCAAAACTGTAGTCATTAACGCATCCATATAAAACCTTACTATATAGAATCTCCTTTTGGTTTTTGGGCCACGCACAGTAGTGCTCAAGTGTTACACCTAGTTCTGTCCTTAGAAATTACTCCTGGAGGTTCTTGGTATACCAATGGTATGCCAGGGAGCAAAGCCCTACCTGCTGTACCATCACTCTGGCCTACTATATACATCTCATATTGTACTCAGGTGGAATGTGACGCTACTATTTCTCTGATAATATATAGTATTAAATTTCATAAAACAGAGTAACTAGTTGATAATTCCCTGGGTATATCCAAATACTGCGTGGTCAGAAAATAATCTAAATAGCAGATGCATTATTAGTGGCTAGATGATATAAACAACTCAACAGAATAAGCTCTCAAGTAAATGAAAATCCAAGTCTCCACCATTAATACCCATTAATAACCCAATATAATCAATGGAGAAGCTAACAAACTTATCTGCAGTCACAGATAGGGACATAAATCCAGACAGGTCTCCAAACCCATCAAAACATGAACATGGTTAATGAGGCCTAAAATCAACATTCATGGAAATCACAACGAATTAGCACTCTAGTAAAATTTGCAATCACCAGACAAAAAAATTCAGCCAATTCAAAGAACTTTCCCATACAAAAGGAAGTGAAGGAGTGAAAGAACATAGTAAGCAAGCCATAGCAGTGGAATCTCAGAGGGAAGAACCGTATAGAAAAACTTGAAGACAAAATACAACATAGCAGGGGGCAGAGCAGTGGCACAGCAGTAGGGCATTTGCCTTGCACACTGCTGACAAAGGATGGACCACAGTTCGAACCCTGGGTGTCCCATATGGTCCCCCGAGCCAGGAGCAATTTTTGAGTGCATAGCCAGGAGTAACCCCTGAGTGTCACCAGGTGTGGCCCAAAAACCCAAACAAACAAACAAGCAAGCAAACAAAAAAACCCATAGCAGTGATAAATAAGTCAAAAGGAAGAAAAACATGGAAGAAAATGTAAGGTATATAGTACATACAAAAAAAAATCAATGAGACCAGGAGTTGGTTTTTCAAAAAAATAAACAAGATAGACAAACCACTGGCAAAACTCACCCCCCAAAAAGAGGGAAAACACCCTAATCAGTAGGATCACAAATGAAAGGGGAGCGATTACAACAGAACCCCAAGAAATACACATATCATGAGATCATATTATGAACAACTATACTCAGTTAGGCTGGAGAACCCAGTAGAAATCGATAGATTCCTGGAAAAATACCATCTTCCAAGACTGGAAAAGGAAGACCTAGAAAGCCTAAACAGACCAATCACTTCAGAGGAAATTGAAGATGTAATTAAGAAACTACCTAAGAATAAAAGTCCAGGCCCAGATGGACTTACAGGTGAATTCTATCAAACATTCCAAGAAGACTTACTACCACTTTTCCACAGGCTCTTCCAAACAATTGAAAAAATAGGAATCCTCCCCAACTCCTTTTATGAGGCTAATATCACACTCATTCCCAAAGATGGCAAAGATACCACCAAGAAAGAAAACTACAGACCAATCTCACTGATGAACATAGATGCAAAGATACTCAACAAAATCTTAGCAAACCGAATCCAGCACTTCATCAAAAAGATCATACACCATGACCAAGTGGGTTTTATTCCAGGAATGCAAGGTTGGTTCAACATACGCAAATCAATCAACATCATACATCACATCAACAACAAGAAAGACAAAAACCACATGATCATATCAATTGATGCAGAGAAGGCATTTGACAAAATCCAATACCCTTTCATGTTGAAGACACTCAGTAAAATAGGGTTAGAAGGAACCTTCCTCAAGATAGTTACAGCTATCTATGAAAAGCTCACAGCCAACACTATCCTTAATGGTGAAAAACTAGAAGCATTTCCATTAAGGTCAGGAACTAGGCAAGGCTGTCCACTCTCTCCACTCTTATTCAGTATAATCTTAGAAGTCAAATTGGGAAAGAGGAACTCAAACTATCTCTTTTTGCAAACGATATGATGATATACATTGAGAACCCTAGAGTCCACAGTAAAACTCGTAGAAACAATTAACCAATACAGCAAAGTGGCTGGCTACAAAGTCAATACACAAAAGACAGTAGTGTTTCTCTATACAAATAACAAAGTTGAAAAGAGAGAGATTAGGGGCCGGGCGGTGGCGCTAAAGGTAAGGTGCCTGCCTTGCCTGAGCTAGCCTTGGACGGACCGCGGTTCGATCCCCCGGTGTCCCATATGGTCCCCCAGCCTTGGACGGACCGCGGTTCGATCCCCCGGTGTCCCATATGGTCCCCCAAGCCAGGAGCAACTTCTGAGCGCATAGCCAGGAGTAACCCCTGAGCGTTACCGGGTGTGGCCCAAAAACAAAAAAAAAAAAAAAAAAAAAAAAAAAGAGAGAGATTAAAAATACAATACCATTTAAAATAGTATCAAAAAATATTAGGTACCTAGGAATCAACCTTACAAGGGAAGTGAAGGACCTATACCAGGGAAACTTCAAAACACTTCAGAAAGAAATTGAAGAGGATCTAAGGAAATGGAAGAACATCCCATGCTCATGGGTAGGTAAAATCAACATAGTCGAAATGACTATCCTACTCAAACTACTATAGAGATTTAATGCAATCCCTATCCAAATGCAGACATCATTCTTTAAAGATTTAGAGCAATCAATCACAAAATTCATTTGGAACCATAAAAGACCCAGGATAGCCAAACACATATTGAAAAACAAGAAGCTGGGTGGCATCTCTTTACCTAACCTGCAACTATACTCTAAAGCCATAATGATCAAAACAGTATGGTACTGGAACAAAGACAGGACCTCAGACCAATGGGTCAGAACAGAATTCTAGACATAAACCCCAGATATACAGCCAACTAATATTTGACAAAAGAGCCAAGAACTTGAAATGGAACAAAGAAAGTCTCTTCAATAGATGGTGTTGGTACAACTGGAAAACCACATGTAAGAAATTGAAAATTGACCCATACCTCACTCCTTATAAAAAAGTTAACTCAAAATAGATCAAAGACCTTGAACTCAGACCCAAATCTATAAGGTTTATTGAGAATAAAATAGGCAGAACACTCGAAGACCTATATATCAAAAAGGTCTTCGAGGATGGAGCACCAATAGCAAGAACTTTAGCATCAAACATAAACAAATGAGACTACATCAAACTAAAAAGCTTCTGCATGGCGAAAGAAACCCTACTTAACACAAGACAGTTAACTAACTGAATGGGAAAAATCTTTGCACTCAACATGTCAGATAAAGGGCTGATATCTAGAATATACAAAGCACTCAGAAAGCTGAGCTTCCCCAAACCAAATAAAGCCATAAAAAAATGGGGATATGAAATGAATAGAAACTTCTCTGAGGAAGACCGAAGGATGGCCAACAAACACATGAAAACATGCTCACCATCACACATCATTAGGGAAATCCAAATCAAGACAACAATGAAGTATCACCTTACACCAGTGAGGATGGCTCACATAAAAAATAATGGGAACAATCTCTGTTGGCGAGGTTGTGGTATGAAAGGCACTCTCATCCACTGCTGATGGGAATGCCCCCTAGTCCAACACCTATGGAGAACAGTCTGGAGATTGCTCAAGAAACTCAGAATTGGGCCTGGAGAGATAGCACAGCGGTGTTTGCCTTGCAAGCAGCTGATCCAGGACCAAAGGTAGTTGGTTCGAATCCCGGTGTCCCATATGGTCCCCCGTGCCTGCCAGGAGCTATTTCTGAGCAGACAGCCAGGAGTAACCCCTGAGCACCGCCGGGTGTGGCCCAAAAACCAAAAAAAAAAAAAAAAAAAAAGAAACTCAGAATTGAGCTCCCATGTGACCCAGCAATTGCTCTCCTAGGTATATACCCCCAAGTTGGAAGGACATTCATCCCAAAGTATGTGTGCACCCCACTATTTATTGCAGCACTCAGTATAATAGCCAAGTCTTGGAACCAACCTCGATGTCCAACAACAGATGAGTGGATCATTAAGATGTGGTATCTATACACAATGGAATAGTACATGGCAGTCAGAAATGATACAATCACAGACTTTGCAGCAACGTGGATGGACCTAGAACATATTATGTTAAACGAAGCAAGCCAGAAGACGAAAGATAAACACAGAATGATAGCACTATTCTGAAGTACCTGAAATAGACACCAGATATATAACCAAAACCCCACGATTAAATAACAGGGTGTAACAGGATAGAAACCTCAAACACTGTAATAATCACCATATACTGGGGAGTAGAGCCCAAAACAAAGGGAAGAGAAAGAACACAAAGCCCGACTACACATTATATCATAAAGAAACCAGAAACAGCAGAAAAAGCAGCGTAGAGAGAACAGGTAAGTAATTATCATTTTACTACAAAGGCCCATAATAATTTACTAGGGATCTTATACAGGATTACAGGTAAAGATTATGATGGGAATTTATTGACTCCAATGGACACATTTCAAAACATTATGGTTGAAAGCTTTAACCTTACCACATTTAAAATAACCTCTCGGTTTTTCTGCCCATAGGGGTTCCTAAATACAAAGTGTGAACATCCTACGGTGGTACCTTGGTGCTGAGTCACACGAGGCACCATACTCAGCTTGCATCATGAAAATGTCCAGATAAAACTCTTTTACATACCCTTTATCTCTAGATTATGCCTTCTTTTAGGACCTGAAGTGCATGACCAGCCAGACCACCAAAGCAACAACTGTAACCTAAAGATTTTACTACAGGGCCTAAGCATTGAACACGTTTAAGCAAACTAACATGCCCTTGCTCTTTTACCCTCTCTTCTCATTACTTCATATTTTTGTTGTTGTTGTTTAATTGTTGGTTTGTTTTGTTCTGTTTGTTTTCCATTTTCTCTCTTCTTGTCTCCCTCTTCTTCCACCTTCTTCTCATTACCATCAATTCAATCCATGTCAAATAAAAACCACACGGTAATCTCCTCTATAGGAAAGGAAAGAAAGCTGATATATAGGGTGCTGCGGACAATACTGCAAAGGGTAAACACCTATATAGATAGACCTCACTAACACAATGGTTAGTACTCGAGACACGAAACCTATACATATCCAAAAGTTGACCTATTAGTTTCCTTTCCTTACAAGTACTATACCTACCTATCTTTCTGTACTCAGTGTATCTCTTGCCCTCCCCACTTCTCTACATTAATATATACCTAAGCTAACTTCTATATGTTTATATGGGGGCAGGAGCACACAGAGATAGGAATCCTCCTTAAAAGACAAACCTAAACCACAAACAACCCATACCTATACCCTATATAACCCCTCCCATGTACTATCCCCTCTCCCCCCTCAGAAACCTGACTATCCCTTCACCCCTTAATCCAACCCCCAATATCCCCACCATGTTATAACTCTTCACCCTCAGTTCTTAACCCATTAGGCATCAAGACCAACCTCCTACACCAACGAACCAGTACCCAGTACCCAAGTGAAGAGACACCCACTCAAACTCACACCTCATTCTCGGCAAGAAAATACAACCAACACCCCGACTGACTCATGCAGTGTGGTCCTCCTAATCACCTCTCCGTATTGTGGACTGTGGCTTAATACCGGAATAGCTCCAAAAGGACTCCCACTGCAAGAACTCTACCCAAGACCTCCTTGCATGGAGCCCACAC
The DNA here is from genome assembly GCF_024139225.1 of Suncus etruscus. NCBI lineage: Eukaryota > Metazoa > Chordata > Mammalia > Eulipotyphla > Soricidae > Suncus > Suncus etruscus. The sequence continues at coordinate 8,696,489 of NC_064867.1, forward strand.
CTCCCGAGGAAATCTCAAAAGACAATGGGGAAGCCTATACTATCATCATAAGTATAGACCTATATAATACTACCTCTTATACTGTTTCTCCCTAAATGTAAAGTAATCTCCTGTATCACTTTCTCCCTTTTTCTTTGTTCCCCCTCCTTGTTCATTTTATTTATTTATTTGTTTTTTGCTTCTTTTGGGTCACAGGTGGCAGCACCCGGAGGGTGCTCCTGGCTCTGTGCTCGGAGGTTGTTGCCTCTGGTGGGCATGGTGGACCATGTGGAATGCCGGGATGTGAGCCACCGTCCTTCTACAAGGACAGATGCCTTGCCTCCATGCTATCCCTCCCGGCCCCACTTTATTCCTTTAATTATGTCTTTTATTTAATCTTTTTTTTTTTTAAGAAACTCTTTTTTCTTTAGATATGTCTGAGCATATATATTTTTAGTTTCTGTCATGGGTCTGTTTTCTTCTCTCTTCATCCCCAAATCCACCAGCAATATAATGTAGCACCACTTCTTCCTGCAAAGGCATATTAAAAATAGGGGAAATTTTACATATAAAACAAACTCTTATCTACTAGGGATAAGAACTTATACTTTTTTACAATACAGGGACATCTCCCACCCTGAATGTATCTCATGTGGAACCAACCCCCAGGGAACCAACTCCAGGGAAATAGGCACCGGCCGTCCAGCCTTGACTCCTAGATCCCAGAAATAGAAATGACAGAGTTCTCCACAACAGCTCCAGGAACCAAATCCCCTTCAGGGCATTCATAATGCTGCTCTGATGCCAACATACGCCAGTTCTAAATTGATAACCTGACGATGAGGAAATGGGAACAACTAGATCTAAGAGCAAGTTATCCTTCCTCACCAGCCAACATAAAGACAAAATCAGAAGACATGTCACCCTTTGATCGGTGCAAAAACCAAGATTGCGATATACAGATGACTGGTTGTTACAACCAGGACTAGACAGTATGCATCCCGGGACAAACAACAACAACAAAAAGCTCTAACCTAGCTTTTGGTCTACAATCTGTTCAACAAACAAGATCTCCAATTCCAGAGGTCTGACTGAGACAACCGCAAGTGAATGGGTCTTCCAGAAACATAACGAAAGACTCTATCCCAGGCTCCATCCTAGGAGCAACATAATGACCAAGAACACCAACTACAGAAGATGAATTAAAATGACACTGAAGAAGCAGAACTGCTAGAACCACAAAGAAAGCCTTTGTCATAAGTTCCAATCCTTGAGTTGCACAGTCAACCAAGATCTCTAGATACAGAGGTCTGATTTTACCATCCATGACGAAGCAGAAGTCTTCCATACACCACAAAAGCACCGAGGGGAGAGTAAATGATCATGCAAGGAGTCTATATTTAATCCCATGACAGTATACTTGAGGGATGGAGAAACCCGGTATCTCCTAGGCCAAGGGAATTCCCTCTATAATATCCTCGATAGTTACTGTGCCTATGCAGAAGGCAAAAGGAAAAAAAAGGAAAAAAAAAAAAACCACACAAAATAATCATTTTCCACATATATATTTATTGTTTTTTTGACATCCTTATTTTGGTGTAGATATTGAAGTTGATGTCTCCCTTTTATTTTATATTATTTTATCTTATCTTATCTTTCTTTTTGCACTCCGGCATGATTTGATTTCAGAACCAAGACTATTGTGTGGTGCTTCTCTTTATTGCTGTAGGGCTCACTGGATATTTGACATTTATTTTTGTATTGTTATGGTATTTCAATTACCTTTTTCATGTCCTCTCTCAAACTGAGGTTGATAGCCACTAGAAGGACTCCGCCCATTTTCAGCATATTTTAATTTTTTTTCTTATTCTTTACCCCATTCTATTGCTTTTCTTTCCCTCAAACAAAACCACATAACTCGACTTATCTAGTTTAGCCTCTCAAATAGAGGGGAAACAAGGGAAGGCACCAGGACCAAACAGATGTATGATCACTGATAGTAAGCTAGACGAAGAGGGGACCACCTACTCTAGCAGCCCGGGGGGTGATGGTGGGGGAACGGGAAAGGCGGAGGACAAATTTGGTGGTGGGTATTCCCCTGATTCAATGTTAATATGTACCTAAAATACTAATGTGAAAGATATGTAAGCCATTATGATCAAAATAAAAATAAATAAATAAACAACTTAGATACAAACCTTAAATGCCTGGAGACCCAATAACAAATGAATCAAAAAACAAACAAACAAACAAAACAGAAGAAATAAGGCCAGAGCAGAAAACAGTGATATAGAAACTAATAAAACAATGCAAAGAAACTCAGTAGGTACAGAGTCTGACCTCCTGCCCCAATAAGCCACCACCCAGCTCCCAAAGCGAAAGGACACCCTCTCGGTCCCAAATCCTGTGCCCCAGCAAGAAGCTACAACCACTACTCCTGCTGACTCATTTTATGTGGCCCTTCTTTTCAACCCCCTCCCACCTGCCCCCCTCCCCCCCTCCACTAAATGTGGACTGTTGCATGCTACCAGATTCAGCTCCAGAAGGATTGCCAGTCCCAGGGCAATACCTGATCCCTTACTGCTGCAAAACAATTTTCAAACTCAACAAGACTATGATGTGGGATGAAAATGTACCCTGGGCCTCCCCTCTACAAGAATACCTTAAAAGACTTAATGGGGATCTATATTTTTCTTGTATGTCTAACATCTTAAGTTATATCTCTTAGTGTTTTTTTTGTTTTTGTTTTTATTTTTGGGTCACACCCGGCGGTGCTCAGGGGTTACTTCTGGCTGGCTGCTCAGAAACAGCTCCTGGCAGGCATGGGGGACCATATGGGACACCGGGATTCGAACCAACCACCTTAGGTTCTGGATCGGCTGCTTGCATGGCAAGCACCGCTGTGCTATTTCTCCGGGCCCTTCTCTTAGTGTTTTTTTGTTTTTGGGTCACACCTGGCAGCGCTCAGGGGTTACTCTGGCTCTATGCTCAGAAATCGCTCCTGTCAGGCTCGGGGCACCATATGGGATGCTGGAATTCAAACCACTGTATTTCTGCATGCAAGGCAAATGTCCTACCTCCATGCTATCTCTCTTAGCATGTTTATTTTCAAAGAAATCAGTAGCTTCCTCCATCTTTTCTTAATTATTAACAAACATTTTTTAAATCTTTTTTTCATTTTTATATTTATATTTGTTAATTTCACTTATTTTAGTTCTGCTTGATATAAAATTCTAGAAGAAAAAGCCCTGCTTGGGATAAAAGCTCAGGTCCAAAACAGGGCACAGTTTGATATATATATAGCCTGTCATTCTTACCCCCAAATGCACCAACAATATAATATGGCACCATTACCTTTTTGCACAGGCATACTAAAAAGGGGGGAAATATTATGTATAGAAACAAACTCTTATCTACTAGGGATAAGGAGTCCTTACATTTTATAATACAGGGGCACCTCCCACTCTGAACACATGTCATGAGGACCTGACTCCATGATTGGACAGTGACCATCCAACCCTGAACCCGTGATTTCAAATGAAGAACTGACACAGCTCTTTGCAACACTAGGAACCAAACTCCCCCTGGGGAATCCCTAATACTGCTCTGGGACCAACTGGTGACAATAAGAAAACAGCAAAAACTTGATCCAAGAGCAGACTGCCCTATCTCATCACCTAAAGTTAAGATGAAATCAGAAGACACAACGTCCTTTGATCTGCACAAAAACACTGAACTAAAGGCATCTTTAAAAATGAAACGAGCATTTTTTTCCTTGTTTGATTTTTGCCCCATTTTATTATTTTTTCTTTCCTTCAAACAGAACTACACAACTTGAATCATCTTGTTCTGCCTCACAAATGGAGGGGGAAATAATGGAGGATACTAAGACCAAACAGTAGTATAGACATTAAGTAGAAATTAAAAAATGATCAGACTTAAACACTAAATCCAAAGCCAACGACAACAGAATTGATATCAAATTTACAGCATACTAGACACAGAGAGGACCACTTATACTAGCAGCTCAGGGAGTAAAAAAGGGGAATATGGGATGTATACTGGGAACATGTGGAGGGAGGACATTGGTGATGGGAATGCCCCTGATTCAATACCACTATGTACCTAAAATATTACTGTGAAAGATTTGTAATCCCCTTTGATTAAAATAAAAAAATTAAACAAGTGGAAGCAAAGATAAGTGAGACTAAACTGATAAATTTCTGCACTTCAAAATAGTGTCTAGGATACAAAGAGTGGGAGAAGCTATTCACCCAACACCCATCAGATTAGGGGTTATTATCTACAATATACAAAGTATTGATAGAATTAAACAAGTAAAAAAAAAATCTAATCCCACTCAAAAGTGGGAAATGAACAAAAACTAGATGGCCAAAAGGCACATGAAAAAGATGTCCCAAATCACTAATCAGGGAGATCAGCGAGATGCAGATCAAAACAAGGTCATCTCACAGCACACTACGAAGAACAAGAACTGTGCTGATGTGGACGTAGAGAAAAGGGGACTCTCATTCACAGCTGGAACGTAGAGTAGCCCAGCCTTTTTGGAAAACAATATGGATCTTCAAAAACCTAGAAATTGAGTTTTAATATTATTCCAGCAATGTTTGTGCTACTAAGCCTTATGTATCCACACACTTTCTCTGGCAGTGCTCAGACCATATGTGATTTGAATCAGGATCAGTAGGCTACAAGACAATGTATCTTGTTATTTCTCTGACCTAGGACACAATTTTTAGATTTTTTAAAAAAAAATCATTATATTTAAGCACCATGATTACAAACATGTTTGTAGTTGGATTTCAGTCACAAAAGTACTAACCCCTTCACTAGTGCAACCTTCCCGCCAATCCCTCCTCCCAACTCCTTCCTCCCCAAACCCTGCCAGTCTTCTAGATAGGCATTCCATTTTCTATCACTCACTACCATTGTCATGATAGCTGTTGGCATAGTTATTTTTCTAACTGCACTCCCTAATCTTGTGGTAAGCTTCATATCATGGGCTAGACCTTTCTAATCTCATCTATATTGTCTCTGGGTATTTTACCATACAATCTTTTATTTTTCTTAAATCCCACAGATGAGACTATTGTGTCTCTCCCTCTGACTCATTTCACTCAGCATACGTTTCATATCCATCCATGTATAGTAACATTTCATGACTTTATTTTTCCTTTCCATTGTGTATATGTATCAGTTTCTTTAGCCACTCCTCTGTAGTTGGGGACTTGGGCTGTTTCCAGGCTCTGGCTATTGTAAATAGAGCTGTAAAGAACATAGGCAAGCAGAGGGCATTTTTGTGTTGTATTTTTGTGTTCCCTAGGAGTGGTATAAGCTGGATCATATAGCTCAATTTCCAGGTCTTTTTTTTTTTTAAGAAATTTCTATAAAGGCTGGAATAGGCACTCACACCAAAAGTTAGAGTTCCTTTCCCCCACATCAATGCCAGCACTGATTGTTCTTTGTGATGTGTGCCAGTCTATGGCGTGAGATGGTACCCCATCATTTTAATTCGCATCTTCCTTATGTGCCTTTATTTCATGTGCCTTTTGGCCATCTATACTTCTCTGAACCACCGACCTTCTGCATGAAAGGCAAACGCCTTACCTACATGCTATCTCTCTGGCCCGATATCAGGTCTTTAATCCATTTGGATTTAAACTTTGTGCATGGTTTTAGATGGAGGTGCGAGTTTGCTTTTTTTTTTTTTGCATGTGGCCAACCAGTTGTCCCAACACCATTCAATATTTTAAAGAAGTTAATTTCTGCCTAATTATTTCTGCACCAAAAACCCAATACGTTTTTGTTTGTTTTGGAGTTACACCCCACAGCACGCAGGTGTTAACTCATGGCTCTGCTCAGAAATCATTCTTGGCAGGCTCAGGAGACCGTATAAAATGCCAGGGATGGAACTGATTGGTCATGTGCGAGGCAAATACCTTATCAGCAGGGCTGGAGAGATAGTATGGAGGTAAGGCATTTGCTTTTCACGTAGAAGGTCGGTGGTTTGAACCCCGGCATCCCATCTGGTCCCCAGGAGCAATTTCTGAGCATAGAGCCAGAGTAATCCCTGAGTGAGGCCGGAGTGACCCCAAAACAAAAAAACAAAATCTTACCAGCAAGGGTTTTTTTGGGGGGTTGGGTGGGGGTGATTTTGTGCCATTTAACCTGCATCTCAAAGAATCATTAAAGGACCAGTAGAGCTTAAAACAGGTGGGGTTAGGGAGGATACAAGAATCCTCAGACTACAGAGTTCAGATATAAGGATTCCAGTACTCTATGGACATTTTGTTTATGACAAATGTGGTACTGCCGAACTATGGGAAAAGGATGATCTTAACAATAAATGACACATTAACATGCCAAAATGCTATAGAGAGGCACAATCACACCATATTTGAGATAAATTTTAGGCAGATACAAAGCTACTAGAGTGGGGTAGGATTTGGGCCACACTCGGAGGTACTGGAGGCTACTTCCTACTTGGAACTCACTCCCAACAGTTTTTTGGGGGTGCTGGTGGGGTGGAAAAGTGGTACTCAAGACTAGAAAAAGGCTCCTGTATATGAAGCATATGTCACTCAACCAGGGAAGTATGCCCCTGGCCTTAGAACTATGTGTAAAGCCCAGGATAGGAAAAGAGAGAGAAGAGGGGAGGAGAGAAAAAGATAGAGAGAAAAAACACCATGTAGACTAGGCACACAAAGGCTTTAAAAAGTAAGACTATAGGGGCTGGAGAGCTAGCATGGAGACAGGGCCTTTGTCTTGCATGCAGGACAGTGGTTTGAATCCCGGCATCCCATATAGTTCCCTGAGTCTGCCAGGAGGGATTTCTGAGGGTAGAGCTGGAAGTAACCCGAGCGCTGCTGGATGTGACCCAAAAACAAACAAAAATATATCACTATAAAGGGTCAGAGAGATAGTACAGCAGGCAGGGCATTTGCCTTGCACACAGCCGACCCAGGTTTGATCCCTGGCATCTCATATAGTCTCCTGAGCCTGCCAGGAGTAATTTCTGTGTGCAGAGCCGGAAGTAACCAAAGTGCCATTGGATGTGCCCCAAAAGACTACTAAAATACATTTTTATATGCAGCTTGAAATATAAATGATGGGCATAGTTTGAGGATTATATAAAGAAATCTAATGCAATTTAAAAAAAACAACAGAAAGGACTAGAAAGAGTACCTATATAAAAGACTGTGTAAAGGTAAACATCATTAGTAATCTGGAAATGGCAAATTAAACACAAAAAAAAATCATTCATCTTCCAGAAAAGCAAGACTGACACAGCAGGTTAGAATGTGTGTGTGTGTGTGGGTAACAATCTTTTTCTATCTAAAATTCCACTACTTACTAGGTTAATAGTTGCCAAAACATGTGCATAAGGATCTAAGAGATATAAAAGAATATTCCTAGAAGCATTACTGGTAATATCTTCAAATTGGAACACACATTCTCACACACATAAAAGTACTTGAGGTAGGCAGAGGAAAGGGAGGGCATAGAAATATGGAGGTACCAGCTACATTTTGTGTTTCTTTTTTTTTGGAAACACACTTGGTGGTGTGCAAGGGTTACTCTTGCCTCTGCATTCAGAGGTCATTGTTCATTGTCCCAGGGATTGAACCCGCATTAGCTGCATACAAGGCAAACGGCCTAAAAGCTGTGCTTTTGGTCTCGCCCACCAGCAATTTATAATATAAGTATACGAAGAATACAGTGGGCCCAGATTGTGGATCAAGGTTTTAATAGGGGAGGGGTCATAAAAAAAGGAAATGAAGTTGGAAGGAGTAAGGGAAATCAGAGTCAGAAAAGTTTAAGAAACACTGTTCTACAGTACATTTTCATATCATCTGAACTCTCTCGGTCAAGGAATTTAGATGAATCAAACTTTAAAGCTGCGAATCAAGTAGCTAACAATTTGTATTTGAAAACTGAATCTCCTCTTTGACTTGCTGACCTTGTATCATTCTATTTTGTTCTATTTCCAGAGGTGGAATGAAACCATCGTTTTAGGGTTCAAAATTGATATATTTATCCTCTGTGCCCTTTGGCCCCTGTGATGCAAAGTTAGCAATTCCAGACGGAACAATTATCCTTCATCCGAATGTAGTTAAGCTACTTTAATTTCATCACTTTCCTGCCACTATAAAACCACAAAAATGATATGTTTACAAAAGGAGAAACTGAGGCAGTTTCCTCAAACCGAGAAAGGAAACAATCTTTACTGTCAAGCAATCTTACTGTGAATATTTGAAAATGATGACCCGACTGATTAAACAGCAGAATTTTATGCTTCTCGGGGCCGGGAAGGTGGCGCTACAGGTTAGGTGTCTGCCTTGCAAGCGGATGGACCGCGGTTCGATCCCCCGGTGTCCCATATGGTCCCCCAAGCCAGGGGTGATTTCTGAGCGCATAGCCAGGAGTAACCCCTGAGCGTCAAACGGGTGTGGCCCCAAAACAAAACAAAAAAATATTTATAGAATTTTATGCTTGTCGCGCATTTGTTAGTATCCCGTATTTATTTAAATGGAGATGAAATTTCTATTTGTCTGCCATCTTTTTCCAAGAAAAGTAAAAACTTTAAGCAGTATTCTAAGGGCAAAAATGGTTTAAGTTGAAGTAATCTAGCACTTCTTTTCTACATGTTCTCAATACCTTTTTGTAAAAGAGAATAAGGAACAGTTTTCAGTATTGTACTCCTAAAAATGAAAAGATTTGTGAAAAACAACACTTTACACAAAATTTGAATTAACTTTATTTCCCCTACAGTCAACAACTTATCTGCATTGAATTTTAAAGCAACAAAGTAAAATAAAACCCCCAAAATAACTAGGTATCAGAAATCCAGATTTTGTTACACTTTATTTGTGAAAATGTTCAGCCATTTTATTGGTCTGTAAAAGAACCATCATCTGGGTCAAAAATGAATTCTATAAATCAAAGAATATTCTACACTTTGGAAAAAAATCAGCAGTAACATTCTTACTGAATATTGGAAATTACACTTTTCTTCATAAAAGGTACATACTATTCTGCACTTTTCCACCAAAAGCAGTGGTGTAAGTTATGCTCGTTTATATATATTTATTAAAAAAAATTATCTCCTGTGGCAGGAAGAAAAACCCTTTCTCTTTTACTAAATAACTGGAGAAAATTTTCAAGTCTATATAAAGTTGCCTATAAGCTGGAAAGTGAACACGTTCAATCTCCATTTATATTTTAGTGCATTTTTGACAACTGTCACATTTTCAATAAAAGAATGCATATAGCATTGAAGAGTGTTTCATCAAATGTCCAAGGGACTTAAGAAGTATGGAGGACAAAATCATCATAATGGATTAAACTTAAAAAAAAAAAGAGAAAAATCTAGGCAAAGTTTACAAATCCTTTGTCATTTTGAATAGTCAGACATTAAACTTGTTAACTGTCCACTTTAAGGGTTTTTCCTTTATTCTTTTTATGTAAACATAGCGCTAACCTCAGTCCTAAGACACCAAAACTCCCTTCTGGTAAGCAACATTCCTATGCAGTTGCCATGATTTCCAAAGGATATAAATTTAGCCCTTGAATGAACACAAACATATGAGATCTGTTCTCTAAGTACCTAGTGAAAACAACTGCTAACAGCAGCAATGTGTCAACATAAAAACTGAACCAGTTACTCGGAGGTCCATTTTTGAAACAGCAGCTTCTTCTCAGACAGAGCAAACAGTAAGAAACAGAAAAAGTACATTTGATGAAACATTCTTTGCACTGGAGAAACATGAAAATAAATATAGTTCAAGGAAGTATAATTCTTTTTCTAATACCTCTTTCTCAAATCTGTAATAGTTTATTATTGGTTCCAGAAGTTCCCATCACATTTTGTCATTTGTACTTCATATATTGCTATTTATTTGGGTAGCTCAAATAAAATGCAGGTCTTGTAAAAGTAAAAACATTGACAAGTATGCATGTGCCAGGGACCAAATTAGAGGGTTCTTTGGTGCATTTAGTCCAAATTTTCAGATTTGACGGAGTATGTACCAATAAAAAAAAAATCTGCTGCTAGACTTTACAGCAGTGCTCTGTCTTGCTTCACATTACAAATTGAAAATAGCTGTTCTCAATAAACCAATTTTGTTTCTTAAATCAGGCATTGCCAGAAAAATTTGTACATTAACCTGGACCAGTGATGGTTCTGTACCCTCTGTTGCTGTGAAACATGACATGAGCTAAAGGCAAAGACCGGTTCTCACAAGGACAACTGCTTCAAGTTAGGAACCAGAACAGTGTGGTTAAACAGTCTTCTTAGATATTTTCTTGCCTTTCTTAAAAACTAGTTTATTTTTAATGTAGCCACGCTTCCTTTTTGTAGTCTAAAAGGAAAATAGAACACAGTATTAGTGCAAATTTCTCAGATCAAAACTACATACATAGTTTACTATACTGTGATTATTATTCAAACAAGTTCCTAGCTTTAAGATTGAATTCCTTAAACAGTCAACAAGTACCATATGTTCCATGCTAAGAAATTTAAGATAGACTGAAGGAGGCATCTAGGTTTATGATAAAAGAGTCTCTCCCCCACAAAAATATTGTCTCATGTAAGATATAAATTACTTCATGGAGCAGGTGAGGTGGCGCTAGAGGTAAGGTGTCTGCCTTGCAAGCGCTAGCCAAGGAAGGACCACGGTTTGATCCCCCGGTGTCTCATATGGTCCCCCCAAGCCTCGGGCAATTTCTGAGCGCTTAGTGAGGAGTAACCCCTGAGCATCAAATGGGTGTGACCACCCCCCAAAAAGATATAAATTACTTCAAAAGCGACTTCTGAGCATAGAGCCAGGAGTAACCCCTGAGCGCTGCCAGGAGTGACCCAATCGCCCCCCGCCCCCCCCCAAAAAAACCTGTTACATTTAGGGGCTGGAGAGATACCACAACAGTAGGGTGTTTGCCTTGCCAGCAGCGGACCCAGGACCAATCAATGGTGGTCCAAATCCTGGCATCCCATTTGGTCTCCCATGCCTGCCAGGAGCTATTTCTGAGCAGAAAGCCAGGAGTAACCCCTGAGCACTGCCGGGTGTGGCCCACCCCCCCCCCCAAAAAAAAACAATAAAAAAATTGTTACCTTTAGAATCCTCTCATATAATACACATAGGAATTGGTGTCTGCAAGTCTGATATATCTATAGATACTTTTTTTTTTTTTTTTAAAAAATGGGATAATTTAGGAGGTGTATTTTCAAAGGTTAGAAGTTAAAGACCCAGAGATGGTCCAATTTTCACATTTAAATACAATCTTTCAAAGAGGTTTCTGGAACTTAGGTAAAAGCTATATTGTGTTGGTTTAGACTATGGCCCGCGGGTCACATATTGTATTTGTATCTGTTTTGTTTCTTCATTGCAAAATATGATATATGCAGTGTGCATTAGAATTCGTTCATAAGTTTGTTTTTACTATAGTCAGACCCTGCAATGGTCTGAGGGACAGTGAACTGGCCCCCTGTCTGTTTAAAAAGTTTGAGGACCCCTGGTTTAGAGTCTAAACTTTAGACCAATTTATATTTTCTAACAGGACTAAGAATATAGGCAAACTGCAATTTTTGTTTGGGGCCATACCGGGGAGTGCTTGGGGTTACTCCTGGGTGCTGTACACAAGGCCATATGCACACCCTACCTGCTGCGCTATCACTCTGGCCCCAAAAATGCAATTCTTAAGATCATAAAAAAATAGCTATTATACACTTGTTCATGTAGTATTACTTTATAAAGTAAATCATAAACTTTAAGGGTGCAACAAAATGGTCAAGAAATCAATCTCTTTACCATTAGTTTTGGCTATCTTACATGAAACTTTTTCAAGAGATTGCAAAATACCTCAGGCCCGTGCAACATTACAAAATTTAATTCTCTGTGTATTTCTCTTAAAAATATTAGCCATGCTCACTTATGTCTTTTCGATAACCCTGAACTGTAACTATTAATGTCTCAGTGAGGTTAACGTGGCAGTGGCAGAAAAACTCACAGAATAACGGCCCTACTCACATTTCCTACCCAATATCCATAAGTAATAAACTGAATGGAAAAATCTCTATTGCTGGCTTCTAGAGAATATGTATTTGGGACATAAAAAGGGGACACATTTTTATTTACTCATTTGTTTATTTAAATAAAACAAGAGTGTCAGACTTAAAAATAAAAAAACCCAGATACTGCAAGTACAGTACTTTCTAGAAAACATAGGCCTTAATTAGGCTTAAGTATTTTAGGAATAACTGAGCTTTCATTCCGAGTACTAAACAATACAACCTTAATATTTCATCTGATAGCTCATTACTTCTTATCTTGCATAAAAGACCAACTATAGACTCATAGTTAATAGTCCATTACAGCTTAAGTGATTAACAATGACCTCTAAAAATCTCAAGTACTCATTATAAAATTACAAGTCTCAATATCATTCCTATCTAAAAGCTTTGCTTAAAAACTGCATTTAAAAGAATTATTTTAGGGATGGTAGCATTAGTATAGCAAGTAGGGCATTGGTCTTGCATGCAGCTGACCAGGTATCTTATAGGGTTTCCTGAGCCTAAGTGTAATTTCTGAGCACAGAGCCTGAGCAGCACCAGCTGTGGCCCCACAAGTACTTTAAGGTGACTGTGGGAGCCTGGGGGAGGATATTCAGGATCCAACACATTATTCTCATTCATATTCTATCTCACTGTTCTTTCATTTTGGGGCCACACCCAGCAGAGCTCAGGGGTTACTCCTAGCTCTGCCTCAGAAATTGCTCCAGGCAGGCTCAGGGGAACCATATTGGATGTCGGGGATCAAATCCGGTTCAGCTGCATGTAAGGCAAATACCCTACCCACTGCATTATTCCTCTGGTCCTTATGCTTATTTCTTATTGCATAACATAGCACCTTCCTCATAAAGAAATGAAATGCAATTTACATTTGCTTTGACTAAATGATATTTAGTTACACATCTTATAATGTCCTCACAAAAGCCAGCCTCACATCAACATAGTCTCTATAGATCTGGTAAATGGAAACTGGTCATTCCAGTAGTACACAAACCAACACTTCACTTGGCACCTACCTTCTTTGACAAATACTTCTGTTTGGGGACAATGTTGGTGACTCGAGGTTTGTGATCTAGTGGCTCCCTATTGTCAAGTGCTTTGACTTTATATATCCTTACAAGCCAATGTTCCGATGTAAAGGCTTCCTCCAAATGCTTAAATTTAATGTCCTTGTTTCCGATCTCAGCATTACGTGTACGATCAAAACCTGGAGGTGTACGGAAATCCAACTGCAAGAGTAATATTACAATGGATATTAACCATATTATTAGATACAAGTAGGATATGTTAACACAGCACTAAAACGCCTTTAAACTAAGAAAACAGAATTCTAACGATTATTATATAACACCTAGATCAAATTTATGGAGTGAAACTAAGAGAACAACTAGAATTTCATGAACTTTTTAGAATGAATGAGCAGCCTACAGGCAAAAGGAAAAAAACAGCAGAATCAAATTCATCAGAGCTCTATAATAGGCATACGTACAACACATGCAGAAGGGTTTTTTTTCTGCCTCAGGACCTTGTACTGTATTAACTGTTCAGTCAGCTCAGTTCTTCATGCATCTCTTTTAAATAGCTACCTCCTTCCTAACACTTCAGAACAATGCAGAGACCAAAAAGTACATATTTTCTCATCACGTTATTTCTTTTGTGATGGCACTAGGGATTGAATCCATGGTCTGGGTTCAATGCAAGACATGGCATGCAAGGCAATACATATTTAGCATCTTAGCTTATTTTTCAGGGGAGGGTTTCGCACTTGGCAGCATTCAGAGGCACAAAGCAGTGCCAGCTCTTGAGTTAGTTCAGGGCTCCCAAATGTGACACATGCACTTTAATCCATCTCCCAGGCCACTGACATTTTCCTGAGATGGATAATTGGAAAAGTTTCTTCATTGTTTGATTTCCTTTCCCTGATCAAATTTTGTTGTTAAATTACTTTAGTCCTCCACTAGATGGAAGCTTGATGATGATATTCCTATTCATTTTACCTCTAGTATTATTTATTAATAAACAGAAATATCACATGATAAATTAGTAATATTATACCTTAAACAAAGAAATTACAAAAGAAACTCAAAAGACAAACAATGGGAAGATTCATAATAAATAGAAAAAAGGGAAGGCTGGAGATAGTACAGTGGGTACGTGTTTGCCTTGCACGTAACTGACCCATATCTGACTCCTGGCACTCAACATGGTCTTCCAAGCCTGCCAGGAGTAATTCCTGAGCACCAACAGGTTTAACTTAAGAGTAAAAGGATGAGGGCGAGGAGGAAAAGTTTAATAAATTCTCATACTAAGCTTATGTTGGCACTCACATGGAGTATGAAGGTTATCAGAATGTTCATTCGTACCTATACAATAAATTTGTACTCCATGCCTAAACGTTTTAGTTTTGAGTAGGAAAGACACCAAAAGGAATGTAAAATAAAAAAAATATACATTTGGATCAGCTTAAAGCTTTGGCAGGAAAATAAAAGTACTTTGATGTGAGTAGAGACTACTCTTTGATTTTCTAAGGTAGCTAATTATTAATGCTTGAGTGTTTCTTAGCATGAATTTAGGAACCACGCAGTAATGTAATATTTAGAACAGCAAATATTTAAAATAATAATACTCTATATTTACTGCTAATTTGTTTTTTCTACTTTTCAAAGTCACTCAGAGTGACTAAAGTGAATTATATGAATAATACATGAACTATATAATGAAACATTATGTTGATTTCAGGTGTTTGTGTAACATTTAACAGATTTTTCTCTGCCTATGAGTATTAAATTTAACTATAAAGCAAACAGAATCGGGTTTCATTGAAATCTTAACATATATGGAGTATGAATAACACAGTATTACAGTTAATGTACCCTAAGAATTATAAAAAAGAAAAAAATCACCTATGATAATTATATAATAACAAGGGGCAAAAAGTAAAAACATAAAACCAAAGAAATTAAGTCATCAGTCTAATTCCATACTAGAGACACATGAAAGTGGAATTAGCTAACAGAGATAGATCTAAACCAATGTAATAGGGTAATAAATCATTTGTTCTTGTTACAAAGACCCTGTACATTTCCTCATTTGGTAAATGCTTAAACTTTTTGACCATTATTCTAATTTTCTGGGAAATTGATACAGATAATTCTAGCTACAACATTGTAGAATAGGGACAGAATGAATTATCTGAAGTCATGATAAAGTTGACCTCTTTAATTTGGGGCTTTCTCTCAAGAAAAAAGAGGAATCTGCCTAAAATACATGTTATCTAGCTAAAATCATTCTTGGAAGACTAATGCTTTGTGAAAGGACTGAAAAATAAAATTAATAAGCAAAGGTTAGGTCTGAATCTAGTTAGTACTCTGAAATGAAATCTTTGATCTGGAAATACTTTTCTAGTATTTTACAATAAGTTTCAGGCATTTAAAATAGGTGATAACCCCACAAGATATGTTAGTATGCTTTTCCTTAGTGCCTAATCTCATCATTATCACCCAGTTTTCAGAACAAAGATAGTTTAGAAATAACAAACCTGCATTTCTCCAAATCGATAGTATGACATTTTATACATAAGGCAATTCAACATAGTTGGAGATCCTGCTTTGTCGACACGAAATTCTCCTTGTGGGGTAAAATAGTCACTTTCCTACAAGAAAGAAACCAAAAGGTTGTGCACTGATTTAGTGTAATAAATAGTCATAGTCTCCACCACTTCATTTCCCCGTAAGAACCAGCTTTTCAGTTATATTCACAAATTTGTTTTTAGTTACAAGACTCAAAAGCCATGGTAATCCAAGATTAGATTATAGCATATGGCTTATTTTGTTTTTTTTTTGGGGGGGCTACAGCTGGTGGTACTTGGGGGTTTCTTCTGGCTTTGCATTCAGGAATTACTCCTGGTGAGCTCAGGGAACTATGTGGGATGCCAGGGATCAAACCCTGGTGAGCCATATACAAGGCAAGTGCCTTACTCCCTGGACTATCTTCTGCCTTAGTTTATATATGACCCCTACAAAAACTAAAACTGTTGAGAGTTCATTGAAAGTTAAGACTAGAAATCATGGGGGTGGGTAGAAAACAATAAAAGAATAGAAATCATTATAAAAATAGTTCTGATGGTGAACGTAATCTACAAAGATTTTTGTTTATTAGCCCTAGTAAGAAACATAAGAAAACAGTCATCACTAGGGACATGTGGAGTGACACATTTACTACATTATTTTTTCTTTCCCATTTTTGAACCATGGGGGGCTGGAGAGATAGCACAGCCCGTAGGACGTTTGCCTTGCACACAGCCAACCCAGAACAGATGGTGGTTCGAATCCCAGCACTGAGCCTGCCAGTAGTGATTTCTGAGCACAGAGCCAAGAGTAACCCCTGAGCACCACTGGGTGTGACCCAAAAACAAAAAACAAACAAACAACAACAAAAACATTTTTGAACCATGTTATACGATCTACTACAAAATTTAAATTACTGACTATAAGAAACATCATAGGGCCTGGAAAGATGGCACAGTGGTGTTTGCCTTGCAAGCAGCCGATCCAGGACCTAAGGTGGTTGGTTGGAATCCCGGTGTCCCATATGGTCCCCCGTGCCTGCCAGGAGCTATTTCTGAGCAGACAGCCAGAAGTAACCCCTGAGCAACGCCAGGTGTGGCCCAAAAACAAAAACAAAAACAAAAAACAAAACAAACAAAAAAAAAGAAACATAATAAAAAATTTAGGTCTTATATACAAATAATATTAAATATTCAAAGCATTAACACTGCTAAATCTGTGTCAGAAGTCTCCCCATGCTGGGAAAATTAAAGATCAACTAAATACAACTATTAATCAAAGTTAAAAGAAAATATTTTGGTGATTTACATTTGAATAAGATGGGATTTGTCACGAGATAAGGCATGCATCTCCCTACGAAATTGTATCATTCTGTAGCAACAAAAAAATCTTATTTTTATATATTGAGCCTTTATGTATATCATAATTCTGGGTGCTCATCCTCTTAATGGAATGGGCAAAATAGGATACAACGTAACCATGGCACAAATTTTAAGTGATCTGAGAACATGATAACATGAGAACAGAGAAGGGCTTCTATGTGGTGACAAGTCTGTGATCAGGTAGATATTTCAAAAGGAAGATAAAATATATTGATGAGTCAAAGAAAAAAAGCACAAATCAAGTCTCACCTGCTTTAGCAGACTGAGAGTAGAGATAAAGTACAGAAGAAAAAAGATAGAAGGAACAAAAGCTAAAGGAAAGGAAAGAGAGTATTAGGAGTCTTGTGAACTGAGTCCAGCAGTTAGAATACTTTTTCTTGTTTTTTTGGGTCACATCCAGCAGGACTCAGGGTTGACTCCTTTTTCAGTTCTTTTGTTGTTTGTTTTGTTTTATTTTTGGGCTACACCCAGTGGCGCTTAGGGGTTATTTCTGACTCTTCACTCAGAAATTGCTCCCAGCAGGCTCAGCAACCACATGGATTCGGGGATCAAACCTGGGTCTGTCCTGGGTTGGCCACATGCAATGCAAATGCCCTACCACTGTGCTATCACTCAGCCCCAGCAGTTAGGATTTTCATACCAAAACTTCATTACAAAGATTATTCCATATTCCTCATCACTATTACCAAATTATTTATAGTACTTCCATTAGTGATATTCTGAGGCTACCTGATTAGTCTTAATAAGAACTTAGAACAAGATCTAGTCTAAAAGCATTTAATGATAACCAAAATTAATTTTGTCCACAGCACCAACCTGTCACTGGTAGAGCTTTAGTTTTAAATTCTGTCTGGCTTCAAGCCCCTTTTCTTTAATCTATTGAAGATTTTTAAGCTGGCAAAGGACTCAAAGTCACACCAGATTAAAAAAGGAAATATGATCCCCCCCCCCATAGAAATTAAAGTGAGGTTTTAGTCATTTTGGTTCCGGAAATAACCAAAACAATTGCCATATTTTCCAACGTATAAGACGACTTTTGAAACAAACAAAAAAATCAAATCGGGGGTCATCTTATATGCCGAGTATATCCCGAAAAATGTTTCAATATGCCGCTAAACAAAAATTGTCTGAATATTGCCACAAAACGAATTTTCCAATTCGATCCTGCACCAATCACTGCCAGGCTGCTCGGACCGCCTCTCTAACTCAGCCAATCCAAGCAGGCTTTTTATGCATGCAAATTAGACAATGTTCTGGACCCGAATCTACACTGTCAAAAGCCTGCTCAGATTGGCCAGAGTCAGAGAGGAAGTCTATTAAGTATAACCTTTGAACCTTTGCTGGTTGTGATTGGTTCACTGTGGTACATACAGCTGCAGCACAGGAACGTTGTCTGATACAGTGAATATAGGCCTAAACCTATGTTTTAACTGCAAAATTAGAGGGTCGTCTTATACGCCGGCAAATATGGTAACAAGAAAATGACTTGTCTTTCATATGTATATAGAATGATTTAGTTTCTTACCCGAATGTCTTTTGGGTGCTCCCCTTCAGCTATTCTAACCATCCAGAGAAACTTGTTGATGTCATCACCTGAATAACCAATAACCCCTCCAAAAATAACCAAAACATAATCTACATCCAGAGTCCTCATAATTTTATAGGCTGCTGTTTCATTTGAAGACATAGCTTTTCCTACCTAAGGGTTAAAAATTAAGAATGAATATGTATCATGAGTTAGAAATTAAAATTCACATTTTTGACCTTAATATAAAATATATTTCAAGAGTTTGAATGACATGGAATCCTTTATATAAAGTAATGTTCTATGAATTCAAGAGATTTATAAGCATTTTGCTAATCTAATTATAAAAGAAATGTCAAAGTAAGTATATAAACTATTTAATCTAACACTTTTAATACAAAACAGATATTGTAAAACTGAATTTTTGTTTTGCTTCGAGGCTATACCTAGTGGTGCCAATCAGGCTACTCCTGACTCTGATCAGGGGTGCTCTAGTGGGGCACCGTGCCAAGGGTAGAACCGGGGCCTCTGACATGCAAAGCATGCACCCAGACCATTGAGTAGAGTGCCCCAAGAAACATAATTTCTTATAACCTTAGGCTAGTGGATGGATGTTGCAACTAGTACAAATAGACTTTCTGCCAATCTACCAAACATAATTAGCCACAAGTACAGAATTAACCTGGTTAACACTCATCAAAAATGACATACAATATCAAAATTACAGGTGTGACTACCTTCATTTATGTAAATTATTTAATAGCTATTCCAAACCCAATTTGTCAGCCCATAAACTTCAGTGCAATTGCTTTACATATTTATGACTTTCTTGATTTACAAAGTGTAAAACACAAGCGAAAACATAGCATTTTAATTTTTAAATTTTGCCTAACTCTCCAGTGAGCTAAATATACCACGAGACCTGCCAGAAATCAGTTTATAATTCTGAGTACTTAATATGTAATATTCTTAAAAATAAGTGTATCCTGAACTCACTTTACTGGTTTAGTGTGTGATGATATATTTTACATTTTAGCAAAAAGTACGTGCACTCACATTTCCACTACTTACTCACAAGTGAGGCCTGATGGCTATGTCATAAATTAAAATTTGTAATAATATTTTTGTTTACGAAATTCTTACCAGTGCTATGTGGCTGTTATTCCAGGTATTGTTGTCAACCAAAGTAGTTCTATTAGCCATTCCAGCTATCTGATAGCCATAATCCCACCAAGACATCACTCGAGCATGTTCATCTGTATTTTGTCTTAGCCAAAAGTAGGCTTCTCTAAAGTCATCTAAAATATTCCTGGTGCTGCAAAAGAAATTAAATAAGATCTTAAGTGTGAAGGGTATACAAAGTCAATGAATAATTTCACATTTTAAGGATGAGAATTGCTAAGGCAAGGGTAAACAAAACTCAGTGAAGAATTAGACCAATTTAATAACCTTTAATGCAGAAACAATTCACTTGGATATCTTGCAAAAAGCAAAATCTTGGGACCGGAGAGAAAGCACAATGGGAGGGCATTTGCCCGGCAAGTGGCTGACCCAGGACGGATCCCCAAGTGAGGAACGATTTCTGAGCACACAGCCAGGAGTAACTGTGAGCGTCACTGGGCGTGGCCCAAAAACCAAAACCAAACCAACAAAAAAGCAAGTCTCATTCAGTAGTACTGGGGTAATATTTTCTACAAGTCTAACAAATAGACAAGTGAAGTAGAAACTGTGGAAGAATGTCCCACTCTTGTGTTCCACTTGGTCTCACCATGTGGACCCACTAGTTCACTGCTTGGGCAATGCTGTTCAGGTCCAGTGGTACTAGGGGCCACAAGGGATACCCTGACAGTGCTGGGGTCAGATCTGGTACGTACAAGGTACTCATCATTGAGTTATCTACCCTAAACTAGCTATTCTAAAATTTTCTGTTTATCAATGTCACCCAAAGAGCTTATTAAACCAGAGATCATGAGACTCATACTTGAATTTCTAAGTCAGCAAGGATTTGCATTTCTAAATAGTTTTCTCAGGAATGATGCAATGTGTCCACAGACAACATTTTGGAGAAAAGTTAATGCATTTGACTATATATACATAAACTTTGGAAAAAGAGAAATAATTACTAACTACCCCATCACCACCTAAGAGAATACAGAAGTACACAAGAAAAATATAATGACATGCAATCTCACAAACAGCACTCTACTTCTGAATTCCATATTTTAGGGTAGGAAGGGGTACCATCCCAGCAGTGCTCAGGGGTTATTTCTGGTTCTGTGCAAAAAAGTAGATCTCTAGGTGTTAGATTAAATCAGGGCGTCCAAAACAGAAAGTATGCATTCAGCCCATGGAGCACCTCTCTTGCCCTGAATTGTATCTTTAGAGATTTTTTAAAAAGTAGGTATAAAATCCTTTTGTAGTCACATTATGTTCTTACCCATCATGATTGTAAGAGGCCAGCACCACACTTGGACTGGAATAGGCATTGCTTGTGACCCAGGTACAGTGGACTGCAAACATCATCAACAGCATCAGCATCAACATGGTAACAATGCTTTTTATATTAGGGCCTAACCCCTCTTCGGTTTTTTCCTGTTCAGTTACATGTTTCCTCACTTTACCTGCCTGAAGATAAAAAACTGGTTAAGTCAATTTATCATTTAACTTGTTTCATTAAGATACTCAATGAGTAAAGTTGCTCATTTATCAGTTGAATTCTCTGAGAAGGACAATGTAACTAGATATTCATTCCAGTATGGGTGATATGACATTTTCTATGAATCTTCATGGTATTCTAAAATGCAATTACTGAGAAAGCTTCCTAGGTATGAGAACCAACCCAAGAAACAGTCACAGATCAAAATACCCTGACATACTCAAAATACTGAGGCTGCTTTCAGTTTAGAAAAATACTATGAAAGTTAAAGGATGAGCCTAGCATATGATCCCCCAATTACTGCCAGGTGTGACCCCTGAGCACAGAGCCAGGAATACCCTACCCACCCCAAAAGAAGTAATTTAAAGTACATTAATACTTATGCTGTCACTTAAATACAAAGAAGATAAACAAATGCTTCATTCTGAAAATACTATAAATCCTGAATTCATCATCTTGAAAATAGCAATGTTCAAGTAAAATTCAGACCATGTAAGACTTCAGAAGCCTGCATTATTAGAATAAATCTTTTTATGTTTTTCCCCTGTTGTGGGGAAGAGGAGAGGAATACTGGGCTACATCTAGGATGCTCAGGGGACAATATGTGGTACAAGGAATTGAATCAGGGTTGGCTACATGCAAGGCATGCCCTAGCACACATGAATGCACCCACACACCATTCCATCTTTTAATTTCTCAGTTCCAGACTTTTAATTATTTATATTTTTACAACAAAAACCAGCCATAGTAGTTCTAAGATACAAAGTTACTTAATGACTAAACTACAAATACAAAAGCGGGTATGTAACTTTAAAGCAAATCTCTATGCACTACATTGGTCATACTGTAAGGACAAATTCCTAAGTTAATATTTATTTAGGTAGATGTTTCATTGCTTATTTGCATTGTAAAATAATTAATAAATCAAATTAGCAAAGTTTAATAATGTCAAGCACTTAGTTTTTTCCTGCATGTCCCTTCCTAGACAAGAATCTTATTTCTTACAGGTAGTTAGTACATCACCAACTAATATACACTTGCCCAATTATATTACATCATAGTAATTAGTCTGTTATGTTACCTATTAACAATAGGTATTAGAAAAAAAATGGAGGGGGCAGAGTGGTAGCACAGTGGTAGGGAGTTTGCCTTGCACACAACTGACCCAGGATGAACGTGCAGGTTTGACCTCTGGTACCATATGATCCTCCTCAGAGCCAGGAGTGTTTTCTGAGCACAGAGCCAGGAGTAACTCTGAGCACCATTAGGTGTGGCCCAAAAACCCGCCCACCCCCCAAAAAAAGGAAAAGAAAACAATGGAAGACTGTTTTTGTCATTCTGTAAATAAAGAATGTCTTTTAGGAGGAGGCAGGTCAAACTCAGTGCTTCACAGTTACTCCTGGAGGTGCTGAGGGGATCATGTAGTTAGTAAAGCCTCTACTTTCAATCTGAGCCCAGTCCTCTGAGCTATCTCTTGACTTTGGGGATTTTGTACTTTTATATACTGGTTTGGGCCTAAGGAGATATTTCAAAGGGCTGAAGGACATGTTTTATATGCAGGACCAATGGGTTCCATCCTCAGTACCCCAACCACCTCTGGGAGTGATCTGAAAGCCAGTCCCATGCCAAAAGCAAACCAAAAAAAACCTCAACTTTATCCCCCTTTATTTTATAATTCAATCAACCAAATATTAAACTTTAAAAAAATCTTTAGATAAGCATTGTGTATATTATTTCAGATTATTATGCTTTAATGTATTGATTCTCTACTGTTGTAGGGGCCATACCCAGAAGTACTGGGAGTAGATGGGGGGAGAGAAGATAAAGTTGCAAGTGGTACCATGAAGTAAATACACCTAGGGTATTTCCTCTATCACTTAAGTTACATTCCTATTCTACATAAAATCCCAGTAAAATAAGAGACAAGGATTCAAGCATTGAAGCAAACAATAGAGACCAACCAAAAACATCAGTTGCCTTAGTTCTTTTTTGTTTGTTTGTTTGGTTTTGGGGCCACACCCAGTGATGCTCAGGGGTTAACTCCTGGCTATACGCTCAGAATCTCTTCTGGCTTGGGGACAATATGGGACGCCAGGGGCTCAAACCACAATCTGTCCTAGGGTAGTTGCATGAAAGGCAAATGCCCCACTACTTGCGTCAATGATCCGGCCCTGCCTTAGTTCTTATTAATCAAATGTCTTGATCTGTACAATTCTCGATGTAGTGAAAAAAATTAATCACATAGAAAATTTTAAAGGCCTTACTTTAGATTTCCCACCTTATCATACAGATTTCCAGGGTTTCTTTTGTCATCCTCATCACTGCTGTCCTCCACAGGTGGGTTTTCCCTTTTCAGGTCATCCCCCAAATAGTGCTCAAAAACATTTGAGAAGGCAATTGCAGAGAGCATACAGACGACTGGCGTTAAAGTCAACATCAGCCGCACCATCACTCCAGCAAAGTAGACAGCACTGATGGCATACAGAGCAACTGTAAAAACAAGCTATCTCTTAACACTTCCACGACAAAGACAATGTTCTCAGAAAACGGAAATAAATTTGCAATATTATAAAAATGTATCTAAAAATAGATGTCTCATAAATGTTAGTTATATTTAAATTGATAATAGTTCTTTCTAGAAACTCTAGTGTTGACTAAGCACTACACATCAACAATTGAGGAAAACGTATTGATTCAAATTTAATTGCAGTTATTAAGAGGAATGAGGGAATTCACTATTATCAATATAACTTATTTGAAAATCCATAAATAACATAAATATTATATGGTGAATTATACTATAATTCATAGTACGCATATGAGAAAATCGATACAAAGCCAGTGCTGATATCTGACATAAAGGTTACTTTAAAGAATGGCATGAAACAGATCTAACTTGAAAAACCAAAGAAGGAACTTTCAAAATAACTGCCAAGAAGCCAACAAACAAAAGCAATTTCTAATAGCCAAAGTCTTCTGGATAATGTGCTAACTCATAGACACTCTATGCTTTTTCTGGATGAAAACTATAGGGATTTACAGCCTGTAAGTTAGTTGAGCTTCTATCTCATTTGACCTATTATTACTTTTGTGAATAAAACAAAGACATGCCATATTTTTAGTTGTATAACAATGATTTTTTATATACATAGGCAATTGTACAGTTAAGCACTTAGATCAAATACATTTTTATACCTCCTCAGAAGGGAATACCTCTTTTCAGTCAACAATTATCCTTACTATAAAAATCGGTGATTTTTTTTTGTCTGTTTCTTTTGGGCCACATCAGGCCGTACTCAGGGGTTATACCCCTGGCAAGTTTGGGTGACCATATGGGATGCCAGGGATCAAACCTGAGTTGGTCATGTACAAGGCAGACACCCTACCCATTGTGTTATCACTCTGGGCCCCCTTCCCTGTAATACTTTTCAAAACTATTTTAACTCATCTTAAACATTAATTTTTTTCTTTCTTTTTGATTTGAGTTTTGGGTCATACTAGGGGTGCTGAGGAATTAAACTAGGATTGGCATGTAAGGCAAGCAAGTATCTTAGCCCCTGTATATCATTCTGGCCTTTAGTTTTTCTTAAACATTTTATTTATTTATTTATTTATTTTCTTTCTTTTTTCCTTTGATTTTTGGGTCACACCCAGCAGCGCTCAGGGGCTATGCCTGGCTCTATGCTCAGAAATCGCCCCCAGCAGGCTCAGGGGACCATATGGGATGCCGGGATTCAAACCATTGTCCTTCTACATGCAAGGCAAATGTCTAACCTCCATGCTATCTCTCTGGCCCCTTCTTAAACATTTTAAAATGAAATCATACAAGAATGTTTTCTTTTGTAGCATTGCTTTGGTTCCATCAAGTATGATCTTATGGTCTATTATACAAACACATCAAAATCTACTTATAGCTGATAATCTTTTGGAACTCTAATTAATGGTTATTATGGGGAAAAATCATGATGTATATATATATTTTTTTTTTTTTTTGGTTTTTGGGCCACACCCGGTAACGCTCAGGGGTTACTCCTGGCTATGCGCTCAGAAGTTGCTCCTGGCTTGGGGGACCATATGGGACACCGGGGGATCGAACCGTGGTCCGTCCAAGGCTACCGCAGGCAAGGCAGGCGCACCTTACCTTTAGCGCCACCGCCCGGCCCCTTATTTAAAAAGTTTTTTTACTTTGGTGTCTCCTAAGAAGGACTTACAGAATTAAGATAGAAGGCCCAACAATAATAAGCCACCTAAGCCAGGAAGCTAGTTCAATCTTTAGAGCCTGAAGCTGTGGAATTGTATAGGCTCTCTATTGTCTGGGCCATCCCAGAGATACCAGCTAACAATGTTGTGCTGGAGTATCAAACATGGATCTCAGCACATGCAACTCCGCATGAGCTGCCAATCACTGAAGCTAAACCTGTGATCAAACCAAAGTTGGTCATAGGCAGCATATCAACCAACGGTTGTACTCTAACTCCTAGCTTTGTGATGTGAGCTCTTAAACAAGATCTTTGATAGATACAGACATATTTTTCTTACATACATATATATGGCTGATTATTTCTGAGCCATGAGTTAGGCAGTATAAGGGCCTTTTTCTAGGCCATCATTCTAAATATACTAGAGGCAAATGGCTATTATTCTTTAGTTAGAAGCAAACACTTGTTTTTATCTTTTACAAATAAGTAGTGATTTCTGAATTTTCTGAAGTAATGATTTCAGTGGCACTCATAGACTTGTCCTCTTGTTATTTAGTAATATACATTAGGAATCTATTGGTGAAAATGGTGTGTGCTTAAAGGGTATTTTATCTGTGACAAAATGCTCTATCTACTGCAATTTGGACAACTGATGGTCCTACAAAGTTCTAGTTATAAAGTGAAGTCGAGATAATAGAGTCAGCAGTTAACATTTCAAATTCTCAGTCATGGAAAATAACATTAACGTTTCAGAAACAACAAGAAACAGAATGGAAAATGTATATACTAATCCTAATTTTTTTTTTTTGTTTTTGTTTTTTTTGGGTCACACCCGGCAGAGCTCAGGGGTTATTCCTGGCTCCAGGCTCAGAAATTGCTCCTGGCAGGCACAGGGGACCATATGGGACGCCGGGATTCGAACCGATGACCTCCTGCATGAAAGGCAAATGCCTTACCTCCATGCTATCTCTCCGGCCCCACTAATCCTAAATTTAAAGTTAACTACTAAGAATATATGATTCAAATTTACAGGTATTTTTTTCTTGGGTAAGTAAAAATTTTGTTTAAAAGTCAGGCCAAATAATAAAGTTTAAACTGGAATTAATCATAATAACTAAAACAAACAAATGTTCCAAATCAAAGCATTTATAAAAAAAATCTTACCAAATACTCTTTCATCGTTGATATTTTTAATGCAGAACCATAGGCCTGCTGGGAATGTACACACAAGAATATGTAGATCAAAGAAGAAAGACACCCAAGTTGTGGGTTGATGCTCGGAAACTGATGCAATAATTGGAATGTGTATTTTTGCATACCTGGTATTAAAAAAGTTATTAAAAATTAAGTAAAGCATGAGTTTTCTTTAGATAAAAATTCCTTTAGATTATACAATATAGTTTGGTTCCTACTCACTAGTCCTTGTTTACAAAGTACTACAATATTACTTACTATACTAGAAATAAATCTGGTCTACATTGATATAATTAAAATCAATATGCCTTCTTGAATTTGGAAGAATTATTCAAAATCATTATTAGCTCTAACTTGTAATACAAACCTGGTGTTCAAATAAGAATTTATACTGTAATTTACCCTGGCATCTAATCTACTATACTTGCAGATATGAATTTTACTACCTTTTATACTTAATACTATCAAGTACCTAATCCAAGAAGATACCATATTGCCAAAATACGAATCTTAACAAGGGCATGGTATGGAGGAAGGAGAGGGAAAAAAATTTATTTCTAAAATTCCAAAGTAATAAAATTTAATATAGCAATTTAACCTAACTGGAACAAGGGTCTGCTCTGTGGGTTTTCTTCAAATTTTCCACTGACCTAAAGCTAGTCAATCTTGCATAATTTGCTATTCCCTACATTAGACATGGACATAACATTTGAGTTATCACATAAAAGGGAGGCCCATTCAATGATGTTTGATAGACTGCTAAACTATGCTGGAGTAATAAAGGTAAAACAGCAAGAAGAGGGCAGAGTCATTAAGTCAACATCATAAAACATATCCCTGTATCTTGAAAAACTTATTAGAGGCTTTCTCTGAAGCCCAGTTCTTTGTTGAATCTCCCTCCCTGACCAATTTCTCTAAATAAAATTATTTTACCTGTTAAAAAAAAAATTAGAGCCAAAAAGCTTCATGGATGTTGTCTTATTAAATGTGTTTAAGGGGACTGGAATGATGGTGGTGGTGGTGGTAGATAAGCTATTCCTGATGGTATCTTTGGGGCACAAATAGTGTAGTTTCACACATGCTAAGTATCTGTCCTATGTAACTCTTTGCTCCCTGAACTAGTTGTTTAATTTAAAATAAAAATTTTGTATGATTCATGAAAACACACCTAATATTCTTAATGTTTAAATAGATCATAAACATTTCTTCCAAATTATAGTTTACGTGTTAAATATTACTAAATGATGAACATTTTGAATACTTCTATAAAACCAAATCAATTATTACACAAATGTTACCTTAAATGTCTATACAGAAGACACTAAATTAAGGAGACTAGAGAACTGCTCACACAGCAGAATTGTTCACATAGAACAGAAATGTCATTTGTTTCATACTAAAGATGCATTCTAAAGAGATATGTGATAAAGATAAAATACAAGGGATCTATCACTATCTACACTAGCAATAGAGATACTAACAAACAAAAATAAATGAAAAGAAGTGGGGTAGGTATGAGGTGTGAACAACTTACCCAGTATCCCACAATGAATAAAACCTGCCACTCCATGGTGCAATGTAACCTTAGAAGGAAAAACAAAGAAGAAATTAATGCTGTTTTGTTGTTATTTTAGGAAGGTCATTCCCAGCAGTGCTTGGAGTCATCACAGCTATCCTGGTTGTATTGTGACCATCTGGGCTATTCCCAGCCAACACTGGTGGATGGTGAACGCAGAGTTGGAGATCAAACTCGAGACATGTGCATGTTAGGCATGTTCTCTCACCACTTGAGCTTCTCCCCAGCATTGTTGTTGGCTTTTGTTTTATTCATTCTGTGTTTACTGATTAATTATAATTAAAAAATTTTCATGCTAACATATTTCATAGAGCTGGCAATCTAGATAAAATAAGGCCATCAGATCAGATAAAAAACAAATATCCATTGAAGATTATATTTCCAGAAAAACATAGGTTGGTAAAATTCTAGAAAATACTCCAATTCTCAGAATTTTAGTTGACTACTAAAATGAAGATTTTTTTTTTATATAGCACTGAATCACCTTTCTTTTGGGGTGGAGTGCCTCTTGGATCCTAGCTAGAGGTGCTCAGCTCTTTAGGTGTCTCTCCTGCTCCAGTACTGGGTAACTTTTAGAAGGCAGAAGTGCTTAAGTGATCTCTTCAGAATAAGAAATTGAGATTTTACTCCTGTTTAATTGCTCATGATTTTATGATCTAGACTAGTACATAAAACTGACCAAGAATTTCACTGATGCTAGGGAATAGAGGTAATTAAAATGTGACAGAATCTACAAGCAGACTGAAGCAGATTTGGTAACTGTGAAAATAGAAGGAAGATTATATATCTTCCTATGAGAGCAAGCAATCAGGTTTTACTATGTCTTGAACCAATTCATCCATCAAAAGATGCCTGGAAATGGCTTTATTAAAAGCAAAAAGACATTTAAAAATAAAAACTTCTTATGATTTTAGAACCTCTGTTATTTTTACAGTTTTCCTAAAGAACAGAACACACAATATTTAATCTGTCTTTATTGGTATATGTGAAAAATTTAAAAGTATTACCCTTTCTAATAACAATCTAGAGACAAGATTCACATTCTACCACTGATAACACCTACCTGTATATGTCAAATAGATGACACTAAGAAATACAACACCTGCAGCTAGTGATACACCCAAGAAGAAAAGGGTCTGAAATTCTTGTTTTGTTAATCGGTCTCTCAGATACTGTAAGAAAGCATAAGCTTGCAGCAATGCAAAGACACCTAATTAAAGAAAGAATACAGAAAGTTAACAAAGTATGTTCCTAAGCCCATACAGAAAAGACAATTAACAAAAAAACTGCACAGAATACCCTGCATCATTCACTTCAAAATGTTAACAAAATTCCCTTTGCTAAGAGACAGCCATGTTTGGCAAATCATACATTTTTCAAATTTGGCAATTTATGTACCCAGCAAATTAAAAACATAAAATTTACAAGTGTCATTATCAAACACAATTATATAACTGATAGCATACAACCTGGTACGTATGCGTATTTGTTGTTTGTTTTTGCAGTTTGTTTTTTCTCTCTCGGGACTTACCTGAAATTTTTCCCAAGTTCAGAGGTATGGTAGGCATACATCCCTGATCTGTGTCTCTCCACACCCAATCTGTTGGGTTGTTTTATTTGTATGGGAACTCACCCCCGGCTCTATGCTCCAGGCTTACACTTGGTGAGGCTTGGAGCCAGGAACTAAACCCAATCTATGTGCGAAAAGCAAACTCCTTAACCACGGTACTAGATCTCTGGCATGGTTTACATTTTCTTTTTGTTTTGAGGGACCATATCTGGTGGGCTCAGGGACTATTTTGTTGTGTGCTTAGCAGTCACTTCTTACAGATCCTGGAGGACCATATGGAATGTTGGGGACTTAATCCAAGTTGACTGCATGCAAAGAAAGCGCACTACCCACTACACTCTCTCTTTGACTCCTGTTATACATTTTTAATGAAATGATGAGATGATCCCATACATGGACCAGAGAAAAATCCCACTTCAATAACTGGAATATATTTAGCACTTGAAAAGAAATTTAAATATTTTAGTGATTCATATTTTATAGGTAAAAATATCAGAAAACCCATTAAAAATTAAGATTTACTATAGCTGAAAATGACTATTAGGTATTATAAAAATCCTGACATACAAGGGTGCCATTCTATAAAATCAAACAGACAAACCAAGCCCACAGGCACTCAGTGAACATGATTAATTGATTTAGCTTGAGGGAGTGGTTTTACATTATAGGAAAGACTTGCAGAAACCTGAAGGAAATAAATGTCTTTCCTTTCTCAAAAAAATATCCTGGCATATGATTACTATTAATAATTATGATGATAGATTGTGACTTAATATTCATATTTAAGATTATAGATTAGTAAATATAAGGATGAATGTCTATATGAAGTAGCAAAAGTAAAACAGTTATCAAATGGCTCACAAAGCAACATAAAGGTATAAAACATCTTATCTGGATCATTTATTACTCTTACAAAATGGGATTAAGAATTTTTTTTAAAGTTTAGATTGTCTAAGTAGATAAGCAAATATTCAAATATTCTCATTTTAGAAAACGTAGTAACTGCCTAGTTAGCTAACAATGTATCTACTTAGACATAGTTATGTGATATTTAAAAAGAAACAATTTTATACATGATTTTATACTCCAACAAGTGTTCTCAAATTACTTGATAAATGGATACCATCAAGTTAGAAATGAAAGTAAATATATTTCACAAATTTTACAGTACATGTAACAGAAATGTTGGGTTTTAAGTTTTGGGAGAGGGAAGAGAAATTTTAGAAGTCACACTGAGAATGTTAAATGTTATCAAAACATCATTTCTGATAGTTAAATATTCCAAGAAAACACTGATATACTTCCTATAGGCCAATGAATCTGATTAAGTTTTATTTACCAAATTCCCATTACCTTAATTATAATCCAGAATATTAATAGCGAAATACATTCCTTATATGGAATGAAATTATGTCTATAGTCAGAAAATAATACAAAAGCCATTAACCCCAGATAGTAGATAAAAGGTTTTTGTGAGAATTAAGGGCCATAAAAATTAAATCTTCTGGGGCCAGAGTGGTGGCGCAAGCTGCAAGGTGTCTGCCTTGCTTGTGCTAGTCTAGGATGAACCTCGGTTCGATCCTCCAGCGTCCCATTAGACCCCCCAAGCCAGGAGTGATTTCTGAGCACATAGCCAAGAGTAACCTCTGAGCATCACCGGGTGTGGCCAAAAAAAATTTAAATCTTCCATTGATGTTTGTTGAAAATAAAAATTGGTGGTAAAGATTATTTAATATTTGTTTACACACGTAAATATAATTCAACGTTCACAAATAACATGGACTGTGAAAAATATTTTGCTTTTACAAAATAGTAATGGTTGAGATTATACTATTAGAATATCTCAATAAAACTGTAATATTTATATTTTATATTAATAAAGCTTTAGGACAGGGGTCCTCAAACTTTTTCAACAGGGGGTCAGTTCACTGTCCCTCAGACCATGGGAGGGTCTGACTATAGTAAAAACAAAACTTATGAATGAATTCTTATGCACACTGCATATATCTTATTTTGCAATGAAGAAACAAAACAGATACAAATACAATATGTGGCCTGCGGGCCATAGTTTGAGGACCACTGCTTTAGGATATGGTAAAATGAGTAACTAAAACTACTTATTTGGGGTGTGAAGTGCTGTTGGGCCACACTATGTTCCTGAAGGGTATCAGAGAATCCAACATTTACAAAACTAGTATATGCTAGAACTTAGAAAATGTTACCCAAGTAACAATAGGGACACTGAGATATAAAAAAAAAAAGTAAGAGATCTAGTAGATATGAGGTTAGAACTTAACACATGTAAGGCAAGCACCTTCCTTGCTATACTTACTGTCTGGTACCAAAAGACCTCTTTAATGATTAATCAACCATAGTCTTTCTGTCGTCTCTCTCTCATGCACACATAAACACACAGTATTAAAAAAACAAACAAACATGGAGGGAGGGAGGGAAGAAGGAAAGAAGATACGTTTTCATACCTGCAGCTGCCATATGTTCACTTGTTCTGATAGGCTGGAACCCAACAAAGGGTATCTGCATGGATAGTATTAAACCCACAATGTAGAAAGTACTATATGCTATAGAGACAAAATGGGAAATAAGAATAGTTTATTACTATCATTAAGTATCTCAACCACAAATGTATATGTAAAACTGAAATATTTTAAGAATAGAAATGTAAAATGAGGGGCCGGGTAGGTGGCGCTGGAGGTAAGGTGTCTGCCTTGCAAGCGCTAGCCACGGAAGGACCGAGGTTCGATCCCCCGGCGTCCCATATGGTCCCCCCAAGCCAGGGGCGATTTCTGAGCACATAGCCAGGAGTAACCCCTGAGCGTCAAACGGGTGTGACCCAAAAACCAAAAAAAAAAAAAAAAAAAAAAAAAAGAAATGTAAAATGATTCCCTTATAAATCATAAATAATCAGATACAAATCATCAAAATTACATCTGGTACACAATTTAAATACTAACTTGATTCAAAAGCTATTATTATATATAAAATTAACAACTGTTATTCTTATCGGCATTATTCCATACATGTATGACCTAATAAATATCACCATACCTGAGGCTGCTATTGTCTCAGTAACAATTATTTCAAGCTGTTTATAATTTCATAATACTCTGTATAGTACTTACCAGTTTGAAAAAATAACCCTGCCTGTCAACTAAGTTTTCTGTGATTAAAAATAAAAAAAAGGCAGTAACAACATAGAAATTGAGCCATAACAGTATTTATCAAATACATATTATAACAAGGAAGTCTTATTTCTTGTGGCCTTGCATATACTAAGGTGGATATCTTGTCTTATAACAGTTCAGCAAAACAACCTATGGGCAAGTTATAATTATTGCAACAGATGTTTTACAGTTGGACAAGATTTAGATTAAGTATTTGGAACCATTGTCATTAATACTTTTAATGTGGCATTGCAATTTGTGTTAATTAAACCATAGTAAGTGTGTCATTGGTAGTATACTCAAGTCAATGTGTTAAAAATTTGAAATGGATGGGGGCCATAGTGATAGCATGGTGGTAGGGTGCTTGCCTTGCACGCAGCCAGGTTCGATCCTAGGCAGCGTCCCATATGGTCCCCCAAGCCAGGTGCAATTTCTGAGTGCATAGCTAGGACTCTAAGCATCACTGTGTATGCCCAAAAACCAAAATCAAAACCAAAACCAAAAAACAAAAAACAAAAAAAAAAAAAAAGAAAAAAGAAAAAAAAAATGGATAAAACTCATCTAAAGTCAATGTGAAAATTATCTCATTTATAAAACTTATTTACTTCATTTTATAAAAGTCAAAATTTAGCTATTGGTAAATAAAGTGCCAACTATTTGTTAAAAAAAAAAAAAAAAAAGACACGAAAATTCCAGGGAAATAGTAGAGGAGGTAAGGCTCTTGCCTTGCAAGTAAGACAAGTGGAACAGAGAAATCCAGCCCCTCAAACTAAAGGAAGGCATAACTAGACTAAAGAAAGGCATAACTAGAAGTCAGGCCTGGTAAGCTTACATAATTCATGGATTTTGTATTATTACAATTAAAGTTCACTGGGCTGGAGAGATAGCATGGAGGTAAGGCAGCCTGGCATTCGGAAGGGCGGTGGCTTGAATCCCGGCATTCCATATGGTCCCCCGAGCCTGCCAGGAGCAATTTCTGAGCATAGAGCCAGGAGTAACCCCTGAGCGCTGCCCGGTATGACCCAAAAACAAAACCAAAACAATTAAAGTTCACTATGTCCAAATTCCATGACATTTGACTCTGATTTCATTTTCTTAAATAAAAATACTGAATAGTTTAACATCATCTAAGAATTTATATTCTTAAAATTAAATCTTCTAGATGATACAAGCTGAATGAAAAAGTAAAGCCTTGAAGAAATTGAGAAGACTTCACATGTAAACATTTTTAAGCAATGCAGGAAAACTCAGTACATTCATAATGTAGTGCAACCACCACCTCTTTAGTCATAACACATTTCATTACCCCCAAAGAAAATCTCTTACTCTTTAAACAGTTACTCTCTACTTCTTCATTCTACATCCCCCAAAATGC
Organism: Suncus etruscus; assembly: GCF_024139225.1. Classification (NCBI taxonomy): domain Eukaryota; kingdom Metazoa; phylum Chordata; class Mammalia; order Eulipotyphla; family Soricidae; genus Suncus; species Suncus etruscus. The sequence goes on from NC_064867.1 coordinate 8,730,781, forward strand.
AAATTTGTATTGGTCTCTATGGCTTATTAATTTTTTCTTTATTGCAAAGGTAAATGCCTTTTTACACAAAAACAAAAGCTTCACTAAGAAGTCAAAGTCCATTTACTTCACTCTCAGTCACATGTTCCAGAAACAAAATATAAGGCAAGGTGGGCACACATAGACACATTCATATTCATATTTTCCAAGTGGGAATTTACTGTGCATGGCATTGTAAAACACTCAGCAATCGCCAGTTGGAAAATTATAGATGAGGTGTCTTCTTAGAGATCTGCACAAATTAATGTGTTAGCTTAATTTCCCATTTCAGCATTTTAATGTAACTTTCCAGAAACATTTGTCATCAGTAAAGAAAACTTTTCATAGAAACATATGCACTAGAGCTCAAGTTTTAATTTCAAGAAAAAGAAACCCAGTCTCAGGCAACAGATGCCTGTAGGGAATTTAATTTGTATTGTTCTATAAACACAAGCTAATATAAAAATAAAGCTAAACTAAAAGACAAGGTGGTTTCAACAATAACCATGTTAGTCTCATTTATACCTAACTTATATACAATGATTAAAAAGCTGATAATATGAGATATAGATACACACACTATAAAGGTAACAAGAATAGATCTTGTTGAGGGCAGGAGTGATAGCACAGAGAGTAAGGCCTGTCTTTGCCTTGCACACAACCAGCCTGAGTTTGAACCTCAGCATCCCATATGGTTCTCGAGAACCAGCCAGGAGTAACCTGAGCATTACCAGGTGTGGCCTTCCCCTGGCCCCCCTAAAGAGAGAACAAGTTTGTGACTCCCATATATTTTTTATATATATTTTGATCACTGATTTTGAGATATCTGCACAGGGAAAATATATATATGTTTTAGCTAAAACTTTAAATATGTAAGTAACAATTTTTATTAAAAATCAGAGTTGCGGGGCCTGAGAGATAGCATGGAGGTAGAGCATTTGCCTTTCATGCAGAAGGATGGTGGTTCGAATCCCGGCATCCCATATGGTCCCCTGAGCCTGCCAGGAGTGATTTTGAAGCGCAGAGCCAGGAGTAATCCCTGAGTGCTGCTGGATGTGACCCCCCCCCCCAAAAAAAAAACAGAGTTGCTTGACAATAATATATGTAATACAGGCAAAAAATAAAACATTAAAACATTATTATTAGTATTATTATATTAATAATACCACTGGACTTAACTCCATACCTTATTTCTATTCTCATCACAATTCTGAAATAATCTTGAATGCTGTAATCCCAAATTCTGAAAAGTCATAATCCCTAAAGTCTGAAATTCCTCCAAATTAGGGGAAAACCCCACAGGTAAAAAAGCCAAGAAGGGGGCCGGGTAGGTGGCGCTGGAGGTAAGGTGTCTGCCTTGCAAGCGCTAGCCAAGGAAGGACCACGGTTCAATCCCCCGGCGTCCCATATGGTCCCCCCAAGCCAGGGGCGATTTCTGAGCACATAGCCAGGAGTAACCCCTGAGCATCAAACGGGTGTGGCCCAAAAAAAACAAAAAAAAAAAAAAAAAAAAAAAAAAAAAAAAAAAAAGCCAAGAAAACCCACCTCATCCCTCAAATTATTTAAGGATTTTTTTTTTTTTGGCAATTCGCAAGTTTAAGGCTCTGCATACCTTCAATAAATATTTTCACCAGAGGATAAAACAAATTCTACAATTCCAGTGACAACTAATGACTCCTAATTCTTACTGATCTCAAGTTCCCCAGTATTACAAAATGCACTAAATGGTGACCTAGTTTTCAGGTCGATACATATATTCAACAACAGATCTAATAAAATAGAAAAATTAGTGGAATATTCAGTTCAAACATCGACAGTATTTTCAAAATTGCCCATTCTTCACATTTGGGGGGGGGGGTAACAGGGGACATTCCCAGTGGTTCTCAAGACTTATTCCCACCTCTGTGCTCAGATGTTATACTACCAGTGGTGGGCAACCTTTTTTTTTTCAACTGAGCCTAATCTCGCCAAAACCACGATTGAAATTTATTTTGAGAGCCACTAGGAGCAGAGTCCTGACTCCTGGAGCGGCCGCCGGGCAGACAGAAGAGCTGCATGTGGCTCGCTAGCCACGCCTTGCCGACCACTGTTCTAGACCAAACACCTGGTGACTGATATATGGTGCTAGGAATCCTGCCTTCGTTGTTTTTTAATCTACCATATACAGTTCACAACCTGATGGATGCAAGAATTCTATACTCATCATGTACATATTATATTAATAAAGCAAAGTATTTTATAACACTTATTGGAAGACTTGGTCCCAAATCCATAAAAGATGTGAAAATAGGTGTGATCAAAGCTCTACAACCTAATTCCAAGATTTTTCTAATGTCAATATTTTTCTATTTTAAATTGCCAGAAATAATTTTGATTATCTGTGCTATGTATTTGGTTCTATTGCATTCCATTACTAAAAATACAAAGCACTTATAAACTTTTATATAACTGCTTTATATATTTTTCAAAGTAACAACTGCATGAAAATGTAACCTCAATATGGCACCAAAAGGCATACAAAGGTATATGTACATTTATGAAAGATCAAGTTACTCCTGACATGTATTTCATTTTGCAGTGGTCTATGAAATGTCACTTTTGCTTCTCAAACCACCTTTCAAATACAAGTATTTATAAATAATTTAATCACTTTTCCTCCAAGAGAACTACGTTTTCAGAATTTTGATCTTTGAGGACAAGTCATTGTGGAGATTTTAGACTAGGTTTGATGTTCACAATTAAAACATTTGGGACACTCACATCCTATAGCTACTACTTTGTAAATGTCTAACCTTGGAAGACATCCAAACTACTGAAACTTGGGTACACTGGTTTTCAGGCTGAAACATCTGGGGTGCCCTTACCAAGGGCGCAAGCAACTTCCCAGCCTGCTGAAGCCCCTAGTAGCCATACTCATATCTCACAGCTGCCATCATACAAATAGCCTAACCTCATGACTAATCTGCAGAGACACCAACTCGATGAAATTCCTAGGCAAACACATTTTCAGGCTGAGAACTTTGGGGGTCTTCTCAGAAAAGTAGGCAGTCACCTCCTGATACTTCTGTACTGCCAGAAGCCTCAGCAGCCACATTCACATCCCAGAGTCAATGCCATGTAAACATCCAGCTTCACTACTTATCTCAAAAGAGATGCAATAGCCACGCCACTGAAACTCAGGGCAGACTGGTCTTTAGACTGAATGAAAACCCCCAAAATGCTATTGGGAGGGCATATGCCAAATCCCAGCAATGCTGAAGCCCCGGTGGCAGCAGCCACACCCCACAGCGCCATCATACAAATAACCCAATTTCACTACATAATGACCTATCTCTAAAGAGCTATCAAGGAGACGTAATTCCCAGGTATATAGATCCTGGAGTGTGCTGCCACATGGGTGGTATGAGGCACCTCCAAATTCCACGGCACTGAGAGCACAGCAAGTTAGAGGGGAAAGTGGCATAGAAACCAGCTAAGCTTAAAAGAACCACAGAAGGTTCAACTAGCAACAGACAACTCAGTTAATCTTCATGACTTTTCAGTAGCACACAGTGAGATAACAATCTTCAAAAATTTTCTTCTGCTGAACTATTTTTTGATAAGTACACTTACTATTTCATTGTAACAAGCAATATATAATGAATTGTTCTGTGTTTGCCAAGGCTTGGGGGATGGGTGGGAAACGGGGTAATGGTGGAGGGAAGATCACACTTGTCTGAAACTGTTATTAATAAATTTGTGAAGTACAATGTCTAGTTAAAAAGAAGGAAAAATAAAGATTGTCATTTGGGATTATGACTCAACTCCCTTCAAAGTAAAGCCTTTGTATTCAAACACACAGAAAATAGATTAAGACTCTTGAGTAAAACGAAAACAGTAAAACGAAAAGTGACTCAGAAAATTAACAGTTGGACCATAGCAATAACTTAAAGTGCAGAGCATGTTCTCTGTATACAGGAGGATGGGTTACCTGGAACCTCATGGTTCCTTGAGCACAGAGCCAGGAGGAACCTTCAGCACCACTAAGTGATGACCCAAAGAAAGAAAGGAAAACATTCTCTACATTGCAAAATGAAAATACACGCTTTATTCCAGACTTTGTTTTATGGCACTAGACTTTGCTTTATGCATAAAAAAAAATCGCTTCTAGTTGGTTCAAATATTTCTATTAGTATGGCCATGAATTCTATAAATGAAAAATCCTGTAAGATCAACCAACCTTTTTAAGATTTAGCTATATGAGAAAAATCAAAGATGCGCTGGTGAAGGAAAGTTGACACTGGTGGTAGGACTGGTGTTGGAACACTGTATGCCCATACTCAACTATCAATAACTTTGTAAATTATGCTTAACTTTAAAAAATATTAAAAAAAAAGAAAAATCAAAGATACCATAATTAACTATTCAAGCATAATTAATGAATATATTACTTTTCAAAAATCCTGATTCCATTAAAAACTCCAAAACAAGAGGACTTTTCTTGACATGAACACTTAAGCAGCAGCTAATAAAATCTGTTCTCATTGTTTCCAGAAGACTTCAAAAAAAAAAATAAGCCAATAGTAATACCTCAATAGTTCTAACCATCTCTCTAGGAACCTTGACCAAACTACCATTCATTCAACTTCTACAACTATCAATCCATTCATGTTAACCTTTCCTTATTTTTTTCTCAACCAGAGATTCCATTAAAGGAATACTAAGAAAATGTACAGCATCAGTAATGTTGTAAATCACTTATTACATCATGAAAATGTTACCACACTGCCATCCTGTGGAAGCACAGTTACTGGCATTCATTTTTGCTGATCATACATCCAATGCATTGGAACCCCTGGGGGAAAACTGCCATTAAAAGTATATATATATAGGGGCCGGGCGGTGGCGCTAAAGGTAAGGTGCACCTGCCTTGCCTGCGCCAGCCTTGGACGGACCGCGGTTCGATCCCCCGGTGTCCCATATGGTCCCCCAAGCCAGGAGCAACTTCTGAGCGCATAGCCAGGAGTAACCCTTGAGCGTTACCGGGTGTGGCCCAAAAACCAAAAAAAAAAAAAAAAAAGTATATATATAGGGGTTGGAGCAATAGCAGTGGTAGGGCATTTGCCTTGCATGCAGCCGACCTAGGATAGATGGTAGTTCAAATCCTAGCGTACCATGGGGTCCTCCCATGCCTGCAAGGAGTGACTTCTGAGCACAGAGCCAGGAGTAACCTCTGAGCGCCGCTGGGTTTGAACCCCCCCAAAAAAGTTGTGTGTGTGTGTATACAAGCAATATATAATGAATTATTTTGTGTTTGCCAAGGCTTGGGGGATGGGTGGAAAACGGGGTAACACACACACACACACACACACACGCGCGTGCGCGCACGCGGTCGATTATTTTGTTTAACTGCATGCATTCACCATCACTACCACCACTACCATACCATTCCTCCTGCCCAATTTATTCTATTATTTGGAAGAATAGAACTCTTTGAAGAGTACTAAATTATCTTAAAAGCTTATATATGGGGTAGGAACACACTGATACAGAAAAGTAACAAACTAATGCCACCGACAAGATTCACAAATGAGGATCTGGAGAGATAGCACAGCGGTAAAGCATTTGCCTTGCATGCAGGAGGATGGTGGTTCGAATCCCAGCAACCCATATGGTCCCCGGAGACTGCCAGGAGTGATTTCTGAGTGTAGAGCCAGGAGTAACCCCTGAGCGCTGCTGGGTGTGACCAAAAAAAAAAAAAAAAAAAGATTTACAAATGAATTATAGCTGTTTATTCGGCCACACACAACAGAGCTCATGGTTTACCACTGGCTAGCTCTGCTCCTAAATTTCTCCTGGTGAATTCATATCAGATGGGATGTGATTGAACACAGGCTGGCCATGTGTAAAGTAATCATTCTCCCACCTGTACTATCACTTCAGCCCCACAAATGAACTTATAAAACAAAACCCTTCTAACATTAGGTAGTTTGCATAGGTGTTGATTTACTACACTGTACACCTGAAACCATGTTACTTTAAGTTTTTAAAAGGTCACTGACCAGTAAGATTCTCATCCCAGTGTAATTTTAAACTTTAAAACTTGTTATATCCTAAAATAACTGTTAGGCACCTTCTCCGTAACAAAACAATGACACCTATGTTGATAGCATCTTATCTGAAAATCAGTCTTTTATTGCTTTTTAAAGGTGGAAAAGGTTTTCTAAATGTTACATTCCCATTATCTTTAATCCACCAATAAATTGAGCATTTGAATTGCTTTATCTCTTTGGTGGCATTTCATGCAAGGTAAAACAACATTCACTTGACAATCTTCATTCATTCTAAATAAAAAAAAATAATCAACAATGAAGAGGAAATATTTCAATTTTATCCAATTTAACAAGTGTACTTATGGACTTTTAAGAATGTTGAAAACCTTACCACTAATGATAGTTTACTATTCCTTATTACTTTGGTAAATAGCAAGGTAAAAAAAAAGTTACAATTTAAAAAGTGAAACATTCTTTTTGACCGGCAAAAATAAATACATTAATCTAATAGGTATGCATGAGAAATCATTTTTCTTTACGAAGAGCACTTCATCACAAATTATGAGAAAATAAGACTTTGTAACAAATTATTTTATCATTTCTGAAGTTGTAAAAGCAGCAAGAACTTATTTCAACACTTGAGCAGAGAGGTACAACTCTCAAGTATAACAATTTATTGCCACAGTGATACCTGAAATGAAAACAAGAAAATTTAAAGCAAAAATCTGTAAGAAACATATTTGGGTTTGAGTTCTCGTTCTAGCATGTTAAAAGCACTTTATTTTTGACAATAGTAGACGAGATAATTCATCAAAAAACATCAGAAGAAACTAATATGTATGTTTAGAACTGTATGAAGAAACTCACGAAAATATAATTTTACGTAACTTAAAAGTATATGATAATGCTTTGTATTACAAAGCGTTATAAACTAGATCTAGTTTCTGTATCTTCAGAGAAACAAATAATGGGCACCTCAATTCTCTCATAAAATAAGAGTAGAAGTAACTTAAACCATTGTTATTTAAAAAACATGGTTCATAAGTTCAAGTACTTTGATAGTAAAGTTTTAAAACATATTGATCATTTACTAAAAAAATCTGTTCATTTCTAGTACACAGAAACAAATCACAATAATGAAACAGATACAATTCTCTATTTTGAAGTGCCCTTGAGGCACCAGAGCCAAGAGTACAGCGGATAAAGCATTTTGCTGACCTGGGTTCATTTTCCAGCACCCTGTAGTGAGCACCACTAAGGGTGATTACTGAGTGCAGAACTGGGAATAATACCACTCTACCTCCAGGTGTGTCCCAAAAAAGGGAAAACAAAAACAAAAACAAAAACAAAACACTAACAAAAAATAAAACAAGCCACAGAACAGACTTTGAGAAATCTCTCAGAACTACTAGATAAGCATATCAGTATTTACTGCTTCTGTTTAGTTTGTAGTTGCTTAGTTTATAGGATATTATAATTGTTTCAAGTCACACACACACAAAAACCTTTTCAAAGAATAAAGAACGCAAATCCACTGCAAAATCATATGAACATTCTATAAAAGCCAGAGCAATAGAGCAATAGTAGTGTGTTTTATTTGTATGTGACTAACCAGATGGAATGTGACCAAGCATCTCATACCCTGAGCATAGGAATGATGCACCAATAGAGAGCTAGGAGTAAATACTGAGCACCTCCACGTATGGCACCAAAACAAAACAAAATCAAACAAAACTACACAGGGAAAAATCACCTCCCCCTTGAAATAAAATTCCCCAACAATAAAAATCTCTAAAATGAGGCTGGAGATATAGCACAGCAGTAGGGCATTTTGCCTTGCACACAGACAATTCAATGGCTCGAATCCCAGCATCTCCCTGTGCCTGCCAGGAGTGGTTTCTGAGCTCAGAGCCAGGAGTAACCCGGGTGCTGCTGGGTGTGACCCAAAAACAAACAACCAAAAACCCCCCAAATAAACCAAAAATCTCTAAAATATCCAACGACATTCTTGTAAGAGAAATCCTTAAGTATTATGAACCTGCTTAAGAAGAATTTACCATTTTCCCCATTAATTCCTATTACAGCAAATGCATGAAGAAAACTCAATCTGTGTAACCAATATAAACTCATTTTACAAATGCTAGTTTTCAACAATTATGAGTTTACAATTTATCAAGACTTATTCATGTAATTATTTCTGCAACAAGAAAGGAGAGATAATATAATAAATGGTTATTAGTTATTAAAACCAGGTCAACTTAAAGATACAATTTATAATACTATTGTTTCAAGAAAATTAAGTTAAATCTAATATATAGGTTTAATATAACTAGGATGAAGAGAACTATTTCATACTAATTTCCCAGCCGTCTAAAGGCAAACTAGTGCTTGCTTCAGCAGCACATATACTAAAATTGGCACGATACAGAGAAGATTAGCATGGCCCCTTCGCGAGGATGACACACAAATTCATGAAGCATTCCATATTTTTTAAAGAAAAAAATAAAATAAAAGCAAACTAAAAGAAGATAAAAAAATTATCCCTAGTTACATGAGTAAGAGAAAAAAATGGTAAGGTTAAAACATTTAAACATTATAAAACTATGTTGAGACGTTTACATATTAATTACATATTGCATTACATATAGTTCATTCCTATACCATTTTATTTTCTTATTCATTATTATTTTTCTTTTTTGGATTTTGGGCCACCCCCATCAATGCTCAGGAGGCTCTACACTCAGAAATTACTCTTGACAGGCTTGGGGGGACCATATAGGATGCCAGAGATCAGTTGCGTGGAAGGCAAACGCCTACCCTCTGTGCTATTGTTATGGCCCTTATTTTCCTATTTCTTATTGAAGCAATATTAATTTTTAAGATTTTAAATGTTTGCTTTTAGTTATACAATATTACATCTAAGTTCCTAAATTATCTTATTATTCTCAAGCACCAACTAAAGTAGTTTTTTCATGGGGAGGGGGTGTCTTTGGGTCACACCAGCAGTGCTCAGAAATCACCCCCAGCAGGCTTGAGGGACCATATGGGATGCTGAGATTTGAACCACCATCCTACTGCATGCAAGGCAAACGCCCTATCTCCATGCTATCTCTCCGGCCCCTATTTTATCATTTTCTAAAGTGCTCACCAGAGATATTCTAGTCACCAAATATAAAATCTTAACTTTTTTTTTTTAAAGCCACGATCACTGGTGTTCAGGGCATCATATATAATACTAAGGATCAAACTAGGGTAGTGGCCAGCACACAGTTAAAAACACACACACACACACACACACACACACACACACACACACACACACACACACACACACACACACACACACAATTTATGTCATAAACTATCTCTCCAACCTAAGTTCTCAATTCTTATCCTACTGGCTCTTAGCACTAAATTGCGGGGAGTTGGACAATAATAAGCATTTATGTAGAAAATACCTCCATTTGATCTCAGTGTATTTATCTGTTTTCTTTTTTCAGACTTCTCTTCAAACCTCCTCTACCTAATTAAAGGGAAATTTGCAAATGTCTATCCCTATGAAATCTTCAGATCCACTGACTATTACATTTTTAGGACTCCAAATGTTTATTTTGTGAGTGGGTCACACCCAGTGATGCTCAAGGATCACTCCTGGCAGGATTTGAGGGACCATATGTGATGCTAAGGACTGAACCTTGGCCATCAGCATGCAAGCACCCCAACCAGCTTCACTATCAAGGAATTCATAATCTTTAAAAAAAAAAAAAAGGGTCCCCCACTCCCCCAAGAGCCAACACAGCCATTTTACCACTTGAGAACAAAGTTAAGTGGTGGCAGCTATAGACCAGGAAGAGAGCTCTCACAAACAACTAAATTGACTTGATTCAATGATTCTAGAGTTGTGAGAAACAAATTTGTTGCTTTGGATGCAATATAACACAGAAAGGAATGCAAAACATTCTTTAAATTATTTATGATGTTTACTCTCTTACAGTGAGTAACTAGAATATGTGTAGATCTTTTTTATTTTATCTATTCATATTTTTTAAAACCATAGCTGGTAGTACACAGGGCTTGCTCCTGGCATGGGTAGGAAGACTAATATGGGATGCCGAGGATTGAACCTGGGTCAGGTTTGTGAGCAACCTCGGGAGCAAAGCTTGCAGCACCATACATGCAGTAGTATGGCTCCAACCTAGGATTAATAAATTTCATAGTAGAAATGTACATTCTGCCAAATTTACAAAATCATAATTATCATTATCTTCTCATGATTAAAACTGGTCAAACATAAAACATCTATTTTATGAAGAGAGTGTATATGAGAAACCTCTTAGAAGATGACAGATTTTCACATTAAATCTTACCTATGTAGACTCTTTTGCTGTACCTCTGCATCAGTAACAACACAAATACATGAAGTGGAATAAGGTTGATAATAAAAACATAACCACCCCAAGCAGAGACCTACAAGTAAAGAAATACTAAGTTAAGTATTTTATGTTTGTTTTATAAATTTTATTTGTCATGACAACCTAAATATAATAAGCAAAAATAAAAATCCCAACAAACAATAAAAAAACATTTGGATTTTCAGGAAATGCGTAAAAATGAACTTACAGAGTAAACAAGAAATGTGTCTGATTTTTACTGGTAATTAAAATAACAAAGTCCAGAAATTTAATAGTCACTGGAGAATAGTATTTAACTAAACTTAATAGAAGTTGAAAACAATGATTATTTACAAATAAAGAAATAAGAACTTTTAGAATATAGATTTTTAAAGTTTTTTTAAGGGGTGGACATACATGCAAACTCCAGGGTTACTCCTGGTTATGTACTCAGGAACTATTCCTGAGATGCCTGGGATTGAATCCAGGTTGGCCGTGTGCAAAAACACCCTACCCACTGTACTCCAGCCCCTAGATTTTAAATTTTTAAAAGAAAAGGGCTTTTACATCTCCAATTTTGTTTATTTATTTTGTATATACAGTGATAGTACAGTGGGTAGTGTGCACTTCCCATGCAGGTGCCCAATGCAGTTTCAATTTCCAGCAACCCATAAAGAAACTGAGGGCCTGCCAGGAGTGACCCTAAGCACAAAGCACAGGGGGGAGGGCAGGAAGTTAGAAGAAAGAGGAGGTGAGAGGGGAAAGGGAGAGAGAAAGAGAAGAGAGAAAAAAGGAGAGGGAGGAGGAGAGAGAGAGATAGAACAGTAATGAGAATAACAACAAATTTAAGTTCTCAATTATATAACTAAAAGGAATACTAGATGAATGATCTGGATATATTTTGAGATCCTCAAAATAAAAAAAACTACTTGGGGTATAATTTATTTTCTACATTTGAATGATGTATCAAGATCTTATTTAGAGCAAGTCTATATAATCAGAGTATGCTCTGAATAAAATTAACAACAACAACAACAACAAAAAAAAAACAAGCTATCCTTAACCAATGGAATTGTTTTCTTCAAGTGCATTTTATAACAATACTAGAAATTCCTACAAAGATAAAAGCTCTTATATGGTGACAACTGAAAGGTTGAAGGAATAGGAATGGGAGGGTACTGGAATAATGGTAGAGGGAAGTGAACCCTGGGATGGGGTGTTGCTCTGGATTCAGTTATTCAAGAGAACCCACCATAAACCACAGTGCCTAAAATTAGAAAACACAGTTGTATAAAGTCACCTTGAATGATTATATCCAAGCATATCCTAACACTGCTGCTTTGTCTAAAATAATGCAGAATCAAAGCTTCTACTTCATTTACAACATAAATAGTTTAGTGCTTCAGTCAAATGCTGTTTTCACCAAAAAACAGTCTTGCTCTGATTGAGCAACCGATTGAGCCTCCCTACTGAGGGAGGCTTCTGTTCCTTCTCAAAATCTAAAGCTAAAATTGAGGGAAAGTTAGATGCTGGAGAGTCCCAAGCATTACCCTCTTTAAAAGCAGCAGAAATCTGAATACACAATTTGCATCATTGCGTGTATCTAAGTTTATCGGTAATTTTCAGTACAAGACAACGACAATGTACACGGGATAGAAAAGAAAGGCAGGAGAACAAAGAAGTTAAGATCTCAATAATCTGATGACAAAAATAAGGTAATTGGGAGTTGACCTAGCCTAACCTAGATGTTGTGACTATTACAGGTAAAGCTGTACATCTCAATCTCTTACTTGTTGCAAGTACTATATTTGAGGGGATAAGTATTAGCTCTCCCTCGTAAAACCAAAGCATTAAGTATGAAGAGCATGGTCATAATGAAAAGGAATATTATACAAACAAAATTAAGACTCCAAACAAGAAAAGAAAATCAATCTTGGATGAAAGGAAAATGATTTAGATCAAGAATTGGTCTAACTGAACACCACTTGTCAGACCTCATCTAGTTTTAAATATGAAATCTTACCATATAGAAATACGATAAGCAGCAGCACATAGTCCAAAAAACAGAGCCAGTTTTCACAGATTTTACCTAAAGGGAAAAAAGTCCTGGTATAATAATAATGTTTAGAAATGTTCATGCTGAATAAAAAAAAAAAACAACACTAAAAGTTTAGTAAACTCACACTACAAAAAATAAAGATGTTTAGCAATACACTTTATATGTACATTAACAACACTAGAGACAGCTTTAAAAATTGCGATTTAATTTTAGGGGATAAAAAGGGATGTTTCATTTATTTTGTTACACTTTCTATCTTAAACCGATTAATAACTTTGACTAAGATACCTTTGTTCAAAACATCAGATATTCATGGCTGGCTTGCTCACATTTAACATCTTAAAATGTAATTTTTTTCTTATTTGAATGTTATCATCTGCATTTCCCCAAAATTTTAATTATGAGCATCCATTTTTGAAAACCCTCCACCATCTAGAAACTTTCATATATGAAAATCTTAAAAATATTTGAAATCCTACAGCAATTTTTAGACAGGAATAGGTATCAATAAAATTTTCAAGTAGTGCAAATTGGAAAGAAAACAGCAATAAAGGCTCAAAAGTCTTTATTAATAGTCTCAAGAAAATCAGGAAAGTGGTCATCTTTCAGATGAATCAACTGAGTTTCATAAATGCCAGATCTAAGTCATATCATAAACAATTATGTAGGGACTGGAGCACTAGCACAGTGAGTAGGTTGTTTGCCTTACACGTGGCTGACCCTGATACCCTAAATAGTCCGGAGCCTGCCAGGAGCAATTTCTGAGCACAGAACTAGGAGTAACCCCGGAGCACCACTGAGTGTGGCACAAAAACAAAACAAAATTATGTATTAAAAAGTTATCTATGTTCTGGTAGTTCAGATTTAGTAGGCATTCCATAGAGTTGATTTTAAGGAATTCTTTATATTAACATAAACCTCTAATAGCATATTAAGATAAACTACAGGTAACATCTAATCTTTGGGAAATTATAAAACAGAAACCATAGAAGGAAAGAAGATAAAGATAAAACGTTCCTAGTTCAAAACACTTAAAAACATTAGTGGGGGACCGGAAGTGGTAACATAGTGGTAGGGAATCTGCCTTGCACATGGCTTACCCAGGATGAAACGGGTTCGATCCCTGGCATCCCGTATGGTCCCCCGAGCCAGGAGTGATTTCTGAGCGCAGAGCCAGGATTAACATGAGTGCTGCTGGGTGTGGCTCAAAAAACCAAAACAAACAGCAAACAAACAAACAAAAAACATCTCAAAAAACCCATTATCAGAGCCAGAGATGATAGTACATCACTTAGCCAACCTAGGGTTGATCCACAGCATCATAAAAGGTCCCTGAGCCCTCCAGGTATGCACCCCACCTCCTGCAACAATAGCAAAAAAGACATCAGTTTACTCTATGGAACTAGTCTAAGTCATGTTTAACTCAACATCATGTGTATTAGAAAGAAAAAAAACCACTCCTATCAAACAAACTTCCTTTTTTGTTTTTGTATCACACCCTGCTCCCGGCAGGCATGGGGACCATATAAGATGCCGGGATTCGAACTATTGTCCGTCCTGGATCGGCTGTGTGCAAGGCTAAAGCCCTACCACTGTGCTATCTTTCTGGCTCATCAAACAAAAATCTTGACTTTATAAAAATGACTGAAGCTTACCCCTGACATAGTAAAATAACAAAGTAGGTAGGCCTATGCTAAAATATGCATAGGGAAGGGTATACAGTTGAATTCTGAACAAAGGGGCAGGGATTTTCAAGGAAAAGAGGTACATATCACACATAGTAAAAAACTAACATGTAACTTTTGGCATACCTAAAGCAGTAAATCATTTTGTCTATTAGAATATGTGTTCCTTCTTGTATTTTTTATTGTATTCTAACTATAAAGTAAGCTAGAGAAAATATTAAGGTAATCATAAGGGAAGGACATCTAAGACAGTAGGGTGAAAGGTACTTGCTTTGCATCCCACTGCTTCTGCAGGCCCAAGTTTGATGCCCAGTACTACATATGGTCCCTTGAGAACCACTATGTCATCCATACCTCACCCACCTCCCCCCAAAAACAAGAAAATCATAAGGAGGGTTGGAGAAATAGTACAATCAGTAGGGCACTGGTCTTGCACACTGCTGACCGGCGAATACCCTTTTGGTCCCTGATTCAGAACCAAGATCACGAATCAAAAAAAAAAAAAAAAAAGAAACTCAGAAGGAAAATACTTTTACAGCACTGCACTTTATATTTAAATACTGAAGGTAACATCATATAAGCTTACAGTATTCATTATCAGTATCCACTGGCTCTAAGTTATCAAGCAATTTTACTTATTCTTGTACTGTCATAACTTTGTTTCTTGGGAACATTTTCAGTACTACTGATTTGCGCCACAAATTATAATCAAATTAAAATAGCTAACATACCTGGACGTAGAATATTTTTATGAAGGTCAGCATATGAAATGAATATCTAAGAATTTTAAGGTAGATCTTTAATCCTATTGTAACATCTTTGAGATGTTAGCAGAAAAGACTTTTGAGATTTGATATAGTTTGCAATTAATTAAATTCCTCATCACTTTGGGAGTACTGTCTTACCAGAATTGTTCTCGAATCCATGAATGAATAAAGAATTTGTTTCCACATATTTCTATCGCATTTTCAGGGAAGTTACAATTCAAAAAATGTTTGAAAGATTATGATGTCAAATAAAATATTTCTGTAATAGCTTATATATAAAAAGAAAATAAATACAAAGCTATACAACCAGTATACAAGTATTTTGTGTTATTTTAAAAGCATTAAGATACTTTTCAGAATTCCAGGATACCCTTTAAAGTTGTAAGTTCAATCAATGTGCCACAATTGCTAGTTACATTCACAGCCAGGTGTATGTGAATACCTCATATGGGTTTTCCTTTGTATGGAAGTTCCTTTGCTAGATTAAAGGTTAAAATCACATAGCAACTTATCATCAGAAATGAAATTTTTACTGATTTATTTTCTGATAACTCTGCCATTTCTTTAAGTTTTATTGGACCAAGTAGTCTTAAATAAGTTTATTATAGACCTGCCAAGAGGGCAGGCTGATGAGTGGGAGAGAACCTGGGGATATTGGTGAAAGGAAGGGGACATTGCTGGGATTCATGTTGGAACACTGTAAGACTCAAACAACACTATTATGAATAACTTTGTAACCACAGAGTCTCAATAAAAATTCCTAGGAGGGGGGGAAAATAAGAATCATCAGTGTATAAGGAACAGGAAAGAGATTTTGATAAAGAATCAATAGTTAAAGAAACCACAGATAAGAATTTTCCAAGTTGATGAATACAGGCAACCAATTCCCAATATAAACAGACTCAAGAAAACCCCAAGACCCACTGTGCTCATAAAGAGTAACAAAAAACAGACATAATATTGAAAGCAAAATCATAAGGACTTTCATACAAAAGAAAATTCATATAATTCATAGCTGATTTATCAAATGAAACTCTAAGAGCCAAAGTGAGAGGTAGGAACATAGCAAAAAAAAAAAAAAAAACAATAAAATGAACATGCCACCAAGAATACTCCATCCACCTAGATTATTATTCCGATTTGAAGGGAAAATAGTTTCAGGGACAGGCAACAGCTTTGGTAATTCATAGCCCTGAAACCAGTTTTGCAAAAAAGCATTAAAAGACTGTCTTTAATGATAGGATAGGGCCTGGAGAAATAATACGGTGGGTGAGGCACTTGCACTGTAGTATGTTACACTAGCACCACATATGGACCCCCTAAGCAATGCTCTATGTAAGCGCTAAGTACCGTGAGGTGTGGTCCCAAACCATTAATAAAAATAATAAGAATAAAAGATAGGGCAAACTTTTCAGCATGGAACACTGAGTATGGCATCTACTCTTGATGCTCATGGTTGCCCTCTCTTAGATGAATGTTTGTTTATTCCTAGCTTGCTTAGCAATTTTATAAATTCTCAATAACAAGTTAACATTTCATTTATAGTGAATGTTCTATGTCTGATAAAGACTACAGAGGTGGCTTTATTTTTTTTAGGACAGCTTTGGGGGAATCAAGGGGCACAACAAATTATGAAAGACTGTTCTCAGGAGTCACTCAGGGGACTATATAGCGTTCTGAGGATCGAACCATTGAACTCCGGTCTGCCATGTGCAAGGCAAGTGTTTTAACCAATGTACTGCCTCTCCAACCACAGGCTTTTATTATACTCTTTTAATTCTGAGTGTAGACATGTAAGCAGCATATGTAATATTTTCTAATATAAGGCAATATCCCCTCTTCCTTTCTTTGTATAAAACACACTTTGATTGGGGGCTGGAATGATAGCACAGAGATAGGGCGCTTGCCCTGCACGTGGCTGGCCCAGAACAGACCCTGGTTCGATCCCTGGTGATCCATATGGTCCCCCAAGAAGCCAGGAGCAATTTCTGAGCACATAGCCAGGAGGAACCCCTGGGTGTGGCCCAAGAACCAAAACCAAAACAAAACCAAACAAAAAAATACACTTTGATTGGCCAACTTATTTAGATTTTTCTCTTAAGATTTCTTTGTTTTTTCCATTTAAAGGGGCACACCTGTGAATAACACATAAGCATTAAAAAGATAATATTATATACCACTCTATACCTTCAATTTTTGTAATCTACACACACACACACACACACACACACACACACACACACACACACACACACACACACACACACACACACAAATCATTCCACGAAGAGAATCTTCCAAAATTCAAACAAGAAACTAGGTGATAGAGATCAAAGAAGGCAAGCATTATACTAACACTGGAAAAAAAAAATATCTAAAAGAACTAAAGACCAGGGGCTGGAGAGATAGCATGGAAGTAAGGCGTTTGCCTTTCATGCAGAAGGTCATTGGTTCAAATCCCGGCATCCCATATGATCTCCCGAGCCTGCCAGGAGCTATTTCTGAGTTAGGAGCCAGGAGTGACCCCTGAGCGCTGCTGGGTGAAACCAAAAACAAACAAAGAAACAAAAAACCAAGGACTAAAGACCAGTACTTATTTGAGTATTGATGGAAATGCCTCCAACAAGTTTTTGTAAAATGTATTCTAAGAAATATAAACTATAACCAAATAGGATTGTCACAGGCATAAGTATGGCTCAGCATTGGTGGGGGTGGGGGTGAGAACTATAAAATTAATCATTTTTTTAAATATTACTATTACCAATAAATGTAGAAAAACCATTAAGCAAAATCCAAAACCCACTCTCAATAAAATCTCAACTATAAAATGAGAAATCTATACAAGTCTACAAAGAATATCTACCAAAAAATCTACAACTCCCTACTGCTGAGAAACTGGAAACTTTCCCAAAATTAGGAGCAAAGCAAACTGGAAGTAGCTAAAGCAATGAAAGAAATACAATGAGCAAAAAAAAGTGGGAAGACGGAAGGGATAATACACACAGAGAACTTGGCAATAGTGAAAAATGACTTGAAGAGAATTTAAAATTACAGAACCACTTATCAACTTTCCTTAAATCCTTATTGTGACCTTCTCTCCCCAAATCAGTAACTTTTTTCTCCTTTTGGTTTCCGGGTCACAGCCGGTGATAGTCATGGCTTAAACTAGGCTCTGCACTCAGCAATTACTCTTGGCGGTGCTCAGGGGACCACATGGGGGAACAGGGATCAAATTCCATTGGCCACATACAAGGCAAGCACACTACCTGTTGTACTATTTCTCCTGCCCAAACAGCTTTTGATTTAGAAGGGGGTAGTTTATTGGGTTGGTTTTGTTTGGGGGCCACACTCAGCAATGTGGAGGGCTTACTCTTGGCTCCACAAAAGTGATCACTTCTGGTAGGGGCTTGAGTCTATAACCCCTTAGAAAAGATACTACCATCACTTGTAAAACAGGCAAAACAGGAATACTGTCAATATTTTATGACCATAGTAACAAGAATATTATTAAATGTTATTCATTTTTAAAATACAAAGAGCAATACAGTCCTCTATGAAAAGAAAATAGAAAAGAAACAAAAGAAACAGATGTGTACAACCTACAGACATTTCAACAGAAAATTCCCAGCAGTAAAACATTCAATGTTACTTACCCACAAATAGTATGTGAATTGAAGTGCAAATATAGCAATGCCTTCATTATCAAAAGAACCAGCTACTGATCGGGAAATGTAGCCTGGTACAATAGCAATAAAACAAGCAGCTAAAAGTCCTGCTCCTTGGTTCCAAAGTTCTCTGGTAAGCAGGAAAGTAGATATGGATGTAAGGCCGCTGAAAGTGGGTGCAAGAAATACACACACATCTCTTATGTGAACTGTTATATTCAGTGTATTTAAAATCCAATGGATAAGGCCAGCTGTTATCATCAACCCTGGGTAAACCTAAGGGGAAAAGAAAACCACAGAAAAATTATATTTAAAAGGAAGCGATGGAAAGATAAATTAAACTCTTTATTATTAGTGTTTATAGTTAAGTCTGAGAATAAGATCTCAAAACACTTTGTCTTGTCCATACATTGTAATACTATTCTTTTAGACTTAAAATAAAAATATTTCACATTTAAGCTATTAAATATCAGGAAAAAATGTGGGACAGGAGAAATAGCACAGCAGGGAGGGTGTTTGCCTTGCCTGCAGCTGACCAAGGTTCGATCCCTGGCATTCTATGTGGTCCCCCGAGACTGACAGGAGTGATTCCTAAGTGCAGAACTAGGAGTAACCTCTGACCACCACCGGGTATGCCTCCCACAAAAATAATAAAAAATAAGTTATTAAACTGAAAATGTTTAAAAATATTACTGTTAACATTTTTTGATTTCATCATTTTTTCACTACAAAACAGGGTCAAACAGATAAGTCTAACTTATCACTACCACTGAAGTTCTAACATCTCCAGATTTTATACATATTTGTGTATAAAAGAATGAGTAAAGAATGTCAAAATTATTTATAATACTATATAATCTATATAAATACTGCTCCCTTCTCTCAAAATCAATACAGAACGTAAACAACCACCTAGGAAAAGATAACTGAATTGCTAAGCTCAAAGGTAGTATTTTGGGATTCCTAGGTTAAATGTTTTAAATACTTAAGTATTTAACGATAAAAAGAAATTAACAGTTGCATTTCTCACTCTCACTCCCACTCCAAAAGGAAAATTAAATAAGAAAATTCAAAGAACAGTAAGTGGAACATTTATGAGTTATTCGGTGAATAAAATGTGTTTGTTTGGATATGAAAAATTCTTTTCTTTCTTTAGCATTAAAACAGAATGTTATACTAGCTATACTATTTAAAACTTGCAAGCTCCCCCAGGTCTTTAACCTATTCCCCCTTACATTTTTCCATTGCATTTATATCATTTTATATACTATATATTTATTTTATTATATATTAAATAAACACACAAACAAAAACCAAACTTCAGAAAGGAAAGTTAATTTCCCAAGCATCCAGAACAATGATTAGCACAAAATGGATATTCAATGGGGGGTGAGGCTCAGTAGTACTTGCAGGCTAAAGATCTGGACTCAATTCCTGCACCTAACACAAGTAAAATGATGTTCAATACCTTCTGAATGCATGGAAGAGGAATAGTATAAAGGGACATGGGGAAGAAATCAGTATGGGTAGCCATCAGTATTCCTAAACATAAGTCTTTTGTCCATTCCATAATCTTAGTGTATGATTTTTACCAGAAAAAATATTAAATTGAAAATACCTCTAAAAACAAATTCAATGCATCTGGATTATCTGGCTGACAAAATTAAGCTTAACACAAGTACCGGATAAAAGAAACAAAATAAGCAAAAATTCACGGAACACAAAAGAGTGTTCAAGTTTAAAAGACCTCTTCAGATGCCAAAAATAAACAAATACATATAAGAGGAAGTTCAAATTTAGGTACTGATGCCATGGGAGGTCATAGGATAAAGAGCAGAAGTGTTGGGGGGGAGAACTGAGGGAAGAAGATGGTGGCAGGGCAGGCAATATGTATCTTCTAAAAACCAGAACTTATCAAACACAAAGATCAAGGAAATGACCTAATAATCATCAAAAAAATATTCAAGATCTGTTTATAAAGTAGCTATATGTAGCCCCAGGTTCAAATACCAGCACTGCAGGGAGCACACTGCCAGAGTTAAAGCACCAAGCATGGAACCAGGAGCAGCCCTGAGCACCAAATGATAATTTCCCACCTGCCCCACATTTAAAAATTCTCAAATAAAATCTGGGCCAGTGTGTAGTATTGGGACTAAGATGCATGTGCCTGACACTGGTTTGCGATATATGGTCCCTGCCCTAGGAAACCAGTAGGCTGCAGAATCTCAAACACCACAAACCAAAACAGCAAGCAGTACACATCATTTAGTCCTGACATGGAACTATGCACCAATGGCTGAGAATCACCAGAAGGGACCTTTTGGCAACCTATACACGGCTTGGAAGTTCCCAAAATGGGAATAAAAATTAGGAATCAAACTCTCATCAAACTAGTGAAGCTCCTAAGACCTTCACAAGAGCAAATAAAAAGATGAATAATCCCAAACCACAGAACATTGGGAGACTCAGAAAGCAAGCCTTCAATGGATTTGAATTCAAGGTAGGAGATTCTTACACATCTAATACCAAAGTCAAATATAAATAAAGTAATATCAACATGACAAGTATGAACAATAGCCACCTATTACTCATACCTCTCTATTTTCATTGGAGATCATCATGTATTCAGTGACTGTTATTTTATTTTATTTTATTTTTGGTTTTTGGGTCACACCCAGCAATGCTCAGGGGTTATTCCTGGCTCTACACTCAGAAATCACCCCCGGCAGGCTCGGGGGACCATATGGGATGCCAGGATTTGAACCAGCGACCTTCCACATGTAAGGCAAATGCCTTACCGCTGTGCTATCTCTCTGGCCCCCAGAGACTGTTCTTTATCTTTACTTTTATATTTTTCCAAAGGGCTGAAACTATGCCCTAATTAGAAAACTATCTTAAAAAATGATTCTTCCCAAACACATGAGGAATAGTTATAAAATTTAATTGAATCCAGGTGACTAATCAATCTCTCAATGTCAATAAATTTCAAATGATTAAGTTTATAGAATTTGACTTCTAACCACAACATATCCCAAGCATTAAAGAAGTAACTAGGAATTTATTTTATGTTTAAAAGTTAAATGCAGGGGCCGGAGTGGTAGCACAGCAGTAGGGCATGTGCCTTAACGTGGCTGAGCCAGGACGTACCTAGGTTCGATTCCCTGTATCCCATATGGTCCCTGAGACAGAAACAATTTCTGACCGCAGAGCCAGGAGTAATCCCTGAGTGCACTGGGTCTGGCCCAAAAACAAAAGAAAGGGGGAAAACTTCATTTTTAAATAATGAAAGAAGACATTTAAAAAAACAATCCCACTCACAACTGTACCTCAGAAAATTAAATACCCTAAAGTAAACTTACCTAAAGAGGTTAAAAACCTATACAAAAAAAGCCAAAAAAACACTGCTTCAAAATATAAAAATGAAAATATATACCCTGTTCATGGACTAGTAACATTATTAAAATGGCAATACTACCCAAAGTATTATACAGAGGACTGTCTCCCAAGCAGAGCTCAGAGGGCTTGGGGTAACATTCAGCAGATTTCTCAGTCAGTACTAAATCCCAAGATCTTTCCTCTGTCTTTAATATGCTATATATTATACCTATATCCTAAAAATATTTCCCTTAGGCAACATGTTGGATATATAATCTGTATAAATTCTCATCAATACGCATCACAGAGAAATTTAGGACAAATTAAAAACCTATAATTAAAGTAATCTGATTTTTAAAAATTTCTATTTCCTCCCAATTTTTTTTCAGATTGTTAAATAGAACAAACAAAAATGCACTATTTATCTGAACCTGTAATACACTGTGATAAGAGATCTCCAACTTAATCTTTACCACTTATCAGAAATAGTGGGTAGTGAATAATCCCCAAGAGGTTGGAGGATGAAGTCTGCAAGAAAGAGATTTATAGCAAATTATATACCACATAATCCACTACAAATAATGTACTTAACTATACCAAGCTCACAAAGCATTCCAATCACGTTAGCAATTAATTTACTCAAACTACTATTAAAATATATTATTAACAAATAACTGCTAAAATACTTACAGTACCACCTACTATTCTTCCTAGTGGATACCATGCTCTTTCATCAAACCAATTTAAAAATTCATAGAATCCATTAGATGCAAGATGATGTGTTGATCTATAGTTAAACCTAGGGAAAGAGAGAAAAGAAATATTACAAAATTTTGTTTACTAAAAAGAAAAGCTATGCCTGTTTACTATATTTTATTTAGATCTTTAATTCTGTGACTATAAAAAATATAACTTCTATAGCAATTTCCCTTAAACAAACAAAAAGAAATTAAATAAAACACAATCCAAATGCAAGCAGAAATAATTTGCAAAGTACTCTATAGGTAAAAAGATGAAATGGCAATTTGGGGATATTTTCCACAAACAGAATGGATGAGCTAAGAGAATCAGAAAAAAAGTCTGTAGTACTACAGACTGAATTTGCCAACTGGGGGAATGGATGAGAAAGGACTGACTGAGTGACAGTTATCGTGACACTCTGGTGGAGGGTGTGGAAACTGACATCTTAACATTAACACTTTGTAAACCATGATACCATGATTTGATACCTCAAATAATTTTTGAAAATTATGTTAGCAAGATAATTTGTGCTTTACTTGAAAACAGTAACACTAGCAACCCTCAGGGAAACTGTAGGAAAAATAATAATGCGGTCCTCTTTCCCCCCAAACAAGGAAGTGGGTGTATCAGAGGTATCTTCACTGCATGTAGTAGAAAAGTGAGCCAAAAGGTACAACAATGCTGGACACCTAGAAATTCCTCATACCTAAGATCAGTTTGATATATCCTTCCCAGGAGCAAAGTCGTAACTCTCCCTTCCATAATCACTAGATGCTACTATCAGAGTATCTTTAGGCAAACATAAGACTAAAACTAAGAATAATGCCGAGAACAGGTATTACCATCATACTGCCTGAATTTGAGTTCCTTAGTTAGCACTAGCTAAGTGACTTTAACTAGGCAATGTCTCCAAGCATTTATAGGCAAGTGCTAATGTTATTATGAAATGAAAACCTGTGATAAAGAAATGTACCCTGAATATTAAAAAATTGTCATGATAAACTAAAATATAGACTAAATACTAAAAAATAGGCAGATTAGAACAAGATAGAAAGTATAATTTTTTTAATTATGTCAGGGCTAGAGACAGTACATGTCTGCATGGAGCTGATCCTAGTTTAATTGCCAGAACACAAATGTTTCCTATGCACCAACAGAAGTCACTCCCTGCCCCCCAAATGTCAGAAAGATGACATGAAATACCAGTCTTTATCCATTTACAGATGGAGGAGTTATTCATAAAGACTAGCAGTACTAGAGCTGAGGAATACGATTAAGATCCTACCACAGCACAATGGAGTGAAAATGGAAAGTAAATACATTAAAAGGTATCAGCAGAGACATCTGAGCACAACTAGGAATAAAGAAGAAAGGTGGAAGCTATTGGCATCAGTCATGTAATAAGAACCACTGGAGTTCCCATTAACCTGCTATGTATCCTCTGCCACTTAGGATATAAAAGCCTCAGATTCTCTGTAGCATTCACAGAGAACTCCAAAGCATTACCGGTCCAGACCTAATGGTGAGCACCCCTGAAAAACGTTTCACACTATGTTTACCAAAAGCCATCACTGCCACCTTATCCACTCACTGGAGGGGAAAATGCTACTGTATCCCCACAAGAAAGACTAATTAGGCTGCCTCAAGATAAAGAATGCCACACCACTATAATCTCACACATAATTAATCTGGACCCCAGAGGCCACCAATATCTACACTTTCAGTCTCAAAACCGTGGCTGATGGGCGGAGTGCTGTGCAGTAGTCCTCCTCTCTCCTTGGTCTAAGCCAGGGGCACTCAGCAGTACCAGCACCATTAGTAGAGCATTCCTGGAGCCAAGGTTCCTTAGTCACAATATTCCTCAACAGGAGAAATCATTCCCCCTGAGAAAAGTTGCTGAGGTCTCTAGCAACTTTCACCATAGGAAAAAAAACCAACAATTCTGTCAGCCTCCCCTCAGATACTTGCAGTGCTTGTCATTGAGAATCCTTGTAACTGTCAATATTAACTTCACCTCCAGGCCTTTCTCAGAGCAATAATTGTCACAATATATTCAGCTGGCATAGTCACACCTTACCCACACTAAAGATCTTTCCCAACCAAATTAATATATCAATTAAGCAATCATCAATTCAAAGCCAGAAGAAATACAAGTCAAAGAAACAGATGACGACCTCTACTCAAAAGAACAATTATACTTATTATTATATCAGTAATTTATCATAATAATGAATAAGCAGGGGCTGGAGGGTAGCACAGTAGTAGGGTGTTTCCCTTGCACATGGCCGAACCAGGAAGGACACAGGTTTGATCTCTGGCATCCCATATGGTCCCCCAAGCCAGGAGTAATTTCTGAGCACAAAACCAGGAGTAGCCCCTGATGCTGCCAGGTGTGGCCCAACCGCCCCAAAGAATGAATATACAAAAATCTAAGAATAACTTTTTTAAGGAAATTCAGCAAAAGCTACAATAGAGCCAGACAGAGAATTCCACACAACTGGGAAAATACATCAAGAAAGTTAACAGACAATAAAAAAGAGCAAAAAGAACATAACAGAACGAATAGAATGAAATAAAAATTGGAATAAAAACCATTAGCAATAGTCTAGTCTTGACCAAACAGAAGCTGGAACCCAAAATGAGATTATTTTGGTTAAGCATAGGAGGCTAATGAGAGGAGTGGGAAAATATACCTCCCAACTAGTTAAGGGACATCAGCAAGATGAACAATATTTGCATGAGAGTCCCAGAAGAAGTGAAAAGGGAGAAAGCTTATTTAAAACTGTAAAAGAGAAAAAAATTAAAGATTTTTAAAAAAATAAAAAATATTAATTACTAATCAATCTTTCCAACCTTAGCAACAAGCATGATGCCTAAACAAAATGTTCAATACATACTTAGTAAAGCACTCCTGAACCTTTTTTACATGATATAATTTTAAAACATTTTTTCCTTAAATGTCTATGTTAGTAAAGTGAATTAGTGCTAGAGTGAAATTTAAGTTGTGTCAAGTGTCTTACTCTGAGTCTAACGTAATCTCTTTCTACAGAAGCATACATACAGCCTTCCTAGTCAAGGTGAGAAAATTTCAACATTCACCATACGTTACTAGATGTATTTGGGCCTTCTTAAAAGTCTTGGTCTTTTAAGTTTTTGGTTTTCAGCCTAAAATTTTATACCCGCAGATATAGCTAGTGTTCCATGAACTGGCAGTTCACCATTAAATGTTGCAATCAAATGAATTTGGTTCCACATATTTTTAAAATTACTCTGAAAGTTTGCTTCTCACAGTTACCAACTACCAATATGATCTGGCCTATAGTGACTCATCCGTATTACCTGTATTACATGCTAGACACAGGGGCCTTAATTTTCATATTCAGGTTAAAAAATGTTGAATACTGTTTTGTTTAGGGATCACATCCTGCAAAGTTATGGCCCATTCCTAGATCTGCTATTTGTTTTGTTGTTTTGTTTTTGTTTGTTTTTTGGGCCACACCCGGTGACGCTCAGGGGTTACTCCTGGCTATGCACTCAGAAGTTGCTCCTGGCTCGGGGGACCATATGGGACGCCAGGGGATCGAACTGCGGTCTGTCCAAGGCTAGCGAAGGCAAGGCAGACACCTTACCTCTAGCGCCACTGCCCAGCCCCAGATCTGCTATTTGTTATTAGGGATAGCTTCTGGTGGAACTTGGGGGACCATATGCCAGGGATCTAAGTCATGAAGTATGTAAGGCAAGAATCCTACCCACTGCTCTGTTTCTCCAATCTCTAGCAGAATATTCTTTTTTTTTTTTGGTTTTTGGTTTTTGGTTATTGAGTCACAGCCGGCAGTGCTCAGGGGTACTCTGAAATTGCTCCTGTTAGGCTCAGGGGACCATATGGGATGCCGGGATTCAAACCACTGACCTTCTGATTACAAGGCAAATGCCTTACCTCCATGCTATCTCTCCAGCCCCTTTCTTAAATTTTTTTGTCCCCCCCCCTTAAAAATTTTTTTAAATCTATTTAAGCACCATGATTACAAGCATGACTGTAGTTGGATTTAAGTAATAAGTAGAGCACTCCTCTTCACCAGTGCAACATTTCCACCACCAATGCCACCCTCCCTTCTCACCCCTGCCTGAATTCGAGACAGGCATTCTACATCTCTCATTATTTAACACTGTCATGCTAGTTGTTAGTGTAGTTATTTCCCTAACAGCATTCACCACTCTTTGTGGTGAGCTTCATATTGTGAGCCAGTCTTTCTGGCCCTTCTGGTCCTTAACTCTATTGTCTCTGGGCCTTATTAAATAATGTGTCTTTAATTTTTCTTAAAAGCCATAGATGAAACTATTCTGTGTCTATCTCTATTCCTCAGAATTATATCATTCAGCATAATTGATTCCATGTACATACACATATACAGGAAGATTTCATGACTTCATCTCTCCTGATGGCTGCATAATATTCTATTGTGCATATGTACCACAGTTTCTTTACCCATTCATCTGCTAAAGGGCATCTTGGTTGTTTTCAGATAGCAGAATATTCTTAACTAGATCTTCACAGGACCAACTCCATATCTATAGTCTAATTTTAGCTCAAATAACACTTAAAAGACACCTTCCTGGAGCTGAACAGCTAATACAGAGGTTTGGGTTTGTGCATTTGCCATGGAAGTTGCAGATCCTGGAATTTGACTGGAGTATTTTGGCCCCTGAGGACCATAAGTAGTGATCCCTGAGCACAAAGCCAGGAGTAAACCCTGAACGCAGTAGGGTGTGGACTAAGACCCCTCCACTTCCCTGCCCCCCACTCTTCTCCAAGGAGTTCCTTCTTAATGTGTGTTAACTGCTGGGAGTATAAATGGTAAAGCTGATTTTGGAGAACTGGGAGAAAGGTTTTTAGATACATATGGGTGAGCATCTCTGAAACTCTGGTTAATACAAGGAAGCCAAACAAAACAAAAATGAATCAAAAAATAAATGAAGATTTGAGTTTTTGTGTTTTGGGGTAATTTTTTAAGTAAAGCCCTAAATATAAACAACGATAGAAAGGACTGGGTTACTTTTCTTCAAAGGTTTGGTAAAAATTACACCTATGATCTAACAAAGCAATTTGAAAACTTAAGATTGCACTTACTTATTTCAAATTTATGACCCAGCAATCCAATGATTTAAAGTTTAATATTATTTCCATCAGTGGGACAAAATAACAGTACCATAAGGGATAACATTTGTTAAGCAAAGTGCTCTGTAAGGAGCTGGTTCTTTCTCAAATTATTGTCTGTACTTAAGGACTTTTCTAAGTCAGCGCTGAGTTCCCTTCAAATTGAAGTTGGCAAAACTGTAGTTGGATTGAACTTATTCCAACACTCAAAAACAGATGTCTTTCAGTGCATCTTAGAAGAGAAAAAGCTAGAAGTTACAAAAGAAAAATGAACACAAGATACTGTAATAATGCACCTATTTTTCTTGAAAATGCAGTCACAGAATGTTATCAAGTTATAAACAAAAAAATAAAAAAATTAAATAAACCAACAAAAAACAAAACAAAAAAGTTATAAACAAATATAATTTATAAATAACTTATAACTCAGTAAATAAGCTTTGGCATAATGTGTACAAATTCATAATTCCAGAATCCACAAACCTGGATCCTAACTTAGGAAGTCCACAATATATGAGTAGGACAGGCAACAAACTAACAGAAGCAGATGAATATGCAAAACATTAAAAAAAAAAAAAAAACACCAAAACAATCTTAGCACTATGAGAGAACACAGCAGTTAGGATGCATGGTGGCACCACTAGGGTTCAATTCCCATTACATGACTCCCCAAGCATCACTGGGAAGCCTTATCACAAAACACCACCAGTAATTTCTGGCACCACAACAATGAACGGCACCACATTCCCAGGTCCTTCCTTATACTAACTAAATAGTCAAACTAGGCATGCTGCCCAAGAATAGCCACTGGATCTCCAAGGTCTCCACAACACTGCTTGGGAGCCCTATTTGTTCCTTTGGTTAACACTAAATAGTATTCCATCTTATGAATTCTCTTTCACCTACAGAAGCATTTATTCTGTTTCCAACTATAGTCATTTTTAGGTATGTACATTCTTCTTATAAAGAAAGACTGAGTTAAGAAAACTTATATGGGGGGCCGGGCGGTGGCGCTGGAGGTAAGGTGCCTGCCTTGCCTGCGCTAGCCTAGGACGGACCGCGGTTCGATCCCCCGGCGTCCCATATGGTCCCCCAAGAAGCCAGGAGCAACTTCTGAGCGCATAGCCAGGAGTAACCCCTGAGCGTCACAGGGTGTGGCCCAAAAACCAAAAAAAAAAAAAAAATAAGAAGAAAACTTATATGGGGGAGCCGGAGAGATAGCATGAAGATAAGATGTTTGCCTTTCATGCAGAAGGTCATTGGTTCGAATCCCGGCATCCCATATGGTCCCCTGAGCCTGCCAGGAGCAATTTCTGAATGTGGAACCAGGAGTAACCCCTGAGCGCTACCGGGTGTGACTCAAAAACCAAAAAAAAAACAGAAGAACAAAAAGGAAAAAAAAAAAGAAAGAAAACAAAACTTTATGGGGCTGGAGAGATAGCAGGAGGTATGGCATTTGCCTTGCATGCAGAATGACGGTGGTTTGAATCCTGACATTCCATATGCTCCCCTGAGCCTGCCAGGAGTAATCCCTGAGCGCTGCTGGGTGTGACCCAAAAACCAAAACCAAAACCAAACAAACAAAAAAGAAAACTTAAATGGCTTACTTCTTGGGTAAGAATTTAACAATTTTATTCCTGAGTTAGAGTATGAGTAAAGGTATACTAAAATATGAACTAGTTCTCCAAATTAGCTTTACTATTTATACTCCCCAACAGTTAACACACCCGAGAGTTTTGGTTCAGACCTGTGGCTCAAGTAGTAAAATACTTATCATGCATATATGAGTCCCTAAACCATATGGCCCTGGTAGCCTCCAAGGGCCTATGAGCCCAAGTACCACTGGAGTATCCCAAGGCCTTGAGCTCTGGGGGGAGGAGGGGAAAAACACTAAACACAAAAATTAAAATTAAGTTCAAGGGCTAAGAAGACAGTTCAAAGGAACTGAGCATGTGTACAGTTTTACTCTGAATTCTATCTCTGCAACCACCAGGAAATAGCAGGCATGTTGGACTAATTGATGGGATTTATACCAGATACTCTCATTTGCTGGCCATATGAGGTAGAAGGGTTGAAGAAGTCTATGTACCATGGCATATTAAGTAGACTCTTATGATGTTCCAGTTAACAGTGAGCTATACCCTCTGGTTTCTGAATCCTGTAGCTTTCTTTCAAGGAAATAAAACTCAACAACTGATGCTACCATAGAAGTAAATTGAGCCATACCCCTGAGCACTGCCAGATATGCCCCCCCCAAAAAAAAACCCAAAAATATAGGAAAAGAAACCAATTCAAATAAATTTTAAGTATCATTCTTTCCTTCTCTGAATGTTTTATTTTGGAGGGAGGAGGGTATTGGGCCACACCCTGTGGTGCTCAGGAGTTACTCCTGGCTCTGCACTCAGAAATCACTCCTGATGAGCTCATGGTGCCAGATACTGAACTAGGATTGGCTAGTGTAAGGCTACACCGATGCTGGTACACCTGATCCACTGTGCTACTGCTCTGGCCTCCTTTATCTGACTGTCAGTTATTTGTCAGATACTGGTATGAGTTCAGATAGACATAATTCTAGTAGAGCAGTAAAGGTAAGACTAGAAACAAGACAAATGTTGTGAAGTCACATAAAACCATGAAAGAATGTAAATAGAGCCTTGTTTCTTAGGGTTGCAAAAAGTTTGAAAAATTAATCTTTTTAATTTTAAGTTTCTTTAACTTATTATCAGTGAATATTGACTTGTACACCTATGCTCCTGTGGTCACATCAAAATTTCTCAAGTAAAAGAGGATACATATGGAAAAAGTTTTAAGCCCTATAATAGAGAAATTAATAAAAACACAAGTATATTGCTAAGACTTCCTGATTTTTTTTTTTTTATTATTTAACTGAAGAGCTGGCCTCCTGTGTCCTGCTCAAGAGTCTTAGGGGGAACAGGTCTTGAAAATACTCTGCTAACCTGGCTGGTTTTTCAATGCTAGGACCCAAGGGTATGGACCTGCTCATGGCACTAGGCATGAACTGACTGACAGGGTGACTCTGACACTAGGGATAGTGTGGGAATATCGAGTAACAATATCTGAACTCAGGTCTTGGACGATACAACGCATTACCTCTCTGTCTGCTGGCTGAGTTATCCTCCCCAGTCCTCAAACTTAAAACTTAATGAAAGGAACGTAGGTTCCTTTTTAAATTTTTTTAAAAAAGTAAATTCTCCCATAATACTTATCTGTGCTATTAGTATTATGAAACAGACTTGTGTGTATAGCCCTTGTACATGCACTGACTTTCCAAATATTTTGTTTCCTTTCTTCTTGCTCTATCAGCTATCTAGGTTTAAAGTTAAATCTCAGGTGTAAAAATCATTCATGAGAGAGATCTGTGAGAACAAATCTATTCTGTTTATTAACTATTCAGCACTGTGCTGAGTATTAGTAGACTCTTACCAAAAAAAAAATCTTAATATGGTAAAAGTAGAAGGTTTTAATTGGGGGGGGGGGGCTTTCCAATGATGTTCAGAAATGCCAGGTCCACTCCACCTATGCTCAGGGATTGCATGGTACCAATCAGTGAACTAAGTGTAGTGCATACATCTTTTTTTGTTTGTTTTGAGGGGTCACACCTGGCAGTGCTTAGGGGTTACTCCTGGCTCTGCACTCAGAAGTTGCTCCTGGCAGGCTTGGGGGACCATATGGGATGCTGAGAGCAGTGCATACATCTTAACCCATCTACTATCTCTGTGGCCTTAACAGAACTTTTCAAAAATAATTCTTTTATGGATTTCCTGAGCAATTATAATCCTTAAGATTGTTATTAAAGTGTCTAAAATTTTAAAATATTTCCTGACCAGCATGTATGCATCTATTAATAAAAAATTAAGTAATGCCACCCAATAAATGATCACCTATGTAAGTGAGCAGAGAAAATAACTGCACACACACATAAAAATAACATCATTTTTTCTGCGGCCTTACGGCTCGGATATCCCGGCTCACCTAGGACATCAGCTCATCCTCCCCAAAAGACCCCCCCCCAATAAAAAGCTTTGATCTGGAAAAAAATAACATCAAGAGTGAGAAAGCAACATGTTAGACCAGCAAGTATTAGAGATTTTCCTCTTCTCCTTAACCCTGTCAAAAGAACTCCCACGCTACACAAGGTAACAGCTAGAATTCTAAGACTTCATAAATACCAAAAATTCACCACTAACAGAAACAGAAAAAAAAATCCAAGGTAAAAGAACAAAGTTGCTAAGATTACCAGCTAAAGTTGTCATTTCAATAGAATTATCATTATCCTTGCCATCTAGTGGCAGAATTAAAACGAAAGCATGTCAGACTGACAAGCTACATAATAAACATGGAGGAAAAAAAAAACGAATTTACCGTAACTATTAAAACTAATAATTGAAATATAATCTTATCATGTGATACACATGAGTAATCTAATATTAATACATAGCTAAATTTTAATTAAAACCATAGAAATTCATATGCAAGGATATATTAAACAGCACAGATGTCTGATAAATGTTAAGTAGCAACAGGAAAATGACAGAATTTTGAATAAAATTATGTAGAATAAAGTAATTTTTTTCATCGTTTTTACTTTCAACTCACATATGGGGCTGAAGTGATAGCACAGCAGCAGGGCATTTTACGCTGCGCATGGACTAGACCCAGGTTCAGTTCCTGCATCCCTAAGCTACTAGGAGTGATTTCTGAGTGCAGAGCCAGAGTGTGGCTCAGAAACCAAAACAAAACAAAACAAAAAGCCCCCCCACCTTACTTAGGAGTGATCCCTGAGTGGCACTGGGTGTGGCCCCAAAACAACAAACTCTTACATATGGCAACACCCTCAAATACACAGATTACCTACCACCACAGTAACAAATCATCACTACTCATTTATATAGAGGTTTACAACTAGATATTAATACCACTCTCACTAAAAACTAATTTAACAGAACATTTTGATTCAAGATCAAAAGTACATACTGTGTTTACTAAATGGACTAACTACCCATTTATCTAAAAAGAAAAACAAAACAGGCTGTTTAAACAGTGACAATATCCTATAAACCCTTTAGAACCTTTATACCTCTTCCACTTACAGATGCATATGCAAATCAAGATATTAGCATTATCAATAAAATAGAGAAAAGGATCCAAAACATTAGTAGGTTTATAGCTAATGTTTTTGGTTTTTTTCCCTAGATGCCAGAAATCAAGTCCGTCTCATATTTAAAAAGCACACACCTGGGGCAAGAAATAGCACAGCAGGTAGGGGGTTTGCTTTGTATATACATCGACCCAGGTTTGATCCCCGGCATCCCATATGGTCCCCGAGCCTGCCAGGAGCGATTTCTTAGTGCAGAGCCAGAGTGTGGCTCAGAAACCAAACCTAACTAAAATAAAACTAAACAAAACACCCACACACACCTTACCATCTTCCTCAGGCCTTTAGCATCTTGTTTTGTTTTGGAGCCACACCTAGCAGTGCTCAGGGCACCATAAGGGTTGCCATATATAATACTATATGGGATTAAACCTAGGTCGGCTGCATACAAGGGAAACACCCTACCTGCACTCGGGCCTCTTTACTATCATTTAATGAACATGTGAGTTTTGTTAGTGTCCCCTAGAAAAAGCAGAATCTTTTCCCAATACACGAAATGAAAAAAAAAAATGAGCAGTAACTGGTCTCCAAATATATCATTATGCAAATTTTTTTTTTTTTGGTTTTTGGGTTACACCTGGCAGGCTCAGGGGACCATATGGGACGCCGGGATTCAAACCACTGACCTTCTGCATGGAGGCAAATGCCTTACCTCCATGCTATATCTCTGGCCCATAAGCTGTGTTTTAATGTCATTCAAAATGAATGAAAATTATGAAAATTTTAAGTTCATAAATAAAATAGTACTTTATAAATTAAAGCTATCCAATGTTTTTGCTAATTAAGTCTCATACAACTGTGTAATAGTAAAATCAGATTTACATAATAGAAACAGGATCTCCCAAAACATAATAATTATAAACAAGCTACATTCATATTTATATTACTAGAGTATCCAATTACTAACATAATTATTATATAATATGATACCTAAATAAGATTTCTGACACATATTATCTATAGTGCTAATAGCCATACATCATAATTAGCTGTGCAAAAACAGAACCAGAGTTATTTGGTCAATTTATTAGTAAGTGCCAAAAAAATAAATAAACACTATACAGGGAATACTCACAGTAGAAATCAACATCAAGGGATAAACTAAACGATCAAAACAAAATAAGTATTGTATATGTAAAATCTTTGTATAGAGAAGTAACTGTCTATTGTAAGGGATGGCAATAAAAATGAGATTTCAAAAAAAAAATGAGATTTCTTGTGAAAAAATAAACATGCTCCCATTCTAGTGTGGATATGTCTAATGTTGGCAATGTAATCATTCGAAAGAATAAAGATGAAAAGACCCTATTCAACCCTATTAGTAACTTTATGCTTTTGAGAAAGTTTCTTACCATGTTAGGACTCAAGCTCCTCAGCTATCAAATAAAGCAATTAAATCCATCTTTACCAAACTACATTGCATAGAACACTAAAAGAAAATCCTACAGTGATTTCTAAATTCAACAGGCAAACACTAGATTAAATAAAATTATGATTACTCAAGTCTCTAACATGCTAATGTGTGTACTGTAAATGAACACATTACAAGCATGAAGTACTAGGTTGTCTATGAATTAAAATCATCTCAAATATATTGTTTTAAACTACAATTCCTGGGATGTGTGCTGCAAAACACTTTGACAAGCACTCTCATAGCTTTTTAGGTATGATTTCATTACATATGAAGTGAAATCAAAGTGACTGAATTTATCTAATTTCTCCTCCCTTTAAAAAGTGAGCCAGGATGGGAGGAGAAAAAAAAAAAAAAAGAAAGTGAGCCAGGATAGGAAAAACTGAAGTATATGAAAGTTTTAATATCCTGCATAAAGCAATTTTAGAGCATATTCTAGCAATCCTACTTTAAACATTTTTGAAATTACAAATGTATAATTTTACACTAATAACTTTTTTCCAACTTTGGACATTTAACATTTTATAAGGTATCACTGAATCAGCATTACAGCAAATACATTATACTTCACTTCTTTCCTAGGTTAGCCCATTAACCCGGAGCAGGCAAACTTCACGAAATGTAAGCACCCTTAGCTACCACATCAAAAGTGAAAGAATCCGGAGCAAGAAAAATGAATGAGAGGCTCAGTCATGCAATAATTGGTATCACTGGTGGAAAATTTAAGTTCCTGTGCAATAAAAGAAAACTATGATTAAAATGAAGACATGTTCACTAAGGATACAGTAGAGAGATTAAGGGGCTAACTTTTTTTTTTTTTTTTTTTTTTGGTTTTTGGGCCACACCAGGCGGTGCTCAGGGGTTACTCCTGGCTGTCTGCTCAGAAATAGCTCCTGGCAGGCACGGGGACCATATGGGACGCTGGGATTCGAACCAACCACCTTTGGTCCTGGATCGGCTGCTTGTAAGGCAAATGCTGCTGTGCTATCTCTCCGGGCCCAAGGGGCTGACTTTTGCATACTGCTAAAGCTGGTTCAAACCCCAGCTCAGCATAAGAAACCTGAACAGAGACAGTAAGCATCACCATGTGCCCCTTCCAAGACAAAGATTCCAACCGAAAAACTTAGTTTACCTATAAGCTTATCTCTAAATTAATAACGATTTATTCATTATTATATAGGTGATAAAAAATAGAAGATAACACGCAATGGGCTGTGGTGGAAGAATACTGGCACCTGGGTTGTAAATGTGTATGAAATAGTATTCCTAAAACACACAACCTTGTGAACTTATTATGTCTCAATAAAATGAAATATAATCAACTGTAACTAAAACTATTATAACTACCATTTCTGCCTTTAAATCTCAGAGTCAAGGAAGTTGAAGTGAGGGCTGGATAGAGAGCACAGCGGTAGGGTGTTTGCATTGTGCACAACTGATTCGAGACAGACCCTGGTTTGATTCCTGGCATCCCATATTGCCAGGAGCAATTTCTGAGCACCAGAGCCAGGAGTAACCCCTGAGCACTGCCGGGTGTGACCCCAAAATAAAACAAAACAAAAAAACAACAAAAATGGGCATCTGAAGTAAAATGAAAATAGACTTACTGCCAGAAACAGTGTTTTTACCCTGGAGAGCTTTACTGAAGTGTGTCTTCAACATATAGCACTGTTATAAACTATTATTTTACACAAAAGAAATCTTCCTAATTTGACAACTGGCAAAATTATTTAAAGTTCATATTTGTTATTTTTTTAGTGTGTGAGGCATGAGAAAGCTGTTTCAACTTATTTAGTCAAATACAAAAATGCTTTGTGGCATTTTCAGCTTTACTTAATGCCTTGCCTGCATGCCTATAAATGTTCTTTTTCAAGTATATAATACAATTATATAATTTATAACTCTAAATCTCTCAATCTCCAGTTTTTATTTTAACTTTCAAAAACATTTTAACAATGACACTTAAGAGTCTGAATTTCCATGATTAAGGATAATTCAAGAAAATCTCAAATGCCAGCTTTTTCCTTTCAACTCTCTTCCGCAAACTCTGGCATACTTTCAATATGAAACTGATAACAGAAATAATGTCTGTGACAGACTGTCATAAGTGTTGGAAAATGCACTAAGTAATCAAACAGATAACTTGTAGAGAAAGGAAAAAAGGGCAAATTTGGCTCCTAAGCATGACCGGGCCTGGCCTTTAGTGGCTCCTACGCACCAAAGAATCTGAGCAGCCAGCCAGAGTGCAAGGGCAAGGCAAACACTGACTTGAGTTGCCAAGAAGGACCCAGAGTCCCTAAGCTCTCCCTATGAGTGGACCCACTTAAAAACAACAATATTTTTAAAAAGGGTTCTTTCCTCCAGTTGGTTCTAATGATTTTTCTCTTTTTGGGAGATGTGGGAGGGAGGGTGGAGCCACACCTGGTGATGCTCAGGGATTACTCCTTGCTATGCACTCAGGAATCACTCCAGTGTTGGGGGCAAAGGGGAGGGGAGAAGATCCTATGAGAGGCAGGGTTTCAAACCCCAGGGCCAACATTAGTAAGGCAGGTGCCCTTCTATTACGATCTTTCCCACCCTATTCTAATGATTTCTTTTTCTGATGATTCCAACGGAATTCCATCACTCTGAGAAAGTCATTCTGCATCACCTATTTTCAATCCCTGTAACAAAGTCATATTTAATCTAAAACTTTACTGAATATAAATTGTAAACTGAATTTCCAAGCCTCAATCTTTTGATGTATCAAATCCTGGATGTATCAGGTAACCTGATGAAAGCATCATGACAATTCCTAATTGTAAACATTTGTTACTGTTCTGTAGATCTAAAAATACAATATGCCACTAACTGCAATAACATCAGCAACAAATACACCCATCAAAATATAGTTAGTATCCCAAATTTATCTATTCTAAATCTGTAAGAAAA
This sequence comes from Suncus etruscus, assembly GCF_024139225.1. Taxonomy (NCBI): domain Eukaryota; kingdom Metazoa; phylum Chordata; class Mammalia; order Eulipotyphla; family Soricidae; genus Suncus; species Suncus etruscus. The sequence goes on from NC_064867.1 coordinate 8,768,187, forward strand.
TTATAATTAAAAACAAAACAAAAAAAAGAAAACCATACAACTCAGGGCACGGGAGATGGCTCAGAGCAAAAATGCCTCACTGTAAGGTTATGACTGAGTCTACCCCCATCGCTGTCCAGGCACACGAAGCACACAGACCCAGCAGCTTTATTGTCTGGTGCTGCAACAGTGCATGTGAACGAATCCAGCAAGCACAATACCAATCATTGCAACAACAGCAGTATAAGGAAATACAGTTAATTTAAATTAAAAATAAACAAGGAAGTGGGACCTGACTAAAGAAAAGCTATTTCGCAAAGGATAAAATAATAACCAGTCTCTCTGTCCCTACTGTATAAGTAACTTTGGCCTTGCTCTGAAGAAGCCTGTTTGTTTTGAACAATATATTGGCAATGACACTGATCATTCCCTTGATGGGCCTGCTGATTCTTTCTCATGGAATCTTCTTTTCTTAGAATCCAAAGGTCATGCTGTGAGGCAGCCCAGTAGAGAATGAGCCAAAGTCCCAACTGAGCTCGGCTCATAATCAAGACTCCAGGTGACTAAAGTGTCCAGCATCCCTGCTAACTGCAGCCCATTGAGCTGCCAGATGACTGCAATCAATCCCAATCCTCCGGCTGAGGCCATGAAAAAAAAAAAAAAAGAAAAAAAAAAAGAACTTTCCAACCAACCACTACACTAAACTGAGAAATAATAAATACTAATTTAACATTAAGTTTTGGGGTAGTCTATGATACTTTTTGAACAAAAATGTTATGACCAAATAAAAACTAATAAAACAAGGTGGAAGACATGCACATAGACACTAGAAGATAGTTACTATCTAAGATTCTAAAGGCTTATTTAGGGAGCAGTCAGAGGTCTTCACACACACGAAGTAACAGTATTAACCAGCCACAACCTTATCCTGTCTAAAATAGATTTTAGTTCCTTTTATTTATTTATTTATTTTGGTTTTTGGGTCACACCCAACAGTGCTCAGGGGGACCATATGGGATGCCGAGATTTGAACCACCTTCCTTCTGCATGCAAGGCAAATATCTCCTGGATTTTAGTTCTTATAGAAGCATCAGCAAGAAAGCTCAGAACCTAAATGCCCATTCTTACAGAAATATCAGCATGAAAGTTCACAATCCAAACGCCCATCACCTAGCAAATATATCCAAATTATAGACATTTCTGCTGTTTGTATTTGGTGTACTGGAGGTACACTGGACTGGAGGTCTGCATCCACTAGTGTTTGAGGCTGGGGGAACTGCATAATGAAAGGACTGAATTCAAGGCTCATGACATGCCAAAACATGCGCTACAGCCCTTTCAGCTGTCTCCCAAGCCCCGTATTGTTAAAGGCACAATGAATAAAGTTGCTTTTTGTATTTAAGTATATTATCATTATAAAGAAAAGGTGACTTGAGAGGATTAGCAGCATACTAATTTTAGGAGTCACAGGTATGCTATTAGGATTACATGTAATAACGGTATCATTAAAGAGTTTCTAGAATTTAACCTATAGGAAAAGAAAAGAGAAAATTTTACATCTTAGATTGTGTGACTACCAGAGCAACAACACTCACTGATCTACTTAGTGATATGACAAAGATAAAGCTATCTCAATTGCAGATACACTTTAATGGAGACAAGTAACTTATTTCACTCCTAATGAATATTTTTATTTTGTATCCTTTTAGCCTCATGAGAGTTTAAAGGAGATGAGTTACTTGTGATGTCTAAAATGATGCTTGATTTTTGTATTAATTACATAATCATATAATTAAATTGAGTTCAAAACCAGTAAAATCTTTAATTAGACAAACACATCACTATGAATTTATTATTTTCTAATACCCAATGTATAAAATTATTTGTCTTTTTCTTCCATATCAAGGTATTTTTTCTTAAGTTCACACAAAATGACAGCATATAAATTTTATCTTTCTTGCTGACAAGTCTTTTTGCACTTATTTCAAAAGGTAACATGAAAGCTTTACTATTCATATGGTTTTCAGATTGAACCAGTCTGTCTTCTCATATTTATTACTCCTTATCCACCGAGTTACAACTTGAGACCAAACTATTTCTAAGTGGAAGCGGGATCAAATGAAACTAAAGTTAAAACACCTGTTCCTTTTGGGCAGCCAATCGTTTCCCAACTGCCAGTGGCAATCACCAGTGTTCACATAAATCAGGGGTCCTCAAACTTTTTAAACAGGGGGGCAGTTCACTGTCCCTGAGACCACTGGAGGGTCTGACTATAGTAAAAACAAAACTTATGAATGAATTCTTATGCACACTGCATATATCTTATTTTGCAATGAAGAAACAAAACAGATACAAATAAAATATGTGGCCCGCGGGCCATAGTTTGAGGACCACTGACATAAATGATTTCTGTAATTGTCATTTCAATTATCACCAACTCTTTTCATTCTACAAGATTAATTATGAAAGTTCAGTACCAGGAATAGCCAGCTGAAAGAGAGATACAGAGCAAAGTATGGAAGAGGCTGGTTCAGGGTTATTCTCTCTCAGGACAACACTTTCCACCACACACTCACAAACCTGAGCCTCTCTGAACTCTGTTGATTTGGAATTTTTGTAATGCCTCCATTACATAGGCATGAAGTGCTTGTTAGTCATTAGTGACTCAGTCTCCAGCTCTCTACACTGCAACAGCTCAGAAAGTTTCAATCCTCTAATCACCAGGGTGGCTCTACCATCAATCAGTTCCTGCTTTAGGTCACTTACCTAACTAAGCTTTCCCAATCAGCCAAGTAGGAAAGCAGAGGACACCTTTTAAGATGGTCAATACTTAAATTCTAAAGGTTCGGTGCCAGAAGTGGGGATAATGACCAAATGCATGTTAATTACTAATCAGAAGATCAACTACCCATATGATTTTTCTATCTTCACAGTTCAGTTAATCACAATAGACATCCAGACCTTATCACAACCAAAACATAAACTGTGGTTATCATTAGGAATAATGATCAGTGTCAATATTTACTGAGCTTTCAGAACTTCCAGACAGTGTAGGATATCCTAGAAATATTAGTAAAGATGTCAATCTTCAATTAACAATTAACTATGCCAACAGTCCTTTATTTGTTCACATGAGAAACCATCCATTATCCATTCATAGTTCCACACAAATAATAACCCCAGTAGAAAATACTGCAGTTTTATAAAAATGGAAGCATTAGCAAACTTTCAAGTGCTTTTTAAATGAAAAGAAAAGCTTATAAACTAGTACCATATTTCCAATATCCTGATCACTCACTAACATATAAACCCAGACTCACATCCTGATACACTTCAACTTTCTATCTAGATAACCGATAATAATATTCTTTGAATACAAGATTTTCATTTATGACATAACTTCTAAAATAATCCCCCTACTATAAGACATACTTGTATCACAACTAAATCAAAAAAGGAAACAAGAAAACTCAAAATGAGCTATAGAATCTGGGAAGTAGCAACAAGCAAACTGGAAAATCTGAGAATTCTAAGATATTCAAGCATCTATGGTATCCACGATATCGTATCCACGTCAACAAACCTCTAGCACAATTTTTCAAACTTTCCTAAATTCCTCCAACATTCTTTGCTTCCTTTCAATAATTATAACTACTCTCCCCCTTTAGTTAAATGTATATACATGCACACACTTAAAAATGAACATGTGGCAAAAACCGGTTTAAAAATAGTTTTTATTGGGGCCGGAGAGATAGCATGGAGAAAGGGTGGGTTTGCCTTGCATGCAGAAGAACGGTATCCCGTTATAATGAATCCCGGCATCCCATATAATCCCCGGAGCCTGCCAAGAGCGATTTCTGAATGAGGAGCCAGGAGTAACCCCTGAGTGCTGCGGGATGTGACCCAAAACAAACAAAAAATAATTTTGCACTATTAGACAACTTTACCCCCCCCTTTCTCCATATAGTCTCAATAGACTATTGAAGCATTTAGCCTTTTTGGCCAGTTAGTACCTTTAAAAAATTGTGGGGGGGGTGAGGGGGGGTCCCTAGATGTAAGGATGAATAGCACAATGGCTTAGATTGCTTGCTTTGCAAAGTATGGTCATGGTCATTCTAGTGCCCGGCACGCATCAAGCACAATCCTATTGACTTTGTCACCTGAACCTGGTAGTTTGGCTGTCTGTGAAACCCGCTGCTAAAAGTTATTTCTGGCTGTACTACAGCCAACTATGCACAAGCAACGCACAAAAAGGGGGTGACCCCCTGGTGAGCACTGCAACTCAATAGCATGATATGCAAGCACCACAGCCAGGAAGCTTGCTCTCTGGCAAGTTCATCATAACTGTATTTGAACTAAGAATGCAGAGAGAAGCCAGCAAGTGTGCAAGCAATACAGTACACACACACACACACACACACACACACACACACACACACACACGCCTTCAACACTGTAACTCATTTTTTAATATTATCCATCTAAGGAGGTGTCCTATAATTTAAGTTCAAAAAATTCAAGGCTGGAAAGACAGAACCAGCGTTAAGGCACTTGCCTTGCTACCCCGATTTAATCCATGATATTCATTCATATCATGAATATAATCCATGCTATTCAATCATATGATATTCTGGGCAGAGTAAGGAGTAGCACCTAAGCACAACTTGGTGGCTCCCCCCCAAAATAAAAATATTAAAATAAAACAATTTGTTTAAAGTTATTTTGTATGATGGAGAGTGACTTGGGTTCCTAAACCTGATTGCATGAGGTGGTGAGGATGTACTGTGCCTCCCTCACATCAAAAGGCAATCAAAGTAAGGTGTGAGAATTTAATTCTGGAGGTATCTACCTGGAGATAACATCAGATCCCACAGGTTCAGGGATCCTATTCCCAAGACTATTCTCTATTTCATAACTAGCCATCAGCAAAGGCTGTTATCAGTACTTCTATAGCCTAAAAATTCCCACAACATCCTCTTTAGACTTGAGAACTTGCTTGCTGCAAGCCTATGTGTTATCTACGTTTATGATCAACCAGCTATACATCAAAGATTTCACTAGTCTCCTGAAGTTAATTTAACTTGCTAGGACAGACACAGACACAGACACACACACACAACTCAAGAAAACTATTACCCTCTAGCATAGATAGCTGACTTATGACAAAGGCTATATATATATATATATAACACAAAAACTGCCAAGATAGAAGAGATGAATAGTTATGGGAGGAAACAGAACTCCTAAGCCCTCTTCAGGTGTATCATTTCCTGTGTCTTCATGGATTCATTCACAAAACAGAAACTTTCCAAGGCTTTTATTGTGTTATCTTTGGTTTCTATGGTGATTACATCACACAATGTACTGGATTAAATCACAGACTATAGCCTAGATCAGTGATGGCTAACCTTTTGAGCCCGAGTGCCCAAACTGCCGAACAAAACAAAGAATTTCCTCAAAGTGCCAAGCACATCAATTAAACCTTAATAACAAGATTTTAGTATCTGAAAACTCTTTATAAATTGATTAATTGTGGACCTAGGCCCCTCTCCCCTTCTTAGAGAGAGGTCTTGGTAGACTGAAAACTTCCAACTGTATTGTAGCAGTCAGTTTCCTGGGCAACTAGCCCCCATCCTCAGATGTTTTGCAAGTTATTTTCATTAATATGAGACACTTTTAATCCTCTCAACAATAAGGAAATTATAAGGTGTTATCAGAGCATTATGAAAACAAAATATGAGAAATAAATAATTTTATCATTAAAATGACCCACATATGTCTTTCTTGTAAATTACAGTATCTGAGAGACAGCTAGCTAACACTGAAGAATAACACAGTGCAGGAGCCAGAGAGAGCAAGTAAGTTAATTTTATCCCTGGCACCACTTAAGGTTCCCAGAACACTGCCTGGAGTAATCCCTGGGCACTGAGCACTGCTCGCTGGGTGTGGCCCAAAAACCGAAAGACCACAATACTGCAAAGAAATCTAACTGCCTGATTAGATTACAAACCTATTACTCTATGGAAAAGACAAACCAACAGTCTACAGGTTCTATAGGTTACAGAATCTGAATCTACTCTGAAAGTTTAGCCTCCACACAGAATTCCCTTAATTGAAATAGCTTAATAGCTTCAATCTTACTACTATAAACCTTTTACAGATAAAATAAACCTAAATAAAAACAAGTCAGAGTCCATCATCTTTTCTCTTAGCCTTCTATTCCCTTAAAATCCAAATCCCTGAGCCAGGCAAGTTAAAAAATTCATCAGCAACTCTTCTGTTTTTCTATATCAAACAGAGTAATTAGTCACCATTCAGAAATGAGGAAATGAGCAAGAGCATTGACTGTGTCCAGGCATTTGACAGCCAATATGTTAAGATTAAATCGGGGCTGCTGATTAAAAAAGCAAACTAAAGATGAACACTTTCATTTAAACCTGATTTCAGAGCAAGGGGATGCAGAAAAAACATAAATGGTGTAAGTTTACTAGTCAATCCTTGAGGACCACTGAATTGAAATAGGTTTTGCTCTATCACCTTAATTCTAGGATCTAGCATCAAATTTTATGTTATCATCTAAAATGCATAGTAAAGTTATCCTACTACACTGAGTAGCACACAAATTAAAAATAAAGGTCAGAGATGATATGGTCAATTTCACATTTCACTCACAATTTCTTTAGAAATCTACAAACTTAAAAGACTTTTTCAATTTGTGAATGGGTTGTATTCCAAATATATAAAGTAGCTAAGGAAATAAAATATACCCAAAATATTTACATAGAAACAGTCCTACTGGCAGTTGCTCCTATCTCTTTCAATACTTAACCTCCAATAATTCAAAAGGATTCAGGAGGGTCCAAGGGCATAAAGCACTTGCCCTTGCAAGCGTGAGCTAATGAGTTCAATTACTGATGTTACCCACAAAGACTGGAGTTCCAGCAGGTCTGCTATTTGGGACTCCCACTAGCATAGTGATCTCCAGCCAAGTACAGACAAATGCGTGTGATCACAACAGAAGAGTGCAACACTCTAATCCTACTAGCAATGGTACTGTAAACCACAGAATTAAAAAAACACACATACATACCAGTATATATATATATATATATATATATATATATATATATATATATATATATAAAATATATAAAGTACCCCTCTCAAAGGCAGCTTTGTTGGTGGGAGGCAAATGCGGGGAGGTGAGGATTGGTGGAAGAAAGTGGACACTGGTGAAGGGACTGGTGTTGAAACAATGTATGCCTGAAGCCCAATCATGAATAAGTAATTTCATGGTGACTAAATAACAAAATTAAATAATTTAAAAAAGGGATCTGAGTGATAGCACAGCAGGTAGAGCGCTTGCCTTGCATGTGGCCAAACCTGGACCTGGCAACCCATATGGTCCCCTGAGCCCAGAAGTGATTCCTGAGTGTCACTGGGTGTGGCCCCAAAACAAAAACAAAAAAAAGGACTCTATTCCTCTCTCCCACAAGTATCATAACCAAATGTTAAGCAACCACTGTGCTATACATAACTAAGGAGAAGAATTAAGAACTGGCATATTAATATAGTCAACTTTTTTTTTTCTCTTTTAGTTGTTGGGCCACACCCTGTGGTGCTCAAGGGTTAATCCTGGCTCTGAGAACAGAAATCACTCCGGGCAGACTTGGGCGAATATGAGAAGCCAGGTACTGAACCTGGGTCGGCTGTGTGCAAGGTAAACAGCCCTAGCAGTAGCTATAATATCACTCCAGGCCCTCGTGTGGCAACTTTCTAACTTCAACTTCTCCTAAGAAATGAGATCCAGTAAAGTCAAGTAATTTCACTAAATCCAAGGAATTAACATTGATTTGATGATGTACTAGGTAAATTAATAACCAAAATCGGGACTGAATCTAATCTAGTCTGTGGCCCACTTAAGGATTATATAAAACTATGTGTTCAAAAATCATAGAAAGCAAATGCTAGGTCCACACACAGGTCCAAGAGATAAAAAGGGTCAAGTTAAGGCACTTGCCTTGCCACTGAGCCAACTGATGGAGCTAGGACTACATATGGTCGGCCCCCTCGTGGAATTCCACCAGGTGGAATCCCTCCCTACACAGAGCAAGAAGTAGCTCCTGAGCACCAGGGGCTGTGGGGCTGTGGGGCTGTGCCTCCTTCCCAATCCAATGCTAACTGGAAATAAGAAATTTCCCCTTCATTTTGGTTTTAGTACAAAAATATTTTGGGGGCTGGAGAGATAAGAGCTATAAGGTGCTTGCCTTGCACATAGGTCGACTCTGCTTTGATCCTGGTACAGACTGTCCCCCAAGCTCCACGAGTGATCCCAGATAAGAGCTAGTAATAAGCCCTGAGCATCACTGGGTAGAAACCCAAAACAGACTTAAAAAGCAACTTTTTTCCTATTAATGTGACTACATTAAGATTTAATTCTGGGGGCCGGAGAAATACCTTGGAGGTAGGGCATTTGCCTTGCATGCAGAAGGACGGTGGTTTGAATCCCAGCATCCTATATGGTCCCCTGAACCTGCCAGGAGCGATTTTTGAGCAGAGAGCCAGGAGTAAACCCTGAGCAGGTATGACCCCAAAACAAAACAAAACAAAATTTTTAATTCTGAAGTACCGACAGAATAAAAAAAAAAAGCAAAGTAAAAATACAAATTGCTCGAATCTAGGTGTTGATAGCGTTCACTATAAAAATCCTTTTTTTTTTGGTTTTTGGGTCACACCCGGCAGTGCTCAGGGGTTTTTCCTGGCTCCGTGCTCAGAAATCGCTCCTGGCAGGCACGGGGGACCATATGGGACACCGGGATTCGAACCAATGACCTTCTGCATGAAAGGTAAACGCCTTACCTCCATGCTATCTCTCCGGCCCTAAAAATCCTTTTAACTTTTCCATATATTTGAAAATTTACTAGCAACTAACTTCACTATTACCTTTCATTAATACCATTAGGTTTTGTTTAATTAAAATTTTAAGAAAAAATTATTTTGCCCTCGCAAGAATAACTTACTGTTATTTATGAACAAATGAAGAAATACTGTATTACTCAAAAACTTATGTGAGAGGGCTGGAGTGATAGTACAGCGATAGGGTGTTTGCCTTGCAACGAAGGTGACCCAGGACAGACCCAGGTTCTATCCCCACATGGTCCCGAGACTGCCAGGAGCAATTTCTGAGTGCAGAGCCAGGAGTAAACTCCTGAATGCCTTCAGGTGTGGCCCACAAACAAACAAACAAACAAACAAAAAAGCCCTTATGTGAGAAGGTAAAAACCAAAGTTTAGTACAGTCTAGTGATAAACCACATTTTTTCTATAAATGGATCAGCATCTCTAATAGAAATCATTATTCTGAATTTCTACTATTTGGTGTATAACCAACTTTGTTTTATTTTAATGCAAACAACTCTGTCAGTTAGGGGTGTGACATCTTACCAAAGTTTGTCTCATTAATATAACTAACCCTAATGGTAAAAATAAAGAAAGTTTCCTAATGTCCGATGACAGAACCTAGCTACTCTAGAAACTATAAATCTCAGTAAGTTCATGATTACCACACCTCAAGAAGTTAGCATACTTCAATATGGGAGCAGATCCAATACCATCATCCAATCCAGTGGAATTTAAGGCACACTTCTTCCTCTGCACTTCTTCCTTTAGTGTTTTTCTAACTTGGATATCAAGAGCAAGCTAGAAATATTTTAAATAGCAGGGCCAGACAGAGAGAGTACAATTTGCCTTGCGCATAGCAAACCTGAGTTGGATCCCTTCCATTCCATGTGGTCCCCTGAACACCATCAGAAATGATTTCTGAATGTAGTGTCAGGAGTAATCTCCATTTCCTTGGTCGCCAAACCAAGAAAAAACTAAGTTTTTTTTTTTTTTTTTGGTTTTTGGGCCACACCGGGTAATGTTCAGGGGTTACTCCTGGCTATGCGCTCAGAAGTCGCTCCTGGCTTAGGGGACCAAATGGAATGCCGGGGGGAACGGTCTGTCCTAGGCTACTGCTGGCAAGGCAGACACCTTACCTCTAGCGCCACCACGCCAGCCCCAGAAAAACTATCTTAAATAACAATGAATTAATAACTGTATACCTGTTCTGAAGTACAGCCAAACTGGTATTGCTAATGATTCCACAATGTCACTTTGAAAGTAAGGGAATTTGAAGTATAAAACTATTTTGTTACCCATTTTGTCTTCCTTAGAACTGAGGTCAGATTTTTGAATTTTATGTAAATTTTTTGTATGCATTTCTATTTTTTTGATTATCTTCAGCATGAAGAAAAGCATGAAAACCTCAAATGTAAGAAGTAGCCCCCAACTTACACAGCTAATGTTCCAATGGTTTATTACTACTTTCAAAACAAACTTTTAGTATCCAAGTTTCTATTTAAAAACTGCATTGGTTCAAAAAAAAGTAAAGAAAAATGCTTTTTTTTTTTTTTTTTTTGGTTTTTGGGCCACACCCGGTAACGCTCAGGGGTTACTCCTGGCTATGCGCTCAGAAGTCGCTCCTGGCTTGGGGGACCATATGGGACGCCGGGGGATCGAACCGCGGTCCGTCTCCTAGGCTAGCGCAGGTAAGGCAGGCACCTTACCTCCAGCGCCACCGCCCGGCCCCAAGAAAAATGCTTTGTTTCAAATCTATACTGCAACTTTCTACAATGCAAAAGGCATGGTTGCCCTTTTACAGTTAAGGTCAACCAAAATTCAGAGTCCAGAAGAATTATCTCTATAAAGACAAATGCTCTAAAAAATCTGTGGATGCAAGGAAAAGACAGCTCTCTCTATAGTGAGTTTTTACAAGACCGTTGTGGGAAAAGCTACCATAATAGATAATGGCCACAGAGGAAAGGTACTTACTTAACATACTGTAAAAGTATGCATAGTTACAACTGAAATAAGTAAAACATACATGCAAGGGGCCGGAGCGTTGACGCAGTGGTAAGGCATTTGCCTTGAGCGAGGCTGACCTAGAACAGACTATGGACTGTGGTTTGATCCCCTGGTGTCCCATATGGTCCCCCAAGCCAGGAGTGATTTCTGAGCTGTTAGCCAGGAGTAACCCGAGATTCACCAGGTGTGGCCCCCAAAACCAAAACATTAAATATATATATATATATATATATATACACACACACACATATATATATATGCAAGATAAACTTAGATGAAAAGTAGTTTTTTAAAAATTATTAGTTTTTAAATTAAGCAAGTATTGCAAAGTCAAACTACTTCCTTATGTCTGATTAATTCAACTGATAAAGGAGTAAAGTACTAAGATGTAAAGTACTAAAATGGTAAGGAGAGTGTTAGAAAAAAATGTTAAGTCTAAAGGACGGGCAGAGTTCTTTAAAACAATATGTAATATTCAACATCATATACTACCAGATAAAATGGCAAAAAGTAAGCAAAGAACTTGAGTGGTAAAAAAAAAGCAAGTTGAACTTTATGAGAATGAATCACTTTAAAGTCTTACATAAATTAAAATGCACTGTTCAATGTATAGAAATAGATCATAATCTAATAGAGAAAGTAAACTTCACTAAATTCTTGAAAAATGAAGTGAGCCAAATAGCAGTGACCGAAAGAAAGGGGGAGGGATGGAGAAGACCAATAAAAACTAAACGCAGAAGAGCCCAACAGGGATGTTTAAAGCTGTGGATCCAGAGCCACAGGTTAAAATAACAACCAGAGAAATTTCTTCTAACTAGTATAATACAATGGTAGAGTGTTAGTACGTAGACCAAAATGTTACTACTATTAACTCAGAGGAAAAACTGCTCTAAAGATCTAAAATATTACCAGAGAGAATCTAACACTTAAAACTCCTTTGAAATTGTATCAACAAGACTACACTGTAAGGCTATGTTCCTTTGGCCAAAGCACATGGGATCAGCACATGCTTTGCATACAGGAGGCACATTCCTGCAATTTAGGATTTCCTGAGCCCCACTAGGAGTGTTCCCCACTACACAGAGCTGGGAGTAGCCCTGGGGCACTGACACGGGTGGCCCAACTCCCCCCCCTCAGCTAAGATTCTTGAAATCTTCAAAGTATTCGAAAGATATGAATAACAAAGTAAAAGCAAGGGTTTGACTGAAACTAATTATCAAGTTACCTGAACTATCACTTTGGAAAAGAGCCCTTCACATTAAACATTCAGTTAAAAAAATTTCAAAAATAGAAGCAAAACAAATTTTCAGGTGAATTAAAAGGAATGTTTTTTCCAACGTAAGTCTTCAAATAGAGAAAATCAACGTTTGATTCTTTGCCACACTAAAGTGAAAGAAACTCTGAAGCAACCTGACTTTTTAAAATGATAACTATATTAGTACAGAGACTCGGTGACTATTTCTAATCAAGCTTCAAAATAAGGTTAACTGAGGAAACCATGCCATCGCCGAGTTGTGGCATTTCCCAAGACCTTCGTTTCAGTCGATTATAGTACAAAACTGTAATCGGCCTTTCTTCCCTTTGGATTTTTAAAAACCATTCATGTTTGGTCAGCCACGCTTATCTGCTATTGAAAAGACAACTTTCTCTCTCTCTCTTTTTTTCTTCACATCGTTCAGAAACACAGCAGCAATTTTCATGTCCCTGGTTCCATTTTCACTTTTATCTAATTTGCTTAAGTTTCCGAACAGAGGTAGATAGAAGAATTAGCGTGCAAGCAGGTTCCACTGAGTGCGGCTTTATTTGCAGCCACTTCCTCCCGTCATTCCAAAGGACACACGGCTACTTTTCAAAGCGCGAACGAATCAGAACCTGTACCAGGGGACAACTTCACGGCCCAGGGTCACGGGCACCAGAGGCCGTGGCCCAAACAGAAGACAGTCCAGGAGCGAGCAGGTAGGAGGAGCCCCTCTGCTCGGCGGTGAATCCCGGGTAGTGACAGGCCGGCTCACCCACCGAGAGAGAAATCAACCACCGGCTTTCAGGAATTCTCACCAGAGACGTCGGTCAGTCTGTCAGTCTGTCCGTCCGTCCCTGGTCCTTGTCGAGAAAGGAGATCCAGGCAGAAGCACGGGGCAGGGGGTGTCTGAGATCGAGCCCCTTCCCTCCCCAGGCCCGCGCTCGCTCTCTCGCTCGGGGAGAAGAAAAGGTGGCGACTACGCGCGTGTGTGGGAAGGGAGCCGGGAGCCCGGTGCGACTTCGACTTCGCTCTGGCTCCCGCAGCCAGCCCGGGGTTCCCGCAAACAGATCCAGACCGGCCTGGCTGGCAGACCGACACCCCAAATCGGGAGAGGGAGAGAGAGGGAGAGAGAGGGAGAGAGAGGGAGGGAGAGAGGGAGAGAGAGAGACAGACAGACAGAGAGAGAGACAGACAGACAGACAGACACAGAGAGAGACACACAGACACACACACAGAGAGAGAGACAGACAGACAGACACAGAGAGACACACACAGAGAGAGACAGAGAGAGACAGAGAGAGAGATCAAATGTGATGGGGGAGAGAAATTTAAAAAATGGGGCAGACCCACACCCCAAATCGCACGTCGCAGACCGAGCGAGCAGAGGGAAGGCGCGAGACGGGGGGTAGAGAGAGAGACCGAGAAAGAAAGAGACAGAGACAGAGAGAGAGATCAAATGTGATGATGGGGAAGAGAAATTTCAAAAATGGGGTGCTGAGAGGGGATAGAGTGATAGGCACGATCCCCCTTCACCAACAATAGTCCAAACCAGTGTCCAAAGGGAAAAAAGGGACAGACAGAGAGACAGAGAGAGAAAAGGAGAGTGACAGCCGGCCCAGCCCGGCCCTGGGGTTCCACCTGCAAGCTGGGAGGCGCAGTGGGTGGGTGGGTGGGGGACCCCGAAGCCCACAGCCTCGCAGCAGACGGAGCCACGCGAATGCACCGCGAATGCAGCGGGGTCCGAGACGCTGCTGCAGCTGCTGCTGCGAGTCCGCCTCGGCCGCCTCGGGGCGCGCAAGCACCTCGTGGCTCCCGCGCGCCCTGCTTCGGCTTCGGCTGGGAGAAACGCGGGGGGCCCCTTGGCCCCGCTCCTGCAGAGTGCCCGGGTGCGGGTGCGGGCGCGTGTGCGCGGAGGGGGTCTCTCTCCCCGCACGGGCCCCCGCACTCACCACGGGTCGAACTCGTGGATGATGCTCTCGAAGCGGATGACGGCGAAGAGGCGCGCGCTGAAGCCGGCCAGCCAGGCCAGGAAGAGCACGGTGAAGGCCAGCAGCGACTGCCAGCCGGCCGGCTGCGAGAGGCCGCCGGCCAGCGACAGCGCCAGGGGCAGCGCGGCGGGGCCGGGCGTCCGGGCGGCCTTGGCGGCGGCGGCGATCGCGGGCTTGGGCGCGCCCGGGGCGCCGTGGCCGTGGCCGTGGCCGTGGCGGCTGTTGCCCAGCGCCATGGCGCCGCCGCCGCCCCAGGCCGCCGAGTTGGGCGCCGGCTTGTGCTTGCTCTCGGGCGCCGCGGCCGAGCCGGGCTCCGCCATGTTGCGCCCGCCTCGCCTCGTCGTCCGCGGGGGAGCGCGGGGCGGGGACCTGGAGCGAGACGACGACGCCGAGGAGGAGGAGGAGGAGGACGACGACGAGGAGGAGGAGGGGGAGGAAGATCGGGCGCTCCCGCCCGCCCGCCCTCAGGCTTCGACAACCGCCAGGCGCCTCCGCTTGAGCCGTGCCCGCGCGCGATGCCCGGCCATCCGCCTCAAGCCCTCGGCAGCCGCGGAGACGGAGACGGCGACGGCGACGGCGGCGGCGGCGGCGGCGGCGGCGACATTCCCCTCCCTCGGTCTCCTCCGCCGCGCCGCGCCGAGGAGAAGCCGACGCGCCGCTCGCGTCCGGGAAAATAAGGCGGGGCCCCCGCGCGAGGCCCCGCCCCCGGGCCCGCCCCCGCCGGAACTGGCTTCTCCGCCAATCGCGGCGCGACAGGTCCGCCGAGGGGCGGGCGCACGCGCCCGGCGCGGCCAATCGCGCCGCGCGGGGGCTGTGGGCGGGGCCCGGCCCAACTGTTCGGCCCCGCCTCGCGTCGCGTCGCGTCGCCTCGCCTCGCGCCCATTCGCCCTCGCACGCGGCGCCTGTCCTGTCCTGTCCTGTCCTGGTCTGCGGGAGGATTGAATGGCTCCTGACGCGCACAGTGGCGACTTCGTGCACAACCACAACAGGACAAGAAGAGAAGCCTCCACAGAATGGCTTTCATGGAAGGAAGACATTGAGAGCGCTCGTTCCCTGCAGGCCGACCCGACCGAGCCGGGCCGCACTGGCCGTGACTTTTCTCTCCCCCGCGGCGCGCCGGGCTGACTTAAGGCGCGCTCGCCGTGTCACGTGACGAGCCGCGCATGCGCCTTTGCCTCCGGAACGCCGGCCGCGGCCGCGATCGTCCGCCCGGGGCGCCCCAAGCTTGGAGGTTTGGCACCCAGGCGCTTCGCTTGCACCCCGCATCCAGCTTCTGAGAACGTTGCAGCTCCTAGCTGTTCCCCGCAGGCCTTTGCAATGATTGCACCACTACACCCCCCCTTTTTTCGTGCTTCTGACTCCTCCCCGGCCCCACTCAAAGTTTACAGCTCTTGCAAGAATGCCTGGGGAACTGCTGCTGGCTGCCAGGTGCCGTGCAGTGCCGGACGCTGATGTGACCCGGACTTTTTTGCTCTTTTTGCAAAGAAGGGGAACGCCAAGGGAACCACAGAAAACCCCGCACCTTGGCAGGGCTTGCTCGAGCTGCTCCGGCTTCAGGCCCTTGCCCCAGAGGAGAAAAAAGTGCCCCCCCCAAAGTTAAAATAAGGCGAAGCGAGTTTAAACCTCAGTACGTTCCCTGGGGGACACTGGTCAAAGCCCCAAATAGCATGCACGGAGCTTTCGGTGGAGTGAAAACTCCGTCAATATGGGATTATTTGTACTTATTAACTATCCTTTTTATTAGGAAAATACACACCCTGAGTGTAAAGGATATGTTACACACACACACACACACACACACACACACACACACACACACACACACACACACCTGAGTGTCAAGGGGATGTCTCTGTGAACTTAGGAAAGCCCCAATTATTTACATACAAGCACACACACACACACACACACACACATCCTGAGTGTCAAGGGTATGTTCCTGTGAATTTAGGAAAGCCCCAATTACACACACACACACACACACCTGAGTGTCAAAGGTATATTCCTGTGAAATTAGAAAAGGCCCAATTATTTAGAACACACACACACACACACACACACACACATATACACACTTGAGTGTAAAGGGGATGTCCCTGTGAAGTTAGGAAAGCCCCCAATTATTTACACACACACACACACACACACACACACACACACACACACCTGAGTGTAAAGGGGATGTCCCTGTGAAGTTATGAAAGCCCCCAATTATTTACAATGTTGAAACAGCTTTGGAACAGTCTTTTCCAAAAATTGGAAATGTTCACAAGTGTGCTTAGTTGGAGGTTGCACTTTGAAATGAAGGGATCCATCTACTCATTTAACCTGCCCCGTGATTAACTTTCCTTTAAAATAAATAAAAAGATAACAGCGCTTGCTTTGCACACCTCTGACCCGGGCGCAATCCCTGGCATCCCATATAGTCCTTCCCCCCCCCCCCCCAGCACCACCAGGAGTAATTCCTGAGTGCAGAGCTAGGGGTAACCTCTGATCATTGCTGGTTGTGGCCCCCAAACCAAACAAAAATAAAATTTTAATTAAGGAAAGAATGAAAAGGTTTCCAGAAACAGGCTTTCCTACAGACAATTTAATAACCGGCATTTATTGAACACCTAAATTTTAATGAGAATCATGATAGAATATTAACAGCTCAGTTTTAGGAGAAAAGTGACAATAGCTCTTCCTCAGAGTAGAAGCTCTTCCTCATTTTAAGGTAACATGACAGATTATATGTGTATTTTATGCCCATGGTCTATGAGTCAAAGTTCCTGTCGCCTAAAATAAAAATGTATTTCATGGTTTCATTTTAATTATTTGCATTTTTCTATTTCAATGTCTTATATAGGTGCTGCTTACTAAGTTCCATATTGCGTTCCTTACTTTCATGTATGGTGCTTTAATGGCGAGATTCCAGGTCTGAAAAGGCATGAGACTTGATTTTAGTCTCACATTGCCTGCTAACCATGTACCATCAGGCAGGATTCCATAGTTAGCTCAATGTGGTTCCCTTATTCTTTAGTAAGAATTATTCATACCAATCGAGATAGCTTCTATGAAAATACTTTAAAAAAAAGAAGAAAGACAAACCTCTTAAAGAGTATATAAATGCAGAGTATTACGCAGATAAAATCAGATAAGAGTAAGAAAACATATTCACAGGGGCTAGAGTGATAGTACAGTGGGTAAGGCATTTACCTTGCATGCAGCCGACCTGGGTTCAACCCCCTGCATCTTATATGGTCCCTCGAACACCACAAAGAGTAATTCCTGATCTCAGGGCAGGATGTAGTCTTTGACCACTGCTGGGTGTGACCAAAAATGAACAAAAAATAATTAAATATTCTTAGTCTTTATTCACTCACTAATTTGAAAATGAGTACATTTGTTGAACTCCTTTACACTAATCAGGCATTGGGATGCAGCTGAAAATATAAGAGACATGATTCCTGCCTTCACAAAGCTCAGCATCCAGTTCTAAAAAGACAGGCATCCAGGCAGCATGACATTACTAAGTTCTGGAATGCAGTATTACAAACACAGTGGAAGATAGATGATGGGGAATTTTATCTACAAAAGAAGTGGGGACTAAAAACTGAATGAGAATCCTAGGACTCAAGACTGGGTACAGAGATGAATAGAAAGCATTATCCACTAGTATAAAAGGATCTACAGTAGGCAGTGGAGGGAAGAACTATACAAAGAAGACAGCAAAGGACCTATGCAGCCAGGGGAAGATAATGCCAGAGAGTGAAGGTCAATAGGAAGAGGTGTTTTCTGTTTCTCTTTGAACAGAGTAATCAAAACAAAGGATTTGAAGCAGGGAAGTGTATATGTGAGATGGGGTGGAAAATGAACAGGTGTGTGTATTTTGGAAAGATCGAATGCAATGTGGAGATCTCATTGGAAAGGGAACCAGGAAAAGATCTCATTGATTTGCCTGTGCAAATCTGATCATTTATCAAAGGTTATTCCTAAGAATTTATAACTGACGGGCTACTGAGGAACCCATAAAACACATCACAACATTGTGAATATGCAATTTCTAGTCTGTCAATGTAGAAAAATATTTCCCAACGTTTGCATGAAGTTTGAACGTATTGCTTTGAATTTGCACTTAGCTTTTTGATCCTGCTAAGTGCTTGTACTGCCCTCCTTAGGGAGTTTCATAAGAAACAAATGAGTGCCACTTACAGAGGCCAAATTGTCTCTTTTACAGAAGCTGGTGACCACAAGCAAACTAGTGTCCCAGAAAATTTGTGGCCCCAGAGTAGTTAGAGATGAGTTTATAAAAGGCAAAAATCACATTCCAGTCAGACAATGGGTACAATGGGTAATGAGCTACAGGAGCTGTGATCAGTCAAGCAAGTTGCAGAGGTAAAATAAGCTAGTTAATGGATAAGTTGGCTTATGGACTTGGAGAATAATTGGCGTGTAGTTATAGGGACAATCATAATTCGGGGTGTAATGAGTCCAGGAAAGGAACAGTTTTGTTTATGAGTTGTACTTGTTAATGGGTTATATCTGACTATTAGAACAAAGGAGAGCAGTTCCCTTCCTGCTGACAATCTAAGAGAGAAATCAAAATGGAATTCCTTATGTCAAGAGCCCTTAGCTTATTCCAATGTGAGTTCAAATGTCCCATGTATTTTAGTCAAACATAAGCAGTGCCATTTAATAAGCAGAGAAATGAATTTATCAGCAAAGCGAACAATAGGCCTACCTACAAACTGTCAAGCGATAGAAGTATTTAAGTTGCAACTTGAGGGGTGAATAGTTGTCTACCAGACATACCTGCAAGAGAACTAAGAGTAGAATGTGGGGAGGTGAGACTCCAAGAGGAACAAGGAAGTCTTACAAATTAATACACAAACTGCTGTTTTTATTGAGTACAGAGTCCACCCCTGGGTGGGGCAGTAAGGAGAGTGTAAGGACAGATAGCTTAGGCTAGTCTGAGCCAGTCCCACCCAGATTTACAATTTTGGGGGTAAATCCAAGTTGTAAACAAACATACAAAGGAACCAGGGATGATCTTTGTTTTGTGTCACTTAACACAGCCCCATCACTGCAACAAAGAGAACAAGCTAGAAAATGTGCCTACCAGGGACTTCAGCAGAAGATAGTAAAGTTCTAGGAGAAAAGACACTCACATGAACCAGCTTAACAGTGACCCTTGCAGTGAAGTGTGACATTGCTGAGTGTACTTGTATGGGCCTTAGGCTCACCAAATACTTTAAGGTTGATTCAGTAATGTGGGAGGAACAAGAAGCCAGATGACAGGGGGTGAGAGAAAACTGGGTAAAAGGGATGTAGAGGCAGGAAAGAAGCAGATTCTAAAGTGCTAAGAAGACTAGTAAGAAAGAAAAATCAAAATGGGAAGTTCCTCTGTGGGTGTGTTTTATTTATTTATTTATTTATTTTTACTGATAATTAGGTTAAAAAACATCATTGCTTCTACATCTTGGGTATGGAGCTGACCTGAGAGTAGCTTTGGTCCTTCCTAGAGGAACAGAGAAGCCAGATTCTTGGCAAAAAGGGCTGCTGGACTCAATCAGAAAATTGGTACTAGTAAACATTTGTGAACTGAGCCTGACTTCTGTTTCTCCCTTGCAAGCATTTATCAGATTTATCTGAACAAGGCAGGTGTAGCCTTGGAAGAGGGAAGAGAAGCAGAGAGGGAGAATTTAAGGTAAGAGTTTGTGAAATCCTACAGGTCTGTGGTGGATTAGAAACTTCTGCACACCTGGCTAGGAATCAAGTCCTGAGTAAGCACTGTCTTTGGCAAGCATCTTCACCATTTTGTCTCTTGGTATTCCCTGCCCTAAAGCACGAATAAATATCGTATCTTTTTCTTAGAGGTAATAAGGAATAAATGAATCAATTCATGACCTGAACTTACAACAGCTTCTGGCACAAAGGAATCTTGCATTGTGTGTTGGCTTAACAATTTTGCTGGGACTGCTTTTGTCTGGAGAACAATGACAGATGATATAGATCACTTACCTCTCTGGAATTCCTTCACGCAATCCTTCCTGACCCAGCCCAGTGGAACCCACAGTTTATGGCTGTTCTCTTACAGAAAAAAAAAACTGAGTCTTTCACTTAGTTGACAGGTTAAGTGGAAGCAAAAACTCAGAAAACAGTTGTGTCAGGCAGCAGAAACAGTCTCTACTTGTCCCCTCAGAATCCCTCTGCTTGGGTGCAAGCTGGATCTATTGACTGGCTTCTAACAAACAATCCAGCCCAAGTGATGCAATGTTCCTTTCAAAATGAGGTTATTAAAAACGTTCTCTCTCCTCTCTTTTTCATTCTCCACTCTCGCTCTGAGAAAGCAAACTATCATACTGTTTTTGGTCAGAGACCACCTTCTCTGGCCAGACACCTTCAAGATCAACAACCAGAATTTATTTGTCTGTGTGTGTGTGTGTGTGTATGTGTGTGTGCGTGTGCGTGTGTATGCCCCCACGCATGTGCATGCATGGCTGCATGTAAGTGCATCTATGTACATGTGGATAGTACATATAGTTTTTGTTTGATTGTTTTTTGGCTTTTGGACCACACCTGGTGACACTCAGGGGTTACTCCTAGCTATGTGCTCAGAAATCGCTCCTGGCTTTGGGGACTATATGGAACTCTGGGGATCAAACCAAGGTCCATCCTAAGACAGCTGTGTGTAAGGCAAATGCCCTACCACTACGCTATAGCTTCGGTTCCCATATAGTTTTATTTAGACAAATAGGGGAAAGAATTATATGTTCAAGGGAGAATATAGGCTTCTTCAGAGTGGAAGGGCCAGTAAAGGCAAACAGTCTTTGGTCTGGTCGGTTTTGGTTAGGGGTCAGACCTGGTAGTGCTCAGGCACTATTTTTGGTCCTTAGAGTATGCAGCGATCATTATTGGTAGTCCTCAGGAGATTGTGAAGCTGGGATTAAATTTGGGCCTCCTGCACATACTCGGTCTGCTGAACTATCTCCCCGACATGCAGGAGTGAGTTTAGAAACTTATTTTCACAGTCTGATTTTTAAGAGACTATAGACCCAGAGGAGACATTGACTTTAGCTTAGTACAATACTCTGAGCCAGGACTAGAGAGAGAGAATACAACAGGTAAGGCATTTATCTTGCAAGCATCCAGGTTGGATCCTTTTTATCCCATATGCTCCCCAAATATGCCAAAGTGATCCTTGAGTCCAGAATCAGAAGTAAGTCCAAGCACAGCTGGGTGTAGCCCCCAAATAAACAAATAAGAAGGTCCATCTATAGCTCTAGTACTGAAAGAACCATGGGCAGGTAGTTCAGAGTTGGATTATGGGTTAAGTCTTGCCAGACCAATCAAGTAACTTTAGACAAGTCATCGAAACTTCTTACATTCATCTATAAATAAATAAGACTACATTATCTTTTTAAAAATGGGATGGGGAGACTCACTCACTAGCAAAGAACACCTGCCTTGTTAGTGTAAAGTCATAAGTTTGATTTCCTGTGCTACCCACATGTGGCAGGCACAGTCCTGAATGTTTTCACTGTAGTCAGGTATGTGAAAGCAACAAAATTATTTTTAAAAAGGTATACCAGGGGCCATAGAGATAGTATAGTGGTTAAGGAGCTTGTCTTGCATGCAGTAGATCAGGGTTCTATCCCAACCACACATAACTCTATATAGTCCCCCAAGTCCCACCAGAAATGATCCCTGAGCACAGACCCAGGAATAAGCCTGAACAAAGGTATTTAGGTATAGACCTGTAACTACCTAATAGATAAATAAATAAATAAATAAAAATGAAAACTACATGTCCCCAGCTGGTTCGAGTGTAGTGGTGTTTAAATTGATTAATCAATTAACTGATTAATTGATTGCAGTCAGTTACAGATTTCTTTATTCCTTCTCCACTCCCACTGCTTCACTTGACTAGCCATAAAAAAACCCCAAAACTACATGTCCCAACAATGTTTCTTTAAAAAAAAATTGTGGGGTGGGGGTGGGGAGATAGCATGGAGGTAGGGTGCTTGCCTTGCATGTAGGAGGATTATGTTTCGAGTCCTGGCATCCCTGAGCCTGCCAGGAGTGATTTCTGAGCATAGAGCCAGGAATAACCCCTGAGCGCTGCTGGGTGTGACCCAAAAACCAAAAAAAAAGAAAAAAGAAAAAAGAAAAAAGAAAAAGAAATAAATGTGGAAGAATCCTGGAGTGATAGTATAGTTGATAAGACATTTGCCTTGCACACAGGTCAGTCCTTGGCATCCCATATGTTCCCGTGAGACTGTAATAATTGAGTTAAGAGCCAGGAATAACTCCTGAGCACAGCCAGGAGTAAAAACCAAAAGAAAAAAGTGAAGCATTATAACCAAGTGTGAGTTCACCAGAGTATGACAACCAGAATGTGCCTGAGTAACACACTCAGAGGACTGTGCTCTCTGATAGCACATGCGTTAGCCTGGTACCTAGGATGTGAGACCAAGTCCTCCACACACCACAAGCAGTAGCCAAGTGTGTGAGCATCTCATCTAAGCACTTATGTGACCCCCTTCTTTGCAGCCAAGGTATAAAAGAGGAGGCAAGTGGAAAATTGCTTTTCAATTGACATAACATTGGTTTATGACATTATATAAGTTTTAGGTATAGAGATTATGAATCAACATCTGTATGCCCTGCATTGCATTTGCCACTGGGAGCTAATTTCTCACCTTTCGTGTACAGGGACTATCTTAAATTCTATACAGCTCTGCAAATCTATGAGGTCATTCAGTAGAGAAGCTCAGGGGAGGAATCTAAAGTATAAAGCCCAGGGATCTCTGCCATTTCACTGCTCTAGTTCCAGACTCTTGGATTAGTCCACAGCAATAAATACTTGTTGAAGAAATTGCTAGCACCATGAGTTAGGGCAACCTACAGTATCATTTTTATATTTTATTTAGCACGTATAATAATCCTTTTCTTAATTTGGTGTTTTTCCACATCCCTATGGAGACTTACTTTACATTGAATGAGAATTTTGAGTAGGAAAAAGGGGAAGACAGTGGCATTACGTTATTACAAAGTTAGGCAATATGTAATGGCAGCATAGGTACTTATATAATGACCTCCAATTCATACAGCAGTAGAACTGAAGTCAGCAACTTTTTTCTATAAAGGGTCACACAGTAAATAGTTTCAGCCTTGTTGACCATAATAGCTCTGGAAACTACTACTTCTGGCAACTATTACTATAGTAGGATGAAAGCAGCCATGGACAATATACACAGCTATAACCACAGGTCGTGGCTTTTTGTTTGTTTGTCTTGTTTTGTTGATGCAGTGCTGAGGATCAAACACTAAGACATGTACTTATCCACATATCCACCTATCCAGAGGTTTTTTTTTTTTTCCCCTCTGTGATAGAGAAATGAAATGATACCAAAACTTTAATCTAGTTCAAAACCCAGTTTGAGACAGATTTTTACTACCATGGTCATAGTAAAGAGACAAGTGGGTTTTTTTTTTAATTTGTTTTACTTCGTAGTTTATATGATCTTGACTACTCATTTTTGCCATCATAGTGTAAAAGCAGCCATAGACAATATATAAACCTGTAACGTGGCTGTGCTCAAGAAAATATTTTATCAAAACAGGTAGCAACCCAGATTCAGCTTGCTTTTATCAGTTCCTGAACTCCATTTCCAGGTTCCATTACCCACATTCAGTCACAGACCAAGATATCAATTACAGTAAGAAACTGTGTGCATTTTTGTGTGTGAATTTTTGTGTATGAAAGCGAGGGAGAGAAAGAGAACAGGGAGTTGGGGGATCATTTACATAGCTTTCATTATGGCTATAATTATTTAGCTTTGTAATTATTTTCAGTAATTCCCTACTGTGTCTAATCATTCATTTAGCTTTTATGAGAAATGTATGCACAAATAAAATCCATAGTATATACAGGGATCACTCCTGCTCATTGTTCAGGCATCCATGTATCCTCCACATATTAGGGATACTGCTATATTACTTATCTCTGATGTGATGTAAATGTGAGAGTTGGTTTTGATTTCTATTATTAAAAATCAATAATATCATTATTAATTTTATATCAAGATAAAAATTAGTATAGTCTTCCTCCCTGTCTCCTATAGTGAAATTCTTCTCTCTGTATTCATACATGCAATAATTTTTATTAGGACCTGTTGTAGCTTTCCAATTGTCTTGAAACATAAGCACATAGTTTCTCATTCTTTCATACTTTTACACATCCTACACACTTTTTGTTACCGTGATTATTTTTATTTCCCTGTATATTTGCCTTCAATATTTCCACATCAGATTATATAGAAGTTTATCTTTTGGGCCATGGAGATGGCTCAGTGGATTGAAGTACATGATTGTATGCAGGAGCCTTGGATTTGATCTCAGCACTGTTGGACCTCTAAGCATTGCAAGGAGTCACTTCCAAGCACTGAGCCAGGAATAGTCTTTGAGAACTGCCAGATGTGCCCCACAAACAAAATAAACAACAAATGAAATCCACCATTCTAGGGCCACAGAATGAAAACACTATATTAATTGAATTGTTCTTATATGGTGATCAGATCCAGAGGTGCAAGGGATTTAACCTTAGGCCTTATGTATGCAAGGCTTGTAGCTCTCCTACTTGAGTTACATCATTGGTCTACATATAAATTAATCAACTCCCTTCAATAGAGATATTTGGATTATTTCCAATCTTGTGATACTATAAATATAATGAATAACTTTATAAAAATGTAACTTTCCCAAGTACAGGTGTGTTGGTTGGAGAAAGTGCCACAAATAAAATTTGAAATAAGAACACACATTTGTAATTTAAATAGATTTGCATCAGTTACATTCCCACATTAATGAGAAGTTTATTCTCCAGAGTTCACCAATTGTTGTCGAAGACTGGAGCAAAAAGTAGAGTAGGAGGGGTGTTTGCCTTACACACAGCTAACACAGACTTGATTCCCAGCATCCCATATGGTCCCCTGTTGCATTTCGCCCTTAGGATGGGCTTGGATGGAGAAGGATGGAGGCCTTTATTCTTAGGTATGGCCACGTGGCTTCTTCCCCCATCAACCGGAGGGTCTGGGGTCCAAGAAAGTGATGGGTATTGAACTCACTCACAGGCAGGCTTCAGGAAGCATCAACTTTATTCATGCCCTATCCACAACATGTGTGGCCTATATCATAACCTTTTAAGCATTCAGCCATTCTTAGCTAGCCCTGCATCTTAACTCCTTTCAGCCATCTTCCCTTTGACCTCCAGGCTGGCAAAAGTCCAAAAGAGCCTAATCCCCTGGGTCAAAAGCCTTATATAACCTTCCAAGACCACTCCCCGGAATGGGAGGGGTCTTGCAGGTAAGGTTAACATAATATCCGGTTCCCAAGACCCCTCCCAGAAATGGGCGGATCTCAGGTAGATACACCTAAATCCAGGGTGGAGTTACAGTCCCCCAAGCACCACCAGTAATAATTTTTGAGTACAGAGATAGGAATAGCCCCTGAGAGTCATTAGGTGTGGTCGCAAAACAAGAGAAACCAACAAACAAAATGCTGTCTTTTTTTTTTTTTTTAACCAATGAAGGCTTAAGTTGATAACAGACATTTCTTCTATGAGTTATGATGAGGGTACTCAATTGTATATTAAGCAATCTTTTACATCCTCATTCAGCAGGCAGACTTGCCATCACTGATGGTGTATTTTTAAGCATAATTATTAGAATTATGAATTAGAATGCTCCGAAGTTGTGGAAACCATTTATTTATTTATTTTGGGACAGACCCGGTGGCATTCAGGGATGATTATTCCTGGCTCTGAGCTCAGAAATTGCTCCTGGCAGGCAGGGGATGAGGGGGTGGGAATCAAACCACCATCAGTCTTGGGTCGGCCATGCACAAGACAAGCGCCTACCACTGTGCCATCTCTGCAGCCCGAAACCATATATTTATTTTTACTTGCCTGTTGCTCAGAAGAGGTCAACTATGTCAAATTTATGCAAATCTTTTCTTAAAATAGAAGAAAAATCTCTTTGACTGCTCATACCTAGATTATTTTTAGATGATGTACTTCATGAAAGCACCTTTAAAGTAATGAACGAATTTTTTATGGTGCATTAAGAATTTCAGATAGAAATTTTCTAAACATAAAGGAAGAATGAGCAAAAACTTCCCTTGATAGAAAACTGATCGCTTCATTTTGTTTTCACATCAGGAAGTCTTGGGTTTTCTGCCTGAAAGTAGCTGAACTGTTCTGTACTTCCAGAGAGACTTCCAGGAATAAATAGATGACTTCAGCAAATAATAGGTTCTTTCACTGCATTTCAATAATAATTACAGTGTTTCTGATTACCTAGCACTACACATTTGTTTTTA
Organism: Suncus etruscus; assembly: GCF_024139225.1. Classification (NCBI taxonomy): domain Eukaryota; kingdom Metazoa; phylum Chordata; class Mammalia; order Eulipotyphla; family Soricidae; genus Suncus; species Suncus etruscus. Next base: position 8,794,661 of record NC_064867.1, read on the forward strand.
TATGAATCCAAGCAATCACAGAATCAATAACTGCATATACTCATAAGAGAATTTATTAAATTATGTTTTTATGTGGTGAACCATAAAATAGGTCAGGGAGAAGTTTAAAGACTTTTAAACATGTTAATATGTTTACCTCTTACCAGTGCTTAAAATAAAAGAAGCTTAAAACAAGGACTATCTGGGCCGGGCGGTGGTGCTAGAGGTAAGGTGCCTGCCTTGCCTGCGCTAGCCTAGGATGGACAGCGGTTCGATCCCCCGGCGTCCCATATGGTCCCCCAAGCCAGGAGCGACTTCTGAGCGCATAGCCAGGAGTAACCCCTGAGTGTTACCGGGTGTGGCCCAAAACCAAAAAAAAAAAAAAAAAAAAAAAAAAAAAAAAAAAAAACAAGGACTATCTGATTTAGCCAGAATTTTTAAAGATCATGCTTCAAAACATGTATATAATCTTTAAAAAATATCCACTTTTGGGGCCGGTGAGGTGGCGCTAGAGGTAAGGTGTCTGCCTTGCAAGCGCTAGCCAAGGAAGGACCATGGTTCGATCCCCCGGCGTCCCATATGGTCCCCCCAAGCCAGGGGAAATTTCTGAGCGCTTAGCCAGGAGTAACCCCTGAGCATCAAATGGGTGTGGCCCGAAAAACCCCCCAAAAATATATCCACTTTTTTCATTGTATATTGCTGATGCCACAAATGTTTAATTTTGAATTTAGGTACAATAAATATTATGCCAAAGAAAACTATTTCACTTGGTAATTACACAAAACAAAATCAGTTACTAAAAAATTAGAAGAGATAAAATTAGTGATTAAATTAGTGACACCGTGAAGAATATAGGACACATTAGCTGGAAGTTATAAAATAAAAATTACATTATAATTTTGATAATAAAAACAAAATTAATAGGAACTGGAAGGACATATTAATTATAAAACTATAATGAACATCTATAGCATTGTAAATACATTTTATGAACTATTAATTTTAATTTTCAGAGTGTATGTTTTTTGGGCTCTTTTAGTTCTCAGAGAATAGAGATATATTTGGGTCACTGGGTAATGGAATATACTGAGGATGCACAGAGGCGTATGAGACAGAAGACATCACTGCAGCTGCATAGTTAAATGGAAACTCAGAAAAACAGAAGTTATTTTGGGATGCACAGCAACTCTATGTATGTGTCTCAACAAAACTGAGGATCGCAAACATGCCTTGTCATTGTCTCTGGATTCAGCAGCTCTTGACACTGTGCCTCATCCACAGGCTGACTCCACTATTCTCTCTTGGGTCCCATCACCCTGGCCTCTCCCGTCTTTACCTTGGAGTCTTCTCATTACTTCTGTTCCCTAGGATTTTCACGTTTCCTTGTGCCTTTTATTATTTTAGAATTTCCACTCACAATCCTCTCCTGAGCATACCTTTACTTCACGTGAAATCTATCTTTCCATCTTTAATCATTTCCCCCTTAGAAGCAGATACCAAGATGAGCTTTTGTGGGATGTGTTAACACAACATATCTTCGGGACACTGGAGAGAGTACAATAGAGAAGGAGCTTGCCTTCCACACAGTCAACCTGATCTCCAGCATCCTTTATGGTCCCCCAAGCACCACCAGAAGTAATTCCTGAGTGCAGAAGTAAGCACTGAGTATTACTGGATGTGATCTGGCCCCAAAATAACAAGAAGGGAGGGAGTAGGGGAAGGCAAAGGAAGGGCACTGAGTCCACAGAGGATCCGCTGGCCTCTTCCCTGTGGATGCTGGGAGTTCAAGAACACATAGGATAGCGTATTTGTCTCTAAGATCCAAACTGAAAGCAAAGAAGCAAGACCGTCTTTGTTTCGAGAGGCAGGAAAAATGATCATGTTGTGGGGGATTGGAAGAATCCAGTCCAGGGCGCTGAAGGTTACTTCAGTTGTACTGGGCCAGGCTGTGCAGACCAGACCTTAGTGTGGCTGGGGAAGTAGTCCTGATTGCTGCATTTGGTGTTCACCAGAGACATAACCAGAGAGGAAGGGAATGAGACTCCAGGGCCTTGCACCTTCCAGGCATGCACTCCAGCCCTTTAAGGCTTAAGCTATCACTCTCATTCCACTAACACATTTTCACCCACACATCTCTCAGTCACTGATTAAGGAAGGAGAGACTCAGGAGCTTCCAGGCACTCTTTCCAGCTCTTTGATGACTGGAGGAAGAGCTCATGGTAAAGCTAAAAGCTAGCTGAAGGTCTTGGATCTGTATGGAGCACTGTCTCAGCTCTCCCTTTCAATTTTAGTATATGTGCTGCCGAAGCGTTCACATCAGCTCTCCCTTTCAAAGTCAAGTGTGGCTTCAACGGGAGCTCCCCAGGTCAAGAAATGATCTGTTTCAACTGGATAACCAGCTCCAGTGATAGAGCACAATGTGCAAGGCCCCAGGTTGAATTCCTAGCACTGTATGAGCTCTTGAGCACTGCAAGGGGTATTTCTATTTTTTAATTTTTAAAAGGAGTTACTAGGTTACCCATTTCATAGACTTCTGTTGGCATGAAACAAGAAAAGGAAGAAAGAAAAGAGAATAGAAGGAAGAAAAGAAGGAGGAAAGGAAGAAAGAAAGAAAAATAGAAAGAGGAAGAGAAATTAACTTGAGATTATGTAACTAACACTCATATTATCTGTTCTTTTTCAGAAAAAGAAGTCTCTAGGAAATGCTGAAAAGATAGTATATAGCAGGGGGCCGAAGAGATAGCATGGAGGTAGGACGTTTGCCTTGCATGTAGGAAGACGGTGGTTTGAATCCTGGCATCCTATCTGGTCCCCTGAACCTGCCAGGAGCGATTTCTGAGCATAGAGCCAGGAGTAACCCCTGAGCGCTGCCAAGTGTGACCCAAAAAACAAAACAAAACAAAACAAAAACAAAGATAGTATATAGTACAAAGTTTAAGGTGTTACCTAGCATGTGGCTGTCAAGTGACCCTGTTTAAATTCTGGCACTGCATTTGGTCTCCCAAGCACAGCCACTCATGAGCCCTGAGAACTAATGGCCCCTTAGCATCACCAGGTGTTATCCCTGAGGTGCTGGGGGAGGAATTCTTTATTGAATTCACCTGTTTATTATCAACTTGAAGCAAATTTTAAGCATCTTTGTGTGTATCATGCAATTTCTGTTAGCCACAACTTCACAGCACGATGGGCCCGGAGAGATAGCACAGCGGCATTTGCCTTGCAAGCAGCCGATCCAGGACCAAAGGTGGTTGGTTCGAATCCCGGTGTCCCATATGGTCCCCTGTGCCTGCCAGGAGCTATTTCTGAGCAGACAGCCAGGAGTAACCCCTGAGCACCGCCTGGTGTGGCCCAAAAAAAGAAACAAAAAAACAAACAAAAAAAAAAACAACTTCACAGCACGAGACTACAAAATTATAATTGAGCACTTCCCCATTCTAGTTAGCAAAAAGAAAGAATTCAAGTGCAAAGGCAGCAATCAAGTAAATCTGTGAAACTAATGGTGAAAAGAGATTGTTGAAGAACATCAAGAGATTGAAGTGGTGGTCCAGTAGTTCTGTTTCAGATACAGAGAAAAGGTATCTGGAAAATTGTTAAACAGCACTTCCTATTTGTTCTCTCTGTTTGAGTCAGAAATGCCTTCCAGTACATAAGAAGACGTGAATTCATCCATTGAATATGAGAGCTGCTTTGACCTAGGTAAGCAGACAGGTCCAGGTGAGCTCTGAAATTCTGTGATATTCAACATACAGTGTACACTTTGCATGTCAGGACTTTACATATGTGGGGAAATAACACCATTTCTCTGGAAAGACTAGATTGAAACATTTGGCACAGTAAAAGAACATGTGCGTCTTCAAGTTCAAGGATTGGCTTGCTTGAAGAAAGGAGCAGTCAATCAAGATTTGTTTTGTTTCATTTTTTCAGGTTCCACACATCAAATGATGCTGGGAGATACCCCCTGCTTTGTGCTCATGGTTGTGTTTAGTGATATCCAGGATCATGTGGTGTAAGGGTTTGAACCGTGGTTTCCCATATGCAAAGCATACACTCAGTCCATTGAACTATCCCTTCAGTCTCTTATCTTCTTGTGTTTTACACAAGATACTCTACAGTGACTGAAGAGGTAGTATATTGGCTAAGGTGCTTGCCTTGCTCTCAGCCAATGTGGGTTTGATCCCTGGCAACCCATATATTTCTCCAACCACCACCAGGAGTAATTCCTGAGTGCAGAGCCAGATGTTGTCCCCAAGTAAAACAAAACAAAACAAAACAAAACATGGGCCGGCGCAGTGGCACTAGAGGTAAGGTGTCTGCCTTGCCAGAGCTAGCCTAGGACAGACTGCAGTTCGATCCCCCAGCGTCCCATATGGTCCCCCAAGTCAGGAGCGACTTCTGAGTGTATAGCCAGGAGTAACCCCTGAGCGTCACCGGGTGTGGCCCAAAACAAAAACACAAAACAAAACAAAAAACAGCAAATATATTAGTCTACAGAAAATTACTTAGAAATGCCTTTGAAGGCAGCAAAGTCTGATCCTAAACCTTGCCTTGGTTGCAGCCAGACCTATATTATTTCTACCAAATCATTTTTGTCACTATGTATTTATAAACTGAATGTGTTACTATCTCTCCAATTCATATAATGAAACCCAAATTCCACCCTCCAGGTGGCTTTATTTAAAGAAAGACAATTAAGGATAAATGATGTCACAAGGATGGGTCCTTAATCCAACAGGCCTAGAAACCTTTTAAGATGAGGACGGAGTACTAGATCTCTAGCCATAGCGAGAAGGCAGCATACCAATCCAACATGAGTTATGTATGAGATCTTAAAAATTAATCCAAATTGAAGAAAATAAAAACATTAAAAGCACCCAGAATTACTTTTGGGGAGTTGGGAGTGGAGTGGGACACATCCAGCTGTGCTCAGGGCTACTTTAGATTCAGTTCTAAGGAATCACTTCCAGTAGTGCTCTGAGTTTCATGAAGTACTGGAGATCAAACTTGGCTTTCCACATGCAAAGATTAGGCTTGATATGTTGAGCTATGTTTCTGGCCTATACCCAGGAGTCTTAGGTTTAGAATTCTCATTTGACCTACATTCTAAAATCTATTAGCTTATAAGATGAACATTATGTTTCATTTTTATGCTCATGCTTCAATTGGATTTGAGGTCCCAGTCGCAATACATTGGCCAAAGAGAATCAATCTAAACCCTTGATTTTTTTTTCTTCATTTCTATCTATTTTTTGTGGGTTTTGTTATTATTGTAATGCCTAGGGTTTGCACAATTGGTTGTAGTTCTTAAAAAAACTTGGTTACGGGCCGGGCGGTGGCGCTGGAGGTAAGGTGCCTGCCTTGCCTGCGCTAGCCTAGGATGGACCGCGGTTCGATCCCCCGGTGTCCCATATGGTCCCCCAAGAAGCCAGGAGCAACTTCTGAGCGCATAGCCAGGAGTAACCCCTGAGCGGCACAGGGTGTGGCCCAAAAACCAAAAAAAAAAACAAAAAAAAAAAACAAAAAAAAAAACTTGGTTACAATGCACCAGAAATTGAGCATGTGTGACTCTAGGAATTAAGAGCAGGGGTCACACTTGGCATGTAGGGATCTGTCAGGAATGCAGTTCATGGCCTCCAAAGCAGGTGCTTTACCACATTCCTAGGCTTTTAGTCCTCATTTTATAGGGAGCTAGAAGTTCCAGAAAGCCCAAGTCCCTTTTGAGAAACACATAATTAATTAGTGGCAAATACTAATAAATAACATTTATATATTATATATATATTATATATATATTATATATATAATAATATATATAATAATATATATAATATATAATATATATTATTATAAATAATATTTATATGTCCAGTGACTTTTGAGTGTGCCTAGCACACTTTCTAGTTAGTTCTCCATACTAAGATCTAATTTACAAAGGTAATAAAGTTTGATAATAAAATGCTTTAGCTTCCCAAGAAAATACACATGCTCACAGAAATATTAATACTTTAACATATCAGTCTTTTTTGGGGGGTGGGAGTTGGGAGCTGTGGATACTCCTGGCTCTGTACTCAGTGTTACTCTTAGTGACACCGAGTGACATAGTACTTTGGGGCCCATATCCAGTACTGCGTACCATATGCATACTGGGGACATTTATAATACTAGGAATCAACTAGGATTAGCAACATGCAAGGCAAAGGCATTAATTTCTGTACTATTTCTCTGGTTTCTAAATAGTATTATTTTTTAATTGAGATCATTGTAATTTACAAATCTTTCACAGTGCTTACTCTTTGCTCTGTGCTCAGGGCTTACTCCTGGTAGTGCTCAGGTGTCTGATTGCAGTGGCAGGGATCATCTACTTGCAAGGCAAGAACACTACCTGCAATACTATCTCTCCATCAAAATATAGTACTTTTTATCAATAGTATGTTTCCTTAGCAGGTTGTTTTTCTTTCTTTCTCTTTTTTTTGTTTGGATGAGAATCACATCTAATGGTACTTGGGAACTACCCTGTGCTTGGTAGTACCCTGTATTACCCATTCTTAGTAGTGTTTAGGCGGTTCTTGCATATAGTAACAGTGAAATAGGTCCATTCCCACCACCAGTGTTGATCTGGGTAGTATTTTAAAGTAATAAGTTGGGGTAATACTGGTCAACTATTCTTATAATACCGCAGTACAACAAATAACTCCAAATCGCAGTGACTTACCACAATATATGCAATTTTTCCTCCTAAGTTTTGTAGTTCTGTTGGGTTAAGTTGTTATCAGTTGAGCTTAGCTCCAGGTATGGCAAAACTTGGGGCACCCTCTTTGCCTCTTCAGAATTTTTGGATCCAGATGCTATTCAGATCTGCTCTTAGGGCAGATGGCAGAAACTTAAGTGCCAACTCAAGTCATGCAACCACATTTAAATCCTCTATTTGTATAACATTTACTGGCATTTCGTTAACTAAACAAGTCCTATGGCCAAATCAAATATCAATGGGGTGGGACATAATAGCCCTCCAACTATCCTGGGAATCACTGCAATGTTCATGGCAAAGAATATGGATATAGAATCGAGCCATAGGTGAATAACAAAGACATGTAGTAAAGACATGTAGTAAAAAATGTAGTAAACAAAACATACCTTGTATAATTCCACACAGAAAATTAATGAACCAAAGTGAGGAGAAATTTTAATATGCCATGTATATTCTCTACTTTATGATATAGAAACATGGCAGGAAAGATAGCTCAACCGTCTAAGTGCATGCTCTACCTGGGAAGCCTGGGAGGCACAGCAAGGATCTTCCAAACATTACTGAAAATAATTTTCAAGCACAGTATAGCTCCCAAGTACCATCAGATGCGATTCTCTATTCAAACAAACAAACAAACAAAAAACAAAAACAACCTGATAAGGAAACATATTATTGATTAAAAGCACTACATTTTGATGGAGAGATAGTATTGCATATAGTTTTCTTGCCTTGCAAGTGAATGATCCTTGTCACTGAAATCAAACACCTGAGCACCACCAGAAATGAGCTCTAAGCACAGAGCCAAGAGTAAGCCCTGAACACCTTGGATGTGGCCCAAAAGCCAACGGCACGCCATCCCTACCATGTACTATACATTTTAGGTTTTGATTGTTTTGAAGTTTGGGATCACAGCTGGTGGTGCTCAGAACTCAGACCTAGGCCTAGGCTGAGGTCACTCCTGGTGGTGCTTGGGCATCTAAGAGGGGTTGGTTGTGTACAGGCAAAAGTTTTATTTCTGTATTGTCTCTCGAGCCTCTAATGAACTATATTTATTAAGCAAATTATGTTTCCTTTGAAGAATATCTGCTTTACTTATGTAAAATCTTTGTTATATATATAATTTGTGGATATGTGGATATGCTATTTTTGGAGAAATTTGTTATATGGAAAGTTTTAAGGTATAGATTGTATAAATTTATTTGCACTTACACATAATCATAGCCACAACTGTTAGATAAAGGAACAGTCTAAATCTGAGTGTGGGATTTAGAGGACATACAAGAGAATACAGAGTTCTAAATGAACAAGAGACAAATAGTGTGGTGGAGCTCTGGGAATGAGAAGGTATGAGCAGATACTAATGCAATGCAAATTTTAAAGCCTCTGGTTAGAATTGAGCACTTTCCCTCTGGGATATCCAAACATCACTTTTGACCAGAATATTATTTTGAACTTAACTGAAAAAAAAGATAATTTATCTAGAGACACAAAAGCAGCAGAAACCAAGACCGGTAGAAGCCGTGAGAAACAGACAGATGAGTTCTTCCTCTTCAAAAGGACATATTTAACCTGAGAAGTGAAGCCTCTCCTCCCCCGAGGAAACACAGACTTTTCTTGCCCAGAGATACAAAAATATCAGGAAACCCAGCTCTCAATAAAAATCAACAGTCAAGGGCTCGGAAAGATAGCACAGCAGCGTTTGCCTTGCAAGCAGCCAATCCAGGACCTCAGGTGGTTGGTTCGAATCCTGGTGTCCCATATGGTCCCCTGTGCCTGCCAGGAGCTGTTTCTGAGCAGACAGCCATGAGTAACTCCTGAGCACTACTGGGTGTGGCCCAAAAACAAAAAACAAACAAACAAAACAAAACAAAAAAAATCAACAGTTAAGGACATTTTTGCAGAAAAACTCCCAGAGCTAAAGAGCATATGCAACCAAATACTACATGCCCAAAGAGTACCAGCTAAAAGGAATTCAAAGAAAAACACTCCACGCACATCCTAGTCATAATGACAAATACCACAGATAGGGATGGAGTACTGAAGGCAGCAAGATTAATAAGTAGCAAAACGGATCAAAATCCAACATTGTGCTGCCTCCAAGAAACACATTAGAATAGTCAGAGCAAACAGACTCAAAGTTAAAGGTTAGAGAACAATCATTTAAGCAAACATCTTTCTTAAAAAGGCAGGAGTGGCCATACTTATAAAAGATGACATGGATTTTTGACTGAAACAGGTGATAAGGGACAGACATGAACACATCTTGATAATCAAGGTATATGTGTACCAGGAAGAAATCACACTCATAAACATATATGTACTCAATGAAGGTACAGAAAAATGTTTAAGACAATTGCTGGCAAATCTGAATAAAGACATTAATAGCAACACATAATAGTAGGAGACCTTAACACTGCCCTATCATGCCTTGATAGGTCAACCAGGCTAAACTTCAACAAGAACATACTAAACAAATGATCAGGGTCAGAGAGGTAGTAATGTGAATGCTTTGCATGCAGCTGACCCATATTTGGCCCTTGGCATCCAATATGATCCCTAAGTCCCTCCAAAGTGATTTCTAAATTTATAGTTAGTAATAAATTTTAGCTCCCCTGTCACTTGGACGTGGCCCCTCTATCAAAACAAAAAATCATTGATCATCATCATCATCATCATCATCAACAACAACAACAACAAAAACATAGTTTAACAATTCAGTCAAGTGAAAATCCTAGAGTTTATTTCAGTCTCAGGTAAAACATTTTCTTTTCTTTCCTTTTATTTTTTTTTAACAGTGCCTGCATTTCATATATGCAAGACATGCTCTACCACTGAGTGGCATCCCTGGCCTCAGGTAAAACTTGGTGTGAAACTCAGTAGCATTCGTCCTTCATTTCTACATTACAACTGTCTATTGGGTATCAATCACCTCCATGTTAAGTTCATTTCCAAACAGATTCTTCCCATGTAGTTCAAGATATACAGCACTGCTCCAAATGTTTCAAAGTCTTGTGTTCAGATGAGAAAAGAATGGTAAAATCCCATTTCTTTTGCAGGATTCCCAGCATTTGCATTGCATCAAATTTGCTCCAAGTGATAATATTTGATTTTCCCTGTTTATCTATTTTTGTGTCACACCCCACTGCACTCAAGCCTCACGCCCAACTCTGTGCTCAAGGATCACTTTTGGCAGGATTCAGGGGACTATATGTGGTTCTGGGCCTCAAATTGGCATACTTCACCCCTGTACTACCTTTCTGGCCCCTTTGATTTTGTAAGGTGCCCCAACTGGCACATGTTGGTTGGGTTGGGGGACAGTAAAGATTTCCAGTATGAAGGTAGATTAGTTAACAAAAGACAGGTTATAGATAGAAGCTGAACATAAATGGGTAATTGGTACTGGTCTTGGGATTGATTTTTGAATATTGCATGCTTAAGACTCATCTATCAATAATTTACTTACTTACAATAATTTACTGGGAACACCAAGAACTCTTAATTCTAATATCAACTCTGCCTAGCTTTTTTTTTTTTTTTTTTGAAGTAACACTTGCAGGTACGCAAAGCTTGTACTTGGCTCTGTACCAAAGGATCACTCCTAGTGGGGAATGCAGGAGGAGTCATATGGGCTTTTAGGGATCACATCCAGATAGGCCACATGCAGGAAAGGTAAGTGCAAAACCTGCTATACAAGTACTCCAGGCCTGAGAAGCCTGTTTTAATGTCTGCATTTTGGTTTTGGTTTTGTTTTATTTTAAATGCTACACCTGGCAACACTCATGGGATACTCCTGATCTGCTATTAGAAATCACTCCTGACAGGCTTAGGGAACCATATGAAATGCTGTGCATTGAATCCTGGTCAGCTGTGTGCAAGGCAAAAAAAAAAAAAAAAAAAAAAAAAGACGTATAGATACAGTGTCAAAATAATAATTATTTATAAAATGGATGTTTTAGTAGCCCAATTTATATGTTATGGTAGAATTATTTTTAACTGTTTAATAGCTATAAAAATTTATAGGATCTGATAATAAGCTGTGCTCACAAAATGTCCTTTAAAATACTGATTAAAATTAGTATTAAACTTATTTTTTAGTATTATTCCCTACCTGCTGTTCTATTGCTCCAGTCCCAATGTTCACATGTTTTAAATAGAAAAATGAAACTCAAAGAGATTCAATAATTTTTTTCATGAAGACTGAAAAACATTGGTAAAACTACTTGACTGTATTAGATAATATCAGAGACAAATGAGTCTAGTTCTCAGTGGCTTCATGCAAGTAAGGTTTATTTTTCATTCATGATTCATAGCCAATTAGGCTTATAAAGAGCTGTGTTCTGTTTGCTTACTTGTGGATTTAGGTTGAGGTTTTCCATCATGTAGTCACAGCATCGGGAGATTAGACAACTTTCTCAAACACCATGGCAGGTAGGTGATCAGGGATCTAAAGAGGCACATACTGGAAGCAAAGAACTTAAAGTAAAACCATATCTACCTCTTCTTACAGGTGATGACCCAATTAGGCAAATCTCCAATGAAGTCATGAATACAATGACTGAAGATTTTAGTAAGCTTTTCTTAGCTTCTAGTCTTTTAAACTGTTAAATTAGTCTGTTAAATAGGGATGACAACTTCAAACAGAAAAATCGCCTAGCAATTCAAAGCATTATTATGGATAGTGTGACTTTTAGGAGCATCTGTTCAGCTGCCAGACCTCCTGGAAGAAGGAAGATACAGGGGAGGATGCCTGCACTCGCTCCAAAAATCTCTGGTGATATCAGTCCTTAAACTGGCATACATGAAGTTTGGTCCAATTTGTGTCCCTAAAGGGAATAGTAGAGGAGTGATAAGGCAGGGCCATTGGGAAAACAGTGATTCTGAGTGATGGAGACAGCAGGTGTGGCTTCAGCAGGGCAAGGGATTGGCCAGCTATCTGCTGCATGAGCTGGTGTTCCCATGATCTCTCATTGCTTTGTTTCCATCTTGTTTAAGAAAAGAGTCTATGGAGCTGGCCTAGTCCATGCAAATTAAAAAAAATAATTAAAGCAATTTATTATTTTTTCTATTTTCTCTTTTTCTAATTAAAACCATTTAAAAGCCAGGACAGAGCAATAGTACAGTGGATAGAATTCTTGCCTTGCACAGGGGTAATTCCTGAGTACAGAGCTGGGACTGAACCCTGAACATCACTGGGTGTGGCCTACAAAAACCTCAAAATTTAAAAAATGTATTCAGTCATTTGGCCATAATAATTATGAAGCACAGGGAGAAAAACCAAAATAAAGAAGCCCATAGGTATCTTGTAAGCAGCAACTATACAAATACTTCCAGATGTTTCTACTTAAAATGTTATGTCCAGTAGATCCAAATGTTTTGGGGCTTAGCTAGACTTTTTGTCACACTGTCTTTTCATTCAATGTTTTTAAATCAACAGTTATAAAGACCTCACTGGTAAAAAAAAATACAAGCCTGTCAGTGGTAAAGTGATTAAAGGAGCAGGGGTCTTGAAATAAGACTTCCTGAGTTTCTATACTGGCTCTTTTCCTTACTGTATGTCCTTTTATGAGTTTTCAACCTCTGTGTCATAGCTTTGTTTCTTTAGGGGGGAGAGTAAGGATATCAATAATAGGGTTTTTATAACAGGCTTATCAGGAGCAAAAAGATTCACTGAAATCTAGCATTAAAATAGTGCATGAACGTACCATAAATCTTTTTATTATTTTTACCAATATGCTTATGTTTTTCATGGACAAAACTGTTTCTCAGTTACACATTGTAACTTGAGTCAGAAAATTTGGGTGGCAAAGGCAAGCTTATGAGAACGAGAAAGGAAAGCATGACAAGCCTCAAACCACTACTGGAAAAACAACTCAAGGTCACACAGTGGAAAGTGGCTAAACAGTGTGGTCTTTATTGGCAAAATAAGTGAATGTACACACATTTTGTTTGCAAATTACCGATGGTAAGAGATAAGAAAAGTTACACATGACATTCTATCTGGATTGTCCCTTCTTGTGGATCCTGTACTAGAAGTAAAATCTATACTATAAACACTAATTGTTCTGGACTTACTTGACAGTATTCAAGGCTTACTCTTGATTCTAAGCTCAGGAATCACCCCAGACAATACTCAGGGAATCATATGTGTTACCTGGGGAACCTAGGGATTGGAAGCATGCAGGGTTAGAAACATAATAATCACTGTAGTGTGTTACTGATCCTAAAATATAGATTTTATTTTACCTACTCTCATCACACACACACACACACACACACACACACACACACACACACACAGAGTCGATATTCAATTTCTCCTTGGCTACTGAGATCTGAAACATTCCAGTGACATCCAATGGGAAATATGATGCATAGTGATCCATGCAGGATTATTAACCACCTTTAGTTCTTCATTTTCCCCCACCTGCCAGCACAGAATTATCTCACCAGTAAAACTTCTGCCTGTAATCAGTGCACACACCACCCCCTATTAATTCAAGCAAAGAGTCCAACCACATAATTGGGGGCATAAAATCTTACCCAGGGCTGCTAACAAACCTGAACATGTTAAAAGGAAATACATTTTTCTTTGTTTTCAAGTTTGTGCTTCTCTAAATGAAGAGCATTAATGAATTCTAGGGTCTACAAGCTTACTGTATCATCAAACCCCTCGAGACACTGAGTGAACTTTAAGATCACCAAAGAGTAAGTCATTTCTAAAAAAGAAATGCAAATATCTTTCTATTTAACTAAAATAATGAACAGTTAATATTAACTTCTCAGACTACACGAAGGGTCTAATTTAGTTTTACTCTATTTTGTCCTATTCATCTTTCTGTCCTTTATATAAAAGAGATTTATTTTATACTTTATACATAATTATGGCTTTTCTTTGCTTTAGTCCTGGGAATGCCCTGTTCTATCTCCACTTCAAAAGACACTTTTATCATGTCAGTATCTTGAAGAAAGATCATATAAGTATATATTGTAGGGGAGACCCTGACCCAATATTGATATTAACATCTACACAGAAATGTGCGAAACTCAGAATATGTAGTAAAAATAGTTCCGAAAGCTCACAGAAAAAAGAGAAATTATGTATATCTGGTGCTAGGTCTCCTGTATGCAAAGAATGTCCTTAACCAACTGAACCACATCACTGTCTCAAAAAAAATTTTTTTTAATATTTTATTTAAACACTTTGATTACAAACATGATTGTGGTTGGGTTTCAATCATGTAGAGAACACCCCCATCACCAATGCAACATTCCCATCACCAATGTCCCAAATCTCCCTCCTCCCCTCCCCACACCCACCTGTACTCTAGACAGACTTCCTACTTCCCTCCTTCATTCACATTGTTATGATAGTTCTCAATGTAGTTATTGCTCTAACTAAACTCATCACTCTTTGTGGTGAGCTTCATAAAATGAGCTGTAACTTCCAGCCCTCCTCTCTTTTGTCTCTGAAAATTATTGCAAGAATGTCTTTCATTTTTCTTAAAACTCATAGATGAGTCAGACCATTCTGCGTCTCTCTCTCTCTTTCTCTCTCTCTCTCTCACTTATTTCACTCAGCACAATAGATTCCATGTACATCTATGTATAGGAAAATGTCGTGACTTCATCTCTCCTGACGGGTGCATAATATTCCATTGTGTATATGTACCAGTTTCTTTGCCAGTCATCTGTTGAAGGGCATCTTGGTTGTTTCCAGAGTCTTGCTATGGCAAATAGTGCTGCAATGAATATAGCTATAAGGAAGGGATTTTTGTATTGTATTTTTGTATTCCTAGGGTATATCCCTAGGAGTGGTATAGCTGGATCATATGAAGCTCAATTTCCAGTTTTTGGAAATTCTATAAAGGTTGGACTAGAAGGCATTCCCACCAGCAGTGGATAAGAGTTCCTTTCTCTCCACATCCCTGCCAACACTGCTTGTTCTCATTCTTTGTGATGTGTCACTGGCTCAAATTTGAGATATTTTTTTTTAACACAAAGGTAAGAAGTAATTTAATGAATATGTAAGCTCTCTCAATCAGGTTTTGCTTGGGATCCATGTTGATCCATTTATTTTCTGAACAATAGTCTATAAAAATGAACTCTGTCTTTTAGTAACTGTGGTTCTCCAAATCTATTTATTTTCCTAAGTTGTAAACCTTATCTACATTTTAAAAAGAAGTAATAAACTTCCTTTCAAGTTTGAAAAACCCCTTAACATGAAGTTGCAATATCTCAGGCACATTTCATTGAGGAAATTAGAGGTGTGGATATTTAAGTAGAAGGGAGTGAATAAATGATTAGGCTCCCTTCCCTTCCTTTCCCCCTTCCCTTCCATTTTCTCTTCCTTTCCCTTCTTTTTCCTTCCCTATTCCCTTCCTCTTCCCTTCCCTACCTCTTTCCTTCCCTACCTCTTCCTTTCCCTTCTTTCTTCCCTTCCCTTCCCCTTTCCTTTTCGCTTCCCTTTCCTTTCCCTTCCCTTACCTTCCCTTCTTTTCCCTTCCCTTCCCTTTCCCTTAACTTACCTCCCTTCCCTTTCCTCTTCACTTCCCTTCCCCTTCCCTTCCCTTCCCTTTCCCTTCTGTTCTCATCCTATTTCCCTTCCTTCTTTCCTTTTTCCCTTCCCCTTTCCCTTTCCCCTTTCCTTCCTCTTCCCTTCCTCTTCCATTCCTCTTTCCTTCCCTTCCCCTTCCCTTTCCTTCTCGTCCTATTTCCCTTCCTCCTTTCTTCTTTTTCTTCCCCTTTCCCTTTCTTTTCCCCCTTTCCTTTTCTTTTTTCTTTTTTTCTTTTTTGGTTTTTGGGCCACACCCGGTAACGCTCAGGGGTTACTCCTGGCTATGTGCTCAGAAGTTGCTCCTGGCTTGGGGGACCATATGGGACACCGGGGATCGAACCGTGGTCCGTCCAAGGCTAGCGCAGGCAAGGCAGGCACCTTACCTTTAGCGCCACCGCCCGGCCCCCCCATTTCCTTTTCTTCCCTTCTTTTCCCTTTCCTTCCCTCCCCTTCTGACTGAGCAGTTATTTGTTTATTCTATGTATTTTTAAACCACTTTGCTCATAATAGTTGTTATAAGACTTTTCTTTGAAGATGGTGACTATATGTTCTTTACCACCAATGATTGCACTATCAAATAGTAACTTGTCTCTTGTATCTGTTTCCTGAGAACTCTTAGGAAAAAACACACTATTTCAAGGGGTGACGTGATGGATTATGTGTAAAGTGAACCTAGAAGAATGATGACATGTTTGCTAGAAATAAAAAAACTGAGGGTGAGGGAGAAATCTGGAAGCAAAGTGAATCCTTGATGTTTCCTCTCTGGAAAAGCTGCTTCCCTACTATTAAATTTGTGCAGTTCTACTGGAAACAACATTGTTTATTTCTAGTTCTAGACAGCCGTTAAGCCTGTCAGAGCCACAGGCCACAATGACTGGTTCAAGAATTGGGCCATGATCCAGTTTGGAGATACTCAAATAAAACTCTTTGCAGGGTTAGTGAGTAAGAGGCAGGCATAACATGCAGCAAGGGATATGTGTATGGAACCAGAGTAAGCATTCTACAATGTTATCTAATAATAAAACCCAACTTTCTAATACTAAGAAAGATAGAAATGTATTTTCTCACACTAAGTTCAAGGCTGTGTTAGCAATTCAGGATGTGTAGTGGCTCATAGACCACTGCTAAGGATTGTTTCTTCCTTTCTTGCTCTGTTGTTCTTGCTACCTGACTGCTTTGTTGGCTTTCAGGCAGTAGGAAGAGTGTATTAAGAGGGATCCTTTCACAATGCTTCCTGGAAATTGCTCCTGATACTTCTTATATTTCACTGGCTTAAATTTAGTTACTCACTGATGCTTGGCTGCATTAGTGATACAGAAACGTGAAGGCTTTGTGTCCAACCATAAATGAGAGATTTCCTTACAAAGAAAGCAAGAGAGAAATATCTCTGAGAAGACTCTGAGCTTTCTTTGCTTATCTTCAAAAGGAGAACTTGACTGTGGAGAGAGTGAGGGAGCAGAGTTGAAAGATGAAAACAAATTCATCTTACCACAGCCATCACCCTCTCAACCTTGACATCAAACTGCTCTGTACTCTCTTGCCATTTAATCTAACAACTCTGCTGCACTGTCTTTCTCTTTTTTTTCCTTTTTTTTGGTTTGTTTTGTTTTAAATGAGAAAATATTAATTGGTCTGGACAGGTATATCATCTCAACAAAGCATACGAGGTCATTTTTTTTGTCCTCTCCAGCTTTTCATTTCCCAAGCAGTTGCTCAGAAAGGCAACTGAGTATCCTCTAAGTCAATTTCATAGGGCCAAATTATGCATATTCATGCTCCATTTCCTTTCAGCTTAAAGGAGGAGGAACTGCTTGCATTGCTCAGAACCTGCTCTCTTGGATTTAATTACAATTTTTTAAAATGTTGATTTACACATCACTACAAAACCTTCAAGGTAGACTCCTGGCTTTACCTGTTCTGGGACACTCAAATCATTTTAGTAAGAGCTCCTTGGAATTCTTTGCCAGTCACTTGGAATTCTTTGTTCTGTCACATAACTTGGCTGCATACCCACCCCTCTTTTTCAATCATGACTTTTATTAACATTAACGGTATCTATGAGAATTAGAGCTTAATGGATTTCTGTCTGTTGATTTGTGAATCCTGCTAGACTAGATCTCATTTTACAGGGTTCCAAACAGTTGGTCAGCACTATGTTTTTTTTTTTTTTTTAAGTAACTTTGCTAATAGTATCAATCTGCCTAGCCTGTTCCCTTGACATCTATTTTTCTGAGTCTTTTGAAGCAGAAGATACAAAACCTTAGGTTGGGAGGATTTTCTTATCAGATTCTAAAAGCATGACATTTTTTTTGTTTGTTTGTTTTTGGGTCACACCAGGCATTGCTCAGGGGTTACTCCTGGCTGTCTGCTCAGAAATAGCTCCTGGCAGGCACTGGGGACCATATGGGACACCGGGATTCGAACCAACCACCTTTGGTCTTTGCTTGCAAGACAAACGCTGCTGTGCTATCTCTCCGGGCCCCTAAAAGCATGACTTTTACTTAAATTATTATGTTTCCTATACCTTCTTATACCAGTAAAGTTATTAGGAGTGTCTACCAGCTGCAATTCTCAGACTATGAAATTTGGCTTTTTGAATTTAAATGATACCGCAGCGCCATATGGCAGAGGAGAAAGGAGTGCTCAATTTCTTATCTAACAGAGAATTTCTCTCAGGCAAGGGAAATTACCGTCACAGTCCAACTTTCACTGGTTCTCTGAGGCTTAGCATTACCTGCTGCCTCCTCCAACTTAGACATCCAGAATCTGCTTAAGTCACTGAGAAAAAGCTGCCACAGAAGCCTTTTAAGTTCCCACAGCTGGATGTTGAGGCAGCTGAGAACTACGTCCCACAAACGAGAAACTTTGCACATTTCCCACCTCTGTGTATCTCTATTTATTAATGGATTCATTAGAAGACAGCAGCTCACAGGGTGCAGGGCTTAAATTGACCGCTAGAGGGACACAGCATTGAGAACAGGGAGAGGGGGCTCCTACAAGAGCAGCTGTCTGGAGTGAAGTGCTTTAATCGACCGCTAGAGGGAGACAGCATTGAGGACAGGGAGAGAGGGGCTCCTCCAAGAGCAGATGGCAGGGGTGCAGTGCTTAAATCGACCGCTAGAGGGAGACAGCATTGAGAACAGGGAGAGGGGGCTCCTGCAAGATCCATTCCATTGAAACAGTGGCCAGTGTTTCTAAGTAGTTGCTAGCAGCCTAATACAATCATCCTTGGGTCAAATTCTACAGACCACCAAGGGTGCAGGAGGAGGGGATGCTACTGATTTATGAGGAAGGGGATGGACATTGATCTCTGAGTCTGTCACAGATTAATGGAACTCAAGGGCTTAAGATCCTTTTCAGGGTTATAAATGAGATCCTGACGTTTTCCACTCTGCCACTGGAGCGTACACCTTTTCTCACACCCAGCATGTAGGAGGCACCTGTCTGGCTGAGGGGATGATGGCTCACCTCACACTTCTGCTAGCTGCTTCTAGAGGAAGCATCTGGGTCATTGAGGGGGAGCAAAATTCTTGAGGTGATTTTCTTCTTTGCCCAGCTGGCCTAAAAGGAAGCAGTCTTCTCCTATAATAATGGTTTTCTTCTTGCCTCGACTTTCACTTTCCTCAATCCTCTCCACGCTATCTTTACTTCTGGTGGCGGTTGTGGATGACTGTCCCCACTTCTGGCTGCTTTGTGTCCAGTGGGGTGTATGTTTATACCCTTGACATTTTTTCTGAGTGGTCCAGTGCAGACGCAGTGACAGGGATCCTGCTTGGTGAATCCTCACAGTTCAAACCCTTTCAGGTTTCTTGTAACTTCTCTGCCCCAACCCCTTTAGGTTCTCAGCCTCTCAGCTCTGAAAATGGCATCCTCTTATCCTGCTCAGACTTTTATAAATTATCCATTTGTTTTTAAAGGTGGAGGAATTTTTGAGTCATACCCAGAGATGCTTAGGGCTTATTCCTGGCTTATTCTCAGGGATCACTCTTGGCAGGTTTCAGAAGACCCTATGGGTATGCCAGTGGATCAAATCTAGGTTGGTCATCTGCAAGAGAAATGCCTTACCAGCCGTGTTATCTCTTTGGCCCCAAATTATTGACTTCTTTTAACATTCCCCCAAAGACTCCATATCAGTGGGCCTTGTGTTTCTTGCTAAAACCTTACATGGAGAAAGAGCCCTGTTTTGAGCTTCCTTTCCCTACCTCTCTACCACCTTAGTTTAGTGCTCACAGGCTTTGCTTCTAAGTGCCCAAGACAAATCCTCACATATTTGTTTGCTCTTCTCACTTCCAGCACTTGGCCCCACTCATTTCTAGGATTGCACTGAGCCTGTCTGCTGGCCCCTATGGCTCCGGTTCTGACAGGTCTCTCTGCCTATTTGAAATGCATGTATCTCCAGGTCATCCAGACGCTCTTTCAAGAAATTGGGAGGAAACTTCAATCTGACTATGCCCTGTCATGAAAAGAATTTCTAAAAATAGATTTTATTGGATGCAGTCTTTTAAAATTGAATCTGACTGAACCGTATGGCATGTCTATAACCTCAGAAATACAATGAGCAATTGCTTGGTGATATTGGAGTATCTACTATTGGGGTTAGTATGATTTTTCACTTTGATTCTTTGGAGATAATTGTATAGAAGGTGGATTTTTTTTTAGGTACCCATTTCCCTACAAGAGGAAAAAACACAATAGAAACACCAGTTTTCCACACTTTTAATTAAACTTTTTAAAAAGAAAAGGAAATCCTGCATAGGTATTAATTTTTTTTTTGTATTTGGGCCACACCCGACAGTGCTCAGGGGTTACTCCTGGCTGTCTGCTCAGAAATAGCTCCTGGCAGGCACGGGGGACCATATGGGACACCAAGATTCGAACCAACCACCTTTGGTCCTGGATCGGCTGCTTGCAAGGCAAACGCCGCTGTGCTATCTCTCCGGGCCCAGGTATTAATTTTTAAGGTACTCAAAAATCAGGATAGTTTATTCAAGATCAAATTAGATGCTGATTCTTAGTACAAGTGAGGTATATGTTGCCTTAAAATTGAGGTCAAAGTGCTTTTATAAACAGGCTGGAGCGCAGAATAGGGGTTAATGCATTTGCCTTGCATATGACCAACCCAACCCCTGGAACCACATCAAGTCCTCCAGCACTGTCAGCTGTAATAGGTTAGTGCAGAGCCAGGCGTCAGTTCAAGAATTGCCAAATGATGTATGTACTCCCCTCATCCCACTGTTGCTTTGAGTTCTAGGCATTCTGAATGTAGATGGCATTGTGCCAGGACTAACTTGACTCAAATGGGAAATGAAATGTAGCGAAGCTGATGAATGTCCTACCCATTTTCCTACCCTCCCTCAAAACTTTACCACCATTGAGGTCCCTGGAGTTGCTGTTGAAAATCCCCTCACTTCCAAAACAGCTGGTCACCAGCTTCCACTCCCTGCCAGTGAAACTATGTCTGAGGAGTTTCTGAGGAGGAGGAAGTGCAGAGTCTGACATAAGTGTCCTGAGCTCAGTCCTCTACAGATGTAATGGCGTTGGAGGATTGAAATTCACGTTTCCTTACCTCGTTGAGAACAGGAAAGGTGTTATTCCTGTGTTTCAAGCAGGTGATTCCCTGCAGGGCTGAACCCCAGTTTCTCACTGCAGTGGTGTGCAGATTCACCAACCCTTCATTGGTCGCCTTTCCTGCTCATCACATTTTCTACTCTCACTGTGTTTCCTGTGATCGCCTCCCATTCAGATTTTTGTATTAGAGACTGCCTTCTGGGGAGAGCCCATTTAAGACAGGAGATTCTAAAGGCTGTGAGAATTAAGAAGCACAGCTCATGCCATTCTGAGCTCTGATAAGAATGCCTTTTGTTTTTCTGAATTATCTGTCTTTAGGTTGTAAAGTACTGAGAACTGCAGCTGTTTCGAATCAACTTAATAAATCTCTCCGACCTAGCATGCAACGGAGGCAGTCTGGATAAATATTTGATCATGAGAATTCCAAGATAATGCTATTTGTGGTACCCCTTGCCATAGCAAAGGAGATAATTATTACAAAAGAGCAATAAAGGACGGCAATTTTTGTTTTTTAAAGGTAAGTGCCTTAAACTCCCTTTCCGTCATCTCTAAAAGCGAAAAACAACAACAAAACACACCCCACCAATGTCTTACCCGGATGAACACAGTTAGGGGATGATGAGTTTATACAACTGTTCAATGCAAACTAAATTTTCGTCTCAGATATCTTGGCAATTTTTCACATTCCTGGCCTCATGTTAAGAGCTTAAGTGAAGTGATTGCAACATTTCTGCCTGGACCCATTAGACTGCAGTTTTACCAAATGCACAAGGGGGGAATATATTACTTTCAAAGCATAGTCTCATCATTTAGAATTGGCTAAAGAGCTTTCTAAGCCCTATTGGAAAAACCCACATCCAAACATAACTAACATAGAATTCATGGCAAACACCAATACTAAAACAGGAACTGTGGGCCTTATTTATTTTATTCTAATTTCCCAAATGTTGGCCCCTATTCTTTTATTTAACAGGCTTTTACTTTTCAGTGGAATGAATAATATTTTCAGACATTGTTTTAGAAAAATTTCCCATAAAGAACTCACAGCATTCATCATAGAATAGGGAAAAGTTATACCCAGGATAATACCCGATAATTTCTTCATCTAATGTTAATGAAATTGAACAGGCTTGCTCCCAAATTCGTTGGGACTCATTATTCACTGTCCTAGGATGCATTTAACCATATTCAGTTGTCCAAAGAGTGCATTATACATCTCCGAGGAAGGAAAAGTGATAGCATAAAACAAATCTTCAAGGCAGTACACAGTGGGGTAAATATATGATGATTTCTCCTGGAAACCAAAACAAGTCAGCTTAATTTGGAAACATCAAAGTAACATGTAGCATATCATCGCCAAGCAAGGTAAAGTGCCCTTTCGAAATATCACACATTGCATCCTTCAAAACGTAGTCTTTATTCATTTTGAAAATCATCATCCCAACCGCATTTAGGCCCCTATTGCAAATAAGCTAATAGTAGAGCAGCACAAAAATGCCCAGACAACTACAATTATCTCTTAATTACACACAGCAGGCTTCTAATGTTCCAGTGCCTGCTCCCCCACCCCACTCCTTCTGTGGATTCTTAACAAAAAAACAAAGAAACTCAAGGGAACCAGTTAGAGATCCCACGCAGGCTTCTTGATGACAGGTTTGCTCTGAACTGCCTGGGGCAAGACATCGTAGCAGCAACTGTCACTAAGAAGGGTTTGCCCAGCTCAAGAAAATAATAGGACTGAATCTTCTATCCCCACTGAGGCACTTGAATTAGGAAACAAAGCAATGGAGATCATCTGTTCTGCAAATCAATGGTTTACAAAGAGCTCCAGCCCTCTGCATATGAAGTAAGAAAAATCCGGGCGAGTGACCCCAGGTTCTGTCATTCAGGGCAGTATTATATCTTCTTTGAGAAAGAATCAATATCCTCTTGTTACCGCGAGACCATATATTTAGTAGGGCAAATGGTTGAACTCCAGAAATATGTCAAACAAGTCCATTTTAGCTCTATGGGAGATGAATGTCATTGGAAAAAGCCCATCAATTAATTAGTTAATAAAAGTTTATTGCAGGACTATTAATTGTCGGCACCGTCCAAAGTGAGGTTAATAAAAACTTTGCATGTACTCTGCTTTTTCACACATTCTGAGACAAAGCCGGGGCGGCGGGGGGGGGGGGGGGAAGTAGCACCCAGGCATATGGGGATGGTGTGAATGTGAAAATGGATCCACTGACTGAGGGTGATAATAATAATTCTATGTGTATAAATCACTTGCCAGACAACAAAGGATGTTCCTAAGCTGTCTCTTCTTTGATTCAGACCACAACCCTGTGAAAGGAATTGGAAAACATATTAACCCCTTTCTACAAATGAGAAAGCCAGTCTCTTGATCAATGGCTTAGAAATTTCTAAGAGCTATGGGAATCTGAGTGTCTAACCCATTATGACTTAGCAGAGGAGGAAGATGCAAGAAAGATAAGCAGAGATTTTGGGGACCAGATCTTTTTTTTTTTTTTTTGGTTTTCGGGCCACACCCGTTAGATGCTCAGGGGTTACTCCTGGCTATGAGCTCAGAAATTGCCCCTGGCTTGGGGGGACCATATGGGACGCTGGGGATCGAACCGTGGTCCTTTCCTTGGCTAGTGCTTGCAAGGCAGACACCTTACCTCTAGCGCCACCTCGCCGGCCCCTGGGGACCAGATCTTAAGGCAACAGTTTTTTTTTTTTTTTTAGCAAAGAACCATATTTTATTTTTATTTTCTAGTTATATGACTTTAGGAAATCTGTCTCATTTCTTAGTTTTTATTCCTGGTTTTGATTCTTTTTTTTTAATATAATTTTTATTTTGATCATAGTGGCTTACATATTGTTGACAATAATATTTTAGGTATATATTTACATAAAATCAGGGGGGATTCCCATCCCTAAATTGTCCTCCTTACACCTCCGTTTTTGTCCTACCTCCCCTTTCCTCTTCCCTCACCCCCAGGGCGTCTAGAACATGTGGTCCCCTCTGTATCTAGCCTACTACTTAGTAGTCTTGCATCAGTTTGGTCTTGACGCCTCCCTTATTTCCCCCTCTAAGTGGGGGCAGGATTAGCTAGTTCAAGTTGCGTGGTTTTGCCTGAAAAAGAGAAAATAAATAAACTGGGGGTAAAAGTCTAATACCCCGAAAATGGGCAGAATCCTTCTAGAGGTTCTCATCATCGATTTGGGAAATGAATGAGAGAATGAAGGTGAAACACTCCACCAGTACCTAAAGAAGTGTCAAATATCCAGTTTTACAATCATATCCAGTGCGGTTAAGAAATTTCGATTAGGGAGGCTAGAAAGAGAATACATTAGGTAAGCCCTTGCATAGGGTTGACCTGGGTTCAGTTCCTGGTACCCCATATGGTCACCCAAGAGGACTGCCATGATACATACACTGGGTGTAGCTCAAAAATAAAACCAAAGCACATAAATAGGAAATTTTGATTGGTCCCATTTGAACTTTTTTTTGTGTGTGGTTTTTGGGTCACACCCGGCAGTGCTCAGGGGTTACTCCTGGCTCCATGCTCAGAAATTGCTCCTGGCAGGCACAGGGGACCATATGGGAGGCTGGATTCGAACCAATGACCTTCTGCATGAAAGGCAAAGCCTTACCTCCATGCTATCTCTCCGGCCCCCCATTTGAACTTTTTAACCCTTTTTGCATCTTCTGTTTTCCAGAGTATTTTCATGCCTTTAGTTCAGCCTATTATACTTAGTGTTCCACTCTGTTCTTTTTTTGTTTTTAACTAGCCTAGTGTTCTCAAATCTGCCGTTATAATATTCACCTGCTGAATTTAGTATCAATTCAGTTCATAGGACTTTCTGCAGACAAGCCGAACAGGCCAAGAAAGGAGTGCCAGCCATGCCTAAAATCACTTTATGCAAAGTGCTTTACATGAATTTTGTATCATGCAGCCTCCACCTTCTAAGACCATAGCACACTGGAGTGGTGATAAAGCCCAGGTTCAAAGAAGACCCAAGGCCAGCATTACTGGAGGCACGCCTAACGTGGAAGCCTCATGCGCCAAATCCAGGGCATTGGACAGATGCAGGTCTGGAAGCAAACGCCTAGGCAGGATATAATCCAAACACAGATAAGAAGATAAAACAGGTTCAGGAACTCCCACATGCAAGCCTTGGCTCCTAAGAAACAAGAGTGTGATGGAAAACTAAAATTGCTTGCAGGTTTTCCCTGAGATCCAGGATCTTTAGGTCTTTATTAGCAAGCGCCAGAAAACAACCTGTAGTAGAGATCAAGAATAGGTTGGTCTAGGGCTGGGCACTGATCCAAAGAATGCTTCCATTCAAACGTGCTTTCGACCAATAAGAAATAAGCATATTCCAAATAGGTTGGAACCCAGTTAATCCAACACACAATCGTTACAATGTCTGTTTTTCTTAATTCTGAAGTCAACCCCCACAAATGACCATTGAGACAGCACCTTTATAATTTGTTACCTCTTCCAGAATAGTTTTGTGTATGAGAATCATTCCACAACTTTTGTGCTAAGATGGACTCCTTCAGACCAAGGATGCCCTCGATGCATTTCAGTGTCCTCAAGGTATCATTCTGAGTCAGGGTAGACCTTGCTACAGCTCTACTTCAGCGTTTTTCCACCACTGTGCTGTGGCACACTAGTGTGCCGTGAGATATTGTCTGGTGTGCCATGGGAAAAATTCCAATTTCATCTGTGGCATGCAGCTTCGGCTCACAAATAGACCAATCATTAGATTATTTCATAATAAAGTAATTATAAAATAATTCCTTTGTGTTGTTTGATTTCTATTCAAGAGACTTACTTTATATATAGTCAATATAGGCTTAATACAATATAGAGTTAATTTTTTTTAACATTTTCTAATGGTGATGTGCCTCGTGATTTTTTTCATGAAAAAAGTGTGCTTTTGCACAAAAAGGTTGAAAATGATACCATTTATGTGGGTAGCAGAGAGAAGGTATCTATTCTGTGTCCAACATATGTTCCTTAAATTTCACTTCTTAGTGACCACGAGAAAGGCTGGAAGGCCACATGCTGCTTTCCAAATATTTCAGGTGTTCCTAGATCATCCTTTTGCCCAGCCAAGAATAAATTTCTGATTCTGAGGGAAACCTCCATCTACTTAACAACCTACCCTGGTTATCCCCAAGTCTCAAACCTGGAATGTCTCTGCCTACAGTTGAATATGGTCTCTTGGTCTCTCAGTCCTCAAATCTAATGTCTAAAAATTTGGAAACCTAACCCAGAAAAATGAAATTGCTTCAGCATTCCATGGAGGCAAGTCATTTCCTCAAGTCAATGAGTTAAAAATTGCCTAACTGCTTGGAAAGGAAAGGATATGGGAAAAAACATGAATTACTGGGGGAGGGAGAGAGGACATCTCACAAATGTTATTTTTATTTCATTGACAAACTGTTCTACACCAGACAGGCTGCAGCTCTTTGAAATTTGACAGAAATAAAAAATGCAACAACATACTTTGGTGAGTTCTATCTGTTAGGCTTTAAGTGGATTTCATTACTTCTATTAAAATATGGATTTATTTGACACTGTGCAAATCACATTTCAAACTAAATAGCAAATCCATTTACATTATGAAAATAGGATTCAAGAGGAACTAGAAAGTGGCTCCAATTCCTATTTTTTCTCCCTGTGACAGGCAGGAAAGGTGGCCATGCTCTTTGTGAATGAAACACTACCCCAAAGCACCCCTCTATGTTTTTTTTTTTTTACTAAATGACTAAACTTGCTCCTAGGATTTATGGTTTCCCAGAGTATTGGGATATTTTGGGGCATGTGTATATATGTGTGTGGGGATAGGTGGAGGTGGGTGGGTGGGTGGTGTGTGTATGTTTAGAGAATAGTCTTTGGTATTCTCTTAGAGCTCTGATCAATCTTGATGTGATTTTCCATTTTATCAGGAAAAAAACTCCATCCTCAAATTTGATCCTTCTTCATGATGTTATTCTGGCTGGGGCCATTAAATTAGTGCTGGATATCATTTCCAAATTATATTGTCTAGTGGCTGGAGAAATAGCACAGTAGTAGGGCGTTTACCTTGCACGGTGGTTCAATTCCTGGCATCCCATATAGTTCCCCGGGCCTGCCAGGAGTGATTTCTGAGTATAGAGCCAGGATTAACCCCTGAGTGCCACCGGGTGTGACTCCCCCCAAAAAAAACCCAAACAAATTATACTGTCTGCTGGGGGCTGGTCTAATGACCGACAATCTCTCTAGCCTAAACCCACAGATTCAGTTTGGAAAAGCAGAGCTTGAAGCTGAGACAATTTGGAAGATGTCTTTTGCTGAATGCATCTAATTCTCAGGCTTCTCTTTCTGAGGCCTGTGGTTAGCCAGCTCATACTATTCCGGTTGGAGGGAGACAGCAACCAAAGCTCCTTTCTCTGGTGAACTTGAGTTACTCCAATTATATCTCTTTTGTTTGCAGCTAAAAAATTTTCACCAGCACATTTTTTTTTCTTCTGCTGAACTCAAGTCAATGCAAACCTTATTTGTATCAACAAAGGAACTTAGTTAAGCTAAGTGGGAAATAGCATCAAAAAGAATCTGGCTAACCAGGAGTAGCTGGTATTAGTTACTTTAAAAGAAGAGCAGAATGAATTAGTGACTGTAGGTGAGTAGAAAAGCCCATTCAATAATCTCTTTTCATCCAGCTGTCTGTGTAAAGAATTACTTGTTCTAATAGAGTAACTTTGGAAGTAGTTGTGCCTTTAGTTGAATGAACTGTGGGAACAAAGGAAGGGAAACTTTCTCAGTCTGATGGAGGCTATTTAGAGGTGGGGAGGGTGTGCCGGAAGGCAAAGTGTGTGCTTCAAATAAAGGAAATTTTGTAGTGTTGATGATTTTTCATTACCAGTCTGCTTTCATGTATTGATATATTGACTTTGTAGAAAAAAAGACACATTAAAAAATAAGTTTGATCACATTTTTCTAGCCATCTGCTACTGCTACTGGTGACTAAGTTGGGGGTACATCATGCCAAGAAAGGATGTACTATCTTTTGTCAAGGAAGGCAAAAATAAAAATCACAGATCAAAAATTGGAACTTGGGGGAAGAAGCATCCGGCTTTTTTCAAACAAGTCAAGATTCATGCAAACTGTAAATCTCCTTTCAACTCTGGAAAAACCTAACTTGTTGGATGAGTTTTGTCTGCTTGGAAGACAACTTGGATGGATTTGGATGAAGCTTCCTGGGAGTTGTAGGAAATGGCTCTGATTGGAGGGCCTGTGTCTCATTCAGCACTGGAAGATAAGTGCCCTCTGTTAGGACACGAAGAAAAGTGGGGGCAGAATGATAGTACAGGAGGGATAGTGCTTACTTGGCATACAGCGTCAATCCCTGGCACTGTGTATGTTGCCCCTAGAAGTCTGCCTACACTGCTGCCCTCACTTATAGCTATTAATCTTAGTTTTCTGATATTATTGTGGAAAAGAGAAATAGAACTAAAAGAAGGTAATACTTATTATTGGCCTCTTTTTTTATCCTCCCCAATTTCCTCTTTTGCCCAGCCCCCACCTATATAGGTTTGGTGATGTGTAGACATAGTTTTGGCTTCTTCTGGAGTGCTCAGAAATCTAATTTCTATTATTACTTATGAGGAAAACTATAGTTACTATATTTTTTTCAACTTAAAACCCATGATTATTTAATATATGTGATGTGCCAATTTATGTGCTGAGCATATGAATACTAAAGGAGTAGGCCCTGAGCACATACAGGTATGGCCCCCAAACAAACAAAAACAAAGTTTACAGTCCAGAGCTATGCAAAGAGTAAATAGATGTGTGCAAGTGTTTGTATGTATAAAAGTGTTTTGGGGGAAGGTTTGGGCCACACAATGATCAGGATTAACTTTAGGGGTCTTGGCCTGGTGTTGCTCAGGGATCTGTAAACAGTATTGGGAAACTAAGGTAAGTACCTTACCTGTTTGTGCAATTATTTTTAATTTTTTTAATGAGCATCATCACAATTATTAGGTAAAAATTAGAAACATATATAATAGACTGCTGAAAGTAAATGGGTATTAGAAAAGACAGAATTGGAGTGGTGATGGTAGTGGTGGAGGAAAGTTGGCAGGACTCCCGTTTTCTGAATCAAATTTATTCCAGAGAATGTGTGAACTCGTCAACTTTAAGATCAGTGGACTCTATATTTTATTAATAGAAAGAATGTATTCTCAGACACAGAGGTGACTCATAGGTCAGGACCTATGGATGGATGACACATGAGATGGAGTTGATCCTAAAATATCTGTGTAATATTGCTCTCTCCTCTCCTTCCCACCTCTTTTTCCTCCCTTCCCTTTCACTGTTTCTCCCCCCTTTCCTCTTTTCTCCCCTCTACTCTCCTTTCCATTCTTTATTCCCCACTATTTACCCTTTATGCATGTCATATATGTGGTTCCTAAGATTAAACCATAGTCAGCCTTGTACAAGGCAAGCATCTTAACCTCTATACTATATCTCTGGCTTCTGAGTTTCTATTTCTCAATAAATGGAATGAAGGGTGTGTGTAATAATTTAAAATGAAAAATAATTTTTATAGAAATCTAATTTCCTTCTACAAAAGCAGACATTCATGGAATAGATGGATGTCTATTTTGAAGTCTGAACCAGAGAAAGTGAGTTGATATTAACCACATAGACATATTTATTGATCTACTTTGGCATAACAGTTTGTTTATCTTTGGCACTATATGTTTTCACAAAAAAGCATAGCAATATTATAAGACTTTCTTCAAAAGTCTATTATGAAAAGGGGAAAATAACATTTTCTTCCTGGGCAGTGTTAGCTTGATTCCATCAAATCTGTCAGACTGTTGATTCATGTACTGTAATTATTGGATAAAATATAATGTAGGCACCATCATTGGTGTGGGGAAGTGATAGCAGAATGAAGGTGAGCTTGGAGAAGCACCAGAGGTCAAAGCTAGACTCATGCATTTTTTTGCTGCTATTGTTGTGTTCAGGGGTAACTCCTGGCTCTGTGCTCAGAAATCACTTCTGGAAGGCTTGGGGACTATAGAGGATGCAGTGGACCAAACTTGGGCTAGCTGCATGCAAGGCAAATGTCCTACCCACTGTGCTATCTCTCCAGCCCCCAGACATATACATTTATGTAGTATGCAAAACTGCCATCAAGAAGTTCTATCAGGAGATGAAAAATGAAACAATTCCTATCAAATATTGTTATATTTAATACTACATTGAGTTGAATAATTTGGGATAGAGAATCTCATTATGGGGGGAACAAAAAAAAAAGAACCTCATTATATCAGTTAATTCAGCTACTGCCATAGAAAGATATAAAATAACTGGTTTCAATAAGACAAATTTCTGTGTAAGCACCAAAGGTCAGGAACCCATTAATTTTCCTCTGGCCTTCAAGTGCCATCAACTCCTTCCATGTCTTTATGAATAAAGTGGGAGTAAAGCATTTTTCTTTTGCGGATAAGAGGTAAAACAGAGCAGCCCAGCACATGTTTCTTCCACTTACTCATGCTGATTTTTAGTGTCAGTCCTGGACTCCCTTTTTCATCAAGGGATCATCATAAAGGTGTTCTGTTCTCTCTCTAAAACCATACTTTTTGTCCTGAAACTGTTCTCATTTTTCTACCCTTGAAATCTTATACCTGTTTTCAGTTAACATCATGTACAAAGGTAAAATCCAAATGGATTAAAGACCTAGGTATCAGACCTGAAGTATATAGAACAACATGTAGGTCAAACACTCCATGACATTGAGACTAAAGGTAACTTTAGAGGAAACAGTACTTTCCAAACAAGTGAAAGCAGAAATAAATAGATGGGACTATATTAAGCTGAGAAGCTTCTGCACCTCAAAGGAAATAGTGCCCAGAATACAAGAGCCACCCACTGAGTGGGAGAAACTTTTCACCCAATACCCATCAGATAAGGGGCTAATATCCAAAATATACAAGGCACTGACAGAACTTTACAAGAAAAAAAATCTAACCCCATCAAAAAATGGGGAGAAGAAATGAACAGACACTTTGACAAAAAAGAAATACAAATGGCTAAAAGGCACATGAAAAAATGCTCCACATCGCTAATCATTTGGGAGATGCAAATCAAAACAACAATGAGGTACCATCTCATACCACAGAGATTGGCACACATCAGAAAGAATGAGAACAATCAGTGCTGGCGGGGATGAGGAGAGAAAGGAACTCTTATTCACTGCTGGTGGGAATACCGTCTGATCCAACCTTTGTGGAAAGCCATATGGAGATTTCTCCAAAAGCTGGAAGTTGAGCTCCCATACGATCCAGCTATACCACTCCTAGGAATATATCCTAGGAACACAAAAATACAATACAAAAATTCCTTTCTCACACCTATATTCATAGCAGCATTGTTTACAATAGCCAGACTCTGGAAACAACCTAGATGCCCCTCAATAGATGAATGGTTAAAGAAACTATGGTACATATACACAATGGAATATTATGCAGCCATCAGAAGAGATGAAGTCATAAAATTTTCCTATATATGGATGTATATGGAATCTATTATGCTGACTGAAATAAGTCAGAGAGAGAGATAAACACAGAATGGTCTCACTTATCTATGGGTTTTGAGAAAAATGAAAAATATTTGTGTAATGATTCTTAGAGACAAAATAGAGGAGGACTGGAGGGTCCAGCTCCTGATATGAAGCTCACCACAGGGATCATTTAGTGCAGTCACAGAAATAATTACACTGAGAACTATCATAACAAAATGTGACTGAATGAGGGAAGTAGAAAATCTGTCTAGAGTACAGGCCTGTGTGGGATGGGGAGGAAGGAAGAAAACTTGGGATATTGGTCATGGGAATGTTGCACTGCTGAAGGATTTATATAAAACATAACAAAATGTGACTGAATGAGGGAAGTAGAAAGCCTGTGTGGGGTGGGGAGGAAGGAAGAAAACTTGGGATGCACTAACAACTTGGGTTGCACTAACAGTCCCATGACCAATATCCCAAGTTTTCTTCCTTCCTCTCCATATAAATTTATTTTTAAATTATATATACATATATATATGTATATATAATTTAAAAATAAAAAAAGTAAAAAAAAGATAAGGCCTCCCAATTCTTACCATAGTTTGTGTTCTTTACACTGACTGTATAGAAAGAGGAGGTACAGTAAAAGCACCCCATATACACCTCAACCCAGGCCCTTTGCCTGGTCTGTATTGTGAATTGGGAAACAAAAAAAACAAACAAACAAAAAAGAAATCTTTTTGTTGAGAACTTTCTGTTGAGAATCATACTGAGAGGGAATTCTGTTGGTGAGATGAAGTTCTCTCTGAATTCCAAACTGAGGAAGATTTCCTTGACATCTTTGTCATAACTGCTTAACAAAGAAACAGTAGAGATAGGACAGGGGATATGGTGTTTGCATCTAACATGCATGGCTGACCCCAGCTGCACTTATGATTTTATAATCCCTAAGCACTGCTTGTGTGGCTCAAATTCCTTCCCGCAGTAGTCAAAAGGCCCCAAAAGGGAGAAACTCAGACATTGTATATGGTTTCATGCAGTAGAATTCTAACCTTCTGAGTTGAGGAACTGTTCTCCGCAATGTCCTAGAGATAGGAAGATCTCTGTTCTATGGCCCACAAATCCCAGGATTATCCACCTGGGTTAATTAGGCCCATTCTTTCTGGAGGATTTAATAATTTTGCAATTTATATAAAAGACTCTCCTTCTATCCTATCCTGAAAGAAATGCAAGAAAAACACATTTACATCTTCTTGTCTTCTGGGTACCAGGTAGATTTCCAGCGCAAGTAAAATGCCTGAAAAACTTGGACTCATATGCGTCTCTCAAGAAAGTGTTTAATAGATATGAAAGGTATTTTTGTATGAACTGATTTGCCTGTAGGAGAGAGACCTTCAAATTCTTCCTGTGAAACCAACTTTATAGCTCCATGCATTGGGCAAATCTCCAGAAAAGCATTTCATGGTCTTAGAAAGATGAGGGCTGGGTTTGGAGTGATGGTACAACAGGTAGGGTGTTTACATTTTATATGGCCCCCCTCTCAGAGCTCCTGAGTCTGAGCCGACATTTTGACAAGATCTCTCAGACTTCATTCTGCCCTAACTTTGGGAAGCACTCCCTTAGTTTCTCTTTTCCTGTCATGAGAGAGAGGAGACCATGTCAAACAGATAACCCAGTAAATCATTGTGTCACACTGAAGCCTCATACCAAATAAATGGTACAGAGAACATGCTAGAAAAGATGGTATCATTCTACTTTCTCTCTATCTAATATTTTAGAATCTTTTACAGATGGCACAGACATCATGACAGGCACAAGCAGCTTTTTCCTGACAGGAAATCCTCCACCAAGAGGTTTCTGGGGTAGGGACAGATCCCAGGAAGGAAGCTGAGCATAAGGAAAGCATCACAGATTGAAAACCTGAAGATCCTTAAAAGAAGATGGAACCTTGCAGTTTGCAGTAGTGTGAATGGACCTAGAGGCATCATTAAGTAAAATATGCCAGAAAGTGGGACACATATTAGATAATCCCACTCATCTGTGGTACACAGAGAAGCAAAATCAGAGAATGAAATGTATCAATTCAAAAGCCATTATCCCTGGATTATTTTGAATTGTATTCTAAAGATAACGTCACAAACCAAAAAGGCAAAACAACAATCATCCCCACCAATTTTATACCACCACTGTTGATATTTAAAAACTTTCCCTAGAGGGTTAAGCTCACTAAGTGGGAACACTTTTGACTCACAATTATAAATTGACAACAGCCTTACTCTTACAATGGACTCTTGTTTTTCTCTAGTCCCTTTTCAGACATTAGAGTTAAACTGATCCATTTCCAATAGCCCTGAAAGTCTCCCAGCTTTTTGAAAATAACAGACACCTGTTTCCTCATTTTTTTCCTGGCATTTCTCTTCAGTACCATCACTTCTGAAAAATAATGACAAGTGATTCAGCAGTTAATGCCACCAATTCCTGCTGAGCGCTGCCGAGTGTGTTATCAGAGTTCTCCACTTGGAATACTTCTGCTTTATCATGCATTTACCTCTTGACCCAAGTCGGAGAGGAAATGATTATCCACCATACACTCCCATCCAGCACTTCTTTTCCTATCTGATCCATTCTGAGCTTAAAAACAAATTACATATATTTATAAAAAAAATCACATTTCTGCAACGACCAGTGATTAGGTTTTTAGTTCTGTTATCAGTGGACCACATTGAGAATTCACAGAATGAAGGAGAAATAGGGATTCCAGAAAATCAAATTTGGTGCAGTGAAAAAAACATTTCTGTAGGAAAGGCTTCACAGTCAGTAAAAGTCAGCTGAGGCACATGCAAAGAGACATCAAATTAATTTAGTGACATGGGAAGAGGAAAATGAAGCTTAAAGAAAAAGCACACGGGCCAGAGTGACAGTGCAGTGAATAGGGAGTTTGTCTTGCATGCAAACAATGTTAAGATCATAACAATGTGAATGAATGAGGGAAGTAGAAAGCCTGTCTAGAGTACAGGTGAAGGTGGGGTGGGGAGGAGAAAGATTTGGGACATTGGTGGTGGGAATGTTGCACTGGTGAAGGGGAGTATTTTTTATATGACTGAAACCCCACTACAATCATATTTGTAATCAAGGTGTTTAAATAAAGATATTAAAAAAAAGATCTTCCAAGCCCTCACCAGGAGTGATCCCTTAGGACAGAGCCAGGGTAAGCCCTGAGCACCTCTGGGTATGGCCCCCAAACAAAACAAAACAAAGAAAGGCTTCAATGATGGTTCAAAAGGCAGGAGCACATGTGGAATCCCTGGGTTTCCCAGCATCACATGTTCTCCTTTTAGCAGCATGAAATATGGCCAAAATAAGCAAACAAAACAAAACAAATAGCAGAGAATTTTAGATCAGAATCGGCTTTGCATCCTGATGGTACAGCAAGCCAGCTGTGTGACTATGGAACTATTTCTGAATATTTCTATCTACCTCAGAGGTTTATGTGTTAGGTAATGATAGCTATATAATCTTTTATTTTATTTTTTTTGTGGCTTTTGGGTCACACCTGGCAGTGCTCAGGGGTTATTCCTGGCTCCATGCTCAGAAATTGCTCCTGGCAGGCACGGGGGACATATGGGACACTGGGATTCGAACTGATGACCTTCTGCATGAAAGGCAAATGCTATCTCTCCGGCCCCATAATCTTTTTTCTTATTTATTTATTTATTTATTTATTTATTTATTTATTTATTTATTTATTTATTCATTCATTCATTCATTCATTCTTTGCTTTTTCAGCCACACCTGGTGATGCTCAGGGATTACTCCTGGCTATGCGCTCAGAAATCACTCCTGGCTTGGGGTACCATTGGGACATCAGGGGGTTGAACCGCAGTCTTTCCTAGGTTAGCACGTGCAAGGCAAAAGCCCTACTGCTTGTGCTACCACGTTGGCCCATAATAAAATTTTTAGCAGTTTAATTTCGTGTTCACCAGGGATATTTTATAATAGTCAGTGACCTTCTTAATACAGTCTTTATTTTGCTCCTGTAGCTGCAGAGCTCTGAGGTGAATCGAGTTGGTTTATCCAGGTAACAATGGTTTTGTTCACCTAGAGACTCTTCTTTCTCCTGCTCCGTGTGGGTTTGCATGAAAATGTTTTCCTCTATATTTCATGTTTTTACATCCATTATATTTGCTAACATTCTATCGGCTGATGCTAGCCACAGGACTGAGTTCAAGAGTAAGAGGACCATGTATTCTTTTATGTTGGAGTAACAAACAACAAGCTACATAGATAAATCTAATCCACCAGAACAGGAAAAATATGTGTCCCTTGTAAATGAGGGGCAGGAAGGGAATAACTGATAATAACAATAATCTACTGCATAGGCAGTTACAGTGATTAAATGAATTTATGTCTGCAAAGCCCTTTGCATAGTGTCTGGCATGAATTGTTTAAAAATGGTAGATTCTCAAGGGATCTAAACTTAATGTAAACTCAAAGAGGCCTGTTATACTGGCAGGCCAGGGGGCAAAGGGTGATGATATAGGATGCACTCTGGGACCATTGGTGGAGAGAGGTTGACACTAGTGGTCGGAAGGGCCCTGACTCATGGTATATCTGAAATTCAACTATGAAAGACTCTGGACCACAATTGTTTCAATAAAATAAAATGAAAAAATAGTCCATTCTTTCTCCACCAAACTTTGATTTTACAGTGTTGAGTGGGGAACATAAACTTAATTTCAGAGATACAATAACTATTTTAAAATGAACTCGAATGCTATAATATGATGGGCAGTGATTGAATAAAGGAGAAGAAATATTGAGGAAAACAATAAAATACAGAAGAAAAATGAGGGTAGAAAGCAACTATGCCTCCTTAAATGCCACTTAAAATGAAGTGTTAACACAGGAAGGGATACAAGACTGGGAATTGGAGATGTGGTTCAGTGGTGAAGCATAAATTTTGCATATATGAGGATATAGGGTTGATTCCTGACAGAGAAAAAAACCAATTTACCCATATCCCAAACTAATATATCTAGTAATGGGAAAGATAATATCCACATATATCCATATATATGTATATATATTTACAGAACATACTAACAAAATAGAGGATTGTAAATGAGTTCACAGATGACTCTGGCATCAGGAAAACTTTCAAAATATGTGATCCTTCTCCTACCTTTTAAATTCTAACCTATACTTTTCCCCCACATGGTTTAGTTCAGAAAAAAAAAGGGAGTGCTCGTTGTTTTAATTTCTCTTGTAAGGATTTTGTAAAAGACGAATTAGTGTCTTTACCACTGTTTACAAGGTCAGTGACCATACTTTATCCTTGATTCTTCAGAAACTCTTATCTGAATGGCGCTTGGACTTGAACTTTACAGAAGAGCAATAATTTTCTGGGAGTGTGTGGTGAGGGCAGAGAAATAATAGCGTAGGAAACAAATGAAAATGACTTGGATGTTTTCATTTTTTCCATAGAGAGAAAAGAAAATTCTAAGAATAATACTGATCATAAAGTATTGTACATAACCAAACCAGTATATTTTTGGTGGTGGCTAGGTCTCCCACGAAGGACTCAGGAATTCTTAGGGGTGGGTGCTGTGGTACTGGGGACCATCAGTTCACCTTGATGGTTTTCAGGGCTTACCAGGGCCGCATCTACTGGTTCTTAAGACTCATACATGCCACATATTGAACCAGAGTCCCATGCATGCCAGATATGTGCCCTCAAACCCTGTGCTAGCTCCCTAGTCCTGGCAGTTTCTTCTCCTTGTTTGGTTTCTGGACAATTCCCAGTGGTGCTCAGGGGTTACTCCTGACTTGGTACTTTGGGGTGACTCAGACAGTGCCAGGGGACCATGTAGTGCTGGGGATTAAACTTGGGTTCCTATTTGCAAAGTATGTATTCAACCCTTTGAGTTAATTTTCTGGGTCCCTTGCTTGTTATTTTAAGGTAAGAAAAAATGTACAGAAATTATTTTCTCGGGGACAAGAGAGTATTTGGCATAATAGGTTATTCACACATAGCTTCTAGTATAAGAAAAGAAAGTCTATTCTCAAGGTTGATTTGGTTAATAAGGAACAATGGAATGCGAATTAAAAATAGTTAATATTTGATCAGGATCTCTTAATAAAGAACGCTGGAAAATGGTCTTTGTTACTTCACACACTTAGAGAAGCAGACATTTTAAAATTCAGCTCTTCTGTTTTTCATATTAAAAACAACTTTTGCTTGCACCATTTTATGTTCTGGTCATATTGCCAACAGTCAACACCCAGGAAACATTCAGAAAGGGGACAAGGTCAGAAAAAGGTCACTTTTTTCCCTCACACTCAACAGAGCTCAGGGATTAGTCCTTGCTCTGTACTTACTCCAGTCAGGTTTAAGGGAATCATATGGGATGCCAGGGATGAAACCTGGTCAGCTATGTACAAGGCAAACACCCTATCGCTGTACTCTGGCCCGAAACCACTTTTAAGGAGACTGGGTCTGTTCAGGCTGGTAGGGCCATGAAAAGTCACTTTTTTCAATTAGCAAAAACCTGCCTTATCATAGAGAGAACAAGAAGTGGGCATGCAGAGAAGTGATCCCCTCCTTGCCTGCATTCTCTAGAAAGTAGTTGTACTGATAAAACTGAGAGTGCTTTTGTTTTTATTCTGCTTGTTTTTCAAATTTACAGTTTTTTTATAAATATAAAAGACAAATAAAATAATGTAAATATACAAAAAGCAAAGCAAAGAGGAGCAGATAAGGAAAAACAGATCAGAGCAGTGAAAGAGAAATCAAAGAAAAAAATGATTATCTTGGATGATGCTATAAACTAGTAACCTAAAGTAAGCAGAGACTCAAAAATCTGATGAGGGACTGGATTGATAGTACAGCAGTCAAGGCACTTGCCTTGCATGAGGCCTACTCATCGATATCATAGGATATCAATTCCCGATATTTTACATGGTTCCCCGAGCACTGCTAGTTTAATTCCTGAGTGCAGAGCCAGAAGTTAGTCCTGAACATTTCCAGGTGTGCCTCTCCATATCCGAATAAAAAGCAAAACTGATAGTTGTTGGGCTGGAGAGATGAATACAAGGGTAAGAAACTTGCCTGCATGCATATGACCCCATTTGATTCTGAGCACTGTATATCATACCTAAAGCACTTCCCAGAGAAGCCCCTAAATAATACCAAAATGTGGACCAAAATGTCTTCTGTCTTGGACTCCCTATACCTCTACTCCTCCCCAAAGTGAAGATTTCTACCTGAATGGTTTCGTGATCTTCATGGAACCAAGAAAGAGGAGGCAGAGATGCAAGCAGTAATCTTGAGTACCTTCTATCACCACCGTTCACTTCTGCTGGCTTCTATGCTCATCTCCACCTCCAGAACTTTCTACTTACTTTACCCTAAGCATGGCCACAGTTCTCCTGGCTGCCTGCCCAGGTCATGTACAAGATTCATTTGTTCTACTTGCATATATAACACTCCCTTACAGAGGCCTGTTCTGACCACCTTTACCTTAAATTTGATCTCTCTTCCTCACGCTCTCACTTTGCATTGATTTCCTTCCTGCCAATTTCTACTGCTGTCATTATATTAAGCATCAACATTGTCAATTAGTTCTTTGCAAAATCACTCACTGGAATGAAAACTCCACAAGGGCAGGGCCTTGACTGCTATCTATAGGGAGGAAGGAACATTGTGTTTGATCTCTCATAGTTCCAGATATAAAAACATTCTTAATTTGAAGGGTGATCCAGAACTTAATAAAAAATTCACTTGAATATATGTTTTTATTCCTCTAAGGGACTCTTGGCCCTACTGCACATGGGTCCTAAAATAGAGGCTTCTGCAGAACTGAAGCCAATTAAACCATGTCTCCATCTTTAAAGAATGAGAATCTAAGGGTGGAGTAGGAATCTTTCCATGTGATATCTGGGTGGCCATCCCCATAAACATGAACTCAATTCTGTTAGGTTG
Organism: Suncus etruscus; assembly: GCF_024139225.1. Lineage (NCBI taxonomy): Eukaryota > Metazoa > Chordata > Mammalia > Eulipotyphla > Soricidae > Suncus > Suncus etruscus. The sequence goes on from NC_064867.1 coordinate 8,834,051, forward strand.
GGATGTAAGTTCACAGAGAACACATGTATGTGTGAGACCCTGGTGGGCTATTGCAGAGGAAGAAAAGGAAAAAAATGGTGTTTTTTTTTTTAAAACAAGCACACTCATCCACATGAAGCCAACCACCTGGGAGATGGTACTTTTTTTCTTTTACTGAACTGGCACAACCTAAGAATTCAGATGCAATAGGTCATTACTTAAGTTATTTAATGGACATTTATTACACATCTCTAACTGCTAGAAGCTGGGACACACATGATCCTAGTATTTTTCTTGCTGGCAGGTTCCTTGCCATAGAGTAGGCTACAAACATGAAAACAAACCAATATTATACTCACAAAGAGAAGAGAGTTAGGCCTCAATGAAAAGGACTCAGAGAGGGCTACCAGCCTTATGTAGGGTCATGGATGTGACTTATGTCTCTGTAGCTGCTAACAGACAGCAAACATATTTATTGTCTGCTTCTGGTGTTGCTTCTCAGTTATGGATTGTGTAGTTGTCTGGGTATGGAAAGAAAAGGTTCTGGGGCCAAGGGTGATGGTGAGGACAAAGCCACTAGGCAGAACAAAATAGGCTGGGCTGAGTTTGGTTGCAGAGGAAACTTAAGGAGCTAGCAGGTCCTTGGACACCTCATTTTTTGATGGATGTGCTGAGAGGAGGAAGGACTGGAAGCTTAGGAAATTACAGGTGTGTGTGTGTGTGTGTGTGTGTGTGTGTGTGTGTGTGTGTGTGTGAGTGGATATCCCAGATGGAAATCTCTGCATCTGGGGCATGGTGTCTAAAGAGCTACATCATTCCATATTGATAAGACAGACAAATAAGAAGAGCAGGCTGGAGTCAGGGTGCAGAGGAAAGCAGAGCATACTGTTGAGTCTGGTTTATTTGTTCTGTCACATTTTATTTTTGAAGTCTTGGTCCTTTCTCTCATTCCAATGTACACACGCACTCTCTCAAGAGATGTCCCAAGATAAATTTAACTTAACTCTGGCCAGAGAGATAGTACAGCCTGTAGGTGAAGCACTTACCTGGCACCCCACCAACCAGGTATCTCTCCTGAGCAGAGTCTATGAGCACCACTATACCTGTGTGTTCTCTCCCCAAATTTGTCCCTTCCTTTCTCCTCTTTATTTTTGCAATGGTATGGTTGCAGTGGGGATACTCTCACTTGGTTGCAGTGTTGACCAAGGGCTACACACATCAGGTATGGAGTTTACACACACTGCGCTTTGGTGCCCTGGAGATCACACTGTTCTGTTGTGGCCCGGAATCATAGTCGTTCTTTCAGGATTGTTCTTGTCACATAGGATGCTAGAATTTGAACACTCAGCTTCATGTTTATAAAGCAGACACTCTTACCCTGAGTGGCTCTGGGTACCCCAATTTTTTTTGTTTTTGGGCCACACCTGGTGACACTCAGGGGTTACTCCTGGCTACATGCTCAGAAGTCACTTCTGGTTTGGGGGACCATTTGGGAAGCTGGGGGATTGAACCATGGTCTGTCCTAGGCTAACACATTTCCACTTGCACCATTTCTCTGGCACCTGGGTGCCCCAATTTTGGCAGCCATAATTTTGTTGTTGTTGTTTGTTTTGAACCACAAACTCCTGTTTATGTGCTCAGAGATCAGTCCTGGCACTGTTCATGGAAACAGATGTGGTGCCGGGGATCAAAACTGTGTATTGTCTAGACTCACTCGCAGGGGTCCTCAAACTTTTTAAACAGGGGGCCAGTTCACTGTCCCTCAGACCATTGGAGGGTCTGACTCTAGTAAAAACAAAACTTATGAACGAATTCTTATGCACACTGCATATATCTTATTTTGCAATGAAGAAACAAAACAGATACAAATACAATATGTGGCCCGCGGGCCATAGTTTGAGGACCACTGGAGCAAGCCAAGTACCTTAACTCCTGTCCTATCTTATTTGCTCTCCTCATAAATTCTTTATGTACAGAAGGAAACAGACCTTCTGTAAGTAAAAGATTTACTGCTTGATTATCTGCAAGCCAAGAAACAGAGTGTGTGTGTGTATGTGTGTGTGTGTGTGTGTGTGTGTGTGTGTGTGTGATATTTGGGCCACACTAGGAGATGCTCGGAAATTATTACAGGTAGTGCTCAGGGGGCCATATAGGGTGCCAGTGCTCAAATCCAGGTTGACTACATGCAAGGCAAATGTTCTACCCACTTTACTATCTCTGGCCCCTAGAGCCCGATAATTTTTACTGCCTTTGAACTTGAGTTGAAATATCAGCTCTTTTTATCATATCTCACCTTTTGGCTTTCAGACTTAAAGGACCCTATTGGCTTTTTTTAACTTTTATTAGACATCTTGGTTCTTCATCTTACTAACTGCAGATCATGGGACTTTTCAGCCTCCTTAAGCATATTATGAAAGTCAACTGTCCCTCTTTCCCCTTAGTTCTTTTTCTGGAGAACATAGACTAATACACTGAGCTTTTGACATTACATTAAACTTTGTTCCTAAGATGAATTATCTCACTTTAGTACAAGCTCTTCATCCATCCTCCCACCAGCTCACCCAAGCATGTTCACATTGCAAATTTCTTGAGAACATGGCTGGGACTAATTCATGGATAATTGTATAGTGGATGACACTCATCCTAATATCAGGTAACTTTCTTTCTGGCTTTGTATTTAGTGACTACTTCTGGAGGGCTCCTGGGATCAAACTTGGATCAGCCTTGTGCAAGGCAAGCAAGTGCCCTAACTGCTGCTTTGGCCCTTGAGGCACATTTTAAGGGTACAGTAACTCCCTGTTTAACTAACTGTAGAACCAGGCATTCAATTGTTCTGCAAATGAGCTAGGCATTTTTCCAGGAAGAAGTCTATGTGGTTGAATTTAAGAGTTTATCCTTTGAGAAATTTGCAGATGGGGAAAGCAGTAGGAGGAACAGGACAATAGAAGGCAAGGCAGTGGCTGCAGATTTCCAAGGAATAGACATTTTTTAATCTCTCTGGGGGCCTAAGGATAGCTTGATTTACTTCAGGAAGTATCATTTTCCTCGGTGTAGGATTACAAGTAAAAAAGAACATTCCAGGTGAATGAGGCACCTTGAACTGAGGGTTCCAAAGGAAGGACTGTGTTTGTTTTTCCAGGGAAAGGAAGTATGTTGAGGAGGTCACACTAGATGAAATGATACAGCGCTGGGGACACAGTGATCTGTGAAGTTGTGTTAGGGGCTGAGGAGGGCTGGAGGCAGGACAGCAGGTGGAGTGAAGAAACAGCTGCCCTCACTGGCTGGTGGACTATAGTGATTGTAGAGGGAGGTAAGGACAGTAGGAAAGCCACCTCTACATGACAGATTTGGCATGACAGGGAAAGTTGGATGAAGTTCGTTAACAGCAATAGAGTCTGGATAGTACAGCTGCATGCAGATGACCCAGGTTGGCACTCCAAATAGTCCCCCCTAAGCTCAGAGACAGGAGTAAGTCCTGAGAAAAACTGGGGATAGCCTAAAACTGAAAACAAAAGCTAACAAAAATGCTATTTCTCTTTTAATGTCATTTTGATATACTAGATATAAATAACTCTCCCGGATTATTTTTATATTTATGCAAACACTATCATAGTGACATTATTAATACCCAAAGTCCAGAAGAAAAGGTCATCTCCATTATGAACCTCTCACCCCAAGAAAGGTGGGCTTTTTTTTTTTAATTCCTTCTGAGTCTTATATGAAAGCCTACTGAATGATCCTATGTCTGTAATCAGAGTTGATATGATTTTATTGTTAAGCAATCTTAGATTCAAGGTTTTGCTTGTCTGAGCTCAGTCAATGTTGTACCAAGAACGCCTGCCCTTCTTGTTGCAACGCCAACAAACACAGGATGGCTTTTGCAACAGACTTCAGTCAGAGGGGGATGCGGAAGTGAGTGCAGCCAGCTGTGCTAGAACAGGCAAAGCTGTGTATAAGCACCTTGTCAGCTCTAAAGCACTATGCCAAAAATATGCATGTAGCAAAAATAAAAGACAGGAGAGCAGATTATACTGAAGTTCTTGTAATCTTTCTTCAAGAAGAAGGAAATATTCTTTTTTTATTGTAAGAATTTATTCGAGACAAAATTGATTAACATAATGAGGTAGACTAACATAACATAATTAGTGACATGACATAATATATAATATAATTGATTTAATAATAATACGTGTAAGTCAAAGAAAGTTTCTGATTAAAAACACAATTTTTTCCATAATGGCTTACATATCTTTCACTGTAGTATTTTAGGTACATATTAACATTGAGTCAGGGGAATACCCATCATCAACTATGTCCTCCCCCATTCTAGTTCCCTTTCTACAACACATATATCCCACCATCACCCCCGGGCTGCTAGAGTAGGTGGACCCCTCTTTGACTGGCTTACTATTAGTGATCACATATCTGTTTGGTCCTGGAACCCTCCCTTGTTTCCCCCTCTATTTTAGAGGCAGAGCTAGAAAAATTGAGGTATGTGGTTTTGTTTGAAGGAATGAAAAGCAATAGATTGGGGTACAAAATAAGAGGAAAAAAAAGTCTAAAGTCAAATTCGCTGAAAATGGGCAGAGTCCCTCTAGAGGCTTCCAACCTCAGTTTGAGAGAGGACTTGAAAAAGGTAATTGAGATACCGCAACAATACAGAAAAAAAACATCGAATTAAATAACCAGTGAGCACTACAGCAATAAAGACAGGCACCACACAATAGTCTCGGTTCTGAAATCAAATCATGCTCGAGTGCAAAAAGAAAGAGAAAGACGAGCCGGCATGGACGGCCAGCTGGCAGGCCCCTCAGGGGCCAGCGGCCTTTAAGTCCAGCCCAGGGTCAGGGGGGCCCGCAATTGGGTCACACGACCTCCCTCTCCCCCATTCCTCCGGATCTCCAGGTGGGTTTCTGGGAGGAGCTGACGGGGCACCCTGGGTTTTCCCCACCCCCAGGCCGGGCCGGGACACTGGCCTAGGGTTGGGCTTAGGGGGTGGAGCTGGATCTGGTGGGTGGCAGAGAGCGGCTCAGCTATACTCAGTTTGTCACTGGTAATCTCATACCAGTATACATTTTGCAAACCGCGCGGGGGCGCTCCTTCCAACCTTCCAACATTTGCTCCTTCCAACCTTCAGTACCCCCGATTTACCCTTCTTAACTTCAGTAACACATAGTTCTTATCTCTAACCTAAGACATACAGTATATCTAACAAATCCCAGAACTATTTAGAAGGACACAAATTGAACACATATCTTTTGAATATTTTATGGGTATTTTCTTTAACTGATGTAACTCTGTATATATTCTTCTACCATGATGTTTCTATTCACTTTTTCATCTTATCTTTTCTTTGTAAGCTGTTAAGTAAGGATTCTTGGTGGAACTGTCCCTCAGTTTGATGCCTATGATTGAACTATGTCATGGAAATTTCTGGTCTTGTCCCTATTGCCTTCAGATGCACCAATAATGCCCCATGGCATTGATCCTTGTTTGCATAGACACATTAAAATGGGAAAAAAAATACATACAGATAAGTTCTTATCTAATAAATCTCAGTACAATGTACCTTACACCCTGAACATTGATATAATGAACTGGCACAGGCTTCAGAAGAATGGGCATTCTCCATACACGCCGGAACCAGGCAAGCTATCTACGAAACATCCAAGGTCTTTTAGAGCAACAGCGGGAAGCAGTCCTCTACCAGGAAAGACACTACCAAGGGTCTGACATCGACCTCTTATAAAGAGACTTCCGTTTCCACCGAGAAGACTTGACAGCAACAATGACCTGCTCTACAGGACATGGTTCTCTCTAGTGCCCCTTAAGTGGGAGGTGAAACGAGAGGATGCTATGCACCATCCTGACTGCAATATGGGACATGCAGACTCCAGGATCTTTAATACAGAAGCATGATACCAACAACAGAGACTATGTGAGGAATGGAGGTGTATTGCCACTACAGAGGATGACTTGAATTGAACAAACTAATTTGCTGGAGCCTAGAGTCAATCCTGTGCCAGGAAACTTCAGGGTTAGGGTCTCCTTGTATTTAGACCATAATTTGTCTTTCCATGTCCCTTATGTTTTGGTGGGCCTATGCAAACAAATGCCACTTGAATACCATTTTTTACTATGTTCCCTTGACTCCAACCCTTAAGAAAAACAAGCCACTAAAACTTTTGAGGTTAACTTAAACTAGTTAGTATGTACATGGAACTAGAGAAATGTACTTTGCCCTCAATGTTTAAGGAGCTACATAAGTATAATGTCTTTAGATTATATTGTGTGCTGCTAAGAAATAGTATGTACTACAACTGGGGATCTGAGGGACAAGTAATTGTACTGTACATGGGTTCAGTTTTGTTTTTCTAAATGCTCTTTGGCTGAAAGTTCAAGGCTGGGACATCATCGATGGGACTACCGAGAATTCTGTTTATGGGTGATTGGGCTTCCACTGTAACTTTACCCTGTCCTCTTCTTTACATCTTTGTTGTCATAATTAAAATAATAATAAAAATAAATAAATAAAAAAAGAAAGAGAAAGACAAGACAAAATAATATAAAATAAATTAGAGACATCAACTGTAGTCTCCACAACAAAACAGAGACGTCAAAAAAATTGATCAATCGATAAATATGTGGAAAAATGATTGTTTTGTGCTTTTTTTCCCCTCCTTTTCTTTATCCCCCTGCATAGGCACAATAACTACTGGGGATATTGTAGAAGGAATTCCCTTGACCTAGGAGATACAGGGTTTCTCCACCCCTGAAGTATACTGTCATGGGATTAACTCTAGACTAAGAAGGAAATATTTTTATGTGATTTCTAAACTCTTCATTATTTTCTGGAATTGACAAAAATAACAGCATAAAACAGAGACAATTAAATTTTTAACCTATATAATAAAGCTACATATTAAAACTAAGATTCAATAATAAAGAATGAAGTGACGAAAGAATAAGGAATACCAGAAAATCGAAATCTTGTCAACTATTATAGGGGTATTAAATGACAACAATGACGTTGTCATTGTTAATACAGACTTTCTGAAAAAATAAAAACAACAGAAGAAAATTGCATGATTGCAAACACTCATACAGTTTCATTATGTCTATTGTATATCATACAATTTATAAAAAGAATAAAATATATAATACTATATCACAAATTCTATAAACAATTGATTCTCCCAGAATGTTTTCATTGATTTTTTTTTTTTTGCTGAACTCTTGTATCCATTTAAGTTGACAAATGAATAGAGTTGTAACCTAACTGTTGGTTAATATTTTCATTTTTGTTAACAAGATAGACATAAGAAAATGAAGCAACAAAGAAATATTTTAGTTTAACTATAATAATTATCAACATGTGAGCCAGTGACTTGCTGAATTAATAGTCACCTTTGAATACTAAAATAATATTTTCTTAATTTTTACTTTATCCTAAAAGTAATGAGTTTGGACACAACATAGTTTAAAACGGTCTGTGTGGGCCAGGGAATGGTACAAGAAGTATGACACTTGCCTTGCATGTGGCTAATCTGATTTCCATCCTCAGCATCTCAAGCACCTTCAGAAGCAACCCCTAAGCACAGAAGAAGGAAGCTTTGAGTACAGCCAAGTATGGCCCCCAAATCACAAACAACACCCCGACATACCCCAACTTAATTAGTGATGATGATGGCCACAGAGAATGGACCTAGAGCAACCAACCAACCAGTTACTCAATTTCAGCTGTTGGTTGACATAAGAGAATAAATGTGATTAGGGTTTCTAGGAATTTGAAATTTCCAATAGGATATAGAAAACTAATTTAAAAAATTTTAGGGACTGGAGACATAGAACAGTGAGTTGGGTGCTTGCCTAGCATGGATCTGATTTAGGTTCAATTTTTCACATCCTATACCCTGAGAACTGTCAGGAATAATTCCTGAGTACAGAACCAAGATTAAGTCTTAAGCATCATCAAAAATCAAAACAGACCCCCCAAAAGCAAATGATACAAAATTTTAATTAACACAATGAATTATAAAGTTATGAAGTTATTCATGATTGAGTTTTAGATGTACAATATTTTAACACCAATCTCTTCATCAGTGTACATTCCATTCCATCAATAACCTCAGTTCCCTTGTGCCCCTCAGTCTGTCTCTATGATGAGCCCCCCTTTTTTCCTCCTTGACTCTTTTAAGTATGTGGTTTACAATACTGTTACTGATAGGGTGTCATGCATGTCACTTTACCTACTTTTAGCACCCAGTCCTAGTCCAGAGAGACCACTTTTCTCTATCATTGCCGTAGGGGTCCTTTCCTAATCTATCCTATGTCTGTCTACTGTGGCAATCATCTCACTAAGGACAATTTCCTCTATTCTTCAAGAAAATGATTTTGATGCATGTAATCTGCTTTTATAAGATGTTGACTCTGATACTTTAAAGTCATTCGGAGTGCTGAGAAGAACATCTCTGTGAGCTGAGAATGAATGGACTTGGGTCTCTCTTTCATTCTCTCTCTCTCTCTCTCTCTCTCTCTCTCTCTCTCTCTCTCTCTCAGTAACTTATTTCCTCACTAGTAAAATGGTACTTAAACTCACTTTAGATCAAGCACCCCATTATCACCAATAGAGAGATCCACAGTGGTACTTGGAGATATAGGTTGGTGGCCCTAGTTTCACATGGCAATGCTATATTATATTAGACTCAGAAGACAGTGCTCATTAAGATAATTTCTTGACAAAAATTCTAATCTATTCATTTTCTATTTGATTATGCCTGCTAATATTTATGTCCAAGATAACAATGGAATATGCAACTGCATGCCATAAACTCCTGCTACAGAGCTCATTCATTAACTATGTTATTGCAATTTATATTCAATTTTAGGTAGTCTACCATTATATCCTAATGCTTATGATTTCAGGCTGCTTTAAGGAAAAGAACCTAGAGTAGACACCTTTTACAGTGCTCATCACCATATTGCTTAGTTTTCTAGACTTGAAAATTATGATGGTTTTTAGAATGCTTTATTCATAATCTAACCCAGAAAGCCTTTCTTCAGTAAAGTTTACCCTCATCAATGATGAGTTGCCTAGAAAATAGAAACCTTTCCATCTGAATTGCTGGCTTTGTATTTTCTAAGCATTCTGATCCATTCCACCTGGGTCAGTTATTCAACTGTAACCAATGGATCAATCCTCAGTGTGTGTGTGTGTGTGTGTGTGTGTGTGTGTGTGTGTGTGTATTGGCCACCTCAGTGTCTGTCTAATGTTCGTCTGTAATATACATAAAGTCTGTCTACGTTGTATATTGTCCTCCCCCTGTTATATATAACCCCCTTTTCATCCCTTCTGCTTACCACTTTACAAATTCTTTTCTAGCCCTTAACTCACCCCGAGTTGTTATTTCTCCCAATTTAACCCTTTTTTGCCCTCATTACTTAGGAATTTTACCCCATCCCAACAAGTTGCCAACCAGCTCCCAAAGCGAAAAGACAGATTCCCAGCCCACCTTGCCTCAGCCGAGAAGAAGCTGCCACCACCACTGCTGCTGAATTGCTCTCAGTAGATTCATTTCTCCCACCTCCCTTCATTGTGGACTGTTGCTTGCTACCAGATTTGGTTTTTGACAGAAACCCCATTTTGAGGACATTTCCTGACATGTGACTGCTGGAAGGCAATTTTGAGTCTCCACAGGACCATGTCACATGCTGGAGCTGTTCTTTGGAGTTTATTCCCTGCTCCCTGATTATTTCAGAAGACTTAAAGTGGAAATGTATATCTCTGTCATATTTTTCTTTAAGTATATTTTCTTAATATGTATAATTCTTATGCCTATTTATTTATGTAGAGTGTATAATCCCATTTATTTTTGGATCTGTTTGGTAGGAAATTCTAGTAGATAAGTTTCTCTTGGGTTCCAAGTTCTGGTTATACAACCAGGTTATATAGATTGTTTAGCTTGATATTTTTTATCCCCATATGTACCATGTGGCACTGTTCCTTTTTTGCATAGGCACATTAAAATGAGGAAACCTTATGTGTGGAAATAAATTCTTATCTTTTAGGGATAGGAACGCAAGCATTTTATATTGCAGTGGGGCCTTACACCCTGAATATTTGTTGTAGTGACTTGGCTTAGGCATCAGAAGATTGGACATTGGCCATTCACTTCTGAACCTTGGTTCAGAAGAACCATTTACTTCTAATTCCATCTATGGAACCAGCTTGGTTTTCTGCACCAACACCAGGAATTGAATTTCTACCAGAGAAGGTCTTAATGTTGCCCTGATACCAACTTGCTCCAGAGTTTAAATAACACCCTGATGACTTGGTAACAGCAACAACTTGCTTACAGGGCAGGGTTCTCTGCATTGTTACCTAACAATGATATGAAAGCAGAAGATGCTCCATGTCACCCTTACTTCGACATAGAATCTGTACAAAAACCAGAATCTCTAACTACAGAAACCTGACTGCCATACCTTGATTGAGAACTTTTACTGGAATCACAAAGAAAGATTTTGGGGTAGACAACTTAGTATGCCCAGAACCTGTAGTTGGTCTTATGGCAAAATGCTTCATGGGTGGTCTCCCTATTTTTAGGCCAAAGATATTGTCTTTCTATTTTTACCATCTTTTACCGTGCCTATGCAAAATACAAAAATCATACAACAACAAAAAACTAAAAAGCACACACATACTTTTTTCTTCTTTTTTATTTTTAATATCTTTTCTTCTAAATAGGGGCTTCTGCCTTTTTCATAAAACCTTGGAACATAGATTACTTTGTTTTAACACATATTTCTACATTTTTCTATAAAACTAAGAAGAAAGAAAAAAAGGAAGGCTGAGAGACCAGGGGCCAAGTGGTCTCAGATGCATTGTAGAGAAAAAATAAGGACAGAACTAAAAATCCAAGTCAAACTCAATAACAATAGAATCAAGAGACCTAAATGTTAACAATCTAAACTTACATGAATCTTTTATACTGCCACCCCTCTTTAAAGTTAGAGGGAAGGTAGAAAGGAATAATTATATTTATTTTTTAAACATGTTGACTCTTAGAATTAGGGAATTCTCAGATCCTGTCCTAGTGGATGGAAAGGTCAGGGGAACGTCTGAAGACCACTAAAAAGGAGGATGCCTTAAGATTTACTGTGATTGTCTTCTCATGTCTTCAGAACTCTCTTTCTTTACTTTCTAGAATTTCCTTTGGAAGGTGTCTTGGGTCTAGTTAGATACCTAATTTGTGTCTAAATAACCAGAATTGAAGCTATATCACAGAGGAGGTAAAATCCATCCTTGATTCAAATCCCTTATTCATTATTCGACTGTCTCAGATGCTTAATATGCCTAAAACTGAGCTTTCTTTCTTAAGATAATAATTTCTTAGTTATGATAATAACAACAACAACAACAACAACTTACCATGGGACTCAATGAAATGACATAAAATTCATAGGGCATTTGTTATTTGTTATTTTTGAGATTTTGTTAAAACTTTTTTTTTTAGGAAAATTATCTTATTCAGTCAATATTTTAAGACCCCCAGGCTCTACCCCCAGTTGAGACAGCCTAAGAGATTAAAATCTTAGGGAGCATTGCTTAAAAAAAAATTTTTTTTATAGAACTCCCTACAGTAAGACTATATTGTCAGGAACAAAGTGTTCTAAAACAACAAGGTGACCTTTAAAGAAAAGCAATTTATTCATAGAGTAAATCACCAGAAAAAAAAAGGAGGGTAAAAGTCTCTCTGATAGTGCTAGTATCGGCTCTCTGGAATGGTGATTGCTTTGCATTGCTTGTGTTGGTTACCTGCTATGTATGAAAAGTGTCTTACTTAAGAGGGAGCTGTGAAAAAGGAATATTAAAAATTTCTATCATAAGAGATACATAATCTTTTTTACAGAAAGCCCCGCAGGCAAAATAGTGGATGCAAAAACAAACAGTAAATGGGTTCTTCTAAAATACTGTCCATTGTCTCTTAATTTCAAAAATAGGAAAGTTTTTGTATGATTGCTAAACCTATTGATCTTCCTCTTCCTCTGCCTCCTCATTGCCATCATGACCACTCCCCATTATCCTTATCATCATTATTAGCAACAATAATTACTGATGCTCAATAGGCTGCCCTGTGTGTCATCTGTTGGATGAATGGCATCATATAATTGATAGGAGCCACTTTTGGGGGATGCCCAGCCTGCTGGTGCTTGGTGCCCAAGTCCATGGGTGCTCAGGAAAAGAATTTCAGGGCTTTGTACATATCAAGTATCTACTCCATCCATAACTTTGATCATCATCATCATCATCATCACTTCTTCTTCTTCTTCTTCTTCTTCTTCTTCTTCTTCTTCTTCTTCTTCTTCTTCTTCTTCTTCTTCTTCTTCTTCCTTCTTCTTTTCTTCTTTTCTTCTTCTCTTCTTCTTCATCTTCTTCATCTTCCTCCTCCTCCTCTTTATCTTCCTCCATCACATTTCTCTGTCCCCTTTATACTTTTAAATCTCACTGGATTCTCTTCACAACTCTGTGAGCAAAGGATTGTTATTACTTGAAGTTCTCAGAAGAAGACATTCATGTTTAGGATTGTTAGACACTTCCCTAGTTTGTAAGCGGTGCAGTTACTTTCTCACCTAACACTGCATGAAATGAATTATTATAATGCTATAAGTGAATAGAAATTTTATCATTAAGGTGGGAAAACAGAAAGGATGATGTAATTTTGGAGCCTTAAGTATTTTCAAAGAGGGTCAGTGTGACTTGAGTACCTCACAGTGGGTCTTTCCCTACTGTGAAAAAGAGAGATAGAGACAGAGAGAGACAGATATACACAGAGAGACAGAGAGATCACCTGACTCCAAGTAGTGGAAAACTCTAAAGACAAACTTGGAATGCTCAGAAATTGGGACAGCAGAACTGACATCTCATCTTTATTCTGTGAAGTCCTGACCTATTTGTTTTCACTGAGGATGGCTTTTATTATCTGTGATGACGATTCTGGAATTCCTGAAAAGTTCTGCTTTCTAATGGAAACATCCTATTTCAGAAGTATATTCACACTTGTCAGACTAAGTTTGAGACTCATAGTCTTGCAATTATGGGCACTGTTTCTGGACCCCTTTTGTTTCAATTCAGTGACTCCAGCTGTCAAGGTGGATCCTTTCCCTGAGAGGAATCAGCAGCTCTTGGAAGACAAGTACATCCTAGTGACAGCTCTGTCGACTTTCTACTCTCTGTGGAGGGGATATAGTTTAGGATGCTGTAAATCTGGTTGTCTGATTTACAGTGTCACTGTACTTCATTCATACGATTGATTTCATGATAACAATTTATGATATAACTATAAAACCTTAACATATACTTCATTTTGCTAATGGTTGAACACAATTGTTTGAATACATTTATCTGTAATCATAGAAAATCTGTTCTTTACCCCACTAAGGAATTTTCAACAAAGAAACTACCTGTTATTAAGATGTTGATCTTGAATTGTTTAAGATGCAAACTAGATACCTATAGAAATGAAAGACTGAAATATTTTTTCTGTATAATAGGGTAGGAGGGGGTGAAAAAACCCAAAGATTCTTGAAATAGTAAAAGCAAGGTAGTATTTACTTTTTTTCTTGGTTTTGGCATTCACCAGCCTCATCTTGCTAGACAGCGCTATGGAAATAACAGCAGACATTGTGAAATCTTGGCTCTACTTTTGTCTTTGTCATAGTGTTTCCCAGAATTCTTTGGTTATAGATTGTAGAAAGGCCAACTCAAAAATCTTTTAGGTGGGAATTTATAATTAATTTAGATGTTTAGGAAGTAGAGCTGGCCTTACAACCTCCAAGTTGTAAATTATGTCATTGAAACTTAATTTCTTTTCATCTCTTGGCTTTGATTTCTGCTTTGTCTCCTCCATTCTCAGAATCCAAATAGTCTCTTACAGAAGCTCTGCTTACATCTAGTCCCAGGCTACATATTAGCATAAAAGGGCACAATCTTTTGCAGTCTTTTTAGTGTTCACTCTGACTGAAAAGGCATATGGTGTGGCATATGGTTCCATGTTATCCTTGAAACAACCGCGGTGGCACTTTGACTGTGTCTGGTTGGAGTATGATTCAGGTGGTCAGGTAAGATCTACAGAAAAAAAAGGTTGAGGCCAGGAACTGGAGAGTGAGTACAGGGGGTGAGGTGTGTATCTTATATAAGGCAATCCTGATTGGATCCCAGCATCACATGTTTCCTTACCCCCACTACCACTATGTGTGACCCTAGAGGTCATCAAACAACACAAGGGTAGTTTGGGTAGACATCAGCACTGTAGGGCTGGAGCAGCAATTCATCCTTGGGCCCTTGTATTGAAATGTGAAGAGCAACCTCTATTATACATCACTGAAACATCTATGTTTCAGTTGTCTGTTCTGTTCCTTAAGCCTATTTATAACACTCATATCTCTGCATCTGCAAATATGATTTAAAAAACAGGATGTCTTCATCCTTTGTGGTTGGAAGCCAGTAGAGTGTGACTCTGACAACCAGGGGTCTATCCATGAGACATTTGACCAAGAATTTCCAGGAGGGGTTCCAGAGTCTCCCGAGTACTGCTTGGGAGACCCTAGATCCTTAATCCCTCAAGAAATGTTGAGGCTATTTTCAGAGAGGGGGAACTTTTACTGGAGATTGCAGTGCCTCTATTCAAAGTTTGTGACTTTGATAGGCTAAATAAAACCACTGTGAAAGCGGAGTTAATAACTCCTACTGGGGGTCCTGGGATGCAGTTCAGTGCCAGAATGCTTGCCTTGCTGAATTCCAGTCGGGAACCATTTGCATCATTAAGTGCAATTCTGGGTATAAACAAACAAACAAAAAACCCTATAAACTCTGCAAGTAAGTTCACAAAATTCAGAAGTCTACCTCCTGCCTCACCAACAGCAACTACAACAAGCAACCGCAGCATCCAATGCCTACTTACTGATGGGTTAAGAATTGTCTATGGGTGAGGACCAGGAGAATTGGCCCATGTAGGAAGCTTGCCAGAGCGTGAGGGAGTGCAGTTCAGGCAGAAAAGGGACACCATAAAAATGATAACTGGAAATGATCACTCTGGACAAAAACTGGGTGCTGAAAGAAGGTAAAGTGATTATCATGATACATCTTCAGTATAATAATGCAAACCATCAAATTGTCTAAAACACCAAATAGTGTCTAAAAGGAAAAATAGGAGGGGGGGAAAGTGAGAAAGAGAGAGAAGAAAAATGTCTGCCACTGAGGCAGTCAGGGGGAGGGAAGGCAGAAACTGGGGACACTGGTGGCAGGAAATGTGCACTGGTGAAGAGATGAATGATGAACATTTTATGACTGAAACTCAATTAATTATGAAAAACTTTGTGATTTTCTCTCTCGTTGTGATTCAATTAAAATTTTATTAAAAATAAATTTTCATAGGGCCAGAGATAGTACAGCAGGCAAGGGACATTTCTTTCATGCAGTCGACCCCAGTTCTATCCCCAGCATGACAAATGATTCCCCTGACATTACTAAGAATGTGCCCTGAGTACAGAGTCTGTAGAAAGTCCTGACTCTACTAGGTACAGCTCAACCCTCCCCCTACACAAAAGTTCCTGAGGGACTTGGATATACATTTATCTTTCCTTTCCTTGGTCTCCTGATTCCACTGACTGCTGCTATTTACCTTAAAATTAAGGTATGTGTTTGGCATGAAAAACAGTAAGCCATTCCTCAGAGATTGGGAACAACAAGGGATGGAGTTTTCTTAACTTCTAATGTTATTTTGCAAAAATCATTTCAAGTCTTAGGGGATATACTACAAACTTTCACATGCAAGCTCGTGTGAATTTTGGAGGAGACAGTGTTGGAGGTAGGGAAGGAGAATTGAGGAGATGGGGGAAAAAACCCAGGAGATGATGTAAATGTAAGGAAAAAAAGACCTGATGGAAAAATAGAAAATGGGACAGGTGATCACAAGTGAAAGGGTTGTTCAAGATCCCCATTTCAAGAAGGGTCCCAATCTTATTTCAGATCCTTTTGCCTGGTGTAGAACCTTTTGTCAAAGATACTTTTTTTTTTCTTTTGGTTTTTGGGCCACACCTGGCATTGCTCAGGGGTTACACCTGGCTGTCTGCTCAGAAATAGCTCCTGGCAGGCACGGGGACCATATAGGACACCGGGATTCGAACCAACCACCTTTGGTCCTGGATCGGCCGCTGTGCTATCTCTCTGGGCCCTTTTTTTTTTTTTTTTTCATACAAAAGTTTTGTAAACAATAAAACCCCAAAGAACATAGAGAGATCAACACATATTTAAACAAACTAGGACATCTAGCAATCACCAAGTTAGCTATTCACAAGTCCTACAAAGTCCAGATAAATGCAGTAAATAGAGCGGGCTGCAAATTGGGGAAGACTCAAACCCAGGATAAGACACTTATCATCCAGTGCGGTCTATTGAATTTGTCCCATTTCAACACATTGAGGTAGAGGTTTGCAGCGATCACAGCAGGTAAACAACTCCCCCTGCTCCCTTTTTCCTTTGACTACCATGACATGAGTCACCAATACAACAAAGCAGGACACCAGCTCTGGGCCCCACAAATGAAACATCTGGAAGCCAAAGAGTTAAACGTTCTAGATTTTGGTCTCTGTTTTATAATATCCATCCCTGGGCATCTCAAAGTAGATACAGAGGTATCCAATGAAAACTATCCTGATGAACTCAAACTTCAAAATTTTTCAAACACACATATACTCTGTTGTGCATGGTAGGGCTAGCCTAATCCAGAAGAATAGATCTGGGATGTACAGAGACCTGAACCCTGGGATGAGAGGTCTGGGAATCCTCCATCACAGATATCACCTGATATTGGCTTCCTCTCGGTGCCTTTAACCTGGCCTATCCTCCCTTAATTTCTCTGCACCATGTTTCTTGATCAGACCAGTTTCCAGTTTTGGGGAGATCAAGTCATAGGGCCTTTGGGAAAACCCAGGAAAAAAATCTAGACACCCAATGAAAACTTTAACGATGGAGTGGTTTCAAAATGATTTAACAGCAGAAAAGCCAGCTCATAATTGGCCAAAAAAGTAGGTAGTTCAATAATCTATACACTTCAAATATATTTTTCTCCATGATTATCAAACAGCAAAAGTAATCCTGCTGTACAGACTCAGAGTTGCTTCTGATTTGTCCCTGAGATTGCTCATGTACCTGAGAACACAGTGCAGGAAAGAGGGCCTTAGATTAAAATATACAAAAATACAAAACCAGAATATTTATATTATGAAAAAAAATTTAAGTGCACAGGATTCGTCATTCATACCAAGCTAGTACAGTTGGCATTCTGGAGAAGATGGGTCCCACACAATATAGCTATCTAAGGCAGCAAATAAATAAAACCATATCGGCCCCAAATAGGGAGGGATCTTAGGAGCAGATCAGCCTTGTTCTTCTAATTGCCCTTTTGGCCTTGTCTCACAATCCATGGCTTAGGACAATTCAATACCTAATTCCTAAGAGTGGGTTTTAAGGAGACAAAATGTGAGATTCCCTCCCACGGAATGCAAAAGCTTTCAGGTTGGACCCATCAATCTGCTCTCTTGTCTGATCAATCTGGCATGGAAAATAGTTACATAGCTTTCTTTGAAAGGAAAACCATTTACTTGTCCAGAACATTTCAAAAGCTAGAGAATCTGGGCAGAGATAAAGCAGAGATAAAACAAAGATAAAGCATGCAAAGGGGACTGCCATCAAAGCCCTCAGGTACATTTAGACAAAGTGGTTGGAAGGAGATCCTCTGCCTCACCCCCTCCAGCCCCCACCAAGAAGAGAGGGTGAAGCTCTGGACCCCGGCCTGAGATACATACATGGCAGTGCCAGCTGCCCCCTTCCTATCTTCACTTTTTCCTCTCTGCCAATTGATGCCTGCTCCTTAAAACTTGGGCCGGATATAGCACAGCGGCATTTGCCTTGCAGGCAGCCTATCCAGGACCAAAGGTGGTGGGTTCGAATCCCGGTGTCCCATATGGTCCCCTGTGCCTGCCAGGAGCTTTTTCTGAACAGACAGCCAGGAGTAACCCCTGAGCACCGCTGGGTGTGGCCCAAAAACCAAAACCAAACCAAACCAAACCAAACCAAAACAAAACAAAAACTTGGGACAGCCCCACTCCCACTGGCTCAATTCTGGGCTTCAGGCAATAGGGCAGGGGAATGGATCTCCTCTTTTTCCTCCAGGAAGTAGGCAGGCTTGCCCTGGGAGCAGGGGGTCCGTTGGGCCTTCAGTGGACAGAGGCCACCATATGGCTATACTCTGAGAGAAGTGGTATTTCTTGGGTTGGAGTTGCAGGTTGCATTCTTGGGCATGATGGTCTAGTCTGCTACAGTTTTAATACTTGTCACTCTTAGGTCTCTGCTTCTGCATGTTCTTCCCTTTGGGGTGCCTCTCACTCCCAATACAGAACACCCCTCCAGAGCCAGCAACTTGAGAAGATTCCAGGCCCTTGGCAAACTTCTGAAAGGTAAAATCCACTGTCTCCCCATTCTTCAGGCTCCAGAAACCTTCCATGTGCAGTTTACTCTGATGCATAAATGTGTCCACCGGAGGTGTCGAGCACGACCTCGGCTCAAGTGGTCATAGACAGGAAGCTGAAACCCAAGAGCAAGTTGAATCACTAACAGATATTGTGACTTGGGGGGGGGGGGTTTGTGGCCAAACCTCTTCAGTCTTCCTCTTATGTGGCCCTGGGGCCCCAGGTCGGGTGGCTGCTGCTGGCCCCAGAGAAGTCCAGAGGTAAAGGGGTGGCTCAGAGAAGAGGCAGCTACATCTTCCCCAGCACAATAGTGGTGGGAGAGCTTAATTTTTATTTTTCTATATAGAACCAGTGGGCTCAGAACCTTTTATTCAATGACTTTCTCTGCTGCTGTGACATTACACATTACGCATCACATGTCCTTATGGTATAAATATACTTTAGAAGCTCTGTACTATTCCTGACGCCTATTACCCATATTCTTGCATCCATAAATATGGTTTTAAAAACAGGACTTCCTCATTTCATGTGATTGGAAGCAAGGATCCTGAAAATCAGGATCCTTCCATGAGGCATGGAAGGCAATACTTTCTCATGTCTCATCAGTTACCCCAATTGTGTTTTGCAGGTCTGGCTTCAAGCAGTTTCATTAAATTCTATCTAATAGGCAACATGGTTAACCTCTGTTTTTATCAACCCATTTGTAACAATGGCACCATTGGAAATATTTAATCACTGTGCTACTTGAATTAAGCAAAACTGAGCTAAAAAATTAAGTGATTTGAGAAAGGTGCAAGTCCTTTTTACCCACAGAAACCCTAGAGAATGAGCTGGCAGGATAACAATTTGAAAATAGAAAGTCAGTGGTCAAAGAACTGATTGAGAAAGACTGCTCAGAAGCTGGTTGGGGGGTACACACAGACTGTTCAAAAAGTTCTAGGAAGACAAGGAATCTCAAGACTCTTTCAGTCTTGTCACACTATTAATCTGCAAGGAAATACAATGGGGAAAAATAAAGGCAGATAAAATTTGCCAGACAGGATGTAGATTTTAAAAAATATACAATTCGTGTGAATGTGGCTTTTTAGCTTACAGATTTCTTTCTCTCTCATGCTCTAATAGGTTTTATTGTCATTGTATGTGCCTTCTCAATGTGATTTTTATATTAACAATACAAAATAACACAATTCCTATCTCCATATTTTAATTTTCTTTCCTTTCTGCAGTGGCAACGGCTATCTTTGTTGTTCCTCAAATAAATCTCTGGCTACAGAATTCCCAGAGAATAGACCTCAGCGAAGTTTCTCAGAAAGGCGTTTTTAAAAGGTGACCAGTTTTTAAATAAGTTCACCTTATTAGAGAAAAGTAGGGTCATGATATTCTAGGACTGCTTGATTAAAATAGAAGCTAAGCTTTCAAGCTCAGAGATCAGGTTTGTAGCTGGCAGTGCTTGGCATACTATATATGTATGTGGTTATTATTGATAATAATTATGAGCCAAGGAATGTCTAGAAAAGCAGCTGCCCAAAGATAAATTGGACCAGAGCCACACTGATTAATTAGAAACCCTGGTGCTTGTCAACATCACATTCTATTTAAGAGAAGTTTGCAGAAGAGATACAGCAAGGTTAAAGACTATGTGCTATTTGATATAGGTTGTGCTTTTTGCTCTTAAGTTGTATCTGAACATGCTTGCATCTCAACTAGCTTGAATATAGAATACCCCTGACATTTACTTCCCAGAGTCCTCTCACTCACAGACATGACTCATCTCACAGCAAATTACTTTCAAATTTCCATTAAGAGGCTGGGAAAGTGGTTCAGCAATAGAGCACTTGCCTTGTAGGTGTGAGGTCCTGGGTTCAATCCCTGGCACCACAGAAGTTTCCTTAAATATTTATCATTTCACCAGTCTTGGACCCATCTTCAAGGGAAGAGCTTTCATTCTGGCTCCTCCCAGGAATTCTTGCATTGCTCCTATCCCTCAACTCAAGCTGAAAACTTCTCTCTACAGCCTGCCTTTATTTTCCTCACTCAATATGTCAAAGCTTTGTAAACATTTCTACTCATGACCCCTTTTCTCCCTAGAAATATATGGGTGGGCTGGAGAGATAAGACAGCAGAGAAGAGAAAATGCTTTCCTTGATTATGGCTAAACTGAATTTGATCCCAGCCACTGAATGTGGTCCCATGAACACTGCCAGGAGATTCCTGAACACAGAGCCAGAAGGAAACCCTGAGCACTGTTAGGTGTGTCCCTGAAACAAAAACAAAAACAAAAATATAACATGGATGAGCATGCCAAAAACACCTCTGATTCATTAAGTAGTTTATTTTAAATTAACTTTGGGCTTGTTGAATGTTCCAAACCTTTATGTTGTGTATGTAAATATTTTGGGGGATTACTATGTTGCTCACCCTAATCTGATTAGGTGATTGTGCCCTACCCTAGGGTGTGACCTGGCATTCTGCCCCCACCCTAGGGTAGGACCTGATTCTGCTTCCACCATTGGTTGGTATCTGATCCCACCATTGGGTGGGACCTGACTCTGGACTATAAGAGCAAGGGTCTGTGGAAGGCAAGAGCTTTTTGCTGGCTGGAACTGAATCTGAGTCTTTGGACTTCAGTTTTGTCCATCCGAATAAAGCAAATATTTCCACGAGCCTGATTGTCTGCGAGCTGTTTACCCGCCGTTTCACCACAGAACCGTGGGCTAGACAGGGTGGCAGACGCGTGCTCCGAGCTGGAAGAAAAGGGCCTCATTCTCCATCCCTCCATCAGTCAACCTCTTCAGGGGCTGACCTGCTACACCTTTACTGTTTTTATTTATTTTATTTTATTTTATTATTTTTCATTTTTATTTAAATTGGTAAAGAATTAAAATTTTTTTATTATAATGATTTTTTTATTTAAGCAGCATAGTTATAGAAATGTTCATAGTTGGGTTTCAGTCATAGTACACTGCCTTTCACCAGTGCAACTTTCCCACCATGCTTCTCTCTCTCTCTCTCTCTCTCTCTCTCTCCCCCATGCACACACATTGTGGTTTGCATTATGCACTATTTTTAATAAGGGGTGCCATGCCTCACTTTATCACTTTATCCCCTTTCAGCACCCAGTTCTTGTCCAGAGTGAAAAGTTCCAACTATCCTTGTCATGATAGACTCTTCTCTAACTATATGTACGCTCTTTGTGACAAGCTTTGTATCATACATGGACTGGTCCTTCCAGCCCTTATCTCTCTTGTCTCTGATATTATCACACTGTATTTTATTTTCCTTATATCCCACAGATGAGTGAGACAATTCTATGTCTATCCCTCTCCCTCATTTCACTCATAATAATCTCCATGTCCAACCATGTATAGGCAAACTTCACGACTTTGTTTTTTCTAACCCAAACCTTTATTGTTGCTAGGGGCCTATTGGCTTTTTTTTTTTTTTTTAACTTTTATTAGACATCTTGGTTCTTCATCTTACTAACTGCAGATCTTGGGACTTTTCAGCCTCCTTAAGCATAGTATGAAAGTCAACTGTCCCTCTTTCCCCTTAGTTCTTTTTCTGGAGAACATAGACTAATACACTGAGCTTTGGACCACACGCGGCAGCGCTCAGGGGTTATTCCTGGTTCTGCACTCAGAAATCATTCCTGGCAGGCTTGGGGGACCATATGTGATGCCAGGGATTGAACCCGGGTCTGTCCCTGTCAGCCACATGCAAGGCAAATGCTCTACTGCTGTGCTATCACTCTTCTCAGTATCTTTTTTTTTTTTTTTTTTTTGGGTTTTGGGTCACACCCGGCGGTGCTCAGGGGTTACTCCTGGCTGTCTGCTCAGAAATAGCTCCTGGCAGGCATGGGGGACCATATGGGACACCAGGATTCGAACCAACCACCTTTGGTCCTGGATTGGCTGCTTGCAAGGCAAACGCAGCTGTGCTATCTCTCCAGGCCCTCTTCTCAATATCTTAAGACTTGCTGGTGAGTGGCTAATGTTTATCCTTTCAGTCAACAATTAACAAATGACTATTTATTAGGTGTTTGCCTTGCGTCAAGGCCTGAGGATATGGCAAAACAACAGAAACATTTTACCCTTAAGGAGCTTTTATTCTAAAGACAGGATAAAAAAAAATCAACAAACAACTGGTAATTAAAGCAAAAACTATGTCAAATAATGTTAAGAGCTACATGTAAAAATAAGACAAGGAAAACCTTAGGGATTCTGGACAGGATTGTTGCAATTTTTAATAAGGGGATCAGAGAAGATTTTACTGGCAAGGCAACATTTGACTGAAATTCAGGGGAGAAATCAAGGAGGAAATAAAAAGAAATGAGAATGGTAAAAATACGGCTAAAATGGTCGAGTTGCTGAGATCATGGAGTATCGGCTACAAGCTGATAACACAAGAGTCAGAGCCGATCACAGTATTTCATCTGGACAATGTTTATCTAAACTTTCCTTTGGTTTCTGCAGACACATGAGCCTTTATAGGCTCTAGCACCCCATAAATATAATAAATCTATTTTTGTCTTCTCTGTTGCAGATCCTGACACACTCTCTCCCTTACTGTTCTCTGAATACATCTCACAGGCTCAAATTTTTCTCCTATGACCCGTGCTTTTCCTTTTACCTGAAAGTTTTCATCTTGTGTATTTCCTGCATGTCTATCAATATGTAACAAATTATTCCAGATTTTAACATCTTAGAATATCACCTTTTGAACTCTTATTCACTGCCATCTAGTCCAACCTTATGGAAAGCGATATGGAGATTCCTCCAAAAACTGGAAATTGAGTTCCCATATGATCCAGCTATACCACTCCTAGTGATATACCCTAGGAATAATAAAAATACAATACAAAAACCCCTTCCTCACACCCATATTCATTGCAGCACTATTTACAATAGCCAGATCTGAAAACAATGGCTAAAGAAACCATGGTAGTATATATACACAGCCGTCAGGAGAAATGAAGTCATGAAATTTTCCTATACATGGATGTACATGGAATCTATTATGTTGAGTGAAATGAGTCAGGGAGAGATAGATGTAGAATGGTCTCCCTCATCTATGGGTTTTAAGAAAAATAAAAGATATTTTTGCAATAATTCTCATAGAGAAAGAGAGGAGGCCTGGAAGATCCAGCTCATGACATGAAGCTCATCACAAAGAGTGTTGAGTGCAGTTAGAGAAATAGCTACATTGATAACTATCATAACAATGTGAATGAATGAGGGAAGTAGAAAGCCTGTCTAGAGTACAGGCAGGGGTGGGGCAGGGAGGAGAAAGGTTTGGGACATTGGTGATAGGAATGTTGCACTGGTGAAGGATGGTGTTCTTTATATGACTGAAACCCAACTACAATCATATTTGTAATCAAGGTGTTTAAATAAAGATGTAATAAATATATATAAAAGAAAAGAATATGTATTCAGTTTTCTGAAGATGGAAGGCCCTGTATAAGTCCATTAATCCTAGTTTTCTAGTTTTTCATTTAGGGCTCTTGCATCTTTGCTAGTGTTCTGCCTAGTGGATCTGTATAGTGATGATAAAAAAAAAGAACATCACCTTTTATTAACTCACTTTTTCAATGGGTCAGAAATTTGGAAGCAGCTGAGGTGGCTAGCTCTGGTTAAGGGTTTCACTTGAGTTCAGGTTTTAGCTACAGCCACATGATGACTTCCTTGGTTTCAATCACATATTTGAGTTGGTGGGAGATCTGAGTTAATCTCCATGTGGTCCCTCTCACAGTTGCTTGAGTACCCTCACAACAGATAACTAGCTTGTCCAGGAGAGAGTTAGCCAAGAAAGCAAAATGGAAGCTTTAATGCTCTCCTCCTCCTCCTCCTTCTCCTCCTCTTCTTCCTTCACTTCTCCTCCTCCTCCTCCTCCTTCTTTTTTCCTCCACCTCCTTCTCCTCCTTTTCTTCCTCCTCTTCCTCCTCCTCCTCCTCCTCTTCCTTCTTCTTCTTCTTCTTCTTCTTCTTCTTCTTCTTCTTCTTCTTCTTCTTCTTCTTCTTCTTCTTCTTCTTCTTCTTCTTCTTCTTCTTCTTCTTCTTCTTCTTCATCTTCTTCTTCTTTTATTCTTCTTTTCTTCTTCTTCTTTTCTTCTTCTTCTCCTCTTCCTCCTCTTCCTCCTCCTCTTCCTCCTCCTCCTCCTCCTCCTCCTCCTCCTCCTTCTTCTTCTTCTTCTTCTTCTTCTTCTTCTTCTTCTCCTCCTTCTTCTTCCTCCTGTTCCTTTGCCTCCTCCTCCTCTTCTTCCTCCTCCTCTTTCTCCCTCTTCTCCTCTTCCTGACTGTGCACTCAAAAATTACTCTGGAAAGTTTTATAAGGATTGTATGGGATGCTGGG
This sequence comes from Suncus etruscus, assembly GCF_024139225.1. Taxonomy (NCBI): domain Eukaryota; kingdom Metazoa; phylum Chordata; class Mammalia; order Eulipotyphla; family Soricidae; genus Suncus; species Suncus etruscus. Next base: position 8,858,911 of record NC_064867.1, read on the forward strand.
GATCTATTGTGTGCAAGGCAAATACCCTACCCTCTGTACTATTGCTCTGGCCCTTTCAATGTCTTTCTGGCCCTAAAAACTAAACATTTATTTCTCTGCCATACTGTTATGGAGACTGGATTTATTAAAGAAGATGACAACATAGCATGTAAATTCCAGGAGATGAGCTTCACTGAGGAACCTCCTGAGAGCTAGCACATCTGATCAGAGGTGCCTTCTTTATCATTCATATTTGTGTACTCCTAAAATTCACATGTGACCCTAAGCCTCAGTGGGAATATTTTTTGCAATAAGGTAGCAGTTGAAATTTATATGGTCATAAAAGTGGGGTCCCAGTCTGATAGAATTAATGTCCTTTATAGGAGGTGGCACCCAAGCTCATGGGGGAAAGGCCACATGAGGATACAATGTCAAGATACAATATAGTCCATTGTGAGGGCAGAGAAGGCAACCCTATGCAGGCCAAGAAGAGAACTCTCATTAGAAACAAAATCAACTGGAATCTTGGTTTTGCATTACTATTCTCCAGAACTGAAAGTAAAATCTTATGGTTTAAACCATCAGTCTATGCAGTAAGAGTGTACTAATAGGGCCTGGAGAGATAGCACAGCGGCGTTTGCCTTGCAAGCAGCCGATCCAGGACCAAAGGTGGTTGGTTCGAATCCTGGTGTCCCATATGGTCCCCCGTGCCTGCCAGGAGCTATTTCTGAGCAGACAGCCAGGAGTAACCCCTGAGCACCGCCGGTGTGGCCCAAAAAAACAAACAAAAAACAAACAAACAAACAAACAAAAAAAGAGTGTACTAATAATGAAGCAACTACTTTCCTCAATACCTCTCACTTCCTTGATCCTTTATTTTTCATAATTACTTATCACAACAGACATTTTTGTTTGCTTTTTAATATATAACATCTTTATTTAAGCACAATGATTACAAGCATGGTTGTAGTTGGGTTTTAGACATAAAGAGAATACCCCCCTTCACCAGTGCAACATTCCCACCACCAATGCCCCCTCCTCCCTCACCCCAGCCTGTATTCGAGACAGGCATTCTACTTCTCTCATTCATTAACATTGTAATGCTATTTGTTAGTGTAGTTATTTCCCTAACACATTCACCACTCTTTATGGTGAGCTTCAAATTGTGAGCCGGTCCTTCCTGCCCTTCCTGCCCTTTAATTCTATTGTCTCTGGGCCTTAATACAATAAATATTTAATTTTTCTTAAAAGTCATAGATGAGTGAGACTATTCTGTGTCTATCTTTCTCCCTCTGACTTATTTCACTCAGCATAGTAGATTGCATGTACATCCAAGTATAAGAAAATGTCATGACTTCATCTCTCCTGATGGCTGCATAATATTCCATTGTGTATATGTACCATGATTTCTTTAGCCATTCCTCTGTTGAAGGGCATCTTGGTTGTTTCTAGAGTCTTGCTATTGTAAATAGTGCTGCAATGATTAAAGGTATGAGGAAGGGATTTTGTATGAGGAAGGTTAAATTAGGAAGGTTAGATTAAAGGTATGAGGAAGGGATTTTGTGTTCCTAGAGTATATATAGCTGGATCATATGGGAGCTCAATTGCTAGTTTTTGGAGGAATATCCATGTTGTTTTCCATAAATGCTAGACTAGACAGCATTCCCACCAGCAGTGAATGAGGGTTCCTTTCTTTCCACATCCCCACCAACACTGATTGTTCTTGTTCTTTGTGATGTGTGCCAGTCTCTGTGCTGTGAGATGGTACTTCATTGTTGTTTTGATTTGCATCTTTCTGATGATTAATGCTGTGGAGCATTTTTTCATGTGTCTTTTGGCCATTTGTATTTCTTCTTTGAGGAAGTGTCTGTTCATTTCTTCTCCCCATTTTTTGATGGGGCTATATGTATTTTTCTTATTAACTTCTGTCAGTACCTTGTATATTTTCAATATTAGCTCCTTGTCTGATGGGTATTGAGAGCTTGACTTCTTCTTTACCAATCTGGATGCCTTGATATCTTTTTCATGCCTAATCACTATGGCAAGTACTTCTATCATTATGCTGAATAGGAGTGGTGAGAGAGGGCAGCCTTGTCTTATACCAGATTTTAGGGTAAAGGCTTTTAGTTTATCTCCATTGATAATAATATTTACCATTGGCTTGTGGTAGATGGCCTTTATTATATTGAGAAAAGTTCCTTTCATTTCCATCTTGATGAGGGTTTTTTTTTTATTCTCAAGAATGGGTGTTGTTTCTTTGTTGCCTGTCTCTTCTTCCTAGAGTGAAGCTCATAAAGGCCAAAGATTTGTCCATCTGATGCACTATTGCATCCTCAATTCAAATTACTCAAATTTACTGTTTTTTTTTTTATTTTCTGGGTCACACCCAGAGATGCTCATGGGTTACTTCTGACTCTGTGCTCAGAAATTACTCCTAGCAGGCTCAGAGGACTATATGGGATACCGAAGATGGAACCTGGGTTGACTGCATGCAAGGCAAATGCCCTACCTGCTGTGCTATTGCAAGGTACCCTCTCAAAATTACTTTTGAATGAAAAATAAATGAATGCATATTTGACTTTAATCTATTTCTATTTATCATTTTCATGTGGCAGAATTATAACTTTAGCTAAACAGTTTTCATCATATTCTAGCACCATTTGCGAAATTAGACAGAAAACAAATGTTTTAAAATTCCAATTAATATAGTGCTTGGATTATATATTACCTACTTGTATTAGGTTATTTGGAAACCAACGTGGTGAAATATAAGCCTATTGGATATGATTTTAAGGTTGGTTGTTCTTAGCTAGACAAGAAATAGCTATAGACCTGTTCTATTTTTCCTGCCCAAGACTGAGAATTCTATATACTTGAAAATAAAAGTACCTGTAATAGCTAATCCTAATAAATTACTGTATGTTTTTAGGGCATGTAATCATAAGAAAGGGCAAGATTGGAAAAAATACAAAATGTTTCTATGTATTTTGACTCTTTCTGTTACAGTTATGTATATTTATTACTTCTGTTAGCTAGAAATAAAAAGTTACAAAGGATAAAATAAAAAATTAATTTTGAAATAGAATAAGCTAATTTATATCCGTTTTCTGTTTCTTTCGATTGATATAGACCTGAGAGAATGGGACTATGTTAAATCCAATCTGACTTTTTAAAAGAGGAAACAGGATGTAACTTTGCTACACAAAGTCTTTTTAGGTTAGCAAAACTGGAAGTAGCCAGTCCACTTTACTGCCAAGGACAAAAATTCTTGCCAACCTTTCATGCCTGGATATGGATCATGCTAAGGACTACTTGTTCTGGGTTGTTTTTCCTAGTTGTTTTTAGCCAAGAAGAAGTCTAATGTGGTTAGCTTATTTTCTTTCTACCATTGTTCTTTTGAACACAACATTTATTATTTTGTCATATGGTACATAGTTTCTGAGAAGTTTTATGTAGACCTTACTTGCAGGAAATTTCATTCCCCAGAAATACTGGACTTGGAAATAGATGTAGTAATAGGGTAAGACTTCCAACTATGAGAGCTTAACATGTACAAATATGAGTACATTAGAAGTGTGGTCATGCTTACAGCTAAGTTTTTTTTTTTTAATTAGAGCAAGGGAGTCAGCACACTTTCAGCCAACTGCATGCTTGAGAGAATTTGAGTCAGTAGGGATAAATTAGTCATAATGCTGATATTGATAGACGCAGACAATACTACTCACACTAGAGTGGGAGCACAGGGGATTTGGAAAGGCAGGCTAATAAACAAGAAATCCCCTAAGCAGTAGCTATACTGATTCGACTACCCAGTTTTGGACTCTTTTCTGTCCTCCAGAGGGACATTAGTGCTGAAATACTCTCTCTTTACTTCTCTCCCTGTAGAACTCTCATATCTGGCTTCTTCTTGCATTTGCCTGGTCACTACCTCAATAGTTCTTTCTCTTCTCTTTTGAGTCTTTCTCTGTCTGCTCTGTTCTTTACCTTTGAATGAGTTTAAGATTTCTTATAACTTTGAAAATCTTTACAACTACATGCATGGAAAGAAAGAAATAGATATTAGCCTTAACTGACAGCAGTAGTCTGAATACTTCTGCTGGACAAATTTAGATGTTAAAAATCCTAAATCTGAAAGATAACATATTTTAGGGAGAAAAATATGTGTAGGAAGTTATGATATCATGCTGATGGAGATTTCATGAATGGGATTAGTGTCCTTCTGAAGAGATTCCTAAGAGAATTTTCATTCCTTCCAAAGTGAGAATGGGCTGGCTATAAACCAGGAAGAGTGTCTTCACATAATGCAGCCTTGATTTTGGGCTTTTCAGTCTTCAGAGCTGTGAGAGACAAATTTGTTATCTGTTAGTAGCACTCTTTAATATTTCTAATATTATAGCAGCATGAATGAAGTTGACACTGACTTTACTTAGAGTGACAGCATTACTTTTAATTGTCTCTGACTTAGGGGACAAAATCAAATCAGATTTAAGTATATCATCTAATGAAAACTTCATCGGCAGAAAATTTGTCATTCTCTTTAAAATGATAAAGATAGAATGAAGTTTCTTTTATCCACATTATTATGGCTGAAAAAAATCCATATTAGTTACTTAAATAGAAAAAGATAGTTCACTTATTGTTTTGGACTTTAGAAATCTATTGAAAAAAAGAAAATAAAAAACTGACCATCTGGTGTGCACATTGGTGCAGGACCATCCATGACTGTTGTAGCTCGGTCTTGGCCTTTCTTCTTGTCGTTGGAATTTAGTTCAGTTTTATGCTCATCCTAGCTTATGCATGCATGGCATCATACATTAATAGTGCCTACCTGACTCATGCTATTATTTCAGTGCTTATATCATTGTTAGAAAAAGTGCCTGATTGTTCCTCTTTGAACCCAGTTACTTTATCTTTAAAGTGGCATTAGAGGGCCCGGAGAGATAGCACAGCGGCGTTTGCCTTGCAAGCAGCTGATCCAGGACCAAAGGTGGTTGGTTCGAATCCCGGTGTCCCAGATGGTCCCCTGTGCCTGCCAGGAGCTATTTCTGAGCAGACAGCCAGGAGTAACCCCTGAGCACCGCCGGGTGTGGCCCCAAAATCAAAACAACAACAACAACAAAACAGAGATAGCACAGCGGTAAGGCGTTTACCTTAGGCGCAGAAGGACGGTGGTTCAAATCCCAGCATCCCATATGGTTCCCTGAGCCTTCCAGGAGCGATTTCTGAGCATAGAGCCAGGAGTAACCCCTGAGCACTGCCAGGTGTGATCCAAAAACCAAAAAATAAAAATAAATAAATAAAAAACAAAGGGCCGGGCGTTGGTGCTAGAGGTAAGGTGTCTGCCTTGCAAGCACTAGCCTAGGACGGACAGCGGTTTGATCCCCCTGTGTCCCATATGGTCCCCCAAGCACGGAGCGACTTTTGAGCGCATAGCCAGGAGTAACCCCTGAGTGTCACCAGGTGTGGCCCAAAACCCGAAAAAAAATAATAAAAAAAAATAAAACCCAAAAACCTAGGACTGACCACAGTTAGATCCCCTGGTGTCCCATATGGTCCCCCAAGCCAGGAGCTATTGTGAGCACATAGCCAGAAGTAACCCCTGATTGTCACCGGGTGTGGCCTAAAAACCAAAAACCAAAAAAAAAAAAAGAAATCCAAAATAAAAATCACAATTTTAAATGTATGTATCTCATAATAATAAAAAAGCACAACTTAAAAGAGATCTTAATCCCAAATTGGCATGACCATGACATTTTTGTTCAGACAAAAATCATGAAATTGTCCCCTTTTAATCTGAAATGATATCAAGTAATTACTTAAATCTATAAAAGTAAATAATTTCTTCTCATGGAGAGGTTACCAGAGTTTATACTATTTCCCCTCTTCAAAGTAATTTGGTTCTGAACAAAATCTCTTCTGCTTTATCAAAATTTGTTTAGATTGGGAGTTCATGTTTACTCCCATAAACTATAAAATAACCCAATGAGGAACGATCTACAGTTAACTTTGTATTTGTATAGGTACAGCATGAAATACATTTTTAACAAAAATTTGATATTTTTTTCATATTTGGGCCATATCAGATTGGCCTGAAGATAGAACCCTGATCAGTCATGTGCAAGGCAACTGCCCTACCTGTTGTATTATGTCTCTGGCCCTTTAAAATGTATTTTTACTGTTTAGTTTGATTCTTGGATCCACAACTTCTCCATGTCATGTGCGTTTCTACAAAGCCAAAGCCAGATGAGAGAAGATCCCAATGAAATAAATTTAATAGACAAGATGTACAAGACTATAATGAGTCTGATGTAGGTGCAAATCATATCCTGTGAAAATGTCATCTAGCCAGTGTGCCAATAACAATAATCTTGCACTCTCTATTTTTGTTCGGTTATGGGCAACATCCATTGATGCTCAGGGCTTACTCCTGGTTCTGCACTCAGGCTGAGTTTTGACAGGGCCAGCGGACCCTGCAAGGTGCCAGGGGTTGAATCCAAGTTGGCTGGGGGTGAGGCAAGCATCTTAGTCACAATACTATCTCTCATCCACCCCCCCCCCCCACTCCGCCCCAACTTTGTTTGACTGGCCTGCTCTAATTCAGACAGTAAGTGATGTGTTTGAAAAATCCCACAGCCTGGAGAAGAGTCGGATATCTAACACAAAGTAGGTGCCTAACCTGACTAGCCCTTAACTGAACAGGGCAACCGTTGAAGATGGAAATGCATGTGTTGGGTGTTTCAAAATCAGTTAGAAAGGAGCGGAGAGAACCTGTCAAGTCTGGGCCTATTGTGGCTTCCTGGAAAACTTGGTGCCTTGGACATACTGTGCGAACGTTACAAATTTCCCATTGGGGTCTGGGGCCGTTGACCACTCCTTAGGTGTTGGGACTTTGGAACTTACGGGGGCTGATGGGGGCGAGCGGAGAGAAACCGTCAAGTCTGGGCCTATTGTCGCTTCCTGGAAAACTTGGTGCCTTGGACATACTGTGCGAACGTTACAAATTTCCCGTTGGGGTCTGGGGCCGTTGGACCCTCCTTAGCCGTTGGGGCTTCGGAACTTCCAGGGGCTGCTGGGGGCCACTGTCACAGCACCAGGCCCCGAGGAGAGGACTTTGCGGCCCAGACTGGAGGCTGAAGCCCCCTTCCAGGTGCTCATTCCAGTGTGCTCTGGAGGGCCGCCCTGTCTGTGAGTCAGGGAGGCTGGCCTTTGGGACAACCCAAGTCCAGGCTGCTGACCTCATGCCTGGACGTGTCTCTGTCTGCTTCTATAGGCCGAGCGGAGCTGGGGTCCTGATGATGGGGAATCTCCTCAACTCCGTGTTGCCGTGGCGCCGTCGTCGGTCGGACAATAGTGTGGCCCTCGTCCGCCGCTGCGCAGACAGGAGGGTCCTAGAGTACCGCGTGGAAGAGGTCCGAGGAGAGGTGGGCAGCCCGGACCGGCCCCGGCCCCAACATGGGCCCCTGCCCCTGTCCCGGCCCCAACATCTGCCCCGGCCAGTCACTGCTGGGCAAAAGCAGCAGTCTCACCTTAGCTTCCACTGGGACGGAGGGGATGGATTTGGGACAACCCAAGTCCAGGCCGCTGAGCTCATCCCTGGACGTGGTGTCTGGGCCCCAGTGACAGCTTTGGGGGCCCCTGCGGCCGATGTCCCAAGCACTGTCCGCTTCTAGAGGCCGAGCGGAGCTGGGGTCCTGAAGCTCATTGGCATAATGGGCAATTTGCTGACCTTTCTAGGTGGTTTGCTGTTCTGCCGTCGTGGGTCGGACGAGAGTGTCCGGCCCCGACGGCGGCGCCCTTCCCGGGACGGCGCCCTGGACCTCTCCAGGCCCTTCCGCTGGCTGTGGCGGCATCGCCCTTTCCGAAGGGCCAGGCTGAGGGCGCGTCCTCGGCCCTTGAGGCGCCGGCTGAGCATCGTCCGATGGATCTTTGAGCTGGAACCCCGAGTGCGGGTCCAGCGCCTCTACCTGAGGCCCCTCGTCCGCTGGCCCACGCCGCCCGCTGCGCAGACACCATCGCCGGCCCGGCAGGAGGAGCGCGGAGGGTCCGGGCAGTCTCCGTCGGGGAAGCGGCGCCCGCCCACTCCACCCCGCAGCCGCTCCCCAGCGGGGGGACAGGGTGGAATAGGTGTGCAGCGACCCTGCAGCGGGCCCTGGGGGCAGCCAGGCCCCGGCCCCGGCCCCATCATCAGCCCCTGCCCCTGCCCCGGCCCCAACAACCGCCCGGGCCCAGTCACTGGGCAAAAGGAAAAGCGCCGAGGAGACAGAGGAGACGGGCCAAGACTTGAATTAAAAAAAAAAAAAATTGTAATAAATTTTGGTCACAATAAACATGTATAAAAGAGGGCCCGGGAATACAGCACAGCGGCGTTTGCCTTGCAAGCAGCCCATCCAGGACCTACGGTGGTTGGTTCGAATCCCGGTGTCCCATAGGGTCCCCCGTGCCTGCCAGGAGCTATTTCTGAGCAGACAGCCTGAAGGAACCCCTGAGCACCGCCGGGTGTGACGACAAAAAAAAAAAAAAAAAAGTGGCATTAGAACAGTGCTGTGCATAGATTGGTAGAAATACATAATAAAGTGCTAAGACCATTTCTTCAAATGGCCCACTCATTTATTAATTTGTCACTTTTCTATTTACTCTGTTCTCTCGCCATCTTGGCTATTTTAAGTCTTTAAGCACACCATAATAATTCAAACCCTACAAAAATAATATGTAAAAGTAGTCTTTTACTTAAAATCCTTCTGCCCAGAACCTACCATCTTTATTAAGTATGTGTGTGTTTGTGTGCGTGTGTGTGTGTGTTTATTTCTTCTTCCAAAAGTCTACACTTGAACACAAGCTAATATATATCCCCTTTCATACCATGCCAAATGGTAATAAACTGTGACTATTCTGTGTCTTCCTTCTTTCACTTGATGATTTATCTTACAAATTATTCCACATCAGTGTAGATTTGCCTCATTCTTTCTAAAGCCTGCACAGAATTTCATTTTATTCACACACTGTGATTTGTTTTACCATATTCACGGGCCTGCAGCTTAAAAATTTTTTTTATGAAAATAAATAATGCACCAATGAACATTCTTGTATATAAATGGGAAGGGGGAAGTATGTCAGTATAACTATGAGATAAATTTTGAGAAGTGGAATTGTTTGGTGAAAAGATTGCAGCAATTGTGGGCTGGAGTCAACTTAAATAGCTCCTCGGTAGATTGAGAGCCTCCATTTCTAACTCTAAGATTAATGACTTCCTGCTGGTAACTTAAAATTTGGCATAGTGAGAGTATTTGCATTAAGAAAACCTGCAAACACTACCAACTAGAACTTATCACTTCTGCAGGAGAACTGGTTGTTAAACAACAGGTTGATACTACCTGGAGTTAATGCAGCTCCACCTTAAGGACCCAGTTCTCAACAAGACTGCCCTTGTTTTAGTAGACAGCTATAGGTTTAGGGGCTCTCAATCACCCATACTACTGGTCAATTGGCTATAAATACGGAAGTTCCATGATTCTTTTTAGGTTCTGTTATTTACTAAGATGTACATGGAGCCATGGAGCTTAGGGAAGTACTACAATGATCTTTTTAGTGTTATGAATGCCAATTATTACCAGTCAAATGAAGAAACCAACTGGAAGAGCTGGTCCTAACTTGAGTATTTGGGTTTTCTCCCTGTGACTTAATGGCACAACAAGTTCACCAACATTTTGGCCCTTTGGAGTATTGAACTTGCTACTAGAGTTTCATTATGCTGATATGATGGATCAAACCAATGGCCAAGCAACTGAACTCAACTTCCTTTGGTCAAGAGACTAAGTTAGTGGCCTAGAAAACCAACACCTCCACCCTTTCATCATAGATTTGAACTTTCTGCCAGGATTGTCCCCAATTTGGAATTTTACAGGAGTCCAACTTGGAGTAGCCTTATTAACACAATCTTGGGTGTGATCCCAGAAATCTACCATGACAAAGATAATTCAGAAAATTCTAAGGGTACAGATTAGTTTTTTCAAAGTTATTTGACCTACTGACACCCTTTTCAGAGAACCAAAGTACTTAGTGCTCCTACCTACACCCAGGATTCTATTTTTTTAAACAATCAGGAAATATATCCTAATTGTAGCAGCATATCTTCTTCTCCAGATTACTCCAGCGTTAATTTTGAGAAACACTGGTAGAGGCATCTGTCTCAGGAAGCTGGGACAAAGATTGCTCAAAATATTTTATTATATAAAAGTTATATATAATTTAAAATATAGAATCATCACTATAAAAATAAAAAACTTTGACATACATTTCCATAAATTGCCCTCCAATGTATTGCCTCCAATTGTATCCCCAATGCAAGAACTCTTCCAAGACCTCCCTGCCGCAAATTTTTAATAATCTGAAGAAGGTCAGGGGATGTGTTAGGAAGATGCCTGGGAACCCACACACTACAAGAAAAACCCAAAAGACAATGGGAAAAACTGTACTTCCAACATAGGCATAAAACCTGTAATACACCACCTCTTTACCTGCTTTCCCCCAAATGTAAGGTAGTCCTCTGCACCACTTTGGTTCCTTAAAAACTTCGCTAACTTATTTTATTTTTATTTATTTTTTCTTTTTTTTCTTTTGTTTTTTGTTTTTGTTTTGTTTTGTTTTTAATTTATTTATTTATCTTTTTAAAATGATTGTTCTACATATATATTGGTGAGCACATACTTTTTTAATTCCCCCCCCTTTTTTTTCCCCTCGTTTTTGGGTATGCGACCTGTTTCGGTTATCCCATCAATCCACCCACAAATATACAGACATTATAATGTAGCACCACTTCCCCCTGCAAAGGCACACTAAGTAAAGGGGAAATCTTACATAAAAAAAAAAAAAAAAAAAAAGAGCTCCTATCTACTAGAGATAGGAACTCATAGTTGTTTACAATATGGGGATATCTCCTGCCTTGAAAATATGTCATGTGGAATCAACTTAGACCTCAGGTGATTAGATACCATTCATTCAGCCTTGAACCCTTGAGCCCCGACATAGAAACGGCACAGCTCTTCACAACAGCTGCAGGAAACAAACTATCCGGGACAGCCTTGATACGGCGGGACTAACAACAAGGCCCAGCTCTAACATGTTATCCTGACAACGAGGAAAATGCGAACATCTTGACCTTAGAGCAGATTAGCCTACCTTACCAACTAACGACAAGACAAAACCAGAAGTCTTGGCACCCTTTGGTAAGTCCAAAAACCAAGATCGGGATTTGCAGATGACTGGCTGCAAGAACCACGACCAGACTGTATACATCTTGGGACCAATAAAAAAGCCCTAGTTTAGGGCTTGAACTATGACCTGCACAATAATCATGATCCCCAGTCCCAAAGGTCTGGCACAGACAATTGTAACGGAATGGGGCTTTTGGAACCACAAAGAAAGACTCGATCCTAGGTGCCACCCTAGGTTCAGTGCAAAGACCAAGATCACCAACCACAGAAGATGGATTAAAATGACACTGAGGGAACAGAACCTCTAGAACCACAAAGACTGACTTCATCATAAGTCCCACCTCAGGATCTGTGCAGATACTGAGACCTCTAAACATAGAGCAGAAGTCTTCCACACACCAAAAAAAAAAAAAACAAAAAAAACAAACAAACAAAAAACAAACAAAACACCATCGGGAAAGTAAAGGATCTTGATCATGAGCAAAGTCTAGAGTTGATCCCATGACAGTATGCTCCAAGGACAGAGAAACCCCATATCTCTTAGGCCAAGTGAATTCCTTTTCGAATGACCCCAATATTTACTGTGCCAGGGCAGGAGGGAAAAAACAAATACAAAAAGCACAAAATCTTGGTTATTTTTAATATAAATAAATATATTACCTTTATTTATTATTGTTATTATTATTTTTGATTTATTTATCTATTTTGGTCGATTTTTCTGTTTGGGTGCGATTATTGAAAGTGTTGTCCCCAATTATATTTATTTATTTTTTTCTTTCTTCCTTTCTTCTCTTTCGTTATGTGCTATACCATGTTTCTTAATTCAAGACCATGGCGTGATTTTTGTTTGTTTGTTTTAGTTTATTTTGTTTGTTTGTTTGTTTGTTTTTTGTTGGTTTGTTTGTTTTGTCTGTTCTTTGAGGTGCTTATCGATATAGCTGGAGCACACAATTCATGGGAGGACTGCCCTGGTTTGTCTCTAAGGAGGCGAGATTGGGGAACAGGTGACTGGGCTGCTAGAGCAGTTCACATGATCTGTGGTGGTTATTCATTGAAAATGTACCTCATTATATCTGCTTTTGCTTTTTGTGGGCAGCCCTGTCAGCCAACCCACCAGCTGTTAAGCAGTTTACAAGTAAATGCAATTTTTTTTTGTTGTGGGGTTTTGGTTTTTTTTATATTTTATATTACATTTTGTTTAAAGTCCTATGAATGTATATGTGTGATTAAAATGGCTTTTTCTGTTTGAAAAAAAAAATAAAAACTATTACTTTAAAAAAAAAGAAAAAAAAGAAAATATGACTGAAGAGATATTTCGACCATGATTCTTCCTTCCTTCCTTCCTTCCTTCCTTCCTTCCTTCCTTCCTTCCTTCCTTCCTTCCTTCCTTCCTTCCTTCCTTCCTTCCTTCCTTCCTTCCTTCCTTCCTTCCTTCCTTCCTTCCTTCCTTCCTTCCTTCCTTCCTCCCGTCCTTCCTTCCTCCTTCTCTACCTCTCTCCCTCCCTCCCTCCCTCCCTCCCTCCCTCCCTCCCTCCCTCCCTCCCTCCCTCCCTCCCTCCCTCCCTTCCTCCCTTCCTTCCTTCCTTCCTTCCTTCCTTCCTTCCTTCCTTCCTTCCTTCCTTCCTTCCTTCCTCCCGTCCTTCCTTCCTCCTTCTCTACCTCCCTCCTTCTCTCCCTCCCTCCCTCCCTCCCTCCCTCCCTCCCTCCCTTCCTTCCTTCCTTCCTTCCTTCCTTCCTTCCTTCCTTCCTTCCTTCCTTCCTTCCTTCCTTCCTTCCTTCCTTCCTTCCTTCCTTCCTTCCTTCCTTCCTCCCGTCCTTCCTTCCTCCTTCTCTACCTCCCTCCTTCTCTCCCTCCCTCCCTCCCTCCATCCTCCCTTCCTCCCTCCCTCCCTTTCTCCCTTCCTTCCTTCCTTCCTTCCTTCCTTCCTTCCTTCCTTCCTTCCTTCCTTCCTTCCTTCCTTCCTTCCTTCCTTCCTTCCTTCCTTCCTTCCTTCCTTCCTTCCTTCCTTCCTTCCTTCCTTCCTTCCTTCCTTCCTTCCAATTTTTTGGGCCACACCGGTTGTGCTCTGGGTTTATTCCTGGCTCTGTGGTCAGAAATCGCTCCTGGCAGGCTCAGAAACCATATAGGATGTTGGGGACTGAACCTGGGTCCGTCCCAAGTCATATACTTGCAAATGCCCTACCGCTGTGCCCTGATGATTCATTTTTCTAGAGCAATAAAGCATGCAGTTAGTTCTCTGAGGCTGAGGTAAAAGAATTTAAGTTATTTCTGTTCAGGAAGGATACCTTTATGTCCTTTTGTGGGGATTTTGACCCACACCAAAGCAGTGCTCAGGACTTACTCAAGAACTGTACTCAAAGATCACGTCTGTTGATATGAGGTATTGGAATGGGACCTGGGTTGCTCGCACGCATGCAGCACTATCTCTTTGGCCTTTCTTCTTGCTGAGATTTTCCAATAGAATCCAACACTTGAGAATCTCCCTTGTGGTTCAATGTTCTCACCAACTACTTGGTGAGCTTTGTCAGTTATGGATGGAGAAAAGAAGACTTCAAATGCTTTCGATTATTTTTTGGGGGGGGGCTCACACTTGGAAATGCTTAAGAGGTTATTCTTGGCTCTACATTTGGGGGATCATATGAGATGCTATGGATTGAACTTGGGTCAGCAGCATGCAAGGCAAACACATCCTATTATACTATAAAGCACATGTACAATAAAACACATATTGTACTATAAAATCTCTTGTCTTTTTTTTATTCTTTCTGTTTGTCTTCCCCCAACCTTAGTGTATTTCCAAAAACAGGTCTGAAAACCTTCATAGAGGCCTACCTCAGAGTTGGTCAAAAATGTCCAAGAGTTTATGGACCCTGAGAAATCAGGGATGAATGGACCATCATAAACAGGTATAATTTGGGAGTTTTCTGGGGATGAGACTGGAGAGGCCCTCAGAGTTTGACAGCATTTCACACCTGCTTAATTTCTGGCTTTGCCTTCTTCATTCTCCCATCTGCCTCTGTTGGTAGGACTTCCTGAACTTAGAGACTATGTCCAGAAAAAGCGAATTCAAGATTAAGAGTAGCTAAGAAAGTTAGTTCCAATAACGTCCAATAGTTCCAATCACTTTGACATGTGTTGCCAAATTCAATCCACCCCAGAAAAATCTTACTTTGATCAGCTTTCAGCAAAGATCCTACTGTGATTCTTTTTTTATGAGGAGGCCTCATTCATTGTGTTCAGGCAAACTCCAATTTCTGTGTTCAGGACTCACTCCTACTGGTCCTTTGAGGACTATATGTGGTGGTGGGGATCAATTCAAGTTCGAGTTGGTCACATGCAATGTAATAACCTTAATTCCTGTTCTTTATCTCTGACTCCCTACTAAGAATCTCTTGATCACATGAAATGGAGTCCCCAGATATTAACAGTAGATAAAGAGATTTTCTTTCCATAGATAAGAATTCACTCTGTTTCCCACTAATGGAATGGAAGTGATAGATACAGATTTTATCAGTCTGCATCTAATCAGGAAAACAGAAAAGAATTTAGACCGGCAAATAGGGTTGTAAAGATATGAGAAGAGCAAGGGAAAAAATGTAGGGAGGCAAGATTTTTCAAAGATCATTAACTTCAGGAAACTTCTATCACAAGTCAATTTGAATGAGTGAAAAGAGAAAAGGTCATAGAGGGGTGCATCTTTAGTGTGTATGAATTTTGTTATCAGCACTGAGTTGCCCAGATCCCAGAGCCTGTCTTCTCTGCCTGTGCGGCTGCTGCCCTGGCTGCTGCCGTTGCTGTCCAAGAACATCATCAGGTTTGCAGAAATAAGTATTGCATTCTTTCCAGTTCCTGCCTGTACCTCCATGAAGTCCAGTGGAAGTGGAAATCTAGGACGTGCAGTTTGCAGAGTTTTTGCCCTGGCAATAGAGAAGAGATTAGAGCAGCAGGGGTGGAAGGCTGAGAGACCATACCTGGTACTTCATTCTACAATTTCCATCTGGTTGGTGATAGTTAAAATTGCAGTGAACCCCAAAGTTTCATAATGGCTTGAGCCCATTGTAGTAAATGGAAAGTATGTGTGTGAAGAAATCAAAAGATGGGCCAGTGAAGGATATAGTGAAAAACAGTTTCCATTGTCTAGAAGGACTCTGAGAATACTGGGAATCCTACTTGACTTAGGTTACTGAGGCTCTTTTCCACACAGACCAGAAATTAAGGGTTAATTTTTACTTTATCTTTGGGATACTGTGGCAGAACCTTTCCTTGAAACTCTGAGTAAAGTTAAAGGTGTCCCAGGATCAAGCAAGCCTGCTTTCAAGCACAAGTGAGTTTAAAAGATTTGCAGACCTATGGTTCTTCTGTTTGGGAGTAAAAATGCTATTCATGTCTGGAATGGCCTAGAGATCTATGTTTGTTGCCTAACACTGTAAGTTTTGGTAGGTTAATATCAGCTAATTTTGACAAAGAGGAAAAACATTAGTGTCATGTTTTTTAAGGCTCTATGCAAAGCAAGCTTCTTAGGGTCTCCTGTAGGGCACTCTTTGCTCAGAGAACTTAAATATTTATTGTAATAATAATTAAAAACTCACTCTATTAATTTGATATTGCTGTTGTAGCAAGTTGTCAACAATATAATGTTTTAGGGGCCGGCGAGGTGGCGCTAGAAGTAAGGTGTCTGCCTTGCAAGCGCTAGCCAAGGAAAGGACCACGGCTCGATCCCCCGGTGTCCCATATGGTTCCCCCAAGCCAGGGGCAATTTCTGAGCACTTAGCCAGGAGTAACCCCTGAGCATCAAACGGGTGTGGCCCAAAAAACCAAAAAAAAAACCAAAAAAACCCCCAATATAATGTTTTAGAAGAGCACACATTTATTATCATGCAATTCTGATGGAGCAACAATTCTGAAAATCCAGGTATTAGCAAAAGTGTTTGCTTTTTAGATTTAGGGGAGGAACCATTTTTGTTGTTATTGATTTTGCTAGATTTTTATGAACACTATTCATTCTTGATGTATAGCATTTTCTATCCTCAAAGTCAGCAGCACAAGTTTCTTTCTTCTCTGACCCTTTTCTATCTTTCTATCGTTCCATCTTGCCTTTATCTTTCTATAAGAACATTTATAATTATATTGTGCTCATCTGGATAATTGAGGCTACCCTCCCCTTTACAACATTATTTTAATCACACTAGCAACAGGTTCCATATTAAGAGCCTGGGCATATTGCAATCCATTAATCAGCCTACCAAGTCATTGAATGTTATTTATGTTAGATGGAGGGGAGTAAATGTTGAGCTTCAGTATGATTTTACATTTAGTGAAAATGGCAGCTTCTGATAGCTGTTGAAAATTATTTTGTTTATAAATCAGTGTGAATCAATCTACATTTCCTTGATTATTTTAAGTGAAACACTATAGGTCACAATAACTTTTCATTGAACTAACATTTTAATAGTTGCTATATATGCTGCACCTATCAAAATGCACTGTACCAGAATATAGACCTGAAGATCAATGAAACAGACTTGAAAGTGCTGACTGAAATTGTCCAGATTTAATAGCTCATCTGACAAGAAGATAAGTATATAAAGTGGAGCAAAAAAATATCTTTAATGTATGGTGTTGGGAAAATTGTATAATTATATACAAGAAACCCATAATTAGAACCATACTTCACACCATTTACAAAAATTAACTCAAGTTAGATTAAAGATATTGAGATGAGACCAGAATTCATAAAATATTTTGAAGAAAAATTTGTAAAATCTCTCACAGAAGTGTCTTCAGTGAAACAACCACAAAGCAAAGCCAACAAAACAAAATAAACAAATAGGGTTACATAAATCAATCAAATCTGTATAGCAACCCTCTACCAAAAACAAAAACAAACAAACAAAACAAACAACCTCACACTATAATTAAAAAAGTAAAGACATCCTACTGAATGGGAGGAAATATTTGCACACATCAGAGAAGGGACTAACATCCAAGATCTTAAAAGCACTCACAAAACTCAACAACACAAAATCCAATTACCCCATTCAAAAATGAGGTGAAGAGATGAATAAACAATTTCTCAAAGAAAACATATGATGGTCATAGGCATATGAAAAAATGCTTATTCTCACCCCTAAGTAGGAAAAAGCAAATCTAAACAACTTTGAGTTATCATTTCACAATTGTGAGAATGGCACTTATCAAGAAGTCTGAAGATAGCTTGTTTTGGGGGTAGTAGTGATAAAGAAACCCTCATCTACTGTTAGTGGTCAAGTCATTGGTTTCAGACACTATAAAAAGCATTATGGTGATTTCTCCACAACATAGGAATAGAACTCCCTTATCACCCAATGATACTAATGGTTGGCAACTATATCCCAAACACAATAATACTAATTAGGAAAAATACATATACATTTATGTTCATCGAAGAGTACAATAACCAAGATATAGAAACAGCCTAACTATAGATGAATGGATCAAGAAATTGTTGTACATATACACAATGCAATAATTTGAAGCTCTATGAGAGAAAAATGCAATATTAACACCGACCCTAGATATAAGTAATTTTAAGGTACACTCTTACTCTATGTACCACTATGGAAGAAAATAAGGAGTTGAAATAATGATAATTATAAAATACATTCTTATTTTATAGATCTGTAAATTCCTGGGGGTGATGAGGGGCCATGTAATATTGAAATGGGATTATTTCATGATTGCTGCTTCTCATAAAAGAGTAGGCTGCTATTTCTCAAATGAGATCAAGTTTTCCTCAAACTACTCTTGCAGATAATCTTCTCCACACTTGGCATGTAGGCACAAGTGAGCAGAATTTCGTTTTGGATTAGCACATATTTTTGTATTACATTGATCTCTATCTTGCTAATTAAAGAACAAAGTTTTATAGAATAAAAGCCAATGATTGCAGAGACCAAACTGAGAATTAGGAATCAGGATAAAGTTTGACAAAGAAATATAACAGCAGGAAGTTAAAATTTTATCTCCATTGTGTCATTTAAAGATTAACAGACTCAGCAAAAAGAAAGGGGAAAATAGTATAGTATCTATTATGGAATATCCTGGAATAGTGTTTGCTCATACTTCATGCTTAGAAATATCCTTTTAGTTTATGGGATTTTAATAGTCAAATTTCCCCTAGAAACTTAATAATGACATGAAAAGAAATGTTTATTTTTGTTTTTTTTTTCCTTCAACTTAGGCCTTTAATATAACCAAGATCTACTTTGTCTTTTGTGAAGAAAAAGCTGAATGGGAGAGCTATCATGTTATAATAGGCAGGGAGGGGGTTAGTAGACACATTCACTATGCTACATATCATAAGGTACACAGTAACTAGAATTTGCTTTATTGAAGTAGCAGAGTATAAATATGTATATGAGTGTATGTACATGTGTCTCTGTGTGTATAATTTTTATTTAGCCAAGACATGCTACTTCACTCCTCGACCTGAAAATAGAACAGCCGGATTTAGAAACCAGATTTGCAACCCACATTATTTGATAGCAATGATAAGATTTTGTCCTCCTGGCAAGATATGATTTGGTCAGGGGTCATTCTTTTTTTTTCTTATTGACAGGACACTTTGTGGCTTTTCAATCTCTCCCTCTCCCATCCTAAATTCACACAGAGCTTAAATGACTTAGAACACTTGTTTTCAACCTATATTGCACTTTAGAATTACTGGGGGGAAAATAACTAAAAATAATTCATGTGGAGGACTCATTGCAGTTTAATTCTTTCCGGTTCTCTGGGTTTAGAAACAAATGTTTTGTTTGTAAGCACCCAAGTGCTTAAAATTGAACAGGGTTGAGATCCCCTGGCGTTGGGCTATAATGTTTGCTTCGGACTTTCGCATGTGTCTGGTTAGAGATATGAACTTAGTCTGTACTAGTAACAAACCTTCCTGGCTGAGGGATGGGATTCATTGGATTGAAATAACCTCTCTTGAGGTTATTTCTCAGGGATAGACTTGAATTTATTTGAGCCCAGAAGGGAAAAGCAAGGTAGGAAAGAGGAGTGAGAGCAGGTCTCCCAAGATGACTGCTTTCCTTTCCTTCCTTCCCTGTGTGCACAGACCATGTCTGTGATGGTGTTTTCTTCATTCCTCCTCTTTCTTTCCCCCCTTTTCTAATGGGACTAATATCAGTGGAAGTGATACTTCATTGCCTTTAGAACTATCTTTTTAAAGCTCTAGAAGTCTTTTCAAAGGCCTACCTATGGATTCAAAGGACTAGGCAACTGCCATATTAGAAATTCAGACCAAGACCACCAGCCCATGAAGTCTAAGCATGTGACATAGAGATTAAAACTGAAGGACCTAGCTGCCCACAACATATGTCAACAGTCATATCATCTTAGCCAGATACTGTCTTCTCAACCCTTAAGCATTGTAGCCATCTTTATCGAGGTCCCTAGATCTCATAGACAAAGATAAGGCATTGCTATCACACTTTGTGTGAATTCATAATGCAGGAAATTATGAACAAATGCAGTGATTGCTGTTTTAACTTTTGGGGGACTGTGTTATGCAAAAACAGATCATGTAAATAGAGGAAAATGAACAAAAAATAAGGATGGCAGTAAGAATAATGTTTCAAAAAGAAACTGTCAAGAATATCACCTACTACCATGGGATAGTTTGAATTACATCTCAAAGTTTTCTTAATTTTAGGAGTTTCATATGCCTGGCTGAGAAGTTAAGGATCACCTTGGGTTGGGGTAAAAGGTGTGTGTATAAAAAATAGTGGCCCAAATACTCAGGTTTTTGGAATCCTGCAGAACATGGGTAGGTTCAATCATTCTATAGAGTACACATGGCCTGTGGTACATATTACAACATCTGACTAGAATATGTAGTAATTCTTGCTTCATATTATTTCCTATTGCTCAGAAAACTATGCAAATGAAGCCAAAAAGACAATAAAATAAGACAAAACAAGCAAAAAAAGAACCTACCATGCGTGTATTTCCAGAATTAAATTTCAGTTTGTTTGACTTAGGAAAGTCAGGACTTTGTTTAGCAATAACATATTATAGGAGGATATTTTTTTTGTAACTAGAAGAATAGGTAGGTGCGGTTTCTTTTTTTGCATGATAGGAAAAATAAGAAAAACATTGCAGGCAGAAGATGCTTGCATAGCAAAGCACAGGGACACAACTCTGTACCCAAGGTGAACATTTCCTATTCTTCAGAAAATTGGAAGCAGCAGGTAAGCTAAGTACAGGGCAGCTCTATTTGATAGCAGTCAGGGTAGAATTAACTTCCTAGTTCCTGCCTCACCTGAGGTCTTTTGTAGGATTTAATTAGCATAAAACATGATGTATTTTGTACAAAGAAAAATTAGCTAGAATGCTATGACTATTTTTTTAGGTTTGGGTGCCACACCTGGCAGTGTTCAGGGGTTGGTTACTCCTGACTCTGTGCTCAGGAATCATTCTTGGTAGTGCTTAGGGGACCATATGGGAAGGGGGATTGAACCCAGGTCTGTCACATTCAAGGCTAATGACCTACCTGATATGCTATCACTTTGGTCCCAACTATGACTATTTTTGTAAGAAGTATTATTTTTTAATGAGGTTTATTTTTTTTTAAATTAAGGTGTTTTAGAAAACCAGTGCAAGCATTTCAAAGACGCTTAACTTCCTTCCTTCCTTCCTTCCTTCCTTCCTTCCTTCCTTCCTTCCTTCCTTCCTTCCTTCCTTCCTTCCTTCCTTCCTTCCTTCCTTCCTTCCTTCCTTCCTTCCTTCCTTCCTTCCTTCCTTCCTTCCTTCCTTCCTTCCTTCCTTCCTTCCTTCCTTCCTTCCTTCCTTCCTTCCTTCCTTCCTTCCTTCCTTTCTTTTCTTTCGTTAATGCCACTCATGGATTGCTCCTCAAGTGCTCAGAAGATCATATGTAGTACTTGAGATCAAAGAGGTCAGTTGCTTCTCTCTTGTATTCCCCTGTACTATCTCGTTTTTGTATCCCTCTTTCCCTTTCCTTCTACCTCAAAACTTTAAAAAAGCATAAATGGGTTTTTTAATCTTAAAGATAAAGTAGTATGTTTTCTGACATTTTTTCCCAGTTTCATCTTACATGGAAATCAAAATTTTACTTGGTAATGTAGTTTTAAACATGCAGCTTCGGAGTGAATAAGATGTACATGCCACTATTAAAAGTCCAACCATTTCACTTGCTGTTATATGCAATCTGGACCTCTACTGGTCACTTAATGCATTGCCTTTGGCTGAATTGCTTAGAGGTTGGGGGTGTGGTTGAGAGTAGGGTGGGCAGCTTTTGGTTGGGCTAAAATACTTCAATGCAGGAATTAAACTAACAGCTAGCAGCTCTGGATTAATATTGCCTCAAAACAACTATAGTCAACAAAACCCAATTAGCCAAGAATCTGTGATCCTCAGGTGACTGCCACAGGACTGTCCTCACTTAAGTTGCTGAGAGAAAAATCTCCGGTCAAGTTAGGTTTCAGATGATGCTAAGGAATAGGCCACATTTATTTCCTGGCTGATTTTATTTTTCTCAGACTTTTCCCAGAGGGAGGCAAGAGGGTCATTCACCTCAAGTTAGCTATCCTTTGCGACCCTGGACAATAATGTCTTCCTTCAGAAAGCCAAAAACGGATGTTTCTCAGTTTAAAAAGTGTGCAGAAGATACTCTATTTCTGGTCACCAAAGGAGTGGAGAGATTATGCACATTCTTCAAATTGATATTTGACTCTCTGCTTTTTTAATGTACTCCTTGGGACTGGATGCTAAAGGAAACAAAATCAAAATGAGGATTATTTTTTGGGAAACAGTCTCAAGGGGTGTCCAATTTATTTCTTCACTATAATGTCTGTCTTTCAGAATTTTTTTTTCTGTACAAGAACTTGCCTGTACCTCAAGATAGGATTTGATTAAAATAGTATCCCATTAAAGTTTTTAGAGTTTGTGTTTCCAAATTGAGAAATTGTAGTAGTTTTTTCATGTGACTTGGTTGAAAATGTTTCAAATAGTCTAGCTAAATGACTTAAAAAGGGGGGGGCAGAGCAATAGTAAAGCAGTTAGGGTATTTGCCTTGCATGCTACCGACCTGGGTTTGATCTTTGGCACTCCAGAAAGTCTCCCAAGCCCCAGGAGATCTTCCAGCAGAATGCCAGGAGAAATCCTTGACCACTAAAGGGTGTGACCCCAAAACAAACAACAAAAACATTATGGTTCTCCAATGTTTGAGGGAGCCTGGAAGAGGGGGCCTGTCTATGTAGCTATGATTTTTCCTAGATACCAATTTGGGGGTTTTGACAATGACATCAAAAACGTACTTGTCCCTTGACATTTTTTTTTAATAGAATTTAGCCATCTAGAAGTTAATATATAGGAAATAATCAAGAATGTGAACAATGATTTAGCTTCTCTTATGTTTATATGAAGCCTATATAGTAAAAGTGTGATTAGCAAAACCATGCCTAACAGAACCTTAGCAATCCTATTCATCTTTGGAAGATTAGAACAACACAATTCAGTAATAGTGAAGGTGGAAAGGTGGGCATGGTTTATCTTCACATGGTGGAATCACATTTAATTTTACTTTTCTATTTTGTTTTTACCTAATTTTTGTTTTGGGGGCACAACTCCACTCCTGTCAATGCTCAGGGGGACTGTATAGGGTGCTGAGGATCAACCCTCGATTGGCAATGTGTAAGCATCTTACCTGCTGTATTATTGCTCCAGCACCTTATTTAATAAATCTGTTACTTATTTCAAAGTATTTTTCACTAAAAATCTTCTTGGAACTATATAATTTTTTGCTGTAAATATTAGTCTACTGATATATAAAAATAATGTATTTGATGAATTACATTAAAATGGCAAGAATGCAAACAGATGTAAAGAAACTGATGTTTGCACCATATGTGAAACGATTCAACTCCTGGGTGTGGGCTTGGGGCAACATCCGATGGTGCCCAGAGGATACTCCTGGCTCTGTACTCAGGAGTAGCTCCAGTGCTTGGGGAATTATGTGGTACCTGCATATAACCTGACTTCAATGCATGCAAGGCAAGTGCCTTAAATTAATATTCTCAGTCCTGTCAACTTTTTAAAAATGAGAAAAGCATTTTTTATTCTTTCTGTCTCTATCCTTTCTCTCTTATAACACGTTTGGAGGCACCTACCTCATTATATTTCAATGACTGTTAGCAGAATGATATGGTGGCTGAATTTATTCTCTTTGCTTGTTTGTGTAACTTACAGGTTTTTCTTCAATCAACATGCAATGCATGTCAATTTGGAAAAAGGAGATTAATTTCAGACATGAAATTCAGACTTCTTGAAGAGTGCAGCTGAATGGGAAATGTCAGGAGGCTTTGCTCTCTGCCCTTCACCGTCTTCTGCTCAGTGAGTGCTGGTGCAGAAGTAGGACTCGTAGCTTTTCTCGAATAAAGCAAACCTTTCCATTAACTGAGAGGTGATCAGGGGCAGGAAGCCTCCAAGAATAAACAGAAAACTCACAACTCTGTGGCATTTGGTATGATACTTAGGAGAAATAAGGGAACTTGTAAACTGCCTTGTCTAAAAATTGTTCCCAGGACTTGTTACTGGATCTGCCTATATCAGTCAGCTTGTTCTGGGGCTCCTTCCTCGCTCTCTTTGTCTAAAATGCAAGAGGGCAGTGCATGTACAGGGCCTTGCTCTATTAGAACCAGAAAGCTTTCTCCAGGCTCTCATAAAATACTCTGTACTTAAAATTGCTTACCACAGGCCTTTATTTTCTGAACAATCTGTGTCAGAGGGAGAGATGAAGATGGATTAAAGTAGTATGTGTCACAGTTGGAAACTCAGTAGGCAAAGTGGTTCAATGGTTAGGAGCAGACTATGGGAGTTACAAGTTATGTTATGGGACATACAAGTTACATGCCTTGGGCAAACACCTAACTCTCCCACTCCCCAACCTTGGTTTCTGCAAAATGATACTGTGAGGATTTAATTAGTCAACACTATTACAGCTCTTTGAACAGAGCCTGACATTTGGCAATTACTCAGCAAATCCACAACAACGCCCACAAGTACTTTATTATTGGTCCCTTTAAATTATTTAAATTGTTTTTAATGGATGATGGTATATAGATTCAAACTGCAAAGAAAAATAGGCAGTTTTATGGTAGCAGGTAGGGACATTACTGATAATGTCCCCCTCCCAAGGTCCTTACCCGAAGCAATGTGATTATGTTCACAGGGAAAGGTGACTATGATCTCACAGCCAGAAATCTGGGTTGGGTTGACTAGTTTCTTGGGACTAAAATTACTTACTTTTCAGATGTAGTACGTTTATAAACTGGAAGAGAAGGAGATTGTCTAGTTGGGTACCATTTTATTAAGTAAACCTTAAAAAAAAAGAGAATTTGGGGAAGGGGTCTGAGTCAGTCAGCCAGAGGAGGTAGAAAGGTCAATTTCTGGCCAGGATTAAAAGAAACCTTGGACATGGCTTAGCTCAAAGCAAGATCTGTAGAGATTTTGATTTTGGGGTTTTTGTTTATTTTATTTGTTTCAGGCCATATCCTATGAGGCTCAGGAATTTCTCTTGGCAGTGCTCAGGGGATACTTGGGATCAAACCTGGATCAGCTGCATGCAAGGCAAGTTCCCTGCCAGCTGTACAATTGCTCTATCCCTTGTAGAGATGTTGAATATGGAAATGCAAGCTCTGCATTGACTGGAGGGTACATTTGCACATTTGATGTCTTCATGAGAATACAGAAGATGCAGAATATGACCTCAATACAGTATCAGCCAGAACTAGGATATGCATGTAACATATAGTATAAATGAACTCCAAGTGGGCTAACGCTTAGCCATACCCTCTGCACTGTCATAACTAGGAGCCTTTAAAGGCACCTTGTATTTAGGGTTGTTCTGTAGGTTTTGCTGACTTGTGAATGAAGGCCATTTTTTTTATCAATTTATGTAAGTCTAAAGTTATTCTGTCTTCTTACAATTATTTAAATAAATAGATATCATCCAAGAAAGGCTGGGCCCAGGCCAGGTGCCAAGTGGTCTCAGATGCATTGGCAGGGAAATAAATAAGGACAGAACTAAATATTCAAGCCAAAGTCAATGACACAATTCAATCAAGGGACCTAAACTTTAACAAACTAAACTTAAAGGTGCCTGTTATACTGGCAGGCAAGGGACAAGGGGTAGTGGTATAAGATGCACTCCGGGTCCATTGGTGGAGGAAGTTTGGCACTGGTGGTGGGAAGGACCCTGACTCATTGTATATCTCAAATTTAATTATAAAGGATTCTGTTGATCACAATTGTTTCAATAAAATAAAACAATAGAGATCTTGATTTTCTGTATTACAAATCATGATCAAGACTAGGACACTTGGCAGTCATTCGTAAGCTAAAATCAAAGGATTTGGATGGCTGAGGAATATTTTCTTTTGTCCTATGTAGAAGGTCTTGCACCTGTTCTCTCTTATACCTCTTCAACTGGTTAACTGCTGATTTCTAGAACTCAAGTCATGCTTGTCAATGCTCCATCACACATCAGCCATTGCAAACCTCAATGGGCAATGTTGTTGTGTATTCAACAAAAAAGTTCAAAAAATATATATTTTTTTAAAAGAGCGAGAACAAGAAGACCAAGAAGCAGCCAGAACATGAATTGATTAGCAATAGCCAGAGGGGACCACAGAGCATGCTGACAACTCAGAGGTGCCAAGATAGTCTCTGGCTGCCAGCCAGCAAAAAAAATCTAGGACTTCAGTTCTAGTACTACAAGGAGTTGAATTCAGAAAAGTATGTAAATGAGCCCCAAAACAAATTATTCCCTAGACCTACCAGTGAGGAAAGTACTTTGCAGATACTGTGATTTTAGTCCCATGAAACCCACATTAGATACCAGTCAATCCAACCAGACTTCTGTGAGATAGTAAACTAATGTTCTTTGAAGCCACAAAGTTCTTAATGATAATAGAAAATAAATACAAGTGAAAAATATATGTCAGTGCTGTCCTAAGAAATCTGTTTCACCATCTTGAGACAACCTCTGTAAGTTTAGAAGGAAAGAATCTGTAATAGTTCTGTTGTAGGGGATATTTTAAAGCGAAGGGATTTTTGTTTGGGAAGATCAAAGAGAGGGAAGAATGGCATTTCTTGCATGCTTTCCTAATCTGCAGTGTGCTCAGTGTATAATGATATCAAAGTAAAATGATTCATAAGCCTTCAAAAAACAAACCAAAACAAAAGCCATATCTTAAGGTGGCTACCTTAAGATACTGATTAATCAGAAGACACAGTACTTACTTTGCATGCAACAAACCAGAATTTGATGCCCCATCACATATGGTCCTCTGATCCTTGCCAGGAGTGATTTCCGATTGCAGAGTCAGGAGTAATCCCTGAGTAACACCTGGTGTGGCCCAAAAGCAAAAAAGAAAAAAAAAAAGAAAAAGAAAAAAAAGATTCTTATGAATCTTTACAGAGAAAAAATCAAAACTATTTAGAAAATGGATATTTATACACTATCTTATGATGAATGGAAGGAATTGAAAACTTCCCTGGATACAAAAGTTAAGGCATACCTTTAGTATGCTGCTGTAGTTAGAACCCTGGTTCAAATCCTGACATTGCATTTGAGCACCTCTAGGACTGTCACAGGAGCAGGCATGGCCTGATCACTGCTGGGTATGGCTCACAAAACAAACAACTTCTTCACCCACACCCACACCCACCCCCCACCCCCCACCCCCCCACAGACACGGATGAAAGTAAAGAAAATGTTTTTATGTAAAACATGTGTTGTTTTGTTTTTTAAAGAGCCATGAAAAGGCTTTTGAATAGTTCTGACACGTTCCTAGAAACTGAACCTCTATCAAATGAGGAGAGAGATAGTGGAAAGGAGGAAAGAAAGAGATCATTAGTCAATTTGAAAAAGGGAGTTAAATGCACAGAATAGAAGTATAACTATCCCAAACAGAATCTGTGTTGGAATCATTTCAAACAGGTCTGGATTGATACAGACAAAATAAGGTCTTTTAGACAGATGAGGGGTCATGGAGCATGTCTGCTTTTACTGACAGTCAATCTAATAATCAGTCTGTAGCATCTGATTTCTCCTACTGACATTTGAAAAGCTGACAGTCAATCTGCTAATATTTATATTTTACAACTAATTTGGAGAGGGGTGTTTTTCAGGTGATGGGGAGGGTGGGAGTTCTGGAAAGGAATCCAATAAATCATCCAGTGAACCATCCAGTGTATATGCTGATATAGTTTTTGGAAGAATGACTGAACCCAACACAAACCACGAAAGGCTGAACTCTAGTTTACAATGCTGAACACTCACTGAATTTTACTTGATACAATTGATTCATAATTGAGATGTTAATTTTGAAATGGTGTTACGAATATTTGGAGTCTATAAAATATATTGAAAGTTTGATGAATGGTCCCCCTTGGTGCAAACATGTACTATCCATATATCAGGGGATGGTAAAAATAATAATTGCTTAAATCACATAAAAATAAAAGAAAATGTGGCTTTTCATGATAAAAATAGTCGGACATAAAATGGTACTACCATCAGCATAGTTTTTTATTTTTAAACAGAAAAACATTTTATTTTATTTATTTTTCACATATGGTCTTTTTTTGTTTATGTTTTTGGGCAGCATGGGTGGTCAGGAATTCCTGTTGCTGAGCTCAGGATATATGCCTAATGGTGCTTGGGAGACAATATGGGCTGGGGGGGTATTGAATTGAGTTGGCTTCATGCAAGCCAAACACCCTACTTACTCTGGCCCCCATAGAGCCTTCTTGAAGGGGGCCACACCTGGCTATCCCCAGGGCTTACTATTGGCTCTGTGTTCAGGGATCATTACTGGCAGAGCTCAGGGGACTATATGAGGTACAAGCCTTGCCACTGTACTATCTCTCTGGCCCAGAAAACAAAAAAATTGAACAAATATTATTGCTTTGCTATAATTTTCTCTAGAGTTTTCTCTTCTAGAAAAATTTAAAACTCAGATACTTTTATTTCTACTCAAGGACTATATCACAATGCATGAGATTACACAGCTGTTAGTTTACTTGTAGATATGTAAACCCCCAATTTGAAGTTATGGTCTCACTTATTTCAAAGAAAAGCCAGAAGCAATTTTCTCGGAAGGCTCTCTGCCACACCGAGAATGAAGTACTCCAGATACCACCCTCTTTCTCGAACTAAAGAATCTCTGGGAGTTGAATTAAAGCTTTTCATAGACAAGACTCTGCTCTCAACTGAGGAAGAAAGGTGTTTCAGTTAAAGTGGTTTCTATTAACAAAATGCCTTTCAAATTAATGAAGAGAACTTGATTTAATTTGTGTGGGCAGAGGAATGAGGACTCTGGCCCTCATAAATCATAGGTAAAAGAGCAAAACAGGCTAATAACTGGTGACAGCAATGCTCACAGAAATGACTTTGAGCTTGGAGGTAGGGGACCCCAAACTCTTTTTTGAGTTCACCCATACGTGTGTAATCAAAATTACCTGGAAATGAAGCTTTCAGACTAATTCTAAGAATTACCCATTCTAATGATATGAATTATTATCAATTTATAAGAATTACACAAAAGAGCATTTTTATTCATTCTGATCATATATCTTCATAGAAATTATTAATCCTCTTGCAATGGTCCTTCTTGTAATTAGTGTGGTAAGAGGTCTTTGTATCAAACCTCATTACTTAGCTTCATCTGCATGAGTCTGCTGTCAAGGTTAATGCTGGTTCAACTGGGAGTTTCATTGCATATTTGTGGAAAATAGGTAACTATTCGACTAAAGCATGATATGGCAATGTATATTTTAAGTTTAAATCCCAAGTGATAAAACGTGCTGTAATTCCTTTGCACTCATTTTGGAGATCACTCTGCAGTAATATAGAAGAGTCATTTTCAAATACATTTGTCAATTGACAAGAAATCTCTCTCTTTTTTTTTTTGTCCCACTTATAAACTGAGGCGTCATATCTTATTATCTTTAATGACTCTAAAAAAAAAGTGGAGCCCTATTTTGACTACAGGAAGGACTGCTGCTTTATGGCCTCCAAATTAGCACACTTCCGGATTCTGCCATTTAGACTTTTGGGACTGAAAATAGTCTTTAGCTTATTTTACCATTAAATTGTCTTCTTGTTTGTCTCACAGGATAAGTGGGTGGTTTGCTGCTGAGCTTTGATGTGCCATGCCTTGTGGGAGCTCCTTAAAGGGAAAGGTGGGGAGCTGACAACAGTGAGAATGTCTGTGGGCAGTAATGTGAGCTGCCGTGCGTTTTAGTTAACAGTCCACCATTTTTCATGTCTCAGCTCCCAAGCCACTTCCTCAAGGAAACCTTTTCTGACTCCCCCAAATTAAATATCTCTTCTTTATCTTCCAACAGTCCTCCACTTCCCACCTCATGCTTATCCAATTACCAAAAATCTGTTTGTCTTTTCCTGCAGATTATAAGCTCCATGATGGACTGTATCTTTGTTCATGCCTAAAACTCTAGTGAGATGGACAAAGGGGAAACCAATAGGATGAGGTTAGGAACATGATCTTAAGGAAAGGGTATTATTGATATGGAATGTGACATGGATGGTCTAGGTGGTCCTGATATCCTGGATGACCTATGCCCTGACAAATCTGGACGCCCCCCCCAAAATTAGCCCAGCATCCTCTCCCCTATATTTAAAGGCCCACATGTTTGGAACACAGTAGTAAAATGCTCATCCACCCACCCATGTTTATTTTTTTATTTTTTATATTAATAATTTTTATTTTGACCAAAGTGGATTACAAATCATTCACAATAGTAGTTCAAGTACATAGTGACATTGAATCAGGGGCATTACCACCACCAATGTCCTCCCTCCACCCCTGTTCCCACCCATGTTTATTAAAAGGGTATAAAAAGACTTCTACTTTTTTTCTGGAATCCTTCAGGAGACCCCTCTCATTATGCAGGTGCTTCCCTGCTATTTTCCATTTCCCTAAAAAAAAAATCTTTTCTAAATTTGACCTCTTGATCTTTGAGGTTTTTTTTGTTTTTTTGAATATTGACAGCTTGAGCACAAGAAACTCTACCAGCTATAAAATTAGTGCTTTTTAAAAGTTCAGTTGTAGGGGCCGGAGAGATAGCATGGAGGTAAGGCGTTTGCCTTTCATGCAGAAGGTCATCGGTTCGAATCCCGGCATCCCATATGGTCCCCCGTGCCTGCCAGGAGCAATTTCTGAGCATGGAGCCAGGAGTAACCCCTGAGCACTGCCGGGTGTGACCCAAAAACCACACAAAAAAAAAAAAAAAAAAAAAAAAAGTTCAGTTGTAGAACACGGTGCTTTGTTCTTTTATTTTTGCTTTGTTATGGCCACCTTTGTATGTGGCTTTAAGGAACTTTTTATTTTATCCAGAAGCTCTTCTTTTTCAGATGCTTCCAAGCCTTCTTGCTCAAGCTAATGAAAATGCAAAGCTCATGTTTTACCAGGAGGATTTATCTAAATCCTGGAGCTTGTTTATTTAACCAGTGGCTCTCTTACCTATATGTGTTCAGAAGTGAACAGGAGGCAAATGCTTCATTACCTGGTAGCTAAGTCTTTTCTGTGTCTCGGTGCAAACCCCAGCCCACGGATTCTTGGTAACTACTTGCTGAGTTTAGAAATCTGTGGTGAAGAAAGTAATAATATAGGTTAAGAAGCTTAAATTTGGGAGAGCACATTTGCCCTCTCACATTTGTATCTTGACAAAGGGTTTCAGTTCTATAATAATAGTATTTCTATTTTTAATCGTGTTTTCCCGTGGAATTAACATTTAGTGGTCTATAGCAGAATAATTTACGAAGCTTCAATTTATATCTCTTTGGGGCTAAGAGCAAACTAATGAAAATAAACTGCAACTCAGATAGTCTGCAGATAGGGCTAATTGCTTTAAAAGCCTCAAATTTTTTCACCTCCTCGCCCCTTTTGGGGTTAAGTGCTTTTCTTTCTGAGGACAAGGAAGATTTCTTTCCTGCCTGCAAAGCATTTGTGCATTTACCGTCTCTCCAGATCTTTACAAATCACAGAATTGCTTTCTTGCAAAAAAATTGTAATTTCTACTGGCAAATTTTGGGGGAGACAAGGTAAGAGTTAGCACGGGTGGGAAGTAATTATAGTTTTCAATTCCCTGCCTTTCACTCTTCTTATGGGGGTAGAGAGAACTAAGGCCTTCCACTGCTGAAGGTGGTAAACCTGTGAGCGCTTTCAGTAATTGTAGGCGAGTGTAGGAGAACGATTATGCAAATAGCAACGAGCCTGTCCTCCCACCTCTGCTTAAAAGTCCTGGAATACAAGTAGAAGGAAGAAGATTTTAGGAGCTTAAACAGAGTTTGTGATCATTTGAGTTGACTTCACCAAGATGTTGGCATAGATCACTCCTGATTTTGCTGCCCCGTAGTGGAAGATCAACTGAGAGCAATCCAAAAACAAGATAGTCTTTTTCTATTTATTGATATGAAAACAATTCTTTAATTGAATCACTAAGAGATGCATGGTTATGAAGTTTTTCATGATTAGGTTTCAGCCATCCCATGTTCAACACTCTTTACCAATGGGTACCATGCATATCATTTTATCTCCTTTCAGCATCCAGTTGTTGTTCAGAGTGATCATTTCCGACTATCATTGTCATAGTGATCCCTTCTCTGCCATAACTGCAAAACCCCACTCTTAGTGACAAGTTTTCTACCATGGTCTGGTTATCCTAATCCTGGTTTCTCTTGTTTCTGGATATTGTTACCATACTAACTTTATTTTAATATCTTACAAATCAGTATGATCATTCTATGTCTATTTCTATTTTAAACCTAAAATCTAAAAATCTGCTTGACAGGCCAGCAAAGGTAAGCCATGTCCATATGTTACTGATAATAATTTCTGATCTCAACCATCTAGTTTTCCTTCAGTGAATCTTGTAATGGGATAATACCTCCTACAGACTTCCTTGAATAGGGAACTAATCAAGAAATCCAATACAACTTTTCTTGGTCAGTGTTTTTTTCCCACCTCCACTCCCTATCTCTGCCAACAGAGTTTTAATAGTTACCTTGGCCCCTAGGTAAACATATCAATCCATCTCACTGTCCAAGAACATTACCAGGAAGCATACCTAACACCCAAAACTAAGTTTACTGATAAAGAACTCTAGCAGAGTAAATCTAGGGATTCTGGAAGAGAAGCCACTTTACACAAGTGTGCAGATACTAACATAAAGAAGCAAGGATCAGGAAAATCAGTCAAATATAACAACATCAATGGACACTAAATAAGCGTGAATAACATATCCTAAAGAGTTGGGGATCTATACCAGAAAAAGATTTCAAAATAATCCTGCTAATGAAAACTCCTGGGCACAACAAAAACAGACTGGTTTCTCTGACCACAATGGTAAAAAATGAGAAATCAGTGATAAAAACCAGAAAATTCATGAGCACCAACCTGGACATTAAACAGCACTCTCCCAAAGAAGCAGTGGGTCAGAATAGAAATTAAAGACTAAATTAAAGTTTCTTTAGGCCAATAAATATGTTAACAGTGTGTAGCTCTTATAGAGCAGAAAATGCAAAAGGGAAGTTCTAAAAGGGAAGTTTATAGTGATGAAAACCTATATTAAGAGAGTACTAGAAAAAGAGCGAAGGTAGCCCTAAGTTAGAAAAAAGGAAACAATAAATACTAGAGTACAAATAAATGAAATAGAGAATACAAAAACACTAGAAAAGATTAACTCAACAAAGAGCTGGTTCTCTGAGAAGTTAAACAAAATCGACACCTAGGTTAACCAAGGAAAAAGAGAAAGTTCAAATCAACAACATTTATAAATAAAGTAGAATTGATATTGGTATTGTGGAAATTCAGAGAATTCTAAGAGTTATAGTGAACAAAATATGTCAACAAATACATTAAAAATGGATGACCTACAAGTAATGGGAAAATTTTTAGAAATATATAACTTTGTGGAACTAGAGTGATAGTATAGAGACTAAGGTGCTTGCGTTGCATGCAGTTTTCCTGGGTTCAATCCCTGGTATACTAGATTATCCTCTGAGCACTGCCAGAAATAATTCCTGAGGGAAGAAGCAATAGTAACCCCGGAGCCCTACTGGTTTGGCCACTGATTTGACCCCACTGGGTTTGGCCTAAAAACCAAAACTGAACAAACAGAAATGTGTAACTTAGCAAGACTAAATAAAAAGGACAAAAAAAATAGTCTGAATCAAGATTTTCTAAATTACTAAGAAGATTAAATCTGTAATTAAAAAATATCTCAGTGGAATTGGGGAGACAGTTTAATAGTATGCCAGAGGGCTACTGTGATCCCCTGCACAACAGAGTCCTTTGAGCACCTTTAAAAGTAACCTCTGAACTGGGGATCATGTTTATTGTGCAGGTCGTAGTTCAAACCCTAGGCTAGGGCTTTTTTATTGGTCCCAGGCTGTATACAGTCTGGTCATGGTTCTAGCAGCCAGTCATCTGTAACTCGCAATCTTGGCTTTTGGACCTACCAAAGGGTGACAAGTCTTCTGATTTTGTCTTGTCGTTAGCTGGTCTGGCAGAGACCATTGTAATGGAATGGGACTTCTGGAAGCACAAAGAAAGACACTATCCTAGGTGCCATCCTAGGTTCAGTGCAAAGACCAAGATCACCAACCACAGAAGATGGATTAAAATGACACTGAGGGAACAGAACTTCTAGAACCACAAAGACTGACTTCGTCATAAGTCCCACCCCTGGAGCTGTGTAGATACTGAGATCCCCAGACACAGAGGCCTGATTGTATCACCCAGGACAGAGCAGAAGTCTTCCAAACACCACAAAAGCATCACCGGGAGAGTAAATGATCCTGAACAGTCTATAGTTGATCCCATGACAATACACTCCAAGGATGGAGAAACCCCATATCTCTTAGGCCAAGTGAATTCCTTTTTGAATGACCCCAATATTTACTGTGCCAGGGCAGGAGGGAAAAAACAAAAAGCAAAAAAACATTGTTTATTTTTTTTATATATTATTTTATCTTCATTTATTATTATTTGTTTTATTTACCTATCTATTTTTGGTCAATTTCTCTGGGTGTGATTATTGAAGTTGTTGTCCCTAGTTATACTTATTCTTTCTCTTCCTTTCTGTTCTTTCTTTATATGCTATGCCATGTTTCTTATATCAAGACCATGGCGTTTTTTTGTTTTGTTTTGTGTGTGTGTTTTTTTTTTTTTGATGCTTATCGTTATTGTTGGAGTATTCACTGGATATTTGACACTTCTTTTTGTACTGGTGGAGTGTTTCACCTTTTTTCTCTCCTTAGTCTCTCAAACTGATGATGAGAGCCTCTAGAAGAATTCCGCTTATTTTCAGCATATTAGACTTTTACCCCAGTTTATTACTTTTCTCTCCTCCAAACAAAACCACGTAACTTGAACTAGCTAGTCCTACCCCCCAGTTAGGGGGTTAAATAAGGGAGGCACCAGGACCAAACAGGTGCAAGACTACCAAGTAGTAGGCTAGATACAGAGGGGACCACATATTCTAGCAACCCTGGGGGTGAGGGAAGAGGATATGGGAGGTAGGACAAAAACGGAGGTGTAGAGAGGACAATTTGGTGATGGGAATCCCCCCTGATTTCATGTAAATATGTACCTAAAATATTATTGTCAACAATATGTAAGCCACTATGATCAAAATAAAAATTATATTTAGAAAAAAATAAGTAACCTCTGAGTTCTGAGCCAGGAGTATCCCCTGAGAACTGCTGAATGTGGTCCAAAGGGGTGACATTACCAAATATTTGTTTTATTTTTATCTTAGTTTTTGATTTTCAGATCATACATGAAGTTTAGACAGGGATTATTATTGGTTCTGTGTTCAGGGATCACTCCTAGAAGTGCTCAGAGGATCCTATGGGGAGCTGGAAATCAAATGCAGGCTGACTGAGTGCAAAATAAGTACCCGCTGTATCTCTCTGTTCCCTGTTACCAAATATTAAAGACATATTAACACAAGTTCTTCTGAAACTCTTCCCAGTTAGGATACCTCGTTTGGCCAGGTAGCTTGGGGCAGTGTCTATGGAAATAGGCTTGTGAAGACCTAAACAATATGATTCTTACAAAATGGTGTTTCTTCCTGCTCAAAACATGAAAAGACTGCCATGTGGCACTTACACAATGGTTTCTCTCCTTGTTCAGAACCCAGGTCCCAACAGTTACTAGAGGCAGAAGATTGAAGGAAAGGGAAAGTCATAAAAAAAAAAAAAAAACTAAACTAAAAAATAAAGTAGTAAGCACCAGGGATGTAATGGGCAACATGATGTTAAAGCTAACTCTGTATGATGCATAGACAAGAAAGTTAAGAAAATTAATTTTTGTTTTCAGGACTTATTTACAACTCTAAAATTAGAGATCACTCTTGGCAGACTCAGGAGACAAAATGGGGTCCAGGGATTGAACTGGTTTGTCATGTGCAAGGCAATGTATTAATTCCCCTATCTCAAGAGGTAAATTCTAAAAGTTTTTATCACATGGAGATATTTATAATTTTTCTCTTCTTATTCTACTTTTGTGAGATCAATATTAACTGGACCTAATATGATAATAATCATTTCAAAATATCTATATAAATTAAACTATGTTCCTGTGTGCCTTAAACCTATCAAGTAAGGTATACAATTACATCTTACTAAAATATGTGGGGGAGTGAGGGAATTTGTTCAGCTTTTGCATTTCCTAGGATTTCAGGTAAGCTGAGAAGATTTCATTTCAGACACTATGCAATGAAATGCAGAGCTAATTTTAAAAGTTATTATACATCAGCCAATTAAGTAAGGTAGTCATTTACTATTCCCCTAAAACAATTTTCTAGGCTTCCTGTTTCAGTCCCTTTGCTATAATGAATAAGAAGGCAGGGGAACTGGCTGTTGGTGTCATGTTCAGTGTCAGCATCCAACTGGTTTGTGATGAAAACATGTTGCAAGTGGCTATGAGGACCAAGTGAACACAGACATAATTTTTTGGTTTGATTTTTTTGGAGCCACATCTCCCAGTGCTTGGAGCTATTTTCAGCTCAGTGCTCAGGGTTATTCTTGGTATTGCTTGAAGGGCATATGCTGGGAACCAAACATGTAGTTCCTGCATGCAAATGTGTTGATGCTTAGGGGTTACTCCTGGCTATGCACTCAGAAATTGCTCCTAGCTTGGGGATCATTTGGGACTCTGGGGGATAGAACCACGATCCGTCCTAGGTCAGCAGCATTCAAGGCAAACGTCCTCATGCTTGTGCCATCACTCTGGCCCCTATTGTTATTTAAAAACTTTTTCATTTAAAGAAAATGCATCACATAATTGACATTACTGATCATAATACATTTGTTTCAAGATAAGGGAAAGCAAAGTTATTGAGAAAAATAGAAAGAAAATAGAAAGAAACTAAAAAATAAAATGGGAGAGATGAAAAAGGGAAGAAGAGAAAGCTCAGTAGCAATTATATTTGTGGAAATTATTGTACCTCCAATAAAGTCACTAATACAATAGCAGAAGGTTTAGTAAGCTCTTTTTTCACTGCTGACATGTAATTTATCTTCAGTTTTATCTATGTGATTCTCCACCTGTGTAATGCTACTATTATGGCTTGCTAACATGCTTTTTATTTCCTTCAGTTCCATTTGTATGGATTCTCTCATCTTCTGAAAGAGTTCTTTTCTGAGTTGGTTGAATTGTTCATCTATAGATTTCTTAATTTCACAGGCTACTGACTCCTTGATTTTCATTGCTAAACCATTAAATATTGATTTTAGGTCCTCAGCAATGACACTGGCACCAGGAAGAATGCTGGGAAAGACCGAAAAAGCCCCATTTGCATCGGTTTGCATTGGGATTAAGGAGTGAGGTTCCCTATTCCCTCCCCCAAACCAACTGACTGGCTCCAAAAGGCAGATGAACAGTGATGCACTGGAACCCAGAAGGAGACTGATCATAAAGCAAGTTTTAAATACAACAAAATATAAAATCATGTATCAGAGTGCATATCTAGCTGTATGAGTATGAAGAAGCTGAGTGAACCTTTTTTTTTTTTTTTTTTTTTTTGTTTTTGGGCCACACCCGGTGACGCTCAGGGGTTACTCCTGGCTGTGCGCTCAGAAGTTGCTCCTGGCTTGGGGGACCATATGGGACGCTGGGGGATCGAACCACGGTCTGTCCTAGGCTAGCGTAGGCTTACCTCTAGCGCCACTGCCTGGCCCCCTGAGTGAGCCTTTTTATACTCATGTATCAACCAACGTGATTAGCAAAGTTTGTTCACAAACGGTACTTTGCCTTCTCTGAGCAAGATCTTACCTTTCTTAAAGTCCAACAATCAGCCAAGCAGCCAAAAATCCAGCTCTTTTCTTATCTTTTAAAGCTCTTTTCTTATCCCTAGATATTATTTTTAAATTAAAAAATATTTTGGTTTTGGGTCACATCTGACAATGTTCAAAGCTAACTCCTGATTCTGTACTCAGCGATCACTCCTGGAGGGGTTGGAGGACCCACATGTGGTGCAGAGAATTAAACCTGAGTCAACTGTGTGTCAGGCACAAGAGCCTTACTTGCTATATTATTTTTCCAGTCCCCAGATACAGTTTTTATCCTGAAACTCTATTTTGATCTCTGGGGACTAGATAACTTTCTTTGTATTGCTGTGTATGATGGTGCTGTGATGATATTACAGTTCAAAATTGCTATTATTCTACCCTGAATTGCCATCCCTGTAGAATCCATCCAGCAGGAGAATTAGACATCCCAGCTCTGTTGAACTTGACTGTGGGCATGAGAACTGCTTTGCTCCAAGAAAAGTGATTCAAAGTGATATGTGAGACTTCCACATGCACAATACAAGGTTTATTATGTGTTTCTGCCATAACAGGCAGAGTGTAAATAGAGATCGTTCTTATAACTTGAGTCCTTGGATGTAGTTGACCCAGGAGAAGCACAATAGTTAGTGTATAATAGACATCAAACATGAACAAGTACAAGCTCTTAAAACATCATGACTATATCCTGGATCCTGTTTGCTTATTTTGACTGATAAATTAGAGAAAGACATTTGCTGCCTACTTGGTGACAATCATTTTTGCCCCTTTGTGGTTTCTTTCCATAAGATGCATTCCAAATGCAAACAGACTTTTCCAGGTGCAGGGTTAGTAAAAACATATGATGATGTTCTCTGAACACTGAAGCTTCCATAGAGTAACAATTAATTTCTGGAAAGGAGTTAGACAGAGACTGATTGCTTTGGGAAAGCCAACATCATACTGGCTTTTCTCCCTGCCATATCTATGGTGCTTAGCACAGTGTTTTGACTATAAATACCATTTGTTGAGTGGAGACTGAATAAACAAGATATTGGAAATCACCATCCTTATAATGGTGATATGTATAACATTTTGAATAGAAAAAATTTGTGTTTAGGGGATTGAAATGCAAATTAAATCAAATAAGGAATCTGGGAATTAATGTGAATCAAAAGGTCACAACAACTATTGCAAACCCAGGGCTCTGAGAAATCCCAGTACCACATATGGTTCCCTTGAACACTCTTAGGGGTGACCCCACTCACACATGAAAGGTAACACAACCCCACATGCCATGTGGGCCTACTCTGACAGCACCAATGAGTGAGTTCTACTGAATTGGTTATTGAGTTTCAAGGTGAAACCTGGTAGTATTCTGTTCTTAGGAGAAACATCTAGCATTGCTGGAGCACTGTATGTGATGCTGGAGATTAAATGGGGGGTGGGTGTGGGTGGGAGGTTGATCCCATGCAAGGTACATGCCTTAGTCCTTATTGCCCCTAGACTAATTAATTATGTAATTATGTATTACAAAAAGGAACATGTGCTCTCCTTTTCTTGTTAACATGTGGTTCTCTTGTCCTGTCTTTTACATTTCCATGTTTTGATAGAAAAATATGAGAAATGGTTTTTTAATGAGACTTTAAGAACGCTGTAAAAGTATACTAATAATGACAGTCATGACTGTCAAACTCAGTTTGTAGGGGGACAAAAGAAATGGCGATGGGCACTATACATCTGAGCAAAAGAAAGCAACTATTCGTCATGCCTGGGTACACACTGTGTTGGGCTGTAGGCCCAATTTCTCAGGCATCCTTTATTGAAAGAAAAACCAGAGCCTGGGTTCTGGTTTTTTAATTTTTTTTTGTTTTTACTTGCTGGCAGCTAACAATATTAAGGGCAGGGTAATATTATGTAGGTCCACAGGATGGTTTTGAAGGTTATATTTGATCCTTGATCTCAAGCTGTAAAATATGGCTCTGATCTTGGTTTACAAGTATGGCTTTTGGGATGAAAGCATGAACGTTCTGGACTTCAAAAACTCTATTTGCATAGGAAGATGTGATTTTTGTTTATATTTTGGGGGCCATACCCAGAGGTACTCAGGACTTTTTCCTGGATCAGTGCTGAGGGATCACTCCTGACAAAACTTAAAGAACTGTGGGCAGTGCTTGTGATTGAACCAAGACTGGCTGCATGCAAAGCAAATACTGTAACCCTTATATTATCTCTCCAATCCTGGAATGTGTGACTTAGATAATAGCAAAAGGTGATGTCTCTTGGGTTCTTATTCCCCAAACTGCAGATTGGTGACTCATTGCTTTGTCCCCCTCCTCTCTCCCACATCCGCTATGAGGATTGCAGAAAGTTGCTGCACATCCTGTGGTTTCTTCTTTATCTAGGCCAAGAGCTTTTGATTTTGAGCACTTTTAAGGCTAAACTGGAGATGTGGATATTCAGTTTTAATCTCCAGACTTGTCTTGCTAAAATTAAAGGTCTGTTTTGTGCGCAAGTACGTTTGTTTTTTTTTCTTATTTAACACTACACCATGGCTTATCTCTTTCACGTGAGAAGATCTACATCTTCTCTAAAGGATTGGAGATGGATGACAAGAGTGTTCTAGAGGAAGAAAGAAAGACCTGGGAGTAGAAGGTGTCCCTATTTTCAGCTTTTTAAGATTTGAGAGGCATGTCCTCTAGTAATGGTTATTGCTTGAAAATGTTCCCCATCTTTGTGTGTACCCAATGGGTAGAGTTTAAAGAGGACAACTCTGTATATATACCCAGAAATACTAGGATTCAATTATTTTATTTGGGAGATTTCCTTAGATTTTAATTGTTGCCACCTGAAGTTAGAGCCAGATTTTGGCCTGTCCGATGGCTAGTGCATAGGCTCATAGGCTAGGTTCTGGGTGAGAGCACACCCTCCAGATTTACTCTCCACCCTTCCCCTCCTGTCATGGGCAACAAGATCTATAAGGACTGTTTCTCCAAAGTTTCCTTGCTTCTAACTTTTGGTTTTGTTTTAGCAAATAAGAGGCAACAGCACGGGGCTGGAGAGATAGCTGGATAGATGGAGATAAAGCATTTGCCTTGCATGCAGAAGGATGGTAGTTCGAATTTCGGCATCCCATATGGTCCCGTGAGCCTGCCAGGAGTGATTTCTGAGCCAAGAGTGATTCTTTTTGTTCCATCCTTGCTCAAAGGATTCTGATTGGTGTTATTATTTTAGATGCAGAGTCACGGAGATGATTGATGACCTTGACAATCTGTTATAGAATATAGAGGAGAAACTTTGCATTGAAATCAGATGTGTAAACATGGTAAGTAAAAGTAAACATCATGTGGAGTAATAGTGTGTAATTGGATTGCTGCTCATGGCAACAGGGCCATTGTTGTCTGGCCTACCAAAAAGTGATAACAAAGGGACTACTAGCTGTGACACTTGCCCAATGATGGAGAAAAGCTTATCAGCCTTCTGATATATGAAAGATGATTTCAATAGATGCCCTGAAAGCTCTGAAACAAAAAACAAAATCTGTACAAATGGTTCTAAGACAAGTGTCTTTCCCTTGATTCTCCAGATGTGGCTATTGCAATGGTTTTCTCCTCTTCCTAGTTTTAGGTTGTATTAGCCTCTGGCTCACAGTACCCTACTCAATCTTCTCTGAAAACTTCTCTGAAACATCATTCTGGCACTGCCTGCTCCTTCCCTCCCCCTGACTGGTGCACTCAGGCAGGCAAATATGTCTATTCCAAAATGGGTGACACAAGAGGACTAGAATGATGTAATGGTTCCCTTATGTCAACTCATTTTGGTTATGGCACCCCAATATTTGGTCAAGTATTTTTCTAGAATTCCTGCTTCAGGGTGAGAATAACGTTTAATTTAATAGACTTCCCTAACAAGGTGGAATGAAGTTGACTTCCCTATTCATAGTGTATGGGTCTTATGGCAGAGCAGAATAGAAAATGAGACTGGTTTCCACTAAGCAAGAGACAACTCTAACAGCAGGTAGCCTATGAACTTGAACTGCAATATCTTCTCTGGGTCTTAAGCACCTTCCTTCCTTTTTTTTTTTTTTTTTTTTTTTTTTTGTTTTTTGTTTTTGGGTCACACCCAGCAGCGCTCAGGAGTTACTCCTGGCTCTTTTCTCAGAAACCGCTCCTGGCAGGCTCAGGAAACCATATGGGATGCCGGGATTCAAACCACTGTCCTTCTGCATTCAAGGCAAATGCCCTACCTCCATGCTATTTCTCTGGCCCATCTTCCTTCCACTCTTATAGAAATAACATAGTTTGCAAGAGTATTAAGAGTTTTAAGCATACAATATGAGTACATCACACCTACCTTCAAAATGTCAATATCCCTCTACCTCTGTGCCTAGGTTACATGTTCACCTTTTCCCTCCTGACTGTTCCCTCTCCCAACCTCAGTTCTGTTATCAGTCAAATGGTTTGTTTTCAATAAAAACTGTCAACTCTCTTGCTTTGTTTCTTTTTATAACACACATGAGTGAGTGAGAACACCTGGTACTTGTCTTTCTCCTTCTGACTTATTTTGCTTAACATGACATCTTTTGAATTAGCCTGTTTTCATCGTAGTCAGAGATGCCTTATTCTTTGCATGTGTTTATTCCACTGGGCTGGAAGAATCTCTGAATAAGCTTTCTACCCAACCTGTTCTCCACCTATGGGGATGGTCCTATTCCTCCCAATAAAACTGTGACTCAGATTTTTGTTACTTGTGGTGGAAAGATTCCTAGACCTGTTTCATATCCTTAGCTTGATGTGAATTATTTCCTGCATGGGCCTTGTACCAGATACATGTTTCCAATTCCCTTGGAAATGGGAAATGGGTGTTAGGATTTATCTACATCTGGTGCCCGAACAGGGACAAACATCTGCAAAGAAGAAGTCATCTCTGACTAGGGTGAAAACTAGTTAATCCATTAATCCTCTAGTTCTATTCATGTTGTAGTAAAGCAGTGACATTTAAGCTTTTTCTTATAACTATTATGGATACATATAGTTTCTTTATCCACTCATCTATTATAATTAGCACTGCAATGAACATAGGTACATATATCTTATTGAATTCATGCTTTTTGGTGTTCTTTGGATAGGTATCAAATCATGTAGTAATGATTTGGATCATGTAGTAATTGGATCACATAGTAATTATATTTTACATAGTTTGAGAAGTCTCCAAACAGTTTTCCATAAAGGCAGAACCAGTTTACAATTCTACTAACAGTTAATAAGGTCACCTTTTTAACCTTATCCCCATCAGCACTGCTCATATAGAACTTTTTTTGGCAGCAGGGCCTACCAAGTGATGTTCAATAGGCCTTTGGGTCCCTCCTGGTGATATTCAGTTACTGGTACCCAAGATTCAGAACTGTTTGAACCTTACAGTGCTGGATAACACCTGGATGAATTTACTAGTGCATAGACCATGTAGTGCCAGGGACCAAACTGGGTAGGCAGGCCATATGCAAGGCATATTAATGCCTAAACTAATTCAGGTATTTTTTGGGGTGATATTCTCATTGGTATATCTATAATATCATTAAGTTATATTTGATAACTAGCCTTTAAGTCTATCAAATATTTGTAGTTAAATAGTTTTTTCTCTTTTTTTTATTTAAACACCTTGATTTCATACATGATTGTGTTTGGGTTTCAGTCATATAAAGAACACCACCCATCACCAGTGCAACATTCCCATCACCAATGTCCCAAGTTTCCCTCCTCCCCACCCGACCCCCGCCTGTACTCTAAACAGGTTCTCAATTTCCCCCATACATTCTCATTATTAGGACAGTTCAAAATGTAGTTATTTATCTAACTAAACTCATCACTCTTTGTGGTGAGCTTCCTGAGGTGAGCTGGAACTTCCAGCTCTTTTTTCTTTTGTGTCTGAAAATTATTATTGCAAGAATGTCTTTCATTTTTCTTAAAACCCATAGATGAGTGAGACCATTCTGCGTTTTTCTCTCTCTCTCTGACTTATTTCACTCAGAATAATAGATTCCGTGTACATCCATGTATAGGAAAATTTCATGACTTCATCTCTCCTGACAGCTGCATAATATTCCATTGTGTATATGTACCACAGTTTCTTTAGCCATTCGTCTGATTTTTTCTGTTCCAAATAAATTTCAAAAGTGCCTGATCCGCTTCTTTGAAGAATGTCATGGGTATCTTTAGGGGGATCGCATTAAATCTGTACGGTGCTTTGGGGAGTATTGCCATTTTAATGATGTTAATCCTGCCAATCCATGAGCAGGGTATGTGCTTCCATTTCCGCGTGTCCTCTCTTATTTCTTGGAGCAGAGTTTTATAGTTTTCTTTGTATAGGTCCTTCACATTTTTAGTCAAGTTGATTCCAAGATATTTGAGTTTGTGTGACACTATAGTGAATGGAGTTGTTTTCTTAATGTCCATTTCTTCCTTATTAGTATTGGTGTATAGAAAGGCCATTGATTTTTGTGTGTTAATTTTGTAGCCTGCCACCTTGCTATATGAGTCTATTGTTTCTAGAAGCTTTTTGGTAGAGTCTTTGGGGTTTTCTAAGTAGAGTATCATGTCATCTGCAAACAGTGAGAGCTTGACTTCTTCCTTTCCTATCTGGATTCCCTTGATATCTTTTTCTTGCCTAATCGCTATAGCGAGTACTTCCAGTGCTATGTTGAATAGGAGTGGTGAGAGAAGACAGCCTTGTCTTGTGCCAGAATTTAGAGGAAAGGCTTTCAGTTTTTCTCCATTGAGGACAATATTTGCCTCTGGCTTGTGGTAGATGGCCTTAACTATATTGAGAAAGGTTCCTT
Organism: Suncus etruscus; assembly: GCF_024139225.1. NCBI lineage: Eukaryota > Metazoa > Chordata > Mammalia > Eulipotyphla > Soricidae > Suncus > Suncus etruscus. The sequence goes on from NC_064867.1 coordinate 8,903,295, forward strand.
CCATTCCCATCTTGCTGAGAGTTTTGATCAAGAATGGGTGTTGGACCTTGTCAAATGCTTTCTCTGCGTCGATTGATATGATCATGTGATTTTTATTTTTCTTGCTGTTGATGTTGTGTATTATGTTGATAGATTTACGGATGTTAAACCAGCCTTGCATTTCTGGAATGAAACCTACTTGATCGTAGTGGATGATCTTCTTAATGAGGCATTGAATCCTATTTGCCAGAATTTTGTTGAAGATCTTTTATCTGCATTCATCAGCGATATTGGTCTGTAATTTTCTTTTTTCGTAGCATCTCTGTCTGGTTTAGGTATCAAGGTGATGTTGGCTTCATAAAAGCTATTTGGAAGTTTTCCTTTTTTTTCAATTTCATGAAAGAGTCTTGCCAGGATTGGTAGTAGTTCCTCTTGAAATGTTTGAAAGAATTCATTAGTAAATCCATCTGGGCCTGGGCTTTTGTTTTTGGGCAGACATTTGATTACTTTCTTAATTTCCTCAATAGTAATGGGTGTGTTTAGATATGCTACATCCTCTTCATTCAATCATGGAAGATTATAAGATTCCAAGAATTTATCCATTTCTTCCAGGTTTTCATTTTTAGTGGCATAGAGTTTCTCAAAGTAGTTTCTGATTACCCTTTGAATCTCTAGCATACCAGTAGTGATCTCTCCTTTTTCATTCCTAATACGAGTTATCAAGTTTCTCTCTCTTTTTTTCTTTGTTTTTTTTTTTTGCCAGTGGTCTATCAATCTTTTTTATTTTTTCAAAGAACCAACTTCTGCTTTCGTTGATCTTTTGGATGGTTTTTTGGGTTTCCACTTCATTGATTTCTGCTCTCAGCTTTGTTATTTCCTTTTGCCTCCCTATTTTTGGATCCTTTTGTTGAGCACTTTCTAATTCTATGAGCTGCGTCATTAAGCTATTCAGGTATGCCCCTTCTTCTTTCCTGATGTGTGCTCGCAAAGCTATAAATTTTCCTCTCACTACTGCTTTTGCTGTGTCCCATAGGTTCTGATAGTTTGTGTCTCCATTGTCATTTGTTTTCAGGAAGGTTTTGATTTCCTCTTTGATTTCATCTTGGACCCACTGATTATTCAGTATGAGGCTATTTAACTTCCAGGTGTTAAAATTTTTCTTCTGTGTCCCTTTGTAGTTCATATATAGTTTCAGGGCTTTGTGGTCAGCAAAGGCAGCCTGCAAAATTTCTATCCTCTTGATATTATGGAGGTATGTCTTATGTGCTAACATGTAGTCTATCCTGGAGAATGTCCCATGTACATTAGAGAAAAATGTGTATCCACGCTTCTGGGGGTGGAGTGTCCTGTATATATATACTAGGCCTCTTTCTTCCATTTCTCTCCTCAGGTCTAGTATATTCTTGTTGGGTTTCAGTCTGGTTGACCTGTCTAGTGTTGACAATGCCGTGTTGAGGTCTCCCACAATTATTGTGTTGTTATTGATATTATTTTTCAGATTTGTCAACAGTTGTATTAAATATTTTGCTGGCCCCTCATTCGGTGCATATATGTTTAGGAGGGTGATTTCTTCCTGCTGTACATATCCCTTGGTTAATACAAAATGTCCATCTTTGTCCCTTACAACTTTCCTAAGTATAAAGTTTGCATCATCTGATATTAGTATGGCCACTCCTGCTTTTTTTTGGGTGTTGTTTGCTTGGATGATTTTCCTCCAGCCTTTTATTTTGAGTCTATGTTTGTTCTGACTATTCAGGTGCGTTTCTTGTAGGCAGCAGAAGGTTGGAGTGAGTTTTTTGATCCATTTAGCCACTCTGTCTCTTAACTGGTGCATTTAGTCCATTGACATTGAGAGAAAGAATTGTCCTGGGAGTTAGTGCCATCTTTATATTAAAGTTTGTTGTGTCTGTTGGTAAGCTTTGTCTTAAAATATGCCATTCAGTTTTTCTTTTAAGAATGGTTTTGAGTCTGTGAAGTTTTTGAGCTGTTGTTTGTCTGTGAAACTATGTATTGTTCCTTCAAACCTGAAAGTGAGTTTTGCTGGGTGCAGTATTCTAGGCGAAGCATTTATTTCATTGAGTTTTGTCACTATGTCCCACCACTGCCTTCTGGCCTTGAGTGTTTCTGGTGACAGGTCTGCAGTAAATCTCAAGGATGTTCCCTTGAATGTAATTTCTCTTTTCGATCTTGCTGCTTTCAGAATTCTGTCTCTATCTATGGGATTCGTCATTGTGACTAGGATGTGTCTTGGGGTGTTTTTTCTGGGGTCTCTTTTAGTTGGCACTCTTCGGGCATGCAGGATTTGATCGCATGTATTCATTAGCTCTGGTAGTTTCTCTTTAATGATGTTCTTGACTGTTGATTCTTCCTGAGTCTCTGGGACTCCAATGATTCTTAAGTTGTTTCTGTTGAGCTTATCATAGACTTCTATTTTCATCTGTTCCCATTCTTTGAGTAATTTTTCCATTGTTTGATCATTTGCTTTGAGGCTTTTTTCCAATTTCTTCTGCTGTATGTAATTGTTATGCATCTCATCTTCCAGTGTACTGATTCTATCCTCAGCTGCTGTTAACCTGTGGGAAATCTCAACCATGTTTTTCTTCAATTCATCTACTGAGTTTTTCAGACCTGTTATTTGATCTGAAATTTCTGTTTGGAGTTTTCTCATTTCTATCTTCATATTCTCCTGATTCTTATTAGTGTTCTCTTCTATACTTCGTTTGAGTTCTTTGAACATGTTCCATATTGCAACTCTAAACTCCTTATCTGAGAGACTGACTAGGTGGTTGGTCAGGCTCAAGTCATCAGAGTTGCCATCTTCATTCTCTATGTCTGGCGCTGGCCCATGTTGTTTCCCCATTGTCACACTAGTATTGCGGGTTTTTCTACATGTTGTGGTTGTATTCATTGGCTAAATGATGTGCACCGTCACGAAGGGGAGCAGAGCAACCGTGTTCCTCTGGCTCCTCCCTTTCTGGGCGTGTGGACTCACCTCCAAGGAAGGCTCACGGGAAGGCAGGCTGGCAGATGAGCCGCACCCAGGATGGAATCAGGCCGAAAATGCAGGACAGCAGAGTAGAGAGGCAGAAGGGTGCTGGCATCTGAGATCCAGCGGAGTTCAGTGGCTCCTCCCTTTCTGGGCGTGTCGACTCACCTCCACGGAAGGCTCACGGGAAGGCAGGCTGGCTGATGAGCCGCACCCAGGATAAAATCAGGCCGAAAATGCAGGACAGCAGAGTCAGTTTTTTCTCTTTTAAGAGAATATTCTCATTGATATGTAGAGCCTCATACCAATGAAAATATCCCTTTTAGTGCCAATGAGAATATCTTTTTTATGATATAGGACATTAATTATACTTGACTAATAAACTTGTACTTAAACTGCTCCTCTTCCCTGATAACTTACATGATAAGATTTTAGATATGCTAAACTTTAACAATCATGAGTATAATCCTTAAAATAAAGAAATCTATTCAGTCTTTCTCTGCTGTAACACACATAGGCACACACACAGACACACACATACACATTCCTCCCATTGGTTCTGTATTTCAAAGAACTCCAATTAATATATATGATGAATTCACTCTCTTTCTCTTTGTTTTTCTTTTGGTTTTTGGATCACACCCAGCAGTGCTTAGGGGTTACTTCTGGCTATCTGCTCAGAAATTGCTCCTGGCAGGCTCGGGGGACTATATGGGATGCCAGGATTCGAACCACTGTCCTTCTGCATGCAAGGTAAACGCCCTCCTTCCATACCATCTCTCTGGTCCCTGACTCTCTTGTGTCTGTGAGGAAAACTTCTTAGCATGGAACAAGAAGCATGATTATTGGCCTGCGGCAGTGATGGTGACATTTTCTGATTCAGACCAAGTTCTGCAGAGGAGATTTAGGAAACCTTCCAGGGAACTCATCTCCAGCCTAATTCTCCATCTTTTCAAGGGATTTTGTGACTAGCTGAACATCCTTTGAATACTCTCTTTTTGCTTATTTATTAGGTCCAACTTCTGTTGCTCATAACCAATAATGGTGGAAATAGGAGAACAACAAGTTCAGTGGAGAAAATGTGAGATTAAAAAAAAATCAACTACATTTAACTACATTTAATAGACATAAAAGCTAGTTATCAAATACAGCTTAATAGTATTAGTATAATTCACTTTTCTTGCAATCAACAATGCATATCCTATTATTCATTTATATTATTTCTCATTTGGGAGCCTAATGTACTTTTTTTTAAAGACTGGTATAAACAGTAAACTACTCGAGTATATTGTTATCATTTTCTCATTTAATTTCAAGTCTGGACATCTTCATAAACATGATTCAGCATGAAGAAACAAATGTGATTGCATTTTTAAGGAGTTGCTTTGCAAGAAGCCATTCGCATATTAAACTCTTTTCTTTTTGTCTTTATAGAAATGTAAAGTTAAGCTTGCAGTTTCTGTGATGTTTGTTGAAGGATGAATTTCAATAAAATAGAAGATTTAAAAACCTACCGCAAGGAATAGACCTACTTGCTGTAAAATTCAAAAAATGAGATTTTTTTTTTTTAAAAATGAGATTTTAAATTTATTTATGATATAGTTATATTTTAACTTTTGGGCTCTCAAAGGGAAAAGTGAAGGGAAGGGAAAGTCTCATAAAATTATGATTTTTCTGTTATGTGCATTGAAATACCAATATGGACCATATGGGATGCTGGGATTTGAACCACCATCCTTCTGCATGCAAGGCAAATCCAGCCCATGTTCTGTTTCTCAATTAAATTTTATAAAATTTAAACCATTGTGATTTACAAAGTTATTCAGAGTTGGGATTTAGACATACAATATTTCAAGACCAATTTCACCACCAATGTCAACTTCCCTCCTCCAATATTCCTAGAATCCATCCCATGTCACCATACTCTGAGGCTGTTATCATGACAGGTACCATATAAGTTTGGTTATAAAAGTTTGGGTCTCATGATTTTCATTGTTGTTGACTCTGGCTTGGATATTTAGTTATGTCTTTCTTAAAACTGCCAATGCACTTGAGACCACTTAGCCCCTATCTCCCACCATTTCATATCTTCTCCCCCACTCAATTTCTTTCCTTCTCACAATAATCTGGGGCCCAGTGTTGACAACTCCCATTAAAATAACTGTATTCCTTTATGCAGTTTTTCTAATACCACATTAATTTATATCATTTTGTATTTATCTTTTTTTTCTTCTGGATTACTTCATTTAACATAGTATCTTCCAGTTCCGTCCATGTTGCAGTATATGATGATGGCATCATTCTTTACAGCTATGTAGTATTCCACTGTGTATATGTGCCTTCACGATCCATTCATCTGTTGTTGGACATCTAGGTTGATTCCAACTCTTAGCTACTGTACTGAGTGCTGCAAAGAATAAGTGGTGTGCATACATCCTTTTGGATGAGAATTGCTGTTGTTTCAGGGGTGAGAACCATTCAAATTGTTTTGCAAAGGGGTTGAGCAGGCCGTAGATGAGAGTTCCTTTTTCACCACATTTCCGCCAATATACATTGTTCTCAATATTTGTTTTTGTTTTGTTTTTGGGTCACACCCGGCAGCGCTCAGGGGTTACTCCTGGCTCTATGCTCAGAAATCACTCCTGGCAGGCTCAGGGAAGCCGGGATTCGAACCATCGACCTTCTGCATGAAAGGCAAACGCTGTACCTCCATGCTATCTCTCTGGTCCCCTGTTCTCAATATTTTTGATATGTGCCATCCTCAGTGGTGTAAGATGATACCTCATTGTTGTCTTGATTGGGATTTCCCTAATGATAAGTGACGATGAGCATTTTTTCATGTGTCTGTTGTCATTTGTTGGTCTTCCTCAGAAAAGATTCTATTCCCTTCTCCCCATGCTTTAATGGAATTTTTAGATTTTAGTGGGTTTAACCTTTGTGAGTACTTGAGTATCCTAGATATCAATCCTTTATCTGCTGTGTAGAGTAAACATATTTTATGCCACTTAGATGTCTTCTACTCATTGTTTCCTTTGCTATACAGAAACATTTTAGTTTGATATAGTCCTGTTTCTTCAGATTTGATTCTATAGTCCTTGCCATTAGCATCAAGTCATTGAAGGCTCCTTTGGGATCTAGATTTTAGAGTGTTCTACCTATATTTTCCTCAATGTACATTATGGATTCAGGTTTGATCTCAAAATTTTAGATCCACTTTGAACTAACTTTTGTATAAGGTGTGAGCTATGGTTTCTGCTTTAATTTCTTACATGTGGTTATCCAATTGTCATTTATTGAAGAGCTAATCTTTATTCCATTTCATGTTTTTGGCTCCTTTGTCAAAGTTTAATTAACCATATATTTGGGGGTTTGCCACTGAATATTCTATTCTGGCCCATTGGTCTGAAAATCTGTCTTTGTTCCAATACCATGCTGTTTTGATCACTATGTCTTTGTAGTACATCTTCAAATTAGGTAATATGATGCCTGCCAGTTTCTTGTTTTTTAGTATGATTTTGGCTATCCTAGGTCTTTTATATTTCTACACAAACTTTATAATTGTCTTTTTAAAGTCATTGAAAAATGATTGAATTTAGATAGAAAATGCATTTAATCTAAATAGTATTTTAGGTAAAACAGCCATTTTAATATTTATTTTATTGAAACCATTGTGATATACAAAATCCTTCATAGTTGGATTCAGGCATAAAATGAATCAGAGCTAATCCCATAACCAGTGTCCACTTTTCTCCACCATGTGCCCAGAGTGTATGACAACCACCACCCTTTGCCCCCCAGACTTCCAGCCCATTTAAAGTTTAGATGGTTAAAGTTTGGATCTTTTGATTCCATTGTTTTTGACATTGGCTTAGATATTTAATTCTGTTTTTATTTTACTTCACAAATGCATCTGATACTATTTGGCCCCTGGCCTCCATACTTTCATATTTGTATTTCTCTTCTTCCACTCAGTTTCTTTCCTTCTCCTTGCTGTTCTATGGGGCCAAGGTTGTTCGAGAAAAATCCCATTTAGAATAATGATCATTTTGATAATATTGATTCTTCTAATTCATGAGCATGGAATGTTTTTCTATTTCCTTAGGTCTTCTTTAATTTCTTTTTATAATAATTATTTTATTTAAACACTGTTGCTATAAAATTATTCATGATTTAGTTTCTGTAATAAAATGTACACCATCCTTCTCCAGTGCACTTTTCCTGCCACCAATTTCTCAGTTTCCCTCGTACCTCCTCCCCCTGCCTCAGAAGACATTTTACTTCTCTCTCTTCTCTCTCTCTCTCTGTCCTTGATGACACTGCAGTTTGCATTCTTTTTTTTTAAGTTTCCTTCTTGTTTTCTTTATTTAAACATCTTGATTACATAAATGATTGGGATTAGGTTTTAGTCATGTAAAAAACACCCCCTTCACCAGTGCAACATTCCCACCACCAATGTCCCAAATCTCCCTCCATCCCACCCCACCCCCACCTGTACTCCAGACAGGCTTTCCAGTTCCCTAATTCATTCACATAATTATGGAAGTTCTCTGTGTAGTTATTTCTATAGCTGCACTCACCACTCTTTGTGGTGAGCTTCATGAAGTGAGCTGGAAGTTCCAGCCCTCCTCTCATTGTCTCTGAGGATTGTTGCAAAAATGACTTTGATTTTTCTTAAAATCCATAGATGAGTGAGACTATTCTGCATCTCTCTCTCCTTCTGACTTATTTCACTCAGCATGATAGATTCCATGTACATCCATGTATAGGAAAATTTCATGACTTCATCTCTCCTGACAGCTGCATAATATTCCATTTGTATATGTATCACAGTTTCTTTAGCCATTTGTCTGGTGAAGGGCATCTTGGTTGTTTCCAGAGCCTGGCTATTGTGAATAGTGCTGCAATAAATATAGGTGTGAGGAAGGGGTTTTTGTATTGTATTCTTGTGTTCTTAGGGTATATCCCTAGGAGTGGAATAGCTGGGTCAAATGGGAGCTCAATTTCCAGATTTTGGAGGAATCTCCATATCGCTTTCCATAGAGGTTGGACTAGATGGCATTCCCACCAGCATGGATAAGAGTTCCTTTCTCTCCACATACCTGCCAGCACTGATTGTTCTCATTCTTTGTGATGTGGGCCAATCTCTGTGGTGTGAGGTGGTACTCATTGTTGTTTTGATTTGCATCTCCCTGATGATTAGTGAGGAGGAGCATTTTTTCATGTGCCTTTTGGCCATTTGTGTTTTTTTTTTTTTTATCAAAGTGTCTGTTCATTTCTTCTCCCTTTTTTTTTGATGGGATTAGATTTTTTTTTTCTTGTAAAGTTCTGTCAGTGCCCTGTATATTTTGGATATTAGCCCCTTATCTGATGGGTGTTGGGCGAATAGTTTCTCCCTGTATATTTTGGATATTAGCCCCTTATCTGATGGGTGTTGGGCGAATAGTTTCTCCCACTCGGTGGGTGACTCTTGTATCCTGGGCACTATTTTTTTTGAGGTGCAGAAGCTTCTCAGCTTAATGTATTCCCATCTGTTGATCTCTGCCCCCCCAGACATACAATTACCTAATTTTTGACAAAGGAGCAAGAAATCCTAAGTGGAGCAGGAAAAATCTCTTCAACAAGTGATGCTGGCAGAACTGGTTAGCCACTTGCAAAAAAAGTGAACTTAGACCCCCAGTTAACATCATGTACAAAGGTAAAATCCAAATGGATTAAAGACCTTGATATCAGACCTGATACCATAAGGTATATAGAACAACACATCGGTAAAACACTCTATGACATTGAGACTAAAGGCATCTTCAAGGAGGAAACTGCACTTTCCAAACAAGTGGATGCAGTTTACATTCTTATTTTCTGTTGCTTCCCAATAAATATATTTACAAACATAGTCTTTCATTTTATTAATTTTTTTGTTGTGCCTACTCCAGAGACCACAATGAAGGCACTACTAAATCTACACTACTAAATATCTAATAAGGAAATAGAAACTTTTCTAAATATTACAAACAGAGAAAGAATTCTGGAAGAGATTATGTTGTAAAAGTCTTAGAATAAAAGGAAAAATAATTGGAAGAAGATGGCATTGTCGAGAAGCTGTTCCCAGCAAATAATACACTTTGGAGCTTCTGCTATATTTAGAGTCCTATTTGGTGATGCCAGAAATTTTGGAATAATCATACCATGAATTTAAATATAATGATAAATATACTAAGAACACTAGTGGAAAGTGAGCAACTTGTAATAATGGACAGATGGCAACACTAAGAAAATATCAAAATTAATTGTTATAAATTTTAAAAACGCAATTACCCACTCATAAGGGCGGAGATGGAGAGGAGACCTGCACCCTCGCACAGAGCTCAGACCCATCTTCTGAGGTTCAGGCCACTATCAACAATTTAAGAATAGATCACTAATGTCTGTATTTATGTGGGCATGAGTTTATAGACAGTGGACTCCCCTCTGAGTGCCAAACCTAAATTGTAAACAAACCATGCCTAAAGTTTATATAGGAGGGATATCTACTATCTCTCCTACCCTTCAGAAATGAGGGTTACACCCTGCAGCACTCAGGGGTTACTCCTGGCTCTCCACTCAGAAGTCGCTCCTGGCAGGCTCGGGGGACCATATGGATGCCTTCTGTATGCAAGGCAAATGCCCTACCTCCATGCGATCTCTATGGTTCCATACCCTCAGTTCTTAACTCAGTAGATACTGAGACCAATCTCATGCCCCAATAAGCCATTACCCAGCTTCCAAAGCGAAAGGACAGCCTCCTAGCCCCACATCTTGTGCCCAGTCAAGAAACTACAGTGAACATTCCTGCTGACTCATGCTGTGTGACCCTTTTTTTCACCCCTACCTAAAGGTGGACTGTTGCATGATACTGGATTCAGCTCCAGAAGGACCCCCAGTCCAAGGACACTCACTACCTGATCCCTTTCTGCTGCAAATCAATGATCAAATTCAACAAGACCTGGGTGTGTGATAAAAATGTGCCCAGGATTTTACCCCACCCCCCACAAAAATATCTGAAAAGACAATGGGGAAGCCTATATTTCCTTTATATGTTTAATACCTCTATACTAATACATATGAATCTGTTTATTCTCAAATATAAGGTAGCCTCTTACATCACTGTATTTTTCTTCAATTACTTTCTACAATTTCTACAATTACAAAACTCTTGCCTGGGATAAAAGCTCAGGTCAAAACCAGGGCACAGAGATTGTGTAGCCTGAGATTCTTATCCCCAAATGCACCAGAAATATAACATGCCACTTTCTTTTTGCAAAGGCATACTAAAAAAGGGGAAATTTTATGTATAAAAACAAGCTCTTTGCTACTAAGGATAAGAACCCATACATTTTATAATACAGGGGAGCCTTGCACCCTGAACACATGTCATGTGGAGTCAATTTAGACTCCATGTGATCAGACAGCGACCATCCAATCCCGAACCCTAGAGTCCAGACATAGAACGAACACAGTTCCCTGCAACAGCACCAGGAACCAAACTCCCCCTGGAAATTTCTAATACTGTTCTAGCATCAACTTGCACCAGTTTTGATATGACATTCCTGACAATGAGGAAATGGCAACAACTTGATCTAAGAGCAGATTGTCCCATCTAATCACCCAACCTAAGATGAAATCTGAAGTCACATCATCTTTTGATATGTGCAAAAACCAAGATTGCTAACTACAGAAGACTGACTGACAACCATGAGTGGGCAGAACTTATTCTGGGACCAATAAGAAAGATCCTAGCCTAGTCTTGCTACAGCAGACCTCTTTTCTTTTCTTTTCTTTTCTTTTCTTTTCTTTTCTTTTCTTTTCTTTTCTTTTCTTTTCTTTTCTTTTCTTTTCTTTCTTTTATTTTGGTTTAGTGGTTATTGTTTGGTTGTTGTATTTGTTGCTGTGATGCTTTTTTGAAGTTGCTGGTTTTTGTCTTTTGTTTGATTTTTTTGTTTCTTTCTTTTTTAAATTTTGGTTTTTTTTGTCATTGGTTTTTGTTTTTTTGGGGGGGGGGCTTTTTATTATGTTTTTCTTCTTTTTTCTCTTCTTTTTCTTTTCTTCTCCTTTTTCTCCTCCTCCTCCTCCTCCTCCTCCTCCTCCTCCTCTTCTTCTTCTTCTTCTTCTTCTTCTTCTTCTTCTTCTTCTTCTTCCTTCTTTCTTCTTTCTTCTTCTTCTTTTTTTTTTTTTTTTTTTTTTTTTTGGCCACACCAGTGATGCTCAGGGCTTACTCCTGGCTATGCGCTCAGAAATTGCTCCTGGCTCAGGGAACCATATGGGACGCCAGGGGATTGAACTGCAATCTGTCCTAGGTTAGCTGCATGCAAGGCAAATGCCCTACCACTGCTCCACTGCTCCAGCCCTTTCACTGTCTATTATTCTCCTCAATTAATGAGGCAGAACAAGATGATTCAAATGATGAGGTTCTGTTTGAAGAATAAGAAAAAAAGAAAAAGAAAATCAAACAAACAAAAAATCATAAGGAGTTTGTCTAGAGGTTATAAATATCAATTTAAAATGAAGAAAGGGAGGTGCTGAAAGGTGGCACAAGTGGTAGGGCATTATCCTTGCGCATGCTGACTACATTCAGTGCTGGAAACTGAACCATGTTGATGTGCAAAACAAGTACCTTACCCCTGTAACCATCTCTTCATTCCTTAATAGTCATTTTATATATAAATAGCTTAAAGACAACAATTAAGAGACATTAAATAATAATTATTACTAATAATAAATAACATTAATAAATATAATAAAATATTATTACCAAACTCTGTTAGCTGTAAGAAATTACTTTAAGCATAAAGACAGATTTAAAATATAGAGCTAGGAAAAGTTATGCAATATTAATGCTACAGAAAGCTAGAATGGTTATATTAATTTTAGACAAAACAGAGTTAAGAGGAAGGAAAAATATCAGTGACAATGATAAAGAGGTCAAGTGTTAAAGTAAGTAAGACAAAAACTGACAGAATTCAAGGAGAAACAGACACATCTATTATCGCTAGCGGGGTATTTTAACACTCATTCACAAACTCATTGAAAAAGCAGACAGTAAATCTGCTAGGATATAGAAGACCTAAACAACATCAGCAACCAACATGACCTTTTTGACATTTATAAAACACTTTAACCAATAACTGCAGACTACAAATTCCACTTTAAGTGTATAGGAAAGCTTCACATTGATAGGTCATAGCCCAGATCATAAAACAAGTTTTAGCAAATTTAAGATAATTGAAAGAATTCAAAATATGAACCATGGTTTTAATGAAATTAAATTAGTAATCTATAGCATACATTTGAAGATACCCTTTACTATTTGTAAAATTAAGTTCCTATTTCAAAATAATTTATTGGGTTGGGACTAGAGCTATAATATAGCACCAGGAAGCTGATTACCTTACCTCAGGGGTTTAGTTCTCTAGGCCTCACCAAAAGTGATCCCTGAACATAGAGCCAAAAGTACGCCTTGAGCACTGCCAGGTATGGTACAAAAAGAAAAACAGACAAACAAACAAACAAAATGTTTATTTATCAAAGGAGAAATCTCAAGGCAAAATAGAAACTATTTTGGACCAGAACTGGCAAGATAACTTAATGGACTATGTGCATACAGTGTAGGCAAGTGGTTTGAGTTTGTTCCTTGGTGTCACCATTCCTCTGAACATTACTGGCAGTGACCCCTAAGCACTACTGGGCATGGGCCAAAAAGAAAAAAAGAAAAAGAAAACATTTGAACCACATAAAAATACAACATATTAGAAATGTTGGGATGCAGCTAAAGAAATACATAAAAGTTTGTGGCATTAAATATTAAAAAGAAAAATCTTAAAAATATATAAACTAGACTTCCAGTTCCAGCAAGTAGGAATTGAAGAGCAAAATAAAACCAAAGCAAGTTAAGAAAGAAAACCACGATAAAGGCACTAAATATTAAAAAGTAAAAAGTAAAATCGAGGGACTGGACTGATAGCACTGTGTAGGGCATTAGTCTTGATGTAACCAGCCCAGGTTTGATGCTTGGCATCCAGTATGGTCTCCCATACCTGCCAGGAGTCGTTTCTGAGTGCAGAGCCAAGAGTAATGCCTGAGTGCCACACACAGGTGACCTAAAAACAAATAAACAAAAACAAAATAAAATTGAGAAAAGTTAATGAAGCAAAGGATGATTACTTTAGGGTGTTTTTTTTTTTTTTTGGATGCTGGGTATTTAACCCAGGTTGGCTGCATGCAACCAACCCACTGCATCCTGCCCCACTGTATCTTTCCAACCCCCAAATGATGATTATTTTAAAAAAGAAATCAACAAGCTTATATGCCTCTAACATAGGAAGAAAAGAGAAAAAACAAGCTACCACATGAAGGACAAAATAGAATATAACACTGTAGACTCTACAGCCTTTACAAAGATAAGTGACAGCCATGAACAACTCTGGGCACATAAATCCAATAACATGGATGATGTGGAATAATTGTATGAAAGAAAAAATTTACCAAAACTCATCCAAGAAGAAATAAGACAACTGAATATAGTTTCATGAAGTGGTTTTTTTTTTGTTCCAAATAATGCTAGTAATGTTCAGTTTAATAGAGTCTATAAACAAAATACTACAAACAAAAATGTTTCTCCTTAGAACATAACTGAAATTATGAGTACATAGCACCGCGACATTTATGTAAATATGAATGAAGCAGCAAGTAGAGAGACCAGTGTTTCACACACACTTATGTTGGTCTAAAAGTGTCTACTGTTGTTTAGTTGAAACTAAAGAGAATTTAGCCAGATCTTCCCATATGTGTTGCTGGGGGAACCCTTTTGTTTTTCCAAGAGTGGTACTGAGCCACTTATGCCAGATTTCATGCCAAGTGCTCATTCAGCTTAGATGAAGCAGCTACAGGCTGTAGCTTTGAACGTTGCCTTTGGCATTAGAAGAATTTGGCTTGCATAGGTTGCCTGGACTCATTTTTAACTACTTTGCTTGCACACATGGTCTATGAGTTCCCAGTTTCCTTCCCTCTCCTAAGAATTTTGTGAGGGTTATCTGTGTGGGTGCATGTGTTTAGCATATTACATGCTCACAGAAATGTTTCTGTAGCTCAGACACTGACAGAGGTCATACTATGCACTGTTTTAGATGAAATTAGCTGATGGATCAGAGAGAGAACACAAAGATTAAGACACTCGCTTTACACATGACTGACCTGAGTTCCATTCCTCGTACCATATGTGGTCTCTGGAGTACTGTCAGAAGTGACATCTGAGCGCAGAATCAGGAATAAGTTCTGAACCTCTCTCATCACCTTTCTCCCATAAAAAGGGAAGAAGTTAGTCAAATTCTACATTTGCCTGTTACTGTACACCAGATTTCAGCTGTTCTCAAAATCACTCAACAGAGCCACATGTATTGTTGTGTAGTTTGTACATCACACACAAAATATAAGGCGATTAAGGGTATAGGGATATAAAAGGTGATCTAATCCATTCTGTCAACTTTTCAACCCTACTGAAGTGCTATCTCTACCATGATGTGGTCCTTTTCTTTAATGGGACCCACTTTTATAGGGTTGGCTGATGGCCATTTTCCTCTCTTCTATACTCATCTCCCCATGCTCTTTATATCCAATACCCATAAAAAAGATTTCTAAAATTCCATATTCCCTCAGCCCAAACCACTGGGCTATACATTTGTATTCTGCATTTATAAATTTCCAAATGTAAAAAGGTACCCATACTCTATTATGTAACAACTGTAGCAGGGTCTGGGAAAGTATTCTGTAATTAAACACATCAATAATTTCCTGACAAAATGCGTGAATATTCACACCAAGTGGGATGAATAAAGGCTATAAATAGTCAAGTCTTGCCAAATGAGTTCAAGTCAGGTCAGGTTTTGCTGCCATTGAGTTTTGAAAAAAACAAAAACCACATTTATTTTCAGAAGTGTTTGGGTTTTCGGATAAGGGATGATGGCTCCAATGTTTTCTTATTCAGGGTTACTGTGATTGCTTTATTTCCTATACTCAGGTCAGGGTCATCCTTTGCCTCTACAATAACATTGCCAAATTGGAGAGAGATAATACGGGATTATGACTTGCTTCCTGCCAACCCCAGTTCAAGCAACATCAGGGATCAGTACTGAGCACAGAGCCAGGAATATCCCCTGTACACTGCTAGGTATGATCCCCAAACCAAACCAAACCAAACCAAAACCTCAACATAGTCGATTCAAAATGCATGCTTCTCCTGGTCTATTATTGTACTTTATGTTTTTTTTTTTTTACAAGGGTGGATCTTAAACCCAGCTGTACATTAGAATCCAATGATTTTTAAAAATCTCTGATGCTCAGTTGAAACCCCAGGCTAATTAGAAGGAGTACCATGACTGAAAATCACTTGTGTTTTCAGAAATTCATATAGAAAGCAAAATCTGAAAACTTCTCACTTTGGTGAAAAGGAGAGATTACTTGGAAGGATAGTGGAGACTTCACATCACAGAGAGGATTTATCTGAGGTTGGAATTAAGGAGTCAAAACCACCTCTTGGGGGCCAGTGATAGATCCCAGCCTCTCTGGCTTCTATCCTGAATCACAATTATTTTTTTTTCCTTGTGTTTTTTCTTTCTTTTTTTTTTTTAATAAATTTTTATTGTGACCAAAGATTTTACAAATCTTTCACAAAATTGATTATGGTACATAGTGTCAATGAATGAGGGGCATTCCCACCACCAGTGTTGTCCTCCCGCCACCCCTGTTCCCAGCATGTATCCATATCTCCCTCCTTTACCCCCCAGAATACTAGTGTAATTGGTCTCCACAATTAATCTTGTTTCAGACCACTGAGATTCACCTCTCTTTATCTTCTGTGCTCAGAGCATGGAAGGTAGACTAGGATGTCCTTGCATTTCTTCCCCCAGTCCCACATATCAATCTGCCTTCCCACATTTGTTCTCCTTTGTATTTCTTATGCGATGCAACCTGCTCTGACCCAGTTCTGGCTTCAACATCTCTACTCTAGCCTCTAGCACTGATTTTTCTCTTTCTTCCTTTTTCCCTCTTCCCTCCCCCTTCCTTCCTTCCTTCCTTCCTTCCTTCCTTCCTTCCTTCCTTCCTTCCTTCCTTCCTTCCTTCCTTCCTTCCTTCCTTCCTTCCTTCCTTCCTTCCTTCCTTCCTTCCTTCCTTCCTTCCTTCCTTCCTTCCTTCCTTCCTTCCTTCCTTCCTTCCTTCCTTCCTTTCTTTCTTTCTTTCTTTCTTTCTTTCTTTCTTTCTTTCTTTCTTTCTTTCTTTCTTTCTTTCCTTTCTATAAATTATATAAGTAGGTGGAATTTTTTTTTTGATTTTTGGGCCACACCCGGCATTGCTCAGGGGATACTCCTGGCTGTCTGCTCAGAAATAGCTCCTGGCAGGCACGGGGGACCATATGGGACACCGTGATTCGAACCTATCACCTTTGGTCCTGGATCGGCTGCTTGCGAGGCAAACACCGCTGTGCTATCTCTCCGGGCTCTGGAATTTTTAAGACTGTCAAAAGTCAGATTGTCAGGGTGAGGGAAACTTAAGATAATTTAGTACAAAGGAAAGCAAAGTACACAGGATGAGTGATGTAATTAGGTTTATAATTTTGTTCAGAAAACTTTCCTTTCCTTCACTTTTCTCACCCTACTATTGATGTTGAACTTGGCTGTGTGACTCTGGCCAATGAGTTGTCAGCACATACAATGTGAATCTCAAATGGACTCATGCTACTTGGCATGCTCTTCTGCTCTAATGATACACTGGGTGAAAAAGGATGCTCAGAAATCCATTGTCGGGAGGGCAGGCCGTTCTAGCACTGGTTTATGTTGGGACAGTCACTGGAATTTTTTCTCCTTGTTTTCCTATTGATAGTATTGTATGCATATATTTTATATATCCATAACATCCATCTTGTATTGTGACCTTGATACTGCCCTACAAATCTCATTTCTAATATTTTATTGCCTCAGTCCCAACCCTTATTTCCTCCCATCTTCCCATGTAGGTGCAGCTAATGACATGAAGCTCACCACATAGAGTGATAAGTGCAGTTAGAGAAATAACTACACTGAAAACTATCATGACAATGTGAATGAATGAGGGAAAAAGAAAGCCTGTCTCGAATACAGGTGTGGGTGGGGTGGGGAGTAGGTAGATCAGGGAAATTGGTGGTGGGAATCCTGCACTGGTGAAGGGGGGTGTTCTTTACATGACTATAATCATACAACTACAATTATATTTGTAATCACGGTGTTTAAATAAAGATAATTAAAAAAAAGAAATTGATTGTCTCTACAGATTGTCTTCTACAGGCCTAGAAAGAAGAGACAGTTGGGCCAACCTTGAGCCCAACCCATAGCCTGGAGTAGAAAGAAAACTTCTATAACAGATCCAGAGATAAGTGAGTGAGAAAAATGTGTGTGTGTGTGTGTGTGTGTGTGTGTGTGTGTGTTTATTGTAGCCACTGAATGTGGGGGTGCTTTGTTAGCCTAGATTTGTTAGGTAAAAAGGTGAGCTATAGTTGTACCAAAACCTATACATGGGAAGAGTAAGAGACAGATGGACATTCAAGTTAGTCTACATGGAAGAATTTGGGATAAGAAAAATTTTAAATTAAATTGAAGTATCCTAATTTAATCTATATAGCAAGCAGGCAAACTCAACCAGAAATTAAGCAAAATCAATCACTTTTTATAAGTACTCCCTGCCCTTCCCTGAACTGACTTCTATTGCTTGTTTTAGCTAGAAAATGACCTCAAGCATGGCTGTGACTTACTTCTAAGTTTGTCTTTATACAGAACAAGTCTGACCTTGGCTTCCAGAACAAAAACAAGGAATAAATCAAACAGAATCTTAGAGGCACTCCAGTTCCTTTTCTTTTTCTTGAAATATGCTATTGTTTAGTCCAGCAGTGAATTGCTGAATAAGCAAATGAATTTTTTTTCTGAATTATAAATTTCAATATGTAAAATGAAGAATAATTTGAATGGTACAAAATGCAGGTCTGGGAGAGGTTGGGCTAAAGAGTCTTCTTGTTTGTATGAATTTTCAGAGCTTTTGGTGGCTTTGGATTTCTAGGAATTTAAAGCCGTTGGTTGCTTTGAATTTCTAAGAATGAAACCATTCCCAAATTTGATTGAAAACAAACCCCCTCTTCCACAAAAGGATTATTTCCTGAGAAATAACTGTGTAATATTCCATAGGTGATATTGTGGTGGGCATCTGAGCTTAGAATAAAATTTATTATGTTAGTGGTTTGTTAGCCATTGATGATTTTCAAAGATTATCCCTGAAGCAATGCCAACGGAGTAAATCCTCCTAGAGTGGAATGAAGGAAAGCCTTGTCAGCTTCTTTTTGGTTTCCAAAACCACTGGTCATCATTTTCTTAAGACCATGCTGTTCTCCCTTCTTTCGCGGGAATCCTATTTGGAATGCATGGGATGAAATTGGCAGGCTTGTTAATGTCTAGTTATTTATAAATATGTAAATATTTCATCACCGCTGTCTTCTTGTCTACAATGCAAGCTCCCCTGTGAAGGTATTTGTACTGACAGAGCTCAAATCCTCTGGCACCCCCACATCTGTCATCATTTTCACACTCCTAGAATTTAATTGGCAAGAATGACTCACAGGATCCTGTTTGTTAGTATTCTACGAAGGTCTCTGTCTCCGAGGGCTCATGTACCCAATGTCTGATTTTACCCTGTAGTCAGCAAAAGGGGCTTGTCATGTCTTCATGTCTCCCCCAAGCTGTAGGTTAGGATTCTGGGTGGTTGTTGATTCAGTGAGTCACACTAGATGCTTTCCATCTAGAGCTTCTCTCACCAGTGTTTCTCTCATCACTAGGACCATGTTCTTTCTGCCCTGCTAATTCAGAAAGTCTGGCTGGACCAGGAATAGATGGCTTACTGGTGGAGGAGAAAAAGAGAAAAACTGAGGGGGAAAATGTTCTCAAATAAGTTGGATTTTTCCCAAGGTAAAAGAAAAACCAGGTGTTCTTATTCTGTATATCTTTCATTCATAGCCATGTGAAGTCAGACCTTATAGCACCAGTTTGTTAGTACTGTTTTGTTATACATTAGGATTAAGAAATGAGAAAATGAAACTTAAAAAAAGAATAGTTCCAGATAGCTTTGTGAAAAAATAATGAAGAGGGCAGAAAAATCATTTGCCCCCCAAAAGAAAGAAATGTAGTTCTTTGTTTTCCTTACCCATGAACTAAAGTTGTTCAAAACTTGGGATCATCCTATCAGAAATATGTTTGTGTTGATGTAAATCCAACTTTTAGATTGTTGTTGTTGTGTCTGTCTGTTTTTATAAAGCTTTTTAACTTAAAAATTTTAATTTAAGAAATATTGGCATGTGCAATTTCTGGTGAATTCCCTTTTTTTCAAGAAAGTATGTTGTCCCCAATTACAGCAACAAAGAGCAAAAACAGCAGATAGAGCTGGAGAGATAGGAAGACACGTGTTTTTGCATGTGGCTGAACCTGGTTAAGTTCCTTTGAGCTTAGAACCTGAAGGAATTCCCTGATCTAAGTGTGGGACCCCTTTCCCCTTGGGAATAAAAAGGAAAAACATTCTAGGCAACTGTGTGAAATTAGGCATTTCAAATTTTACTTTTATTAAGATATCCCTTACTCCAACCATTGGATCTCAGTAAGAATGGACCCAATTGGAATTGAATTAAAACTGTTAGTGGGGAGGAAAACAAGGAGAGACACCAGGTAGAGCCCTTACAATTGGGCATTTGAAATCTCCTCAACATAAAGGATAAGCTGCTCAGAAGGTGGAAAAGGCTAAGGGGCAGGAATAGCAACACTTAAAAGGGAACACTGGGCAGCAACTTCCTCTCTTTGACCCTCACTAGCACCAGGGTCAGACAGCAGGAAGCAGCAGTTCTCATCAAGCAGGTGGTCTAAGAATAAAGGAATTCAAAGGGACAAAGAGTTGCTGGACTATGGGACTTGAGAGGCAGGTCTTAGAGCACCGACATCAAATGATGGAGCATTAGATACAGATGAGGAGGACAGCAGTGGACTTTCAGGGACAGAAGCAGTGAGGGAGACCAGTGAAGACTTCAGATGGTGCATTTGGAAACCAGTGAGGAAACAGCATGATGCTAGGACACAGGGCATCAAAGATCCTTTGTCCTTCTTAAAGGTGTTAAATAGGGCCCGGAGAGATAGCACAGCGGCGTTTGCCTTGCAAGCAGCCGATCCAGGACCAAAGGTGGTTGGTTCGAATCCCGGTGTCCCATATGGTCCCCCATGCCTGCCAGGAGCTATTTCTGAGCAGACAGCCAGGAGTAACCCCTGAGCATTGCCGGGTGTAGCCCAAAAACCAAAAAAAAAAAAAAAAAAGGTGTTAAATAAGTAACTCTCCCTTTATAAACATCTGAAGCTTTTCGTGCTAATTTTACATCCAATAGCATAAGGACCCACATAGCTGTCACACCTGTTTCACGGTGAGAAAACTACGGCACATGGCCTCAAACAAACAATCCTCTTTTCTCTGTTCATATGAACGAGCCTCCTGACAGAAGCTTTGGCTCTTTAAATCTATGAAGAAGCCCATTTTCGACTTGTCACCAAGCTTAACTGTAGCGGGTAGCTTCCCTACCACAATTCTAAATGGCCATTGAACTTAACTTTGATTTGCATTGTCCTCATTTTCCCATTTATTAGCAAGCATATTGGCTCTGCCAGCGTCATGTAATTATCTTGTGTCTGCCAGATTAGGGCATATGGTGTATTATTTCGGGAAAGTAGATAATGCTCCCATTTGGATCAGGATCCGGGCAGTCTGAATATGCCTTAGAAAAGGTTTCCATATAAATTAATTTCCCCTCTCAACTGTGTAACGACAGTATATTAATTTTTTGCTCTTTGAGGCATGCAGACTTAACTTAGAGAGGATTTTATAATGGTCTCCCATGACACCATTGGTTCAGCAATTCGAATATATTAGCCTGGAGATGTTTTTTAAGAAAGCAGGCTGACAATCTGGTGTGTTTCTTCCAAAAAAAAAAAAAAAGTCACAGAATCAATAGTGTTGGGCTCAAAGAAAAATAAGACTGTCAGATGACTTCTTTCCATTTAGAATATCAGTGGTTATGTCTGAAAAAATCCACCAGAGGTGAAGATTTCAAAAGCATTCTTTGGTGATTCTGGCTAGTTTTTTTTCTGTGGAGTCTAATTGGAACCATGCTACAAAATCCCTGCCTAGTGTTTTGGCAATTCAGATATATATATATGTGCACAGTATGCCTCTACCTGGAAAGCAAATATTTTTTAAGGAAGAAATGATTTCTTTTTCTTATTCATTCTTTACTAAAATACCAAAATAGAAGAGGAAATTGCTGAAGTAAACTAATCCACAAAGTTGAGTTACTTTGGCAGATTTTCTTGTTAAGGTGTTGTTTATCAGCTCATGGAACCTTGAACTCATCTAGTATAGATGCCCTTGACCATTCTATGTTTCCATATGCTTTTTATAAATACTAAGAGACACAGAGAGGGACAAGGAAGGAACTATTAGTACCATGAATGACACTGGAGTCTTCATTCA
This sequence comes from Suncus etruscus, assembly GCF_024139225.1. Lineage (NCBI taxonomy): Eukaryota > Metazoa > Chordata > Mammalia > Eulipotyphla > Soricidae > Suncus > Suncus etruscus. The sequence goes on from NC_064867.1 coordinate 8,924,863, forward strand.
GACTTCACTATTTTTTCTCAAGTGTCTACTTTCTGTTCCAGGATCTCATCTAGGATATCATATAACATATAGTTGTTAGATCTTCTTAGGCTACTCTGGACTATGCCAATTCTCAGAAATTTCTTGTTTGGGGAGCTACTGGTTTTGACCCCAGAATGGGGTCATCTAACACTTTGCCCATGCTTAGACTAAGGTTGTAACTTTTGTGGGGAAGACTTTACAGAGCAAACTGCCCTCCACATCACATCACATTTAAAGGTGCATGTTTTGATTGTGAGTAGTAAAAGTATTCATTAAATTACTCAGAGTCCTAGATGGTGGTGGATGATGGTGGATGGATTGTGAGGCCTTTCTAGGCCAGGCCAGGCATCTGCACCCCCTTTCAGCTTGCGGGTCTGTAGGTATCAGGATGACAGGAGTTAGTAGATGTCATGAGACATGAAGTTTTATTATAAGGCCCTAATCGTCATGTACATATCTTACATGGCTTCTCAGCTAACATTTTTTTTTTTTTTGGTTTTTGGGCCACACCCGTTTGACGCTCAGGGGTTACTCCTGGCAATGTGCTCAGAAATCGCCCCTGGCTTGGGGGGACCATATGGGACGCCGGGGGATCGAACCGCGGTCCGTTCCTTGGCTAGCGCTTGTAAGGCAGACACCTTACCTCTAGCGCCACCTTCCTGGCCCCCTCAGCTAACATTTTAAGTAGCCTCCTTCAGCTGCATCTATCCTGTCTTTCCTCCCTCCATCCTGCATTCTTCTCTCTGAGGCTTCTTCTTTCACTCTTCCCCAGGCCCCTCTAATGACCAACCACAGACCCGGCCCAGGAGTGGGTGGGCCTGGGCATCAGGGAAGATTATCATTTGGCCTGGGAAGGCATAACAAGTAGTCCCTACCATAACACTTCTGGTCACTTGACCAAGTGGTGCTTGCCAAGTTTACCTTTGTCAAGTGACTTTTCCCTCCCTTTTCTGGTGACTTATGAACAATTATATTCATTGGCCGAAAATCACTAAAGAGAATGCAACTTATGCTTAATGGGTGGGGACTTCAGTTTTACTTCCCTGTGACAGGAGCATCTAAACAAATTATTTGAAATATTTCTATATGAAAGATAGCCACCTTCTAGCATCCCCTCCCAATATATTTTTTTCAGTAATATATTTATAGTATCACAAATATTTAATTTACATGTTGGGTTTTTATATAGTGCTACATTATTAAATCCCCCACCCAAATTGTTTTGGCCTCTGGGAACTCTTTTAAATTGAATTTTATGTCCCTTTTGATATGCCACCATTTTTTAAAAGTATTTTCTGGGTCTATAATATAACCAACATACATATTTTCTACTCCAATACTAGAAGCAACTTACTTTCCTGAAAAAACAAAAAACAAAAAACAAAAAAACAAACCCACACCCAGTTTATTTTATCAGGAAATGGCATTAGAAATCCAGATCTTGGAACTGGAACAATAGCACAGCAGTTAGCACACTAACTGCTTTGCTTTGCATGTGGTCAATGCAGGTCTGACCCAGAACCTACCTGGGTTTGATCCCCAGCATTCCATATGGTCCCCTGAGATTTCTGAGTGCAGAGCCAGGAGTAACCCCTGAGCACCACTGGGTGTGGCCTCAAAACCAAAAAAAAGAAAAAGAAAGGAAGGAAGGAGAAAGAAGGGAAGAAAAAGAAAGGAAGAAAGAAAGAAAGAAGAAAGAAGGAAAGGAGAAAGAAAAAAGAAAGATAGAAAGAAAAAGAAAGAGAAAGAAAGAAGAAGAAAGAAAGAAAGAAGAAAGAAGAAAGAAGAAAGAAGAAAGAAGAAAGAAGAAATCCAGCCCTTTGCTTTGAGTGACTTGGTGATATTTTTAATTGTCCCTCAGCTAGGAAAAGAGATGATCGTGTATGGTGTTAATTAGTGGTCTGATGAAGTTATTCCCAGATATGACAAAATCAACTGAAAGAACTTTGAGACACATAGGAAGGGCTTTCTATAAGAATAAACTATGGGAACATTAGAGTAAAGAATGGCTTCTTCTGTGTTCTGTATAACTTATTCCATATAAGAAAAAAATGTTCATATTAAAGCATTATTTTTTAAAGGGTGAAGTTATTATTTTTTAATATTCTCAGTCTCAACATCTTGACTATAGTTGCCATGAGGGCCTGCATTTTATGATCTCTTTATAATTCTTCTTTTGAATAGTACTTTAAATTGAGACTTGAAGGGCATATAAATTTGTTATGGGAGTGACTAAGAAGATATGGTTAAAGATTTGTAGTTTTGCAGTGAGGACAGAGGATCATGGAACTCCCATTTACTTCTCAGGAAGACTATTGTGATAGTTCGTTGTGCCTGGAGCTGCCTCTCTTTGTACCATTTGGCTCTGCTAACCCAGCCACAACTTCCGATTGTGCCCAGCTAGAGAGAGAGAGAGAGCCAGAAGTTAACAAGCCCATCTGCTTCTGTTCCATATGTGCTTCCCTATAGTAAGCTATCACTCAGGATTTTATTCCTCCTAATGTTAGTCTGAGGTGAATTGTAGAAACAATTTAATTTAGAAAATTGGAGAAAATATTTTTTTCACTGTTACCACAATTCAAAAATGTTCTTAGCAACATGTATATCAAACAAGTAGACACTTCAAAGTCAGATTTGGAGGTATTGCTAATGGTAAGAAAAACTTTTTTTAATTAAAAATTTTTATTAAATAATTTATTTAAACATCATGATTACAAACGTAATTGTAGTTGGGTTTCAGTCATAAGAAGAACACCCCCCTTCACCTGTGCAACCTTCCCATCACCAATGCCCTCATCTCTTCCCTCCCCCAACCCTGCCTGTATTCAAGACAGGCTTTCTACATCTCTCACTAAATGACATTGTTATGATAGTTCTCAGCAGTTGTTTCTCTGCTCTCATCACTCTTTGTGATGAGGCTCATATCTTGAGCCAGTCCTTCTAGCCCTCATCTCTGGGAATTATTTCAATGTCTTTAATTTTTCTTAAAACCCATAGATGAGTGAGACTATTGTGTGTGTCTCTTTCTCCCTCTGACTTATTTCACTCAGCGTAATAGATTCCATGTACATCCATGTATAAGACAATTTCATGACTTCATCTCTTTTGACAGCTGCATAATATTCCATTGTGTATATGTACCACAGTTTCCTTAGCCATTCATCTGTTGAAGGGCATCTTGATTTTTTTCCAGAGTCTGGCTATCATAAAAAGTGCTGCGATAAATATAGGTGTGAGGAAGATACTTTTGTATTGGATTTTTGTGTTCTTAGGGTATATATCCCTAGGAGTGATATAGTTGGATTATATGAAGGCCCAATTTCCAGATTTTTTTTGAGAAATTTCCATGTAGTTTTTCATAAAGGCATTCCCACCAGCAGTGAATGAGTGTTCCTTTCTTCCCACATCCCCACCAGCACTGCCTGTTCTCATTCTTTCTGATGTGTGCCAATCTCTGTGGTGTGAGATGGTACCTTATTGTTGCTTTGATTTGCATCCCCCTGATAATTAATGATTTGGAGCATTTTTTCATGTACCTTTTGGCCACTTGTAAGAAAGTATATTTTAAAAAAAATTTCTATCAAAGACAACACTGACATGGAAAATACTTCCATGAATTTTAAAAGTTTAGTACTGAAATATGAAATATCCTTTACAAACCTTTGAAACAATGGAGCCTTACATATAGCCCAGGGACATAAGACCTGGGCTTGATCCCTGGTACTGTAAAACACCCAAAACATAACAAAATAAACTTATTAAACAATTAAAAGGAACCTAACAGTAAAAAAAAAATGAGGTCTTATGTACATATTCTACAAACCTCGAAAATGTCTGCCCACAGTGAATAAAGTTAGGTAGGAAAACTCATATATTATATGATTCCAATTATATAAAATGTCTGGAGAAGCAAAATCTATACAGACAAAAGTAGATTTGTGGTTTGCATTGAACTGGTGGTAGAAATGAGGATTACTGCTAATAGGCATGAAGAATATTATTTGGATGATAAAAATGGTCTAAAATTGACTTATGGAGATGATTGCACATTTAGTGAATTTATTAAAATCATTGAATTATAAATTAAAGCGTAGAATCTTATAGCATGAAAAACTATACCTCAGGAGAGGTATGTAAAGAAGGTAAGGGATGGACCAGAGGGATAATACAAAAATTTAGGAATGACTTGCATTCTACTGACCTTGGTTTGAATTCCCTGTATCCTCTGATCATGACCTGGGGTCACTCCTGAGCATAAAGCCAGGAATAGCCTCTGGGCACCAAAATGTGGCCCCAAACCAAAAACACAACTGTAAAATAACAGGAGTAAGTCTGCAACTTAAAATAATCTATGAGAAAAATCTATATTTTGCTTACTGCCCCAACTAGGTATAATTTACTTAAACTAATTATTAATTTTATCCAATAAGCTACCTCCAATTCATTCTTATGACAAAGTTGCTAAAAATGTGAACTAGGTAAAACTAAGAAAACTGTCTTACAGTGGATCAGAGAGATAGCACAGAGGGGAGGGCTTTTGCCTAATATGTGGCCTACCTTGGTTTGATCCCTGGCATCACATGTTATTCTCTGAGCCTGCCAGGTGTGATTTCTGAGTGTAGACCCAGGAGTAACCCCTAAACACTATGGTGTGTGGCCCCCAACCCTCCCCAAAGGGGAAAAAAACTGTCTTCTGAAAGAACAGAGAGAAAAGCTTTTAAACTTCACTATATCATTTCCTCCTGTTGCTGTTAAAAATGCAGATTCCGATTAAGGGGTTCTGGGGGGTGCCTGAGGTCCTGTGTTTTAATAAACTCCAGGACAATGCGTAGATGGATGCTGTCGGTCTTTGTAATCAAATAGAGATAGATTCTTATATAGACTTTATTATTCACTTAAAGTGTTCTGTGCAGTTGCTGGGGTCTCAATGCTTCTGTTTCATTGGTATATAGAGGGACTAAAAATAGATTTATTATTTTATTTATGTACTATTATTAATATGCATATGAATCATGCAGGACACACAGCAAAGTGTCCAGGATAGATTAGCCCCACAATACTAATCATAGATCCCCTCTTTGTTGTTTTGAATCTTGGAGTCTATGACTGTCTTGATTTATAATTAGGTTCTATTTCTTCTCTCTCAAAGAGCCTTTATTTGTTATTGTTTACAGGAAGTTTTTAGAGTTGGTTTACGTGTTTCCAAAGGTTCACTTTAAGTACCTGTTCTTTGCTTAAGTGGTTTGCTTTCCTCTTACCTTATCTGCAAAATACCTCACTCTAAATCATTGTTTACAAAGAAATGGCTTTTCTCCAGGTGGAGTTAAGGCTGAGTTGCCTCTCTGGCTTATTTGTATTCTCTGGATTGTGGCATAGTGGAGCATTTTTCAGTTGTTCCACCTTTTTCAGGAAGAATAATTTCCGGATAAGGGTTTGAACTGAAAATGGAATTTTCCTTTTGTTAAGCCAGGACAATTCCTGTAAAACAACATTGTCTTCTCCACAATTCTACCCTCCCCCCACCTGCAAAAGTTCAGAGGATATTTCTATTTAATAATTCCATTTTTAATATTGCTTCACATGTAAGTATATACGTACAATGCCAGCAATGCCTTTTGTCTTGATTCAGTTGTTCAACCAATCCATATCTTACACGTGTCTCACTATCAAAAAGGATCACATTATAAAAATGATTTTTGCTCAAAATCTCTGATGACCAAATGAATCACATTATTAAATGATGTTGCACTCTGTAAACTGTCAAGTGGACAAATTGTACCATATCTGAAATGTGTGTGTTTCTTATTGAGAAGTATCCACAAAAATATAGACAAGCACAAGAAATTAAAGAAAGGCTGGCATGATAGTACAGCAGGTAAGGTATTTGCCTTGCACACTGCCAAACTGGGTTCACTCTCTGGCACCCCAGTGATCCCTGAGTTGCAGGTAGAAGAGTAAGCACTGAGCACTACTAGGTGTGCCCTTCCTCAACATCTCCCCCCCCCCCAAAAAAAAAGTAAATGAAAGACAAAGATCCACTTCATGCTGATAAGCAAAATTTAAAGAAATTAATATTTGGAATTCAAACTCCTGGTTGTACAGCTGAAATCCCTGTAGTGTTATTTTATATTCCTGAAAGATTAACTCATGCTTTAGTGGAAGTGCTGCTAGGGGATATTCTTTAAAAAATCATTTTATTGAGGAATCGTTAATGCATCATTACATACACACATTTGATATGCTCAAGTATGCATCTCAGCAATTGTACGCCCTCATGTAATCACCACCGGTATCAAGACATGACATATTTCTATGCTTGGAGATTCTTTTTAGTGTGTTGGGGTGTTGGGCTGCCAAAATTATGATCAGCCTGATTAGGAAGCCTGTTATTCCCTTCAGGTACTTCAGTTCAAAAGACAGTGCCTTGGATTCCAGCCATGTAGGCAATGCTAGTGGCTTACAGGGTCATACCCAGTGGTCCTCGATGCTTGAGGCACTATGTGGTGCCTAGGATGGAACTGAGGTCAGATGCATGGAGCATGCACCTTAACTTATGGACCATATTTCTGGCCCTGCTGAGGGAATCTTTAATCCTAATAAAAACCCCTGACCCAGGAGGGATGGGACCCACCTCTTTGGTTGGAACTGAGCTCTTTTAGAGGGACAGGGGAGACCTACATTGACTTATAATGGCCATGGTTTTATCACTCTGAAGAGGACGTGATGTAGGGGAACAATATACAAAGGAAGTGGGCTAGGAACTAGAGTTTTTCAAGAGGAAGTTTGAAGCTAAGGCTTTTCTTTCCTCTGTAAATTCTCTAAGTCATATTTAGTACTCAGTGTTAAGTATCACCACGTCTGCTACAAAGACTCAGGCGCCTCATGAGAGGTATTGGCATGAGCCACAGGGCAGTCAACAAAGGCCACAAAAGTCAAACAAAGTCAACAAAACAAAGCACTAGCTTTGCCTCACCACCTGCTCAAGGCCAGCAAGACAGAGACTGCACTCTGCTCTGGAAGAACCCAAAGCTGAGAAGTTCTGGAGTGGCCAGGACAAGGAAATGAGAGCTCAAGACGAAGCTGAGGTACCAGAGCGACACACATCAGGGAGATGTTTGCCTTATATGCAGCCAACTAGGTTCGATCCTTGGAATCCCATGTGGCTCCCTGCTGTGCCAAGTTTACTCCTTGACTGGTTATGGATGGATCCTCAAAGAGCTCCCAGAATGAGAAATTGATTCCATTCCCCTATCCCCTCAGAGGGGAAAGAGATCTTGGTAATATTTATCTGCAGCAAATAATCCACACAGACAGGAGGGTAAAAGGGCAAGAAAGTTGGATGCAGAGTCCTTTGTCAGGCTCCAAAAAACCTCGAGTCAGCGAGTAAATTGCTCCATAAGACCCTGAGCACCTCGCCCCCAATTTATCAGGCTCTCAACTGCGCCCCCACATGGAAGGTCGTAGGTGGGATAACAGGTAGAGATAATCTTATGGAAATGCTTTCATATATAACAGCTCCCCTCCTTCGACCCTGTATATCACCAGGAGTGATTCTTGATCGCAGAGCCAGGAGTAATACCTGAGTACGACTGGGTGTGGCCACAAAAGTAAAAAACAAATACAAATATGAAAAACCAAATGGAGCTGAGAATGGAAAGGGAAAATTTGATGAAAATTGCCTCTACTGGGGCCGAAGCCATGGAGTATTGGTAGCGCGTTTGCCTTGCATGCGGCTGTCCCAGGGCGGACCTGATTCGATCCCCAGGGTCCCCCAAGCCAGAAGCGATTTCTGAGCGCATAGCTAGGAGTAACCCCTGAGCGTCACCGGGTGTGGCCCCAAGCCAAAACAAACAAACAAACAAACAACAACAACAACAAAACTGCTCAGATTCACAAACAGATGTGGCCAAATTTGACAGCTGTTAGATTTAGCAAGTAAAAAGATAGCAGACCAACTATTTAAATTTTAGATACGCAATTTTTAGGACACAAGCCATGCAATATTTGGGACATGTTTCTTTTTGGAGGAGGGGCATCTTCAATGCTTAGGGATTCTACCCCTCCCTCCCCTCCCTCCCTTCCCTTCCCTACCCTTCCCTTCTTTTCCCTTTCCCTCCCCTTCCCTCCCCCCCTTTCCTTCCCCTCCCCTCCCCACCCTTCCCCTCCCTTCCTCTTTCCTCCCTGCCCTTCTCTTCCCTTCACTTCCCTTCCCCTCCCCTCCCTTCCTTTCCCCTCCCTTCCTTTCCCTTCCCTTCCTTTCTCTTCCCTTCCCTTCCCTTCCTTCCTTTCCCTTCCCCTTCCTTCCTTCCTTTCCCTTCCCCTCCCCTCCCCTCCTTTCTCCTCCCTTTCCCCTTCCCTTCCCTTCCCTTCCCTTCCCTTCCCTTCCCTTCCCTCTCCCTCTCCCTCTCCCTTCCCTCCCCTTCCCTTCCCTTCCCTTCCCTTCCCTCTCCCTCTCCCTCTCCCTTCCCTTCCCTTCCCTTCCCTTCCCTTCCCTCTCCCTCTCCCTTCCCTTCCCTTCCCTTCCCTTCCCTTCCCTCTCCCTCTCCCTCTCCCTTCCCTTCCCTTCCCTTCCCTTCCCTTCCCTTCCCTTCCCTTCCCTTCCCTTCCCTTCCCTTCCCTTCCCTTCCCTTCCCTTCCCTTCCCTTCCCTTCCCTCCCCTTCCCTTCCCGTCCCTTCCCTTCCCTTCCCTTCCCTTCCCTTCCCTTCCCTTCCCTTCCCTTCCCTTCCCTTCCCTTCCCTATGTGTGGGGCCATAACTGGCTGTCATTAGAACCTATTCTTAGTTCTACACTCACTATCCACAAGTTCTGGAGACCATATTTCTGAGGACCAAACACAGTCAGCTGCATGCAAAGCTTTACTTACTGTACTATCTCTCGAGTCTAGACCCTTTCTGAAATTCATAATTGACTGCAAATCCTGCATCAGGGACCACCTGAGATATTAGCAATTGAACTCTGTTGACCACGTGCAAGAAAAGCACCTGGTCACTGTATTATCTCTCCAGCCCTACCAGGTGTTTGATCACTCTTACAAGAAATACTAAATGGCCTTCTGTTCAACTAACAATTGCGTTATAATATTAATTATTTAGTCAAAAGATTTAAAGTGAAACATGAGAAATAAGGATTGTCAAAATAGAAAGCTAAAACAAAGAATTAGGCAGGTTTGCATAAAGACTATACCCATACATACACATACTAAAATGATTAAAGAAGATTAAAATCCCAAAACATATATATATATATATATATATATAGTTTTTCATGAATATAAAGTGAATTTGACATTATTTTTATTTGGGAATCTTTTCTGGAGACTAAGTGTAATTGGGGGGGGGTGTTGGGCCACACCCAGTGATGCTCAGGGGTTACTCCTGGCTCTGTGCTCAGAAATCGCACCTGGCTTGGGGGTCCTTATGAGATGCTAGAGGATCGAACCAAAGTCTTCCTGGGTCAGCTGCATGCAAGGCAACCTACTGCTGTTCCATTGTTCCAACCCCAAAATATATATTTTTTTATTATTTGTTTTTGGGCCAGAATTAATGGTACTTGGGATTCCACAATGACATTATGAATATCTCCTTTGTCATCTTCTTGTAAATTAGCTTTACTTTTATCTTCAGTTAAAGTCTTTCAGAATCCACATATTCCCCTTTCTTTTATTAGAGAATATTACTTAATAGCTTCCCATAAAAAGAGTGAATGGGAGTTTTTTTTATTTAAATGTTTCCAATGATTTAATTTTATTCTTGTATTTTATTGATGGATAGTCTTGATATTAAATTTCAGGTGAAGAATAATAAAATCTGGTGGCATCTATGTTGTCAATTGTGTTTTCAATGTGGCATATTTTCTCTTGCTAAAATATTTAGTCTTCCTTTATTCCAAATGTTCTGATTTTTTCTATGGCATTATTTACATTGTGTCCCTTAATAGCTGTTGTACTTATTACTTATAAAAAACAGTCATGTGTTATATAATCAGATTCTAACTATCCTGTGCTAAATATATTTTCTTTTCTTTTTCATCTACCTTGTCTTTGGAAAATTGTTCTAGTTTTTGGATTAAACCTCTCATTTTATGTTCCACATAAGTTCCTAAATTTATGTCTAGCCTTTCCATCAAAATTTTCATTTGTTAAATTATAAATAACAGCCTTTAATTATGCTTTAATTTATAATTTTACTGGTATCTTATCCTTATTAATAAACAGAAATCTCTTCCTGAGTTTCCATCATGTATAGATTTTTCAAATTTTTCTTCTCTATCAGTAGGAATATCTTTTAGATATTCCCCTTTCTGGTTTGTTTTTTGGCTATATCTTTTATGTCAGAAATAAGCTCTAACACCTGATGACTTATGAATTTCTGTATACAATGAAGAAAGAGTAAAGACTACGGGGGGGTGTGTGTGTGTGAGTGGAGAGGAGAAAGATTTGGGACATTGGTGGTGGGAATGTGGCACTGGTGAAAGGGGGTATTCTTTACATGACTAAAACTCAACTACAATCATATTTGTGATCAAGGTGTTTAAATAAAGATATTTAAAAAATAAAATAAAATAAAAACTGCTAGGAGTAATCACTGAAAGGAAAAAGAGTAAAGACTAAAAAACAGACCGAAGTAATTGTGGTATTGTGGAAAAGGGAGAATTTTTACTGGTAGATTTCATTTGGGAGTTATTTTAACTGGGAGACTCCATGCATCACAACAAATTTTATATCATTTGAACATGTGGGATATTATTTAACTGGGGACTCCAAATATCACAAAAAATTTTATATCCATGGTACTCTTCTTCCTAGAGAGAAGTGTCAGCAGTCTGGCTTTAGTTAACTTGGAGGTAGGCAGAAGAAAGAGGAAGTTGTGTGTGTGTGTGTGTGTGTGTGTGTGTGTGTGTGTGTGTGTATGTGTGTGTGTGTGTTTTACTGCTTTGCTTTTTAAATCCATCTCTAGATCTACCCCTTTGCTCTTTTATCCACAACTCTTATTTATGTGTGGATAATAAATACAATTAAAATATTGGGGGTGGTGGAGCTTGGGGCCACAACAGCTTGAACAGGGCTTATTCCTGGCTCTGCACTCAGGAATAAATAAATGGAAATAAATAAATGGAATACTAGGCATTGAACCCCAGGTCTGCCACATATAAGGGAAATACTTTACCTGTACTTTTATCATTCTGGTCCCAGTTATATAATTTTTATTCCCCTACTGGGATAAAAGAACAAAATATTCCTAGATTACTTTAATTTTCAGTGGAGTATAGTAAGGAAGGGGAGAAACGAAGAAGGTAATCATTATTTAGAAGCCTAAGACAAATACTTTTCACAAATAGTTTGTTTTCACAAACCATTTCAGGCCCAATCATTTCCATCTAAATAAGCTGTTCTGATTTTAAGGAATAGAATGTAGTTAAAAAAAAAAAAACTCTTCTCTCTAGCCAAACTCTGAGATGAGTGGAATCTAGCTGTTTATAGGACTCTATTCTTACTGAGTTTGATTTCTAATTACCAGACTTTAGCTCATCCATTGTGTGTTATGGGCTCATTTTAATGGATGGAAAGAAATAGGCCAAATTGGAAACAGTTCAAAATGTAGGTGCCGGGAAGTGGATGATGAATGAAATATGAACAAAATTAAATGTTCGAAGTTCCACTGAACACTAAATAGAGACTCTTTGACATTGATTCTTTTTAATCAAGATTGAAAAAAAATTCTGCTGAACATGTACCTTCATTATAAAGAAGTAGGATAGCATTTGAAGTACAATTTGTGGAAGCTGTGAAATACATCTAAGAATCCATGAATCAGCCACAAGTTCTATTATCACCTATAATGGACCCTAATATAAAGATTTTGATTGAAGTCTTTTGGATATCCATGACTGCTAAATGTATTTATGATAGGTAATGACATTTCCTGATTATTACTGAGAATATTTTTAATCCTCCCCAGGGGGTTGAGAGATTAAGAATACCGTAATGTATAATAGAGTGAGAATAGAGTTGTCTCTTTTTGAAAGTTCTAAGGATAATCCTGTAGCTTGCCAACTCACCTTATTATAAAGCTATTATACTTATGGAAATTGTGGAGTTTTTGTGACAGAAAATATTCCATTCTAATAGTATAGCAATTTTGGAATACCCTATTAGGTAAAAAAAAATAACATTTCACAAATGCAGTTGCCATGCGTGCACTTGGCCAGCTTCACAAACTCACTCTGTTCTTAAAAGACAGGTAAATAAATCAAACTGTGAAAAAGTATAGGTACGGGCCCGGAGAGATAGCACAGCAGTGTTTGCCTTGCAAGCAGCTGATCCAGGACCAAAGGTGGTTGGTTCGAATCCCGATGTCCCATATGGTCCCCCGTGCCTGCCAGGAGCTATTTCTGAGCAGACAGCCAGGAGTAACCCCTGAGCACCACTGGGTGTGACCCAAAAACCAAAAAAAAGAAAAAGTATAGGTACACTGGCCATGAAGCTGAAAGCTGGCAATCCCTGGAAAGGAAGGGGAGCCAAGTTCCTACCCTGACAAAATCATGCCTGCTGCACCCATCACCCACAATCACAGCTTCTCTAATGGCCCAGCTTCACCACTCTTCCTTGACTCTCTGCAGATATACCCATCTGGCCCAAACTCCAGGTACACCAGAATTTGGGCTCATGTTACTAGGACATTTTTTTTGGAGTGTGTAAGGACACTCTCTCACTCTTATTCTACCTCCAGAAGCCTGGCAGCTGAAAACATGCCCACAAACCTAGTCATATTGTCTGCACTTAGCCAGGTCTATAAACTCATTCTGTTCTCAAAAGAAATGCAAAGCAGCTATGAAAAATTATGGGTACACTAGCTCTGCAGTGGAAAGCTGGCAATCTCAGGAGGAGATGGTGGGCCAAGTTTTCCACCTACCCAAAGCCACGCCCACTGCACCCATCACTCACAATCACCATTTTGCTGATAGCCCTGCTTCACCACTTCTCTATGACTCTCTGCAGAGACATCAGTCTAACCAAAATTGGTTATGCTGGTATTTGGGCTGATATCATCAGGACTTTTTTGGAGTGAGTGCAGACACCCTCCTACTGCCTTCTTGTACTTCCTCAAGCCCTGGCAGCTACAAGCATGCCCCACAAAAGCCTCAGGATCAGCAATAGTGCTTGGGATTTCTGAAATGCATGGCTGCATTTGCAGCATCCCAACAACTTTATTTTTATTTAATACTTTCATCCCTTTAGGAACAACAATTTAGATGCCAGTGTTTCTTTGAAGCATTGTACTAATGTTCAATGTTCAGAAATAAATGAAGAAACAGATTGATCAAATAACAAGAGTTTACTAAACCTTATGACAATGACTTAATTACCTTGTTAAAAATACAAAAAATGTTAAAAAATTTGCTTGTTACTGTATGCTTTCTCTCTTCTTTTTTCATTTTATTTCATTTTATTTCTTTTTCGTTTCCTTCTTTTCATTTCTCTTTTAATAATTTCTCTCCGACTTCCCTGGTAACACATATATTATGTCCATCTATGTCAATTATGTGATACATGCTCTTTAAATAAAGCAAATTAAAATAATTATAACATCTATCGAGTGCCTACTATTGTGTTAACTTTAAAATGTATTATCCTTATTTAATTCTTTGGAATCACTCTATAATTTGGCTCTATGAGGATTGAGTATATTTTATAGTTAAAAAAAAGTGGGATTACCTAAGCGGTATAGGATGGAGCTTAGCTCTATATTTCTGTTAGTCTGGGTAGTAGATATATATGAAGGTTCTCTGCCCAAACATAGGATCTTATTTTTCTTTGAGTGCATATGTGTGCTTACATTTCAATGTGACTTTGAATCTAACAGATACCACCTACAACTCTTTTCAGAGAACTATCCTCTGGACACTAAAGCCTGCTTTTCCCAGGTGGCCTTTCACCTATGTCTATGAGGTATGAAATGATACTAGTGTTATTTTTTTTTCTGATCTCAAATTGGAGCAATTGTTATATGGCACATTTCCACTCAGAATAGCCTGTGGGTCTGAGACTATATCTCCTATAAGTGAAAAGCTGCCTGAGAGTGCCCTTTCTTTAGTTTCTTCACTTTTTTCTTGCTCCCTCACTGTCTCTTCGTAGTCTCTTCTGGGCATACTTTCATACTTGTACACGAATCCTAGTCTTAGGGTCTACTTCTAGGAATCTACCAAGAACAGAATGATTTTTTTTTCTTACCGATTAGTTGTGAAATCATACCATCCTAGCTGGTTTACATGGAGCTGAAGCAGAGAGAGGAGACAGCTTCCAGTCTGAACATCTTACTCTGATTTGTGTCAGTTATACTACATACACATGTAGTCATTCTAACTTTTGTTTGTTTTGCAGCCACACCCAGTGGATCTCAGGGCTTACTCCTCGCTCTGCACTCAGGGATCACTTCTGGTAGGCTTAGGGGACCATTTGGGGGTGCCAAAGATTGAATCAAGGTAGGTTGTATGCAAGGTAGGTGCCCTCCCTGCTGTACTATCTCTCTGGCCCTAGACAGGGTAACTTTGTTTGTTTGTTTGTTTGTTTGTTTGTTTGGACCACACTCAGAAGCTGTGCTCAGGAAACCCTCCTGGTGGTGGAATGTCAGGGATTGAACCAGGGTCAATATTGTGCCTTACCCATTGAATTATGTTTCTGGAGCTGACATTCTAGCTTTTGATACCAATCTTTAATATTTTTATACAAATCTTTAATATTTCACATAATGTAGACTTAACCTGCTACTCCAACTTCATTTTCTGATCTAATGCTCCCTCACATAGTTATCTCAGATCTATGGTATCCTTTGATTCCAAGGTTTTATGCTTAATGTTTCTGTTATGGTCATTTAGGTCTCAGCTAAGAGACACAAACATTTTTTATGCCATCAATCTCTTTGAAATAACATTCAATTCTCATTTTTAAAAAAAATCACCTTTCTCTTTTTTTTTCACTCTAGCATTTATTGCTGCATGATATTGCCTGGTTCATTTGTTTATTTGAAGGCTCCTAGTCTCAACTTCCCCAATAAATCTTTACTTTTATGAAATCAGGGAATTCTGACCCATGAGACCAATTCTTTTATCCTGAGTGCCCGAAACACTGTTTCTTTTAAATCACACTTGATAAAAATGCCTAATAAAGAAGATATGTTAAATGCACAGCCTGTATTTTGAGGACAAAGTTTGATCCTTTTCCTTTGATACTTTTTCCACTCCATTATGTTGGTTTGTCAAGAATAAAATAAAAATACTGACTCCATTTGGCAAGTATATGGCAAGGAGTGATATGTTTCAGAATATATACAACCCAGATGGCCATCTGCTGTGTTCTTATTTTATTTGTGATTAAACCAAGTCTGGATTGTCCTTTTGATGCTTGATTCTAGAATTTCTGTCTCAAAATGTTTTTGTTGACCTAGGAAGATCTTCCACTTATTTCCCTCAAA
The DNA here is from genome assembly GCF_024139225.1 of Suncus etruscus. Classification (NCBI taxonomy): domain Eukaryota; kingdom Metazoa; phylum Chordata; class Mammalia; order Eulipotyphla; family Soricidae; genus Suncus; species Suncus etruscus. The sequence continues at coordinate 8,940,355 of NC_064867.1, forward strand.
TATATTTTTTGTTTGCTCCATCTTTCTGCAAAACAGAAAGTCGAACTATTTCCATATCCTCATACTAGCCCTTGACTCTGTTCCAAGAGGGGCTTGAAAAATATTTTCATATAGATATTTTGGTTTGAAAGCATCTTCTTAAGCACTTTTGAACTACCTAAATATAAACTAACTAGATGATTAATTCTTATTCACAGCTTATAGTTTTTCAAGAGCAAGTATGACACTTGGATCAGAAGTATCTAATAACAAACTTATGTGGGAAGATAGAAAATACCAATTGGTAAACCTCTGCTTTGTTCATATATTTTTAAATGGGGAAAAATAAATAACAGAAAAAAAACCCTCTAACATTTCTTGGCTAAATCTGTGTTCATGCTTCTGGTACTGTGTAACACTAGCCAGTAACTCCTGTTTATTGATGTACTGGTTTATTCTCAGCCTGATTATGTTACATATCCTTTCTTCCAGGGACTTTGAGAGAGTCAGGACTAGCCCTGGTTAGTATGGGCAAATCTAGAGAAGGGGCCAAGTTACAAATTCTTACTTGCAATGAGAGAGGAAGGAAAGAGGAAATAAAGTAATAAACACAAGTACTTCAAATTCAGTTGTTAAGCCAACAACAGGTCTACAAGGAAATGGAGTCTGTTATTTAAGCTAAGACTGGAACATGATGTGAGAGGAAGGAGTGTATCCCTGGTTCCAATAGAGATAACAAAAAAGAAAGGGAGAAATGTATTTCAGGGATTTGAAGAATATTTTGACTGCATATGGTGATTTACATGCATTGCTTGATCCTACCATACAGTCATTCAACATTCAATCATTTATTGAATACCTAGTTTGTTTTTTCTTTATGATAACTCTGTCTTAGACACTAATCTATATGTATTTAGCATATTTGCTTTCCTCTAAAGTTCTGGCAGTTGAACCATTTTGCAATCTGAAGAGTTTCTTTTATAATAATCCTTCTTAGTTCTCTAACTTCCTTTTTCTGCGTTTTGATCTCTAGTGGGGGAGCTAAGACGGATGTGGTAATGAGAGAAGAAGGGAAGTAGCCGTTGTGGCTAGAGTCTAGTCAGGGTATGAAGAGCTGGAAGCCTGCACAGGGTGGAGGGGAAGGGGAAGAGACCCTGTTGGCCAATTCTGGCAAGTCTTAGATAAGGAAAAGTTAAGTTCCATGCTGTTGAGAGCACTTAGGTGCTAGCCAACAGCCTACACTCTTTGATTACAGGGTTGTCTAAAGTCAAGGTTGTTTTGTGAGCTCTGATTTTTTTTTCTTTTGCTCCTGATTCCATCTGCTACATATGCAACTGAAATGCATTCTTGTCTGTGGGGGCTGCATGGTTAAGTTATACCAATGAACTGATATGAGAAGTGACATGTATCTCTTTTTTACTGAGCCATTTAATTGTAGGCATGAGACCTTCCACAATGCTTTTGCCCTTTGCCGTTGGCATCTGGCAGCTTGGACTAGGTGGTTGTTTTGTCAGCTACACTCTCACATCTGACCTATGATATACAAGGGTTATAAAGGAGAACACAAGGGTTATAAAGAGAACAACTCTTCTATTTCTAGCTATTAAGATGCCAACTTTTTCTTTTGCTTTGGCTTTTGGGCCACACTTAGTAGAGCTCAGGGCTTCTGCCTCTGTACTCAGAGATCACTCCTGGTGAGGATCAAGGAACCATATTTGGTTGATATAACTTCTTAGGGGAAATAAAATTGGGCTTTTAGAATAAATAAAAATATGGTGTAGACATACTGTACTGTGCACAGATAGCATATCTATGGTAGTCACATTTTATAGAGGAGACTAAGAATAAAAATATCTGAGAAGACTCCTTGTTGAGGTGATAATGAAAAATAAGTTGAGAAAACACATCTAGCTTATACTAGAGTGCTACAACTCAGAAGCATATTTTTCCCCCCTGTGCTCCTAATTTCTTTCCCTCTCCTATGTGACCTCTAGAGCACTGGAAGTGTCAAGGCAAATAAAAATTTTTAGGACAAGCCTAATTCTTAAAATTTCTGTTCCTGTGTCCCCTCAGTACTTTTGAAATTTCCAGGCATATTCTTGGTGTGGGACTTGGGAAAATACGCTCAATTTACCTAGGGCCTTCATGATCTTGACTTGTATTGAACAGAGGATTCTTAATTTCTTCTTAATTTTTGTTTTGTGGGGATAAAGAGAGCCAAGCTCAGCTTGTAGTTGGGAACTTTCCAGAAGTTGACCTTGCCTGGAGAAATAATAAAGGAAGAAGCACATTTAATTTTCTGGGTAAGCTATTGAGATTATTTGGATATAAAATGTAACTAAAATTTGAGATGGTTTTTGGTCGATACATTTGATTTTGTGTTGAGGGAAGAAATGCAGAACATTAGCTCTATAAGTTGACAAAAGAAAACATATCTTTGAGGATGCCCATAGGTTAAATGTTTCCCCACTGGATGGAGAATTTTGTCTCCTGCAAGGCAAAACATGTGAACAAAATATGAACAAACACTCAAAAAATCCAAACTATTAAACAACCCAGTAAGAAGTCAGACCCTCACATCACCTTGAGTGATATCCTGGAGATAAGCCAGGACTCTGAAGGACAGAAGAAGTGCTGGGAACTGAAGGCCTTACCAGAACCACAGAGTTAGAAGTAAGTGGAGTTGCCCTTTTCTCCATTTTATATTGCTTATTGTACAGTTGTTGTTTTTGAGAAGATTAGAACACATATAACAGAATCCTTAAAAAGAATTAAAGTCTCCTTAATAGAAATTTATATATTTTATTTGGAATCCACTTAAAAAATCAGATCAGCCCTGAAGTGAACTAAATTACTGCTCACCTAAGCACAGAACTATTTATTCAAGTGTCAGGTATCTTTTTCAGATGTTTCTTTCTTTCTTTTTTTTTTTTCTTCATGTGTTTCTTAGTGCTCACCACAAACCCAAGAAGTGCTTCTGCTTTATAGGTGACAGTTCTAAAACCCAAATATGAGATGTAATCTCCTGCTAAGATTACTAAAGCACAATATACAGGCTCTTTCCTCAGAGTATTTGATTTAGTAAAGACTAGATGAAGTCCAAGAATGGGCAATTCTAACATTTATTAGGTGATGCTGAATTTCTAAGATCAGTCATATTTTGAAAACCACTGTTACAAAGAAACTTAAAAAATATAATGGGTGGATATCTCTTATTAAAGTGGATGATCTCTATTCTGATTCTTCAAAGAGTCAGCCTCAGATTTTGGTTTTATGCCATTTAGATGGTTACAGTATTATTTGTTACGTAAGTTCAGGAAATCAGAATTCTCTTGGAGGGAGTTTGATAAAGTCTTTTTCCTAAAAAAAAATCTCTCCTCCCTTCGTTGATAGTAGGAGAAGGTTTAAGTTTTAGTTGGGGAGCTAACTTCCTGAAAGTGACGGTATTTTTAGCTTTATACCAATGTGATCATGTGACTAAGTTATAGTCAGTAACTGTCAAAGGGAAATGACAACTCTTCTTTTTTTGGTTTGCTGTCCTGAATGTGAATGTGTTGGGGCATGGATCTTAGACCAAGGGCAAAGACCATCTAGATATGTTGGAGAAAGAAGAAAGAAAGAGACTAGGTGTTTATATTATAGTGCTACTATGCCACACTAGAGTGCTAGAAGGCCAGCTGTTAGATTAGAAATAATCATCTTTCTTATTGAGGTCACTGTCGTTTGTGGTCTACAACATAGCAACCCAGCTGATATTCTGACTAATGCTAGAGGATACTCTGGCTATTCTATTTACAGGAGAAAGCCTCTGAAGATTTTTTTCTCCCCAGGACACAGAAACATGAAAGAGTTTGGAAAAGCAGTAGGGAAAACTTATTCTTTGTTTTTTTTTTGGGTTTTGATTTTTATGTGTTCAAAAAGAAAAAGTACCTACCCAGTAGAAAAAAAAGTAATTATAAATAAGAGTAGGATAAGGCTGATAGAGACAAGATCTTAAGAGGCTTAATGCCAATTCAGATCAAATCTCACAGAAATAGAACCTGAGCACAATATGCCTATTATGTATGTTCTTTGCAGGGTAAGAGCAATGCTTTTAGGATAAATGGACAATCCTATCAAAGGAAGAACAATATCATAGCCCTAGTATACAGTGTTTTGAGTAAGAAATTTGAAATGAATTCTTTATTATAATTTTAAAAATAAACTATAAGAATGAGAACTAAATTCAAATGTTGACTAATAAGTAAATGGATAACAAAGTTGTGCTATTCCACATAATGGGATACTACTTAGCTATGAGAAATGATGAATTCTTGCCTTTTGCTACTATGCAGTTATAATTAAGGGGGTTATGTTAAGTGAAATAGGATGAGAAGGACAGACACCAGCTGATCTCATTTATACATTAAAGGAAAAATGCAAGGAAATAGATAGTACCTAATGATTATGAACCTTGCTTGGACTTGGTCTTCAGAACTGAGGTTAACCATAGCATAAGATATCATGCTAATTTGGCTACCAAATACAAAAGGTCTGTAGTTCACTGACTAGAGAAACTTGTGTTTATTTGCTCAATTATACTAACTTTAACAATCTTATTATAACTAAATGTACCATTTAATAAGATGTTTCACTGTAAATTATTAGAAATTCCAATGATACCCCCCACTAGGGTGGGAGTTGAGGGATGGATAAGTTAGGTAAAGGACAGGAGGACAATGGGGAGCAGAGTAGTACCTGCAAAAGAGACAGGCAAAGGGTGTGGGAGGGAAACTGGGGACATTAGAGATGGATAGTGGACACTGGTGAAAGGACTGTTGTTTAAACAATATTCACCTGAAATATAATAATAAGTATCATTGTAACTTTGGAATTCACAGTGATTCAATAAATAAAGAGGAAAAAAATTTAAATGGGAGCCAACTATTTCCCCCAGATTCTTTCTTCCTTCCTCTGAAGTAGATGTCCGTTTTATATCTCATTAACTACCACTAGTTGCAAGGGCAGATGTCAAAATTGGGCGTTTGATGTTTCTCAACTTCTCTCTTGACAGTGCAATATAATAGAGGATTGGGCTAAATATGTGGAGTGCTTATTTAATTAGAAACAGCGATGATTCCTAGAGAAATCTAAAATCAAAGAGTCCACACAGTGGACAAAAGGGGGGTTGATTTGGCCTTGGTAATTCTGCTGACTGGGTGGATGAAGGGAGATTTGGGAGGCAGATTTTCAGAGAGGATTCAGCTTCAGGAAGAGAAAAACAGTACTTTTTGATGGTGTTGGTGTAGAGAAGAGCAGAGGAAGCTTGAAAAATGAATGAAGGACCTTCCGGCCTTCTAGCTTGGGAAGGATCTCCTTCCTCCCTGGGAAACAGAAGGTTCCTTCAGCATGGCATTTGGCAGCCCTCCGCCATGCCAAAGGCCTCTTTAACCAGGGCTAGGAAGGGGTGTGGGACATGGGTCACCCCAGCACCCCTCTATCTGCTTCCTCTGGAACTCCAGGGCATTTCATGGCCACATGGCTGGGCAAGCCAGCTAGGTGGGTCCCTTGGAGGAGTTCATTGGTTTCCCTAGGCTTTTCCCATTTCCCTCTCGGCTCCAAAGGGAGGGTCTGGGGTGGGTGCTCTGAACTTTCGGCCTTCTAGCTCGGGAAGGATCTCCTTCCTCCCTGGGAGCCGGGAAGTTCTGCCAGCATGGCGTTTGGCGGCCCTCTGCCATGCCAAAGGCCTCTTTAACCAGGCCTAGGAAGGGGTGCAGGACATGGGTCACCCCAGCACCCCTCTACTTCCTTCCTCCAGAACTCCACGGCTTTTCCTGGCCACATGGCTGGGCAAGCCAGCAAGGTGAGAATATCAGCACAATAGGTTCTGAGTTTAGGACTTATCAGGGAAGTTTCCTTATTAAACCTGTCCATATGAGGAACATAATGACAAATATTGGGATATCATTGTTTCATCTGCTTGTCATAATATGAAAGCCTTCCAGGAGCTCGTTTTATTCCTTTACTCCCTCACTCCCATCTCTTGTTACCCCACATTTAACCATTTTTCTGTACTAATAATTTTTGTTTTGGCTAAGGTGGATTACATATCTTTCACAGTAATTTTTTGGGTGGAGTCTGAAGCTTCGGGCAATGCGTCACGGCAAGGTTCCATGCTGTAGGCTTTTTGGCCAAGATAGGGTGAAGATGCAGCCTCAGCTGCCCCCCACAGACTTCTCTCTCCTTCCTCCCTGTCCCCAGGGTTATTCCTAGACACCTGCTCAGGGTCCCAGCAAGTGGGTTCCGGCGAGGTGCAGTTTAAAAGAGACCTCAGGCTTCCTTGTCCCTGCAAGGGGCTGGGAGAGGACTGGTGAACTTTCAACTTCCAGCAATTAGGAAGCAAAAGCCTCTCAGGGAGCAGAAGCTTCAGCAGGCAACAAGGGGAGGACATGGCTCCATGTGCTCTTCGCTTGTCCAAATCACAGACCAAAGTGGTGTCTCGGAAACATCCCCCTCCCTCTTGATTATTTCTAAAACACAAAAAGGACACGTGTTTCTCCTTTGTATATCTCAGATGTATTCCCTTAACATCTATAACTCTTTTCAAACATTCTCATATAGGGACAATTTTGCCCACTGGACTTGTTATTTGATTGTTTGATTTCCCCCCTTTGAGCTCTGTTTTATAAGCAATACTGGTAGAAGAGAATCTTTGTATAGATTTCATGTTTGAACCAAGTTACAGGGAATGTTGGACTTTATTCGTCAGCCCCCAGATGCACCAACAATATCTTGTGGCATTGCTTCTCTTTTGCATAGGCACATTAAAATGGGAAAATAATACATATGCAAACAAGTTCTTATCTAATAGAGATGGGAACACAAATTTGGTAATGTAATTAGGCCTTTTACCCTGAACATTGGCATAATGATTTGATTTGGCTTAGGCCTCAGAAGAATGGGCATCGCCCACACACACCTGAACAATGGATACCATCTATGGAAACAATCACAATTGTCTATAACATTACCAGGATCCAAGCCTCTACCAGGGAAGACCTACCACTGCTTTGGCATTGACTTACTCCAAAGAGTGCTCCCAATACCCAGACGACTCAACAACAGTCTGCATGCAGGGCAGATCGCTCCACATTTAATGGTATGCTGAAACTAGTGGATGCTCCCCATCAGCCTGACATCGATGAAAGAAATGCACAGAATCCAGAGTCTTTAAATATAAGAATCTGATACCAACAATAGCTAAAGTGTGAAAAAGTTTCACCTGGACCACGGAGAATGACTCGGGTTGGACGGACTGGTATGCTTGGAACCCAGAGTCGGTCTTATGCCAATAAACTTCTGGGGTGAGGCCTTTTTGTAATCAGGTCAAGGATTTTTTCCATTTTCCCCATTTTTCAGGACCTATGCAAACAATGGCGATTGCCACTATCACACCTTTACTATATTTTTTTACTCTTATTTTTTAAGGAAAAAAAATACAACTTACTGAACTTAAAAACAAAGAACTGTAGTAGAATGCCTGTCTCGAATACAGGCAGGGGATGGGAAAGGGGGGGGTAATGTTACACTGAAGGGGGGGGGTGTTCTGGTTATGACTGTAACCCAACTATGATCATGTTAAATAAAAAATACATTAAAAAAAAAGAAAAATGAATGAAAACGCTGTGTGGTTCTCAAAGTGGACCTTGGAGGGTGGGAGGAGAAGGGTATCTCGAGACAAGACTGCAAAATGGGGTAAAGGTAGGCCTTGTGGAAAGGCATGGCTCTCTGGACTGTGTGCTAAGGACATTGTGTCTCTCCTCAAAGCAATTGTGCTTCAGAGCTTTGCCCTGCAGGAAGATTTCCTCCCCCCCCCCCCAGTCTAAAGAATACTGAATAAGATGAAGGAAATAAAAATGGACACAGAGAAACTGGTTCATAAATTCTGGCCATTTTGGACAAAACAGAGATGTTGATAGCTTGGATTTTGGGAGCGGAAAAGATTCCAGTTTTAGACAAAATTTAGGCAAATGAATAGTTAACGGGGCCTGAGAGACAGGGGCTTTGACACCTTACTCTTCTGACTTTTGATGTTTTTGCATTGATTGAGAAAGCGTTGGAAGAAGAGGGTGGAGGTTAGTTGGGTGGGTGGGTGTGGAAGGGAGTCTATTGAGTTGTGGGTACTTGTGAGACAACTGAAGCATGTTATGCTGGCAGCTGGGCCCGATTTTTGGGTGTGGGGATAGGCCTCAAATGTGTAGTCTTCTTGTGCTGAAAGGGGGGCTCCCTAGGAAGGAAGCACTTTGAGGTACTACCATGATCTAAGTGGAGAAATGGCATTTGAGGAGATGGATACCTGGTGGTAGAAAGAAAGCCTGGAGGGCAGCAGGAAAGTAATTGGTTAGTGGGAGAGGGGAGGTGCCAGGGAAGGGAAGGAAAAGGCAGAGAGCATAGCAGGTGTTTCGCTTGCTTTTGGGTTGGAGGGTTGGCTGCCTTACCTGACCCACAGTCTCTTCTTAATGTGTGATTTAAATCCCTTTATTCTCCACATTTAAACCGTGTGAGTATAACCTTTGATCCTTCTGCTTTTGTAAACCACTCAAACGGAATTACTTTGGGGGGGTGATAATCCCTCCCCCCTTTTGTGAGTTTGTGGCCTAGTATGGAAACCACCTTCCCAACTCTGAGCTTCATAGGTGTGCATTTCAAAAAACCGTTCAGCTTGCAGACCAGAATAGCTGTAGGTGGTGGAGTGTGGGGTGGGGTGGGGTGGGGATGCGGGACATTTTCACTTCCCTGTCTAGAGGAGAGGCGCAACCCCCTTGCCCTATCCCCCAAATTCATAAAATGAGAGTATGGACGATGACGTGACACCGAGTTAGTCCTAATTCCTCGAGCATTTCCAAGCAGATTAGGAGATACTGTGAAAAAAACCTGTGTACTTCCAGGTTTCCTTCCAAACACCTTAGGTGGAACTCGAGATGAGTTCTATGAATTGTTAATGAAAATCTGTAACCTGCCTTTCAATAAAGCCCATCTGGCCATTCTCTGGGTAAAATTCCTATTCCAGAAAAGGCCAAAGGCAGCCCTCAAAGCGAACACTCAGAAGTGATCCTCAACAAATTAGAGAAAAAGAAAAATCCAGGGGCCAAATACAAGATTACTCGGATAAATTTTTTTCCAGGTCACTATTTCATCCTGCATGGCTGTGTTATAAATTTCTCCCAATAGTTTCCCTTCTGACAGTTGGTATGACTCCGTAGGAAGCATTTGGTCTGGTCTCATTAATAATTTTTTTTAACGCAGTGGTAAAATAAGAGCTTTAGCTGTATGGTGTAGAATTTTTATGTCCTGAGGTACTTTCAATACACACGTACCCTAGTGCATATACGTATATGTACAGGTACAAAGTTGTTTACTAGTTTTTACATTTTTTTAATCTCAATTTGCTTTGTGTGGTTGTTCAAATGCTCTACTCTATCCCTCACTCCGCATCTCCTGCCTGGCCCACCCACCACCTCTTTGGCATGCCGTTGCTGCTACCCGCTGCCTTCACGCCTTCCTTGCTAAGTGAATTCTCTGCAGGCACCATGACACCTGGCAGTAAGGGAAGAAGTAATCAACTGCAGCTAAGAAATATTCTCCATGATGTTTGAAATACTTAAATTTCAGCCTCTGTGAGGGAGAGGAGGAATGGACTGCTGGCAGGAAGAGATTTCCCTTTCCAACCTGAAAACTAGATGTGAAGAAAGTACAAAGAAAAGGACCAGAGAAAAGGAGCAATAAGTCGTTCTTAATATTATGTGTATTAGAACTACAGTCCTAGGGCTTCAAAGGACTTTCAGGGATCCTTTAGTTCAATCCTCTGCCTCCAGTTCGATAGGTTGTTGGATATATCTGATTTTTAATGGCCTGGGTGGGAAGAGGAGCCTCTACCATCCCTTGGTAACCAGTTCTGATCCATGCAACCAGTAGTGGAAATGAGAGTGGTTTTCTCTACAAGTCTGACTTCATTACTGGCAATTAATGAGGAGCCCATAGGCTGGGCTGGACTGGACTGTGGACCTTTGGATTTTTCTAAGTGAATTCTTTTCTTTCTTTTTTTGTAAATTCATTTTGCTAACTCATTTTAGCTTTCATTTTTTTCAATGGGAGAGGTCAAAGGCCCCTTCTTTGCTCTGTTCCTAGTCTCTTACTGTATTTTATCTCTTACTCATGTACATTCAGATTTTTTATTTTATTATTATAATAATAATAATTTTTGTTTTATCAAAGTGGATCACATATCTTTTGCAGTGATATTTTCGGTACATATTGACATTGAATCAGGGAATTCCCACCACCAAAGCTGTCCTCCCTCCATCCCCATTCCCAGCATGCATCCCATATCACCCTCCCTTCCCCCTACCCCCCGGCATTCAGCTTTTTTTTATTTTCACTGGGGGTGGAGGTTCTCCCAATGTGGTGCTCAGGTGGCTCAGGTCATAGTTCTAGGCCAGGGCCTTGTGGTTCCTGTGATTTTCCAGGGCAGAGATGTTGACAGCCTCTAGGGTGACACCTGCCCAAGCTTAGAGGACCATGTGGGATTGAGAAAAAGCTGGGGTTGGTTGTATGTAAGACATGTGCTTCAACCACTGTACTATTTTTCTGGTCCTCCTTTTTTATTTTTATAGGGGTTATGCTTGATGATGCTGAGTGGGTCGTATGGTGCTGGGGAATGAAGTTGGAGTCCCATACATGATAAGCAAATGTTCTATCATTTGAGCCACATTCTCAACCTCTTACTGCTTATTTGGGTGTTGTTGTTGGGACACATCTGCTGGTGCTCAGGAGTTACTCCTGACTCAGCACTCAGAGCACACTTGATGGGCCCTGGGAGACAACATGTGGTTCAAGGAATTGAAGCTAGTTGATAGTATGCAAGACAAATGCCCTTTATTATATTAAATAAAATAAAACTTTATTTGAATTAAAAAATTTTTGGTGGTTCATGGCACACTGGCAGAACACCTGGCTCAGTACTTTGGGATAATTCATGATGATGCTCAATGTCAGATTTGGGTAAGGCAAGCACCCTACCCACTATATTATTTCTATAGTCCTTATTGCTATAATAGGATTATATGAAAAAATTTCTTTTTCAGAAATGCATTGTGAGGAAAGGAAGGAGCATTTATAAATCTTTGAAGTCAATCTTGTGCATTTGGTGAACTGGAGATTGCTCAATAGCACAGTCTGTCTTAAAAGTGTGAGTTTGAGAGTTTGAACCCTTGTACCACCCAACATGTTCTAAGTGGATCCTGGAAAAATTGCTATTTGGGATCCCTGGTGATTAATACAGGGATTAATAACTAACTAAATAATAAATAAATAAATAAATAAATAAATAATGTGAATACCAGGCCTAATGTGTGGCTTCAAGTGAGCATTATGTGGCCTGAGGTTCTGAAAAGGAGGGACGCCATTTTGTAAAGGGATCCATGTTTTAAACCTCTTAGGCTTCTATTTATCAAGCCTGTTTCCATTTAACAATGCCCTGAAACCTCTGGCCATATCAGGTAGCCTATCTGGAAAGGACAAGAGGGAGCGGTAGAAAGGTACCCTAAACAACAGCCAATCATTTTAAAGATCATTAGAAGCTAAAACCTACTCATTCCCTCCCTAGATAAACTGGCTTGTGACAGGGGTCATTTCCTCCAGGAGGTAGTCTTGCTTTGTTTTATTTCAATTATTCGGTCTTGTTCTTAAAGTCAGGGACCCTAACAGCACCACAACCAAGTATGGGCAAACTCTGGTCACTATTAAAGCAGCCATGAAGAGAAAGCAAAGAGAATAAAAAATAATATTGTTTATGTTTTGTATGTGCTGGAATTTTTCCCCCTATTTTTCCTATTTTAACTGAGGTTTCAAAGCAATGAAGATTATAATCAAACTAGTACTATTTGTTCGAACCTAGCACAGAAAAGTGCTCTCTACTACTGAACTATAGCCCCAGTCAGTATGATTCTTGAAGAGACTGATGCTGGCAAGTAAATGCTTCCTTATATCTTCCTGACATAGAGAATAACCAGATGGAAGACTTTAAAAGAAATCACTAATGTGTTATACTGTGACTTTTCAAACAAAATAAATCAAACATTGTTGGAAGCAGAAGATGCAAAGATTAAGCGAAGTTCAAAACACCTCCAGTTCAGCTTGAAGATCCAACTGTGTCAAGAGATGATAAAAATATCTCCCAGAAAATTTTCTAAAAAAATAGTTACAAATCAGTTTTAAAGATGAATTATAGGATGATCACTCAAAGAACTGACACAAGTTTTGCAATCAAGAACTAAGGTCAGATCCCTAAAACCACTTGGTCCCAGGAGGAGTAGCCTCCAGTAAGAGAAGAGAGAGGAAGAAAGACAGGGTAGAATGGAGATAGAAAGTGAGAGAGACAGAGCACACCAGCTCATTATTATTGATAACAGCACTTGACTTGCAGATGACCTTTTCAGTTAGGTGAAGAAACCTCTAGAACTCAGGAGAAGGCATGCACATGGAAGGCAAAAATCAATTGCAGTTGATGTTACGTGTTGAGATTTTTAAAAAAGGATCCTTAAGGCCTCAGTATCCCAAGGCAGAGACCCAGGAGAACTTGATCTGCTGGATCATTTTGTAAAGACAGAGGGTATGTCCATCTGAGATGGGTTAGGAATTTAAGACTTTATTTTGCCCCAGATCACAGAGACCACTAGTTGTCCTCATCCGGGGATCTAGAACCCATAATGATATAGTGTCCACCTGGCCACCATATATTGGTCTACTTCTATCTTCACTATGGAAGACAGTTTGCCTTTCTAGTTTAGGTACTGGGAAAAAGCATGGTCTCAAAATTTCTGCATAAACAAGGTTTTGAAGTTTTATTTAATTTTTTTTTTTGAGGAAGCAATTGGCTTGTATTTTCAACTGTGAGGGCTGTGTATAAATTCTGGAGAGCTTTTTGGCAACTTAAGCACTCCTGATCTACCTCTGCCACCAAAGAATGAAGCTGGTGTAGGATTTTGCTAAGAATGACGCCATGGAGGAGACATCTGCCCTTCATCCCTCCCACCTTCTCTCTCTCTCTCTCTCTCTCTCTCTCTCTCTCTCTCTCTCTCTCTCTCTCTCTCTCTGTCTGTCTGTCTGTCTTTTTCCCCATCTAGATACTTGTAAAATCTCAAAGACTATTTCCCACAGATTTTTCTGATCTTTCATCCTCCATTAGTGCTGAAGAGCATCTTCCCTACGGTAGAATTTCCCATTTCCCTGTGACTCTTGTCCAGGAGCTAGATTTTACAATTACTGCCAAATCGTGTGCGCCCTTGGGCTGAATCGGTCTTCCAAGAGCCTCCCTAAGGTAAGATCTAGGGAAATTGTGTTGATATCATTTCTATCAATCTTCTGAAGATGTTCTGAATATAGTTCAGTTTAACAGCTGTTGTTTCGTGATTATACATTTGTTGAAATTGAGACGATAAAATGATAAGATAGCATTTTTAGGAGGGAAATGGTTCTATAAATTAGAGTCTTATGAATGAATTATTTCTATTTTATTGTGCTCTCTAGGTAGTGGAAAATTTGTATTTTGATTTGATTAACCATCCCACCATAACATAAGTTATAATAGGCATTTTGCTTGAGCAACTACAACCATTTAAAACTTCAAAGGCCATTTTTCTTTGCTAAAAAACAAGGTTTTCTATTATAGCATTGAGAAAATGGTAAAGGTTGTTCGAGGTTTACTGAAATAAGCTTTCCTTGTTTTAAAAAATAGTAAATAAGTGAATTCGGTGAGGTCACAGAATGCTTTTGGTTTCAGAGTTTGACTGGAAAGGAACTGTGTTAAGTGGTTAAGTGTCTGTACATCTTAAACAAAGGGTGATATCATACACCTGGTTCTACCCTAAAGGACTATCCAAACCCCAAATTATGTCCCACATAATTCTTCATTTACATTTATTCTTTATGAATGAAGAAGTCTGAGGAATTAAATATTAATAGTAAGCCTCATTAGGTAGAACTGAGGGACTATGCCTTTCCTCACTCTTACCCCCACCTCAAGTCAAGTTAGAGGAGTCTCCAAGAGATGCATGGAAGAATGTGTAATGTCTGGGTCATACCTGGAAACATCAAAAGGTAAATGACCAAGTGCATCTTCCCTAGAGGTCAGAGCAATGGGAGGCTACAGGAGGAGAAAGGGGCACTTCTAGCTGTACCTTGGCACCAAGAAGGTCGATGAGCATACTAACAGCATACTGTCCAAGTATTAACCCCCAAAGCAAGAGTTTACATTAGCCTCAAAGTTCCAGCAAAACAATATAGATTGAGTTGCCTAAGTGAGGTGTTAGTTCAGTGCCAAATGGAACTAAAAGAAAAGGAATGCCAGTGCTAGGAACCTGCCCCATACTAGTTGATAGCCAAGATTTATATCAGTGAGATACATTTTTTACTCTTTCCTCTCTCACTTTTGCCCCTATCCTAAAGAAGGGAGGAAGTAAAGGAATAAAATAAAAGAAGTAGAAAAATCAGTCATCTTAGACTCACAACCCTTTGCCTAACAATCTTTATTACAACTTCTAATCTTAGGTCACATCAAGATTTTTGTTTTATTTTGTTTTATTGTTTTTGGGCCACACCTGATGATGCTCAGGGATTACTTCTGGCTATGTGCTTAGAAATCGCTCCTGGCTTGGGGGATCATATGGGTCATCTGGGCCACATGCAAGGCAAATGCCTTACTGCTGTGCCACCTCTCCATCCCTCACATCAAGATATTATTAAATATTTTAATTACCCCAAATAAGACTGTTATTCTTTTAATACTTTAAGGTGATTGAAAAGACTATAAGATCTGCTTAAAGTACCAGTCAGTTGAGTATCAGAAATGAAAAGGAAAGTAATTATTTCAATATTTTACTGCTACCTTGGTTTCAATTCTTACATGTATTCCTTGTGGTGTGAGAAATATTCTTGGACATAGACCTTTACAGCTGGTGTTATTTCTTTGAGATAACTGCCCAGATGTGAAATAATCATTAAAGGTTATTAACATAATGATGGCTTCTGGTAAGAAAAGAAGACTTAATTAACATCAGTTTACCAAAACAAACAGCTGCTGGCAGCATAAAAAAATATCATTGTTGTCCGGGTGAGTTCAGGGTTCTAACTGTATAGTTTGCAAATTTTATCTTTGCACCTTTGGCTATATATTTAGGAAAAGAAACATGAAAACATTCATATAGATCTTGTTTGACAAAAATAAAAATGTGATTCTATTTTTTTTCAATTGGGGAGAATATTGTCCTGTATCAACACATCAAATCTATACCTTATTCTGTAAGAGTTGTCCCAATGGCTTTTAATAAAAACAATTCTATATGTTAAAAATGCAAGGCGAGGAAAAAAATGTCACATTAAATTTTTCATAAATGGGCTTATTCATCAAGCTTGTGTTCCCCCTTGAACATACCTTGCTTGCTTTTCTCTGTGTTTCTTTGCTTACCTATTTCTACTTTGAAGAAACTTGTGCTCTTCCCCTCAGCATGTCTTCTCTCTTTCTCTCTCTTCACATATTTTCAATATGTTTCAAAAAAACTATTTTTCTTTGCCAAAATTTGTTCATAATTATTACTTGATATTTACAATTTTTTTCTATTTTTTATTATTTTCTATTCCCCTCCTTTCTTTCTATTGAATTCTGTACAGTACAGTAGTTTTAGAATACTATGCTATATAACATTCAACATCTTATGTCTATATCGTTTAAACAGGCATAATTGAAACAAGCATTGCCCTACCACTCTGGAGTTTTTCTTTTAATTAATTAATTAATAATATTTTTAAAGTAAAGCCTTTCACATTTATATTTAAGGTACATAGTGACAGTTAATTAGGGCAATTCCCCACAACCAGTGTTGACCTTCCTTCGCCTCTGTTCTCAGCATGCATCTCATACTTCCCTTTTACCCCCCTGGGGTGCTAGTGTAACTGGTCCCCTTTGTATATAACTTGTAGATCTTGATTCTGTTGTTGTTGACTTTGGGTTTGGTATTTAGGCTTGATCATCATTTATTTCCATTCAATGTTCATGTGACATTTTGCTCTTTCTCTTTTTTCCCCCCTTACTTTATGAGGTAGAACAAAATGATTCAAGTTCTGTGGTTCTATTGAAAAAAACAAAAGAAAAAAAAAGCTGGGAGGAATCCATCTAGAAGCTATTAATATCAATTTAAAAGAAGATAAAGGGGGAATAAAAGAGAAAAAACATGAAGAAGCTGAAGCAACGACTAAATACCCAACAGCCACAATAAACAACTACTAAACAGCAACACAAAAAAGAGGGGGGAAAAAAGGAGAGCTGGTGTGATGAGGTTTTGTGTTTTTGTGTTTTTGTTTTTTGTTTTATTTTTGCATAGGCACAGTAAGTTTTGGGGAAATTTAAAAGGGTATTCCCTTGGCCTAAGAAATTCAGGGTTTCTCCACCCCTTGATGCATACTGTCATGGGAACAATTACAGACCCCAGATATGCTCATTATCAAACTCTAAAGTCTTTTACTCAGTTGTGGCTTATAAAATCAGTCCTTTGTAATTAGAGATCTTGGTATTTGCACAGGTCATAGGACAGGTCATAGGACAATATCTGGAATTTGACTTTGAAAACTATGACAGAGAAGAACTTCTGGAACCATAAGAAAAGGCTATATCCTACGCTTCATCCTAAAATCTGTGCAAAAACCAAGATCACTAATTACAGAAAATTGACTACAATAACCCTGACAGAGCAGAACTTCAAGAACCACTCTGGAGTTTTTACCCTACAGGAATGAAATCTCACTTTTCAGTTGCCTTCTTAGACTGAACTTAATTCTTAAACTCCAAATTTACATCATATCTTAAATAGTTTGCCATATGTCTGGCCACTCATTAGCAATGATTTTTCTGGTCAACACAAATGGGAAAACTAAAAGATATATATGTTATACAGTTGCTGAGAAAATGAAGTTATTCATATTTTGTAAGAGGAAGAGATTGTTTTTCTTACATCTTCATTAAAAACTTATAATATGAAGAACCATATTCTAAACATATTTCATTAGTCAAGTAATCCACAAACTAAATTCCATAGTCCTGTCTCCCTTTATGATTTTAAAGAAGTCAGTGACCTAATGCCAAATGAAATTTAGAAAAGTAAGTATTAAGCATTTGGTCAGCTTTCTGATTTAAACCAATAATATGATTTAGAGGATATAGAGCTTAGAGTATAAAAGTTAGATGAATATTGGGACTGGAGAGGTAGCATAGCGGTAGGGCATTTGTTTTGCATGCAGCCAATCCAAGACTGATGGTGGTTTGAATCCTGGCATCCCATATGGTCCCCCATGCCTGCCAGGAGTGAGTTCTGAGCACAGAGTCAGGAGTAATTCCTTAGCACCACCGGGTATGACCCAAACCCCCCCCCCCCCAAAAAAAAAGATGAATATGGACCACATGTGTTTCATGGAATCCTGTATCAATAATGTCTAGTACAACAAATTTTTTTCTTTTTTCTTTTTTTTTGGTTTTTGGGCCACACCCGTTTGACGCTCAGGGGTTACTCCTGGCTATGTGCTCAGAAATCGCCCCTGGCTTGGGGGGACCATATGGGACGCCGGGGGATCGAACCGCGGTCCTTCCTTGGCTAGTGCTTGCAAGGCAGACACCTTACCTCCAGCACCACCTACCCGGCCCCAAATTTTTTTCTTTAGGGGGGCACATCCAGTGACACTCAGGGGTTACTCCTAGCTATGCACACAGAAATCGCTCCTGGCTTGTGGAACCATATGGGATGCCGAGAAAGAAAGGCAAACACCTTACCACTTGTGCCACTGCTTTGGCCCCATAGTACAACAAAATTTCCCACAAGAATACAATAGCTAGGAGTTTGAGAGTATGATACTTGATGAGTTTAAGTATTTCAGGTCACTACTTCTTTTGCTTGTTTGTTTTGGGACCACAATCAGTGATACTTGGGCTCTGCACTCAGGAATCACTCCTGGAGAGCTCGGGAGAACATATGTTGTGAGCAAGGCAAATGCCCTACCCTCTGTACTATCACTGTGCCAGCCTCCTGGTCACTAATTTTCATGGAGTATAGGATACTTTAATAAGTCCTGTTAAATGCCACACTAATATTGGGAGATGAAGCAGATAGATCTCTAACACAATCATTAGTCTAAAAGAGAACAAATATTTGTACACAACTCTTTATAGAAAGCATCAGAAATGGTACTAAAGACTAAGTAAGTAAGGGCCATAAAAAGTCCATGTATGATAAATGTATTCATTCATCAAATATCCAGTGCTGTGATGAATATTGCTAATATAAGTTGCTTAACGCAAAATTGTGTATTAACATTGTATAAGATAAAAAAATGAAAGTACCAAATAAAACTACCTATAAAAGTTCCAAAATTGGGACCTGAGAGATAGCACAGTGGTAGGGCATTTGCCTTGCATGTGGCTGACCCGAGAGGGGCCCAGTTTGATTCCTGGCATCCCATTTGGTCCCCCAGACTGCCAGGGGCAATTTCTGAGTGCAGAGCCAGGAGTATCCCCTAAGCATTGCTGGGTATGGCCCAAAGAACCAATACATCAATCAAATCAATCAATAAATAAAGTTTTTTAAGGAAGTACCAAAATTATCAAATACCCACTAAATCTAACAAAAATCTAAAATGTATTTTGTAGAGGGAAAAAAAGACAACAGAAAAAAAGAAAAAATAAACTACCCAAATAAGCAAGATAGATACTATGTTCACAGATTGGGAGAATCAATATTATTAAGATGCCAATATCGCCTTATTGAACTGTAAAATTTAACAAAATCCTAATCCAAACTAAATTTGTCCCAAACAGTAAATAATTTACATTCAATAGTTATAGCTTTGTATGCATAATATAATTATGTTAGGAATGTTTTTATGTGAAAATGGACATACGATTTCGAATACTGTATGAAAATGCAAGGCATTTACAAATCCATAGACAGAATACCAAAGATGCTTTTCCATCTGAGCTTTTATGAGTGCAAGGTTAATAGCAAAAAGAATTTCCAAGTGTAAATAAGAATAAGACCTTAAAAAGAGAGAAATGCAGTTATTATGTTCACATTTGACCAGCTCCATTGACTCACTGTATTTTCACAAGAGATGTATACTAAGCCATAAAAAATTATGGGTATACTGCCAGCCAGCTGAAAGTTGGCAGTCTCTGGTGGAGTAAGCCAAGTCCCCATCCTGCTGAAGCCATGACTGCTGCACCTCTACTCCACAATCGCTGCTTTGCCAATGGCCCTGCCCCACCAAACATCTACACTCTCTGCAGGGACACCAATCTGACCAAAAACTCCAAGTATGCCAGTATTTGGTCTGACATCACCAGGAATTTTTTCGAGTAAGTTTGGGCACCGTTTCCTCCACTCTTCTAATACTTTCAAAATCCTGGCGGCCAAAATCATGCCCACAAAAGCTAACATGAGCCACTGAGCGTCACACTCCTGGAACATGCAGTCACATATGTGATCCCATGATAACCCATATGACCACATGATAACCCATTTTTTTTTGGTACTGTCATCCCGGTAGCAATACAGCAATTTAGATGTTACCCTGGGCTTAAAGTCACTGAATGTTTAGAAACAAAGCAAGTAACAGAAAATCAACCAGCAACAAATCACTTAGCAAACCTTCTGACAATGACTTGATAAGCTTATTGTGAGATACATCAATTTTTACAAATTTGCGTATTGAGCTATTTAAAAATAATTTTATTACGGGGCCGGGCGGTGGCGCAAAGAGGTAAGGTGCCTGCCTTGCCTGCGCTAGCCTTGGACGGACCGCGGTTCGATCCCCCGGCGTCCCATATGGTCCCCCAAGCCAGGAGCGACTTCTGAGCGCATAGCCAGGAGTAACCCCTGAGCGTTACCGGGTGTGGCCCAAAAACCAAAAAAAAAAATAATTTTATTACAATAAATATGTGGACAAGCAATAACAATATTATTTCGGGGCTGGAGAGATAACATGGAGGTAGGGCATTTGCCTTGAATGCAGAAGGATGGTGGTTCAAATCCCAGCATCCCATATGGTCCCCTGAGCCTGCCCGGAGCGATTTCTGAGCATAGAGCCAGGAGTAACCCCTGAGCGCTGCCGGGTGTTACTCCCCCCAAAAAATATTATTTCATGCCTAACATGGGGTAGGCTTGGGAGTGGGTGAAACTAGGGACAACAATGAAGACAATTTTACATTGGTAATGGGATTGGTCTTGGAACAAATGTATTCTGTGCAATTATGTAATACATGATCTTTAACTAAAGTAATTTAAATAAAACAAAAAAATTTATATCAGGGTGCCTGGCTGTATGAGTATGAAGTAGCTGAGTGAGCCATTTTATACTCATGTATCAAACCATGTGATTAGCAAAGTTTGTTCACAAATGGCACTTTGCCTTCTCTGAGCAAGATCTTACCTTCTCTGAAGTCCAACAATCAACCAAGTTGCCAAAATACAGCTTTTTAATCCAACTGCATACCTCATTGGAGTTAATAACTTTCTGAAGTTAAGAATCATGTGATACTATTAGGGTGTGTAAAGAAAATAAGTCTAAACAAGACACTATTCTCACTTGTGTATTAACTCATGTCATTTTTCCAGTACTACTCAGGAGCTATGTATTGCTAATATTCTCACTTAGAGATGAAGAAACAGATCTAGAATGGCTAAATAACTACTTCAAAACAGCTTAGTAATAGAGTTTGGATTTTTATCGCTCTAACTTAGAATTTGTGTCTTCAACCACAACATTAAAGTGATTAGCTATGCAATAAGAACACTTAGAGTACTCTTTGGCTTGCACAAATTAGAAGTACACAGGAAAAAAAGAACATATAACAGCCCAGCCTTTTCTCTTCTTAATTTTATTGGGCTCTCTTTTGATCACTGGAAAAAACTGTCTGAATTTTTCTGCATTCCATGGTAGTTCTCTGCCCTCTGGAATGTGAAGATCAAGAAGGTACTGGGTTATATTTGCAGGTGTATCTTGGGTCCAAAGTGTCCCTTCCAGGAAGGCATCCTAGGTCCTAAAATGTTAGAATTTCCTTTTAGGCTCTATTGTGAATGTATTCCTCCTCCAATTAATTTTTCTCTGTGTGTAGCCATGTAAATTGTACAAACTGCCTTATTCAGTTTTTATTCTCATTAGTTAACACACAATATTTGTGTGTGTGTGCGTGTGTGTGTTTGGGCCACACCCAGTGATGCTCAGGGGTTACTCCTGGCTATGCACTCAGAAATCTCTCCTGGCTTGGGGGACCATAAGGGGCGCCGGAGTTCATCCTAGCTAGTGTAGGCAAGACTTACACCACTACTCTGGCCCCCATAACACAAAATCTTGGTTGTCTTGTATTTTTTTTTTCATTCATATTGCCTCAGTCAGATTACTTGATTTTCTTGTTTTTCCATTTTCTGTCATTTAATTTCTGATATTCTGAGCAATACTTATTCTACTAACATCTATATTAAATTTATATAAAATGATGCTTGTCTAAAATGCTTGAAGAAGTGAGCTTTGTCACATATAAATTACTAAGGTTTTTACTCTTAATGAGACCATTTTTTTAAAGTGAATTTCTTTTAGACATTAAGGTAAGTAAGAAAACTTACACTGAGTTTTTTTTTTTATATTCACACTTCCTGGAGCAATCTGGAATTTTCTGTCCCCTTAAGGGTATCAGTTCTCTACAGGTGAAATTTGGGAGCCAAAAGAGATGCCTTTCCTTACACAACAAGAAAATAAGTATTTTCTCACCATGTTTGCTCACAGCATGAAATGAATCTCAAAATCCCTTAACTATGTTCTGAGATCCCAGATGACTTAAACTGAGATGGAAAGAGAAATTAATCAATTTCTGCCTCCAAGATTTCCATTAGTGCTACCAGACCATGGGCTTCACTCAACCATCTACTCGATATAAAGCAATAACATGCAGGAATATATCAAGATTTCATCTGTGGGACTGTAAGTAATCTCAGAGTATTAATGGTTTGATTTTATATTGGGGTACCTGTACTGGAATACCTGCTCCTCTCCTCTCTCTCTCTCTCTCTCTCTCTCTCTCTCTCTCTCTCTCTCTCTCTCTCTCTCTCTCTCTCTCTCTCTCTCGTTTTTTTGGTCACACCCAGTGACACTCAGGGGTTACTCCTGGCTATACACTCAGAAATTGCTCCTGGTCTGGGGGAACATATGGGACGCTGGGAAATCAAACAGCGGTTCGTCCTAGTATACCTTGCGCAAGGCAGACGCCTTACCACTTGTGCCACTGCTCCGGCCCCTCCTTTCTCTTTTTAGGAAAGAACACTGTTAAAATGGGTCAGTTGTATGTAGATGTCATATACTGGGGTCCCTAGAAGCAGAATTTTTGAAGATTCTGTCTCCCTTGAGATAGATTTTGTAACTGGACCTATTGAGAGGGTAATTTTCAGGAATAACTTGTTAGTGGGTAAATGAAATTAGTTTGAGGAGGGGAAGAAATAAAATGTAAATCAGTAGTCTCAGACAAATGTTTAGGTTGGCTAAGATCCTCGTGAGGCTCTAAAGCACAAATAGTTTCCTGATAGATAAGCTTTTCTGGGGGTTGAAGGTTTTGATCCATATTTATAGTACATAGGTCTCTGTGCTCAGAGATTTCCCCTGGTGGTATAAAGAGTATCATTATATGATTCAGAGGATGAAACTGGGATCAGCTACATGTAAGGTAAATTCCTTAATCCTGTACTATCTTTTTTGGCCCAACACTCTGTTTATATTTTTTAAACCACTTATTAATTACTTAAATATCACATTAGCTTCTCCTTCCTGTGTGCACCAACTTCTAAACATCTCCTGTTTATTGACTCTTTTTCAGTCAAGAGTAATTCTCTGGCAAAGGTTTTTCAGGTGGACATTAGCTGCAACAAGTGGAGAAACTGAGGAATGGACACATTCAGTGGTAAAAGAGGTTGATAGATTTTCCTCCACAGGAGGGTTTCTTCAGGGAGTATGACCATATCTTCAGCTTTATCTCCTTATCTCTCAGAGAGGGAAAACATGTCCTCTGGAGTTTCTTCCTATAAGGAAATACAAGCCATCAGGAGATTCCTAGCCTTATGCCTTCATTTAGTCCATTAACTCTCAAAGGCCTTACTTTCTGACAACAACCTATTAAGGCTTAGCACTTGGATATGTTTATTTGGTGGGGGAACAAACATTTTTCATTCAGTAAAAAACAGAAAGGAGTGAGAAAGGAGAGTTGGCATCAGTCTGCTCCCTGCTTTTGCTTC
The DNA here is from genome assembly GCF_024139225.1 of Suncus etruscus. NCBI lineage: Eukaryota > Metazoa > Chordata > Mammalia > Eulipotyphla > Soricidae > Suncus > Suncus etruscus. Next base: position 8,963,688 of record NC_064867.1, read on the forward strand.
ATAGGAGACAATTGTCACAAAGCTGCACATAACTGCAAGGGAGGCTGAGAAATCATGCTTTGGCTTTAATATCTTTCACAACAGAGATAAACAGGGGAAATGAAGATGAAAATGGCAGCCAGGAAGTTTCCCTGCACTATTTCTTAGAGTTTTATTTGTAAGTATTATTCTCTGAGGCTCTCTTAATGAATTATTGATGACTCATCAGAAACCTCTTTAAAAAGGAAGCAAAGTAGGGGAGTGGACTTCAGGTAGTTTGTCTAAGGTAATGTCTAGGGGTAAGTCAATATCTCTTCAATGTGGCAAAGACTGTGGAAAATATGACTTTAACAACGTCCCATACAATAGGAGACATACAGGACTTAGCTGTCTACTGTGATTTTCTATGGAAAGTAATGCGGGAGGCATAAAATAAGGATGATTTTTGTAGATTCAGATAATGAACAAATGGGTGGATAATGAATCCAATTTGGGGACATGTAGAGTTTAATGGCTTTACTGGGGCATTTTAGAGGAATTGGTCAATGTGCTCTTAGAAACAAGAAATCAGTCCTTACTCTCGATGGACACTATGTGCCAACTTTTCATATTGATAAATTTTCAACCTCCTTTACATCATCCCATTTTACAGAGGAAAAACTGATGCTTAATACTCTTAACACATCTACATTCACATCTAAGTGAATAATTCAACAAATACTTGCTGATGCTCTTATGCTGTGTTGGACACTATGCTAAGTCCAGAGACTACAGTGTGTAAGACAGACAAAACTGGGGCCATAGAGATAGTACTGTGGTGCTTGTCTTGCACATATCTGATACCCACTAGATCTCTAATGCCACATATGATCTCAAGAGTACTTTTACTCTGAGCACAGAGCCAGGAACATTGCTGGATATGGCCCAAATCACCCCTCATTCTCCCAAATGCCCCAAAATTCTGTGCCCATGTTGATCATATTTCAGTATAGAATATTATAATAAATTACAATACATAAATTGACCCATATTATAGCATGTATACAATAATCAAAATATGTGATGATTTTGTGAGTCACACACAGTTATGAAGTAACTAGATGGTAACAAGAGTTTAGATGAGGGGTCCTCAAACTTTTTAAACAGGGGCCCAGTTCACTGTCCCTCAGACCATTGGAGGGTCTGACTATAGTAAAAACAAAACTTAGGAACGAATTCTTATGCACACTGCATAGATCTTATTTTGCAATGAAGAAACAAAACAGATACAAATACAATATGTGGCCCGAGGGCCATAGTTTGAGGACCACTGGTTTAGATGTTACAACTATGCATCAGGGGTTACTCCTGGCTCTGTGTTCAGAAATTGCTCCTGGCGAGTTCAGGGGATCATATAGGGTCTATCCCAGGTTGGCCATATGCATTGCAAATACTCTACCACTGTGTATCTCTCCACCTCATATAGAAGACAATTGAAAAGTTCTGGTCTCTGGGGATTTTAAGAATCAGGTTTCATCAATGAAGTAAAAAATAATTTATTTTCTAAACTTTTGTTGTTTAACTTCATACATTTAATGGTCATTTCTTTGTGAACATGCTTAGGTATGATGTATACTTATATAGACAATTATTTAAACATTGAAACTGATCTGAATATTAAAATAGGAACAAGTGTAAGAGGATGAAAAGGAGGGTGACAGTTTAAGGAGAGAAAGAGAAACTTTTTTAGTAGAATGAGATCTTAGCATATAGTGTAGGCAAATATTAATGAAAAATTAATAAAAATATTAATGAAAAATTTGATTTGAAGGTCATATTAAAAACAATTAGGAAAGACCTCATTTAGCTACTCATTCAATTTTGTTGGGGGCATACCTGCAGTGCTCAGTACTGGGAATCAAAACCAGGGGTCCCACATGCAAAGCATGTCTCACAAACCTTTAAGCCATTTTTCTAGTCTCTATTGTGCCTTCTTAATGAAGGCATAATGTTAATCAACTGTTCTAAAAGGAGTGGACTAATTCCATTAGAGTTACTGAATTATGGAAATGTGTGTGTGTGTGTGTGTGTGTGTGAGAGAGAGAGAGAGAGAGATAGAGAGAGAGAGAGAGAGAACTTGGCAAAAGTGAAAATATTCTCTAATAAGAACAATTGGATTAGCACCCCTTAGGGACTGAGCAAGCATTCACAATATTTGAACAGATATGAGTGAAGAGAGCCAAGATAAAGCATTAATGGTGAGTTGTGAATGGGAAGTAGTGCAGTTCTCTTAGATGGGAAGGAATCACCCATGCTGAGGGAGTCTTCCAGGGATACTTATAGAATTAAAATTCTCCCCCAATGAAAGACATAGGGCAAAACAGTACTACTATCAGGGAGCTAGGGAAGATAAAAATAAATGTGGTCAATTCTGCGTTGACTATTGATCTGATGAGGTCATTCCTCCAGAGTGAGATTGAACAACTCAGGGAAGTGGATATAGATAAGATGTGTTTGAAAATTGTATCCTTCGGATAACTGTTCACTTTTTTGACTCTGTATCATATTTCTTGGGGGAACCTCAAAATTCACACTCTAGAGAAGTAAGTTAGAAAGACATATGTGTGAGTCAGAAAAGTAATATGAAAGTAATGAGAAAAAAGCACCGTGGAGTTCTTGTCCTAGTACCAAAAGGGAAACTTGAGATCCCTTTAAAAAGCAAATTTAATTGCTGCTATCTCAGATGAAGCTTATGATGAGACAAGAGGGACATGGAAAAAACCAGACATCTATCCCTCACATACTGAAAGCAGATGAAACAGAAGCAGCTGTTAGGGACCCAGAACTACCAAAAGTAGAAAATAGAAGGAGTCTCAAGCTACATACAATAGAGATGTGTTCTACCAGTCATAGGCCCCAGAGGCACCACCCAGAAACAGCATCCTGAAGGTACAGAGGATAAAAACTGGTAGTATCCACAGTGGTGATGAGATGGAAATAAAGGAAGCACCAAAGGACAACAAACAGAGATTGCTTCACACATTTGCTCAAAGTAAAGTATTCCTCTACAAGCACTTGAGTTTGGCAGAAACTGAGAAGACAGCAGGAGATAGAAAATCTTAGTAAAAAAAAGAAGAAAGCTTTCAATTGTTTCCTGAGTGGAGGAGGATTAGCTTGGGGAATCTGGAAGGGGGAGAACCAGAAAGTGGCATATCATGAATTCCTGGTTTAGGGAGCATAGTGAGATTTCTTTGGTTCTAAATTGAAACCGGGTGCTAAAATATGGGAAGCAGATAGTCACCGAGTAAGACCCGAATTTCTAAGCTGATTGCTGCAGAAGTTTTGGTCTGGCTTCCTAGACTAAATGCAGTAAAAGTTGTGAGTCAGAGTTCTTTTCCATTTGTTATTTTACTATTGTTTGTTTATATATTTGTTTTTCTTTTTGGGGGGAGGAAGACACATCGGTGATGCTCAGGAATTATTCTTTGTAGTGCTCAGGATCTATATGGGATGATAATGATCAAACTTGGGTCAGTTGCATGCAAGCAAGGCAAGTACCTTACTATGTCTCTAGCCTCCAAATTTAGTTTCTAAAGAGGAAAATTGCCCCAAATGGAGGCTCATTGGAAATACACATTTCTATAATTAAAACCTGATGATGTTGTAACATGGGAAGCTTATTACTTTTCCCTCATTATTATTGTTTTCCTATCTCTCAAACTGGATTTTTCAACTGATTTATCTTCATGTTCACTAATCATTTTTTCTGCGTACTCATATCTGTCTTTGAGGTCCTCTAGTGAAATGTTTATTTCAGTTGTTGAACTTTTTTCTTTTTCTATATTTTGGATTTGGGGTAACACCAATGATGCTCAGTGATTATCCCAGGTTCTGCACTTGGGAATAATTCCTGGCTGGATCAGGGGACCTTATGGGATATTAGGGATCAAACCCAGTTCATCCACATGCAAGGCAAACATTCGACTCACTGTACTATATCTCCTGATCCACTTGTTAAACTTCTTAACTTCAGATTTTCTATTTGATTATTTAAAATAAGCAAAGCCTACATTTTTTCTTCTCTTATCTTTATTAATTATCTATTTGGTGAGATATAATTCTCATATCTTAATTTTTCACATGCGACTTTCTTTAATCTTTTAACATATTTTAAAAAGATGTTCTGAAATATTTTTCTAAGAAATCTGATGTCAGATTTTTCAGGGAAAGTTTTTTTTTTTTTTTTTTTGTGGTTTTTGGGTCACTCCCGGCAGTGCTCAGGGGTTACTCCTGGCTCCATGCTCAGAAATTGCTCCTGGCAGGCACGGGGGACCATATGGGACGCTGGGATTCGAACCGATGACCTCTTGCATGAAAGGCAAACGCCTTACCTCCATGCTATCTCTCCAGCCCCATGGGAAAGTTTTATTTTCTTCCCCTCCCCCTCCTGCTGCTATAATGCTATATTTTTGGTTTTTTTTTTTTTGCATGTCTAATTTTTATATTTGCTGTTGAAGACAGCAACTTTTTCTGTAGCAACTCTTGAAGTAAGATTTTCCTTTTTCACAGTTTTCAAATGTTGCTGGTTGCTTTGTGGCTATTACAGTAAATACTTTTTGTTTGTTTAGCAATTTTCTAGAACAAGTATGGTAAAGTTCATATTCTTTATCATGGATAGCCCTAAAGTCTCTGCTGTTAGGTTAGTTATAAGCTAATAATCGCAGAGTTTCCTAGCAATTGCAGGCTGAATGCATATTACTGTATATCTTCATTGCTCAGGCTGGCATTTATATCTTTACCTCACACTTAATTTCTTGTTTGAACAAAACCTCAAGTAAGATAGGCAACGTCATAAGGCCTTTTCAGGGTTTCTCTGGCCTTATGCACAGCCCCAGGTATTTGCAGAATTCTGAGCACATGTGTAGTCTTCTAGATGCCCAAGAAAATGTCAGAGTCTTCCAAAGATCTTTGAGCTTTACTTTTTCTTTTAAGTTTCTTGATCAGCTTATTGTTTGTCTCAACTGTTATTGCCACCTCAGGCAACTAAAATATTAAACAATTGTTTTAGACAAATGTCCCTGAAGAAAAGTTTGTTCACACTGACTGGGTTCTGAATCAAGTCACATAAAGATCTGCTACTACAGTGTCCAGGAAACTGTCAGAAAGGTCAAATAATGACAGTTCTCTGTAGTGGTGATTTTTGGGAGCTCCAAGTATATTTGCTTTCTGCATCCTGTGGTGGCTGCTAGACCGCAGTTTTTCACTGTGAAGTTATATATTTTCAGACAACTAAGGAAGCAGGCTGGGTGCTGGTATTAGAGAAAGTTAAAATGCTGTGAAACTGGCTCCCTAAAAATATTTTTTTTTTTATTTTTTTTAATATAAATTTTTATTTTGATCATAATGGCTTACATATTGTTGACAATAATATTTTAGGTACATATTTACATAAAATCAGGGGGGATTCCCATCGCCAAATTGTCATCCCTACGCCTCCGTTTCTATCCTACCTCCCTTTTCCTTTTCCCTCACCCCAGGGCGGCTAGAATATGTGGTCCCCTCTGTATCTAACCCACTACTTAGTAGTCTTGCACCTGTTTGGTCCTGATGCCTCCCTTATTTCCCCCTCTATCTGGAGTCAGGACTAGCTAGTTCAAGTTGCGTGGTTTTGTTTGAAGGAGAAAAAAGCAATAAACTGGGGTAAGAGTCTAATACCCCGAAAATGGGCGGAGTCCTTCTAAAGGCTCTCATCATCACTCTGGGAGATGGAGAAAAAGTAGGTGAAACACTCCACTAGTACCAAAAGAAGTGTCAAATATCCAGTGAGGGCTCCAGCTATTTCGATAAGCACCACACAGAGCAGACAAAACAAACAAACAAACAAGTAGAAAAAAAAATAAAACAAAAACAGACAAACAAAAATCACGCCATGGTCTTGAATTAAGAAACATGGCATAGCACATAACGAAAGAGAAGAAAGGAAGAGAAAAAATAAAAAAATAAAAAAAAAATAAAAATAAAAAAAATAAGTATAATTGGGGACTACACTTTCAATAATCACACCCAAACAGAGAAATCGACCAAAATAGATTGGTAAATCAAAAATAATAATAACAATAATAAATGAAGGTACTATATATATTTATATCAAAAAAATAACCAAGGTTTTGTGCTTTTTGTATTTTTGTTTTTTTCCCTCCTGCACTGGCACAGTAAATATTGGGGTCATTCGAAAAAGAATTCACTTGGCCTAAGAGATATGGGATTTCTCCGTCCTTGGAGCATACTGTCATGGGATCAACTCTAGACATTGCTCAGGATCCTTTACTTTCCCGGTGGTGTTTTGTTTTGTTTTTTTTTTTTCTTTCTTTTTTTTTTCCTTTGGTGTGTGGAAGACTTCTGCTCTGTGTTTAGAGGTCTCAGTATCTGTACAGATCCTGAGGTGGGACTTATGATGAAGTCAGTCTTTGTGGTTCTAGAGGTTCTGTTACCTCAGTGTCATTTTAACCCATCTTCTGTGGTTGATGATCTTGGTCTTTGCACTGAGCCTAGGGTGGCACCTAGGATAGCGTCTTTCTTTGTGCTCCCAAAAGCCCCATTCCGTTACAATTGTCTCTGCCGGATCTTTGGGGCTGGGGATCATGATTCTTGTGCAGGTCATAGTTCAAACCCTAAACTAGGGCTTATTTATTGGTCCCAAGATGTATACAGTCTGGTCGTGAATCAAGCAGCCAGTCATCTGTAAATCCCGATCTTGGGTTTTTGTCCTACCAAAGGGAGCCAAGACTTCTGGTTTTGTCTTGTCGTTAGTTGGTAAGGTAGGCTAATCTGCTCTAAGGTCAAAATGATCGCATTTTCCCCGTTGTCAGGATATCATGTTAGAGGTGGGCCTTGTTGTTGGTCTTGTCGTATTAAGGCCGTCCTGGATGGAGTTTGTTTCCTGCAGCTGTTGTGGAGAGCTGTGCCGTTTCTATGGCGGAGATCCAGGGTTCAAGGCTGGATGAATGGTATCTAATCACCTGAGGTCTAATTTGATTCCACATGACATATTTTCAAGGCAGGAGATATCCCTATATTTTAAATAACTATGAGTTCCTATCTCTAGTAGATAAGAGCTCTCTTTTATTTTTTTTTTTAAATGTAAAATTTCCCCTTTACTTAGTGTGCCTTTGTAGGGGGAAGTGGTGCTACATTATAATGTCTGTGTATTCGTGGGTGGACTGATGGGATAACAGCCACAGATCACCTACCAAAAAACGAAGAAAAAAAAAAAAGGGGGGGGGGAATTGAAACTGTATGTGCTCACAAATATATATGAAGGACAAACATTTAAAAAAAAAAAGATAAATAAATAAATTAAAAAAAAAAAAGAAATAAAATGAGTTAGCGAAATTTTTATGGGACCAAAGTGGTGCAAAAGACTACCTTACATTTGGGGGAGGGCAGGTAAAGAGGTGGTGTATTACAGGTCTTATGCCTATGTTGGAAGTACAGTTTTTCCCATTGTCTTTTGGGTTTTTCTTGTGGTGTGTGGGTTCCCAGGCGTCTTCCTAACCCACCCCCTGACCTTCTTCAGATTGGTAAATATTTGCGGCAGGGGGGTCCCTAAAAATATTTTTACTGACGTTCTCAGCTTTTATGGAAAACGTTTTTCAGAGGTCTATAATTCACCATTCCTGCTGATATCTCTCTTACATGTGGTATCTTTGAAGCTACTTCTGCTATAGTTGCTAAATTGTATATGCTAGAATTTCATCTTTAAACCATGTATTATAAGCATTCCAGATCTTTCAATTCCAAAACCATCTGGGTAAACCATTAGCCATTGCTCAAGAATCTGGATAGATTCATTCCTTTTACCATATCTTGGTCCAGAAATAAAATAAATAATCATATATAATAAAGTTTTGCCTGGGATGAAATACTTAAGTGTATTTCACACATAAAATTCATAATTTTTTCCGGACTGTGCCAGAATGATGTATCAACAAGTCAAATCATAGTTTTATCTTCCTCAATGGTCACAGGAAATTTACATTGAATTGTATATAGAATTTGTAAGGGGATACATCATGAAAGAAAGAGCTTGCACTTTCAGGATTGGGCTAACAGTTTGATTAACCACAACACCTAAAAAGAAATAAAAAGTATTTTAAAATAAAAGAAGGACTATGGACTGGAGCGGTGGCACGCAGTGATAAGGCCTTGCTGGCGCTAGCCTAGGATGGACCGTGATTGGATCCCATATACCAAGCCAGGAGCAATTTCTGAGTGCATAGCTAGGAGTAACCCCTGAGAGTTGCTGGGTATAACTTCAAAAAACAAAATAAATAAAAGAATGACTAAAATAAAAGTTAAACATATTTTTCTTCCAAATAAAAATACATTCAATCACTAAGTCTAAGCTATTTCTCAAAATCATAATGATTATTTACAGAATAAGATATGCATTATTGTACATTATATTTTTCCCTCTAAATCTCTTATTGGGTTTAATCAGAAGTTAAATGTATTCTAATTCTATTGAGTCTCTTATTTGCTCCCATTGTGTCTACTGGAGCCTGAGGCCCAAGTGATACAGTTTGTATTGCAGCCTGGACTTACTGTATAGACTTTCTTGCTAATGGAACCAAGTAATACAGGTAGCTTTTCTTCTCTCCTCTCCTCTCCTCTCCTCTCCTCTCCTCTCCTCTCCTCTCCTCTCCTCTCCTCTCCTCTCCTCTCCTCTCCTCTCCTCTCCTCTCCTCTCCTCTCCTCTCCTCTCCTTTCCTCCTTTCCTTTCCTTTTCCTTTTTTTTGGTTTTTGGGTCACACCAGCAGTACTCAGGGGTTACTCCTGGCTCTGCACTCAGAAATTGCTCCTGGCAGGCTCAGGGACCATATGGATACCAGGAATTGAACTGGGGTCTGACCTGTGTTGATTGCGTGCAAGGCAAACACTCTACCACTGTTCTATCTCTCCAGATCCTGCAGTTCTTTTACATTTACAACCAATGCTTGAAATCATGCCACATAAGTTTTGTACAGTCACTTTAGAATGGCTGAAAAGTATCTTCTGTGAATATATCTGATTAGGAAATAACCTAATAGTTTTATATCATTTTTATTAGTGTTATTTTTTTCTATTAACAGCAACACTGAGGTAAGTGTACTTTGCCTATGCCTTCTGCACATACATGTTTATATCTCCAGGGTAAATTCTTACAAGTTGATTTGTTTTTAATTTAATTGGACTTGTACTGAATATGTAAAGCCCATGCACATAGATTTTTTTCTACAGGGCAAATTCATACAAATTCATTAATTTCAAATTTAATTTGATTTTGACTCATATTGCATATTAAGCCTCTATAAAGATTGTAAAATATACAGATATTACCAGTGATATCTTTAACATTATGAGGTAAATAATTAAGTAAAATAGATATAAAAGAGTTGGAACAGTTAAATCCCTAATTTTATAAACATTTGCTAAACTACATTTGCCTAGTTTTCCTCTCCTTCAAAGTAAATTATCTTGCATAAGATTAATATAAGAAAGACTTGAATTTGGTGAAAGTAAAACAATAAGACAGGCAGCTAGGAATCTCACTGTCCCTTCTAGATCTCTCTCCCCATTGTCTACATTACACAGTAGCTGATCCCTATGGCTCATACCTGAAATCTCTGGCCCATACCTGGGAACTATGTCATGAAGGCCACATAAGGTTACATTCATTTATTTAAACTTTAACTATGAATATTTACATGCTACACCTGTAGCTGAGTATTTGTGACCATATGACCTACAACACCTGTGTATTTTCTGGGTTTTGCATTATTTTGTTTTGTGTTTTTATAGATAATATTTACCACTCACCACTGTTCTATTCCTCTGTGTCTGTTGCCCTTTTGGATTCAGTTTGGGGCAACCACTACAAGAATGGCAGTAGACAGAAGAATGGAGAAAAGAGGACAGTTTGGGACTTGTGTCCTTTTCTTGCTTGCTTCTGTGGTTGCAGTGAAACAGTTTTGTCTCTGAACTGAAATTTTCAGATTTGGTCAGGGGATTTTCTCCAATCTGCCCTCTCTGCCTTTGAGTTCTGGTAATCTCATTTCACCTGACCTCTTCAGGCCAGGGATACCTTTCTGCTGTCATTAGTTCCAGAAGTCTTTATTACCTTCCCTGGCTTTCTGAAACTTTGTTCTTGATATGCTTATATGTTAACAGCCTCTTACTGAACTGTTCTTAATTCATCTTAATGTTAGTATACCTTCTGTTCTTGCTAGAATTCTGACAGATAGAACAGATAACAATATACATACACACAGGTTCTGTGATCTTAATTTTTCATAAAAAAGAAAACACTGAAAATAATTTCACAAAATGGTAACAGACCTCATTTGTGCATAGTGAGATTTTAATTTTCTTGCCTTCTTTTGTCTTCTTGCCTTTTTATTGGATCTATCAGATGAAGAACACACACATAAATACACACACAGAGCTCAGAATCTTTGTTCTTTGAGTTAATTGGGTCAAACCAACTCAGTCACTGATATTTTCATTTCTGAAAAGTAGCCTGCAGAACAGAGAAGGTACTGTCTTTAACATCAGCAAACATGCTCTCTAATAAAGGGGTGGTGCAAGAAGAGCATACATGATACACATACTTTCATACAATGTGCACATTACATCAACACACACAGAACTGGAAATTTTAATAAAATAAAATACAAGTTCAATAGCATTACTTTTTAGTCACTGCACTTGAATCCCACACAATGTGTTTATAGCTGCGAATGGCTCGGCAGACACCAGGACTAATAGCTATATGAATATAGATATTCATATGTGCTAATATCTATATGAATCTAAAGCTGAAGTTCTCTTAGCCTTGCATGCACAGCCATGATCCCTCAAAATCTCCTACTATATGGTATCTTGATGTTAGTACATCTTCCTGCTAAGACTCTGACTGATAGAGCAGATAACAATAATATATATTATAAAATATGCATTATATGTAATATATATAAACACAGGTTCTGTGATTGGAATATTTTGTAAGGAATTTAACAATATTGGCTATTCTGCTTTCAAAACTCTTGCTTGGAGAATCTTGTTCTTATATTCCTGTCAAGTTATGCTTTGAGAAGTTGGTGGCCAGGAACAGTCTGGCCTGCCATGAGTTCTCCTTAACTTCAAATCCTCAGGAGTAAGTGATTAGAATCTATTTTTTTTTTCTTTCCTGAAGACGTAGAACTCATGCAAATTGATCTCTCAAACCTAGGCTGAATAAAGAGAGATTTGCATCTGTCATGCCACAAAGTGTTTCATTATGACTTTTTTGAAAGATGGAGGATTTTTGTCAAGAAAGTTGGGTTGAAAAAGAACTGAGTCTCCAGTTGCATAGATAGTTTTGGAATAACAAGTCAAAATTAATTAATAGTAAAATTATTGATTACAGAGATAGTATAAATCAGAGACTCAATAGGAAGAAGCATCAGCCACTTCAATATTCCTTTTTTTTTTTTTGCCTGTTTTTGGGTCACACCCGTTGATGCTCAGGGATTACTTCTGGCTATGCGCTCAGAAATTGCTCTTGGCCTGAGGGACCATATGGGATGCTGGGGGATCAAACCACAGTCTGTGCAAGGTCAATGCATGCAAGGCAAATGTCCTACTGCTTGTACCACTGCTTCAGTCCCCAATGTTCCATTTTTGAACAGCATTACTGAGTGATGGTCAGATGAATTAGTACAGAGTTAGGTATTTTATTATACCAGTGGATAAACTCTGAACAGAATATTTAATGGAGCTGGAGACTGAGGGGGAAAGAAAAGGTTAGGAATGGGAAGTGTTAAGTATTGATTTAGAAAACTGCTTTCAGACCCAGCAGATAATATATAGGCCTCATTTCCTTCTTTGATGATTTGTTTGAGGGTTTTGCAATGCCACGTGTTCCAACTCAGTGATTAATTCTTTAACAAACTTTATTGAAGCATTATCATTTACAAAGTTCTTAATAGTTGGGTTTCAGACATATAATGTATCAGGGCAATCCCACCACCAGTGCCTACCTCCCTCCATCAGCCCATGCCAGAGTCAATCCCATGCGACAACTACTGTACCCCACCCCCCAGTCTGCTGCATAACATGCTCATTTTGTTTTGGTTGTTCAGGGTGGGTTCTCATAATTTTATTATTGTTGACTTTGACTTATTTAGTTCTATCCCTTTTTAACACCACCAGTGCACCTGAGACCTCTTGGCCTGTGTCCCCCATCCTTTCCTATTTATGTTTCTCCTCATCCACTCAATTTCTTTCCTCCTCCTCACTATACTCTGGTACCAAGAGTGCTCTAGATAACTTCCATTTAAACCATTGCATTTCTTCCTGTGGTTTTTGTAAATTCCACATGTAAGTTATATCATTCTGTTTTGTTGTTTTTGTTTTTGGGCCACATTCGGCGGTGCTCAGGGGTTACTCCTGGTTATCTGCTCAGAAATAGCTCCTGGCAGGCACGGAGGACCACATGAGATGCCGGAATTCAAATCAACCACCTTAGGACCTGGATCAGCTGCTTGCAAGGCAAATGCCCCTGTGCTATCTCTCCAGCCCATAAGTTATACCATTCTGTATTTATTCTTTTTCTAGCATATTTCAGATAATATAATATCTTCGAACTCTATTCATATTTCAACAAATTGCAGGATTGCATAATTCCTTACAGCTATGTAGTATTTCATTGTATATATGTACCACTTCTTCACGATCCACTTGTCTGTTGTTGGACATCTAAAGTTGTACTGTACTAAATGCTGCAATGAATAGCAGTGTGCATATGACCTTTTGGATCAGTGTTTTCCTGTCCTGGAGATCGATATCCAAAATGTAATTGATTGATCATATGGCAACTCAATTTTGAGTTTTCTGAGAACCCTCTCTACTATTTTTCATAGGGTTTAGACCAGGTAATATTCCCATCAGCAGTGGATAGTGTTCCTTTCTCACTACATCCCCACCAATAAAGATTGTTCCCAGTATTTTTGATATGTGCCATCCTCACTGGTCTAAGATTGTTGTCCTAATTTGGATTTCCCTAATGATAAGTAATGGTGAGCATTTGTTCATGTGCCTGTTGGCCATCTGTTGGTCTTTCTCAGAAATGTCTGCTCATTTCCTCTTCCCATTTTTAATGGGATTTTTAGGTTTTGGGGGATTAACCTTTGTGCAATCACTGATTCTATGAATTACCTCTTAATTTAATTTGATCTCGTCTGTTCGATTTTTTTAAAAATTAGAGTTACATACAGTGGTGCTGGGACTCTTCCTGGTGACACTTGTCCCAAGGTACAGGCTTGGTAGTCAGTTTCTTGGCCTAGTAATGTTTGCTTCCCAATCCCTCCAGCAACTGATGGTGCTTCAGTAGCCATGTTGCATTGGAGATCAAACTTAGGCTTAAGTTCTTAAGTTTAGTTCTAGTGCTCAGGCTAGGCATGAGTTCTACCACTTGGGCTTGTTCCTTGGTGATCAGCTATTGTTACTACTTTACTATTTCTGCTTTAAATTTATCATATGTGTTATTCCCTTTTTGTTAATTTTTTTCCCCCTTATTTTAATAAGCATTGTAGATTGTTCTTTACAGCCTTCCTCTTTATACCTAGCTCAGTTGCATTGATCGTTGCTCATTTGTTTATTTCCATCTCTTGTGATTTATTCCTTTGTTTCTGACTGATGTTAATTTCTGTGCATTGATGTGAAGGCCTTATGTCAGGATTATAGGCTCTGGGTATAATCTTAGGTTGTTTCCCCAAGATATGCATGTTTTTTTAAAAGATTTATTTAATGACTGTCTGCACCAATTAAAATGATTGGAATTCTAGTGCAAACTAGCTCAGGGCTGAGGTCTAGGCAGGGTTGGGGTTGGGGGAGAACCAGCCTGGAAGTTGCTGCTACCTAAAGTTGTCTGCATGACTTCAAGAAGCTGCCTGGGATAGGAATGTAGATACAGGAAAAAATCATGACTAGTGCCCTAAATTCTAAGGAGCAAAGCTTCCTTTCTAGTGAGGGTAGGGAAGTTTCTCCTCATTGGGGCACTAGGAATAGTCTCTGTAATTGTCGATGTCAGGTCTGAAAGATCGCAGAACATTTAAGCCAGAGTTGAACTCCTCATAGTCTACTTGCCTATGCTAAAACAAACAAACAAACAAACAAAAAAACACAACCACCTAGAAGACATCCTAGCAACTGCAGTCAAAGCAAAGAAGTTCACTGCAATGTCATGTTGATATCTGTTTCTCTTCACAACAGGAGCGGGTACGGAAAAAAAGAATTCAAGTACAGCTAGTTTATTTGGGAAGTGAAGGAAAATATTAGCAAGGAGTGGGGCAGTTGAAATGTGTGGCACTAAGCTCAGTGGTTTTTCTGCCTGGTAATAAAACTGTTCTACAGCAGAGGAAGCTAAAAAATAAGGAGATAAGCAACTTCCTCATGACTGCAGCTGGTAAGCCTCAGTCTTTCCTGACGGTAAATGATGTCCTACCACACTCACTCATATTTGCCCTGAATAGAATGTCAAAGAAAATATGCAAACAAAGGCTAAAATAAGTGCAAGAAAGTTTTTAGGAAACAAAACTAACCTCGTTGCAAGTTAATCTCATTTTTAAAAAACAATTTCTGAAGCATGGAGGAGGGAAGCAGACAGTTTGATGGAGGATTGGGTTTTGGAAAGTTATGTATATGGAACCCCTTATGACCAGTTCTGTAAACCCAAGTGTAACAAGTAAAAATACAAACAATAAACAAGTGCTTTAGGTTTTTTTCCCACACCAGCTCTGGGCAGTTATTTTGAGCTTCCAGAGTAACTTTTTCAAAAAACTGCATTTTTATTAAAAGTGCATAGAGAAAAAAATAACAAGAAAAAAACAAGACCACATTATATACTGATGATGAAGGTGTCAGAAGCAAAAATAAATTGAAATAAAATAAAGAAATGAGAGCAGTGAGAATATTCATGTATCTTTCTCTGGAAAGCAAAGCACAATACATTTCTGAAACAAAATATGGCCACTGGAAGTTCTTAGTTCTACAGAATAATTTCACTCAAATATGGGATGTAAAGAAACATGTGTGGGAATAACAGATACTCAAAAGCAATAAAAATTAAAAGCAGGAGAACTGGCTCTTAGTATGAAGCTTGCCACCGGGGGTAGGGATAGGATTGGGGGGGGGGCTAGGTCACAGAAGGGACCACTACAGCATTGGTAAAGGGAAGTGGTCATTCTAGAGGAAGACATGAGATAAAATGATATGCACGATATCCTGTCAGTAACACAGTGCCTAAAAGGGGAACTAGAGAAAAAGAATAAGTGTCTATTTTAGTGAGAGCCTATGCAGAAGGAGAACTCAGGACACTGGTGAAGGGATTGGTGTTGGAAATATTGTGTGCCTAAAACTCAATCATAAGAAACTTTGTGATTCGTGGCAATTTAATTAAAACATTTTTTAAAAGGCTCTTATTCTTTCCTTTCTAGGAACATGCAATACCATGGAGAGAAAGCAGAAAATATTCAGAAAAATTCTCATATAAACCCTTATCATCACAGTGCCCTTTCATTGTATGTGAATATCTTAAATTTGGGTGGGGGAGTTTCAGTAAATATCATCTAAAGTTCACCTCAAATTTAATTTCAGTTATGAGTCTTTAGAACTAGACTATTAAAAGCAAGTTAATTGATATTTTACTTAAATATTTTTATCGCCTACCCCAGTTACATTTCATTTATTTCTCTTCTAATTCTTTTTCTACCTCCAAACTTCTCATAATTTTTTGAGGGGATATATTTCTTTTGTTTATTTTTCTAACAATTTTTTCCATTATTCTAAGTTCTTAGTCACAACTTTTCTACTTTTAATAATTGCCATTGATGAAGGTAAGACAACTCAGAGCCATTTAATATTCCTTACTACTTGTGGAGTTTCCTGACAACATAGAAGACACATTACCAAAAATCATCAAGAGAAGGAATTTGGTTCAATAAATATTAAGTGAGCATAGGCTATGTACAAGCTAATGCAATGAAACCAAGGAGCACTTTCCTCTAACCCCATTTAATAGAAAGTATAAAATAGCACCAAACCATGATCAGCATAGGAAAGCAGTAAAGCTGAGAAAAAAAGGAAAAAGAAATTAAACTCAGAATTTGATTGTTTAAAAATGAACCTATAAATATTCATCTTCCAACATGATTCTTAAAACTATTACTTTGTAAAATAATTTTATTTTATTGAAACATTTGTGATCTACAGAGTCCTTCGTAGTTGAATACATATAGTTGATACAGTGAGTCAGGGCTACCAGTGTCAGCCTCCCTCCACCAATGGACCAGAGTGCATCCTATACCATGAGCCTTTGCACCCCCTGATCTGCCAGTATAACAAGTCTCTTTAAGTTTAGATAGTTAAAGTTTAGGTTCCTTGATTTTATTGTCGTTGACTTTGATTGAGATATTTAGTTCTGTCCTTATACCTTATCTACCAATGCATCTGAGACCACTTGGCCCCTGGCCTCCAGCCTTTCTTCATTACTTTCTGTTTTTTTTGTTTTTGTTTTTGTTTTTGGGCCACACCCGTTTGACGCTCAGGGGTTACTCTTGGCTATGCGCTCAGAAATCGCCCCTGGCTTGTGGGGACCATCTGGGACGCCGGGGGATTGAACCGAGGTCCGTCCTACACTAGCACTTGCAAGGCAGACACCTTAACTCTAGTGCCACCTTCCTGGCACCTCTTCATTACTTTCTTATTGAAAGCTTTATTGAAAAATGTGCGAATATGTGATAAGACAAAGTAATCCATATCCTAAGGTTCTATGAAAAGGGCAGGAGCCGCAATTTAAAAGATAAGAAAAATAAAATAAAATAAAGGTTGGTGTGTGTGTGTCCCAATAAGGGACCAGCAAAATATTTAATACAAATGTTGACAAATATAAAAGTAGACATCAATAGCAACACAATAAAATGGGAGACCTCAACACTGTCCTGTCACTTCTTGATAGGTCAACCAGGCTGAAACCCAATAAATAATAATAATTAATAATAATAATAATAATAATGATATAGCTCTGAAAGGAGAAATAGAAGAATGTGGCCTAGTGCAACTCTTAGGAAACTCTTAGGAAAAAGAATATGGGAGGCATCACTTTCCCCAACTTTCAATCGTATTACAAAGCAATAGTCATTAAAATAGCATGGTATTGGAATAAAGACAGACCCTCAGATCAATGGAATAGACTTGAGTATTCAGAGAATGTTTCCCAGTCATACAATCAATTAGTCTTTGATAAAGGGGCAAGAAATGCAGAAAGAACAAGGAGATTTTCTTGAACAAGTGGTGAACAAGTTGGGCAATTGGTCAGCCCAACGAAAAAAGTGAACTCAGATCCCCATCTAGCACCATGCAAAAAAGTAAAATTCAAATGGATTAAAGACCCTGATATCAGACCCGAAACCATAAGGTATATAGAAGAACACACAGATAAAACACTCCATGACATTGAGACTAAAGGCATCTTCAAGGAGGAAAAAGCACTCTCCAAACAAGTAGAAGTGGAGATAAACAGAGAGGACTATATTAAGCTGAGAAAATTCTGCACCTCAAGAAAAATACAAAGGAAAAATTACAAAAGCCACCCACAGAATGGGAGAAACTATTCACCCAATACCCATCAGATAAGTGGCTAATATCTAAGATATACAAGGTACTGGCAGAACTCAACAAGAAAAGAAACCATCTAACCTCATCAAAAAATGGGGAAAAGAAATGAATAGACACTTTGTCAAAGACGTAATACAAGTGGCCAAAAGGCACATGAAATAATGATCCACATCACTAATCATTAGGGAGATGCAAATCAAAACAACAACGAGGTACCATCTCACGCCACTGAGATTGCGCACATCACAAAGAATGAGAACAAGCAGTGCTGGTGGGGATGTGGAGAGAAAGGAACTCTTATTCATTGCTGGTGGGAATGTGACCTAGTCCAGCCTTTATGGAAAACAATATGGATATTTCTCAAAAAACTGGAAATTGAGCTCCCATATGATTCAGCTATACCATTCCTAGGGCTATAACTAGGAACTAAAAACACTATACAAAAATGCATTCTTCCCACCTATATTCATTGCAGCACTATTTACAATAGCCAGAATCTGGAAACAGCCCAGATGCCCAACAACAGATGAATGGTTAAAGAAACTGTTACATACACAATGGAATGTTATGCAACCATCAGGAGAGATAAAGTCATGAAATTTTCCTTACATGGATGGATATGGGTACTATTATGCTGAGTGAAATAAATCAAAGGGAAAGAGATAGAAACAAAATAATATCTAGGATTTAAGAAAAATAAAAGATTCATTATAATAATAACCAGAGACAATAGAGCTTAAGGCTAGAAGGACTGGCTCAGGACATGAAGCTTACCACAAAGAGTGGTGAGTGCAGTTAGAGAAATAACTACACTAAGAATTATCATGACAATGTTAATGAGTGAGAGAAGTAGAATGACTGTCTTGAATACAGGCAGGGGTTGGGGAGGAAGGAGATAGAAAGCATTGGTGGTAGGAATGTTGTGCTAGTGATGGATGGTGTTCTTTTTATGACTAAAACCTAACTAACCATGTTTAGTTATAAAGATGTTTATAATTATGATGATTAAATAAAGGTATTATTTGAAAAGAAAAAGAAAAAAGAATGTTAAAAAAAGTAAGTACTGAGTACTGTTGGGTAGCCCCCAAAAAACAAACAAAAAATCAAGCATGTTGCTACATGTATGGAACTGGAAGGCATCAAACTGAGTGAAGTCATCCAAAAGGAGAGGGTCAGACATAGAATTATCCCTCTAATCATGTTGGATATAAAGAAAGATAATGGGGCTGGAGAGATAGCACAAGAAGTTGGGTGTTTGCCTGGCACGTGGCAGATCCAGAATGGACCTGGGTTTGATTCCCGGTATCCCGTATGGTCCCCCAAGCTTTCCAGGAGTGATTTCTGAGTGTAGAGCCAGGAGTAACCCCAGAGCACCGTGGGCATGACCTCTCAAGAGAGAGAGAGAGAGAAAAGAAAGATAGTATGGGAATAACAAATAACCAAAGGCAATAGAACCTAAGAACTAGTCTACAGAACTGAGCTAACCATGTGGAGAGATGGAGATTGGTGAAGGAGGGAGGTCGAGTGATGAATAGTTCAGGGAGGGACCCTGAGAGACAGGTGGAAGGAAGAAGACACTGGTGGAGGGTGTGGAGTTGGAATGTTGTATTCATAAAACACTATTATTCATAGTATTCTTAATCTGGGTGAAAGTACATTTATCTTCATTTCAAAGTGCCATGTATTACAGTGTTTCTGCAAGTCACCCTTTTCAGTACGTTTGTGTGAGAGATGTAATGCAGATAGCACCGCCACTCTACCAAATATAAAGATGAGATTCAGATGATTTTCTAATAGCTATTGGAGCCTATGCACCTTTTTAGGATGAGAGCCTCCTGAGAAAAGGGTTCAACAGAAGGCTCAAATGTACCTCAAAGGCACCACAGAGGCAGAGGATAAGTTGTATGTAAGCTTTTAAGGTCAGATAAATTTTAAAAAGGGAAGTCTAAATGATGGGACAGTTACCCTGGCAAAAACAATGGGAAGAGGTTAAGGGCTTGTTCAGAAAACAGCATGTAGCTAGCTGACTCAGAGAGAAGTGAGAGTTTGGTGCATAATGAAGTAGCAAATGAGTACCACCACTTCAGTTGAAATGACCTTGCCTTTGACAGTTGTGTGGGTTAAGAAGGACAGGCAGAAATGAATAGTTAGAAAATAGTTCAGATCTCTTTTATAATGAAGGCATACATTATCACTCAAAGTTGGTTCTCTGACTCTGTCCTTTATTTCCATTTTATAGACATATGTACTATACACATATGCATGTATTTTGTGTTGCTCTAGAGCCAATCCCAGGTCTTACACACCGAGGTATGTGCTCTACTAATGATGTATATACTTTATTTCCTCTATTTTTATTTTAGTATTTTCTCTATCTCTCTATCTTGTATTGTTCACTCAATAATTCTTTTGTTGGTTGAGCATTTTCTTCATTTAAAATTTTTCATCTCCTTTTTGCTTCTGAAAATCTTCATTAATGACGTCTAAAACGTTAAACACCTTCAACATATAATAAAAAAAGAAGGCCCCAAATCCAACAAACTGTTGGTGTTTTTCTATTTGCTTAATCGGATTGTAGTGAATGAAATAATAAGACTAGTTCCAGAAGGACACCAATGCCCTTTGATTTTTTCCAGAAGGTTAAAATAAAGCACACTGATGATTACATATAGATTCTTAGAGAATAAAACCAACTAAGGCAATTTATTAGTAACTTCTGTGTCCCCAACTTTTTGCCCAAAATCAAGTCATTTACTCAAATTCAGTGGTAGGTCACCTGCTTCTCCATCTGAGGTTATGAGTCTGGACCCTGGCACCACAAATGTGTGGCACTAAGGACTGCAAATAGAATGTGTGCCACAATCAAGACCATGTGATTGGGACTGGAGCCATAAGGCATCTGCCTTGCTGGCACTAGCCTAGGATGGACCGCAGTTCGATCCTCGGCATCCCATATGTTCCCGCCAAGTGAATTCTGAGTGCATAGCCAGGAGTAACTCCTGAGTGTCACTGGGTGTGCCCTCCTCCCCAAAAAAGACTGTGTGATCTCTGACCATTGCAGTAGCAGTGGCAGAAATGAAGGGTAGAGAGAAGGTAGAACCAAAGAAAATGAAATTATTGGGGGGGGGGGAGAATAAAATAAAGTTATTTAATTAGATTCATTTATTTATTCACTCATGCAAGCATTCTTTTCTTTATTAAAAGTTTTTGAGAAGTGATTTTTTTAGCAAATCTTTGTGTAGTGCAGAGGTCCCAAACTTATTTGACCTGTTATATCCTTTTTAGAAAAAAAAAGAACCACTCAGCACCTCCTGGAAATTTACCTTCCTTAAGGTTGGAACAAACAAAAGTGTTCCCTAGTTCCTGGAGTGAATATAGCTCTTCTGGATCATTCCAGTGGCCACCTTTGAGACCCCTCATCCCACATAGGGTGGTATTCTGTATGTGGAAAATAATGGGTCTAATATTACAGTCATGACTGTTTCTGAGATGTGTTCTTAACAATCATATTTAGGTTCTGAGATACCTAGGGATATGAATTGGATGTCATAATTTCTTTAAAACCCACACTTCCTATTCATTCTCCAGGTTGGCTGCATATATCTACCTGGATACCTAACGCTCTCAGCTCTTCTCTCTGGCTTCATCATCTCCACCTAAAAATGTGTTTGTCCTGAACGCAAGGCACGTACCTTTATTGATGAGTTGTGTTCTCAGAGATGCTAGAGCAGGTACATACATGGCCTAATCACTTAGGTCCAAAATGGGCTGGCCAATGGAGTTGACAAGCTGTATCCAAGACATCCTTCAAGATTTTCTTGATTAGCACAACTATAAAGTTTATCTGTGTCACATGATTTTCAAGGCAGTGTGTGGTGTGTAAGTGTGTATGTGAGAAAAAGAGAGATAGGTAGATAGCTATCTAGCTAGCTAGCTAGATAGATAGAGATGCCTCCACTTGGGGAGTTGTAAGGAACTTGTAAAGGAAGGCTTTTAGAGTTGGTGGTCTCTTCTTCTCAGTCAATCATGCCTGGAAATGATCTCTGGAGTTTGACCTTGGTCTTGAGTTGGCAAATGGGAGAGTACTTTTCAGATGATACCTTGTTGTTGGGACCTGAATTCTGAATAAGGAGGGGTGCCATTTTGTAAAAACCACACGGCAGGCTTCTTAGGTTTTGAGCAGGGAGAAGTACCATTTTGTGAGGACCACATGGTGTGAGCCACAAGCTGGGGCTTCAGAAGCCTATTTTCATAGACCCCTCCTCAGTCTACCTGGCCAGACCAGATAGCTTATCAGGGAAGGACAAGGGAGCAGTAGGAAGGTACTCCTAGACAAGAGCCAATCATTTTAAGGATCATCAGAAAGCTGGAACCTCCCTATATCCCTTCCCTATATAATCCTCATCAAGACCTTAGGCTCATCTCCTTCAGGGTATGGCCCCTGGCCGGCTAGGCTGGGGAATCTTGTTGGCAGACGGGTTAAAGTATTAAACTTTATTCCTGTTGTGTGGTCTGGTCCTTCTACTCTGGAATCCTACAATCGTCTCTCCAAATATTTCTTGTTGTTATAGCTCCCTAAAATTTACTGCCAATCTTACTCTGGTGTATGAGTTCAAGTATAGGACTTTCTTCCAGGTGCTCTTGTGACTTTCCCACTGTACCTTGTTCCTAAGTTGAGACACTTTGCTTTTCCATAAAAATGTCATTACAGGCTCTTCCCACATTTGGAGTTAACTTACGTTCTCTCATGAGCATGTTACTCTTTCCTTTTTTATCCTCTTGCACCCCTTTCTTAGTATCTTAGAATAAAACCTATTTTTACTTAAAAAATGTCATTACCACTGACTACGAACCAAATACAGTCCTCATAAACGTGATACTACTAAAGTTATTAAAGTGACAAGGGCATAACTTTTTTTTTATTTCTCAAAGTTGATTGTTAGGGCAAAGAAAATTGCAAGTCCTTGAAAAGAATCCTGAAGGAATGCTATTCTCCACTTCATCATGGATTCCCATCATCTTCTTTGAATCAAAATTGATGAATCCTTTTGTGGTTTGGCTTCTTTCATTTTAGAAACCCCATGCCTTTGATTCAGATCAAGGTGCCTGTCTAGAGAAGAGTATAATTTCTTTTTTTCTGGGTGACCTATCAAGACCAGACATTAATAAACAAAGTCTGTTGAAAGGGATCCATGAAAAAGATGAACCAATGATCACTGGGAGTACAGCCAAGGTTTTGCCTTTTAAAAAAAAAGCTTCAGGCATAGATCTTTGCAGTCAGCAAGGCTAAAATGTCATCCCTCAGGAATCAGTGGAAGACTGGAATCGGGCAACTACTCTGTGGGAGATTTAACTCTTCCCTAAAGTTCCAGGGTCAAATAAATGTTGTCCCTATTGTGAGACAGAACAGAAACGTCCAGGTTATCTAAAGAATTCAAGATGAAACAAACGGGAACAATCCCAATTTAATATTTTGGATAACCATTTTACTAACAATTGCTTGTGAAGAGAAAGCAACAATAGTGCTATTTCTTTGCATGTCTATATGACTCATCTTAGAAAGAGCAGGATGATTATTGATGGGGAGAAAGCGTTGGGATGTTCCTGTTAGCAATAAAGAATTTCCTTCCTGCTACAATGTCTGCATTTGTCTATGATTCCCACAGAGTATATTTTCTATGTAACAGCCAGAATCCTATTCCTTTTAAG
Organism: Suncus etruscus; assembly: GCF_024139225.1. Taxonomy (NCBI): domain Eukaryota; kingdom Metazoa; phylum Chordata; class Mammalia; order Eulipotyphla; family Soricidae; genus Suncus; species Suncus etruscus. Next base: position 8,987,049 of record NC_064867.1, read on the forward strand.
ATTTGAGTTTGAGCATAATATACTGTTTCCCAAAACTCTGAAGATTTTCAACTGTTCTCAAGGTAAATTCTAAAGTTCCTACAGATCCTGACCTTGACCAGTTTTCTGTGACCTGCTTTCGCTTTTTGCTCTAGCAATCTATTATCAATACATTAGCCACATCTATTTATTTTTTTAAAAAATATAATTTTTATTGTGACAAACATGAATTACAAATCTTTCACAGTAATAGTTAAGGTACATAGTGACATTGAATCAGGGGTATTCCCACCATCAGTGTTGCCCTCCCTCCACCCATGTTCCCAGCCTATCCCTCCTTTGCTCCCCAGACTGCTAGTATAACTGGTTCCCTCTGTGTATAGCTTGCTGAAGATTGGGTATTGATTCTGTTGTCATTGACTTTGGGTTTGGTGTTTAAGTCTGATCCTTTTTTTTTTTTTTTTTTTGGTTTTTGGGTCACACCCAGCGATGCTCAGGGGTTACTCCTGGCTGTCTGCTCATAAATAGCTCCTGGCCAGCACGGGGGACCATATGGGACACCGGGATTCGAACCAACCACCTTTGGTCCTGGATCGGCTGCTTGCAAGGCTGCTTGCAAGGCAAACAATGCTGTGCTATCTCTCCGGGCCCTATTACCTAACAAGGTAATTCTTTTTTGTTTGTTTGTTTTTGGGCCACACCCAGCGGTGCTCAGGGGTTACTCCTGGGTGTCTGCTCAGAAATAGCTCCTGGCAGGCACGGGGGACCATATGGGACACCGGGATTCGAACCAACCACCTTTGGTCCTGGATCGGCTGCTTGCAAGGCAATTGCCGCTGTGCTATCTCTCCAGGCCCTAAGTCTGATCCTTTTTTAGTTCTAGTCAATGTTCATACAACTGTTTGTTCTGATACCATCATTCCCCCCCTCCTCAATTTATGAGGCAGAACAAGATGATTCAAGTTATGTGGTTATGTTTGAAAAAAAAAAAGAAAGTAATAAAAAGAAAAACAAACAAACAAACAAAAAAACCTGGAAGGAAACTGTCTAGAGGTTATAAATATCAATTTAAAAAATATAAGGAGGGGCCTGGAGTGCTGGCACAAGCAGTAGGGCATTTGCCTTGCACACACTGACCTAGGATGGACCACGCCCCCCCCCCCCGGCATTTTATATGGTCCCCCAAGCCAGAGGCAATTTCTGAGTGCATAGCCAGGAGTAATCCCTGAGTGACACTGGATGTGGCTCCAAAAAGAAAAAAAAAAGGGGGGGGGAAATATAACAAAACAAAAAGCAACAACAACAAATAAAAGCCCACAAAAAACAAAAACCAACAAAAAAACCCAAAATAAACAAAACCAAAAAAGAAACAAAAATCAAATAAAAGACCAAAACCAGTTATTACAAAAAAGCAACACAGCAACAAATACAAAAATCAAACAATAACCACCAGAACAAAGGAAAAGAAAAAAAAAAAAGAAAAAAAAGAAAAGGAAGGAGGGCTGGTGTGGCACTTTTTTTTTTTTTTTTTTTTTTTTTTGCATAGGCACAGTAAATATTGAGGAAATTAGAAAGGAAATTCCCTTGACCTAAGTGATACAGGATTTCTCTGCCCTTGAAACATACTATCAGGCTCCGCACATGCTCCTTTTCACACCCCAAGGACTTTCTTTGGTGCCAGGAAACTTTCTGCTCAGTTGTGGATGATAGAATCAGGCCTCTAACTAGAGATCTTGGTATTTGCACAAGTCATAGGATGAAGCCCTAGGATAGCTTCTTTCTTTATGGTTCTAGCAGTTCTGTTCCATTTTACTCTTCACCTGGTTCTCTGGATAAATACCTTAAGACATTACCAATGGTCCTCAAACTACGGCCCGCGGGCTACATATTGTATTTATTCGCATTTTGTTTCTTCACTTCTAAATAAGATATATGCAGTGTGCATAGAAATTTGTTCATAATTTTTGTTTTTGCTATAATCTGGCCCTCCAACAGTCTGAAGGACAGTGAATTGACCCCCTGTTTAAAAAGTTTGAGGACTCCTGTAATATAGACCTTTGTAGTTAGAGGATGATTGCATACCTGTTCACTCTAAATGACTGGTTCCATTGTTGCTGGTTTCTTTCTTTTTCTTTCTTTTTTTTTTGTTTTTGTTTTTTGTTTTTTTTTTGGGCCACACCCGGCGATGCTCAGGGGTTACTCCTGGCTGTCTGCTCAGAAATAGCTCCTGGCAGGCACGGGGGACCATATGGGACACCGGGATTCGAACCAACCACCTTTGGTCCTGGATCGGCTGCTTGCAAGGCAAACACCGCTGTGCTATCTCTCCGGGCCCCAGTTTTCTATATGGTATAATGGGTAGCCAAGGCTTTGTGTTGCTCCTCTTCCACTTCATTTGAAAACTTCTCACTAAATGCTGACAACTATGGTGCTTAAAGTTTCTGCCCTATTAGACCATTGTATTTGTTCATGGAGTATTATATGTATATATGGAATATATTCTAGATCCCTCAGATAAGTGCTATCATTCTGTATTTATCCTTCTTCTGGCTTACTTCATTCAACATAATATTTTCTAGATCCATCCAAGTTGCTGCAAAATCCATGACTGTATTGTTTCTAACTGCTCTGTAGTATTCCATTGTATATAAATACTACATCTTCATGATCCACTCATCTGTTGTTGGACATCGATGTTGGTTCCAAATCTTGGCTCTTGTGCTGAGTGCTGCGATAAATAGGGGAGTGCATACATACTTTGGGATGAATGACCTTACATCTTGGGGATAGATACCCAGGAGTTATATGGCAGCTCAATTTTGAGTTTACAGAACACACTTCATACTGTTTTCCTTAGGGGTTGGACCAGGCAGCATTCCCACCAGCAGTGGATGAGAGTTACTTTCTTATCATATCCCTGCCAACAAAGATTGGTCCCATTATTTTTGATGTGTGCCATCCTCACTGGTGTAAAGTGGTACCTCATTGGCTTTATTTGTATTTCCCTAATGATGAGTGATGGTGAACATGTTTTTATGTGTCTATTGGCTATCTTTTGGTCTTCTTCAGAGAAGTGTCTATTCATTTCTTCTCCATGCAGAAAGTTTCACCATGCAGAAACTTTTTAGTTTGATGTAGTCCCATTTATTTAGATTTGATGTTAAAATTCATGCCATTGGCATTCTGTCTTCAAAGACTTTTTTGATATATAGATCTTGAAGTGTTCTGCCTATTTTTTCCTCAATGGGTATTATAGATTTGGGTCTGATTTCAAGGTCTTTAATTCATTTTGAGTTGACTTTTATGTAAGGAGTGAGATATGGATCAATTTTTATTTTCTTACAGGTGGTTATCCAGTTGTTCCAACACCATTTGTTGAAAAGACTGCCTTTGTTCCATTTCAAGTTCTTGGCTCTTTTGTCAAATATTAATTGATCATAGATATTCTATTCTAACCCACTGGTCTGAGACTCTGTCTTTGTTCCAGTACCATGCTGTTTTGATCACTATGGCTTTATAGTAAAGCTTCAGGTTAGGTAAAGAGATGCCACCCAGCTTCTTGTTTTTCAGTATGTATTTGGCTAATGTGGGTCGTTCGTGGTTCCATATGATTTTTATAATTGATTGTTCTAAGTCCTTAAAAATGGTGTCTGAATTTGAATAGGAATTGCATTAAATCTATATAGAAGTTTAGGTAAGATAGCCATTTTGACAATGTTGATTCTACCTACCCATGAGCATGGGATGTTCTTGCATTTCCTTAGGTCCTCTTCAGTTTCTTTCTGAAATGTTTTGAAGTTTTCATGGTATAGGTCCTTCACTTCTCTTGTAAGGTTGATTCCTAGGTATTTGATATTTTTGGACACTATTTTAAATGTAATTGACTCCTTAATCTCTTTCTCCTCTACTTCACTATTTGTATAGAGGAACACTACTGTCTTTTGTGTATTGGTTTTGTAGCTGGCCACTTTGCTGTATTGGTTAATTGTTTCTAGGAGTTTTACTCTGGACTCTTTAGGACACTGATGACTAACTTTTTGAGCCCGAGTGCCCAAACTGCCGCACAATGTCTGGTCCTCCCAATGGCCAGTCTGACCCTATTGCCAGGTGAGCTGCAAAGCAGACACTGGCACACTCGCCTCCCACTGCACCGCATATCTTAATTGTGGATGTCTTCCCGCGTGACAGCTGCAAGGCCTTCACGTGCCACCACTGGCACGCGTGCCATAGGTTCTTCATTGAGGCTTTAGGGTTTTCTATGTATAGCATCATAGCATCTGCAAAAAGAAATAGTTTGACTTCCTCTTTCCTTATTTGGATTCCTTTGATTCCCTTCTCTTGTCTGATTGCTATTTCTAGGACTTCTAAAACTATGCTGAATAAGAGCAGAGACTAGCCTTGTCTAGTTCCTGACCTTAGTTAAAATGCTTTCAGCTTTTCGCCACCAAGAATAATGTTGGCTGTATGCTTTTTATAAATAGCTGTAACTATCTTGAGGAAGGTTCCTTCCAGCCCTATTTTGCTGAATGTTTTCATTATGAATGGATGTTGAACTTTGTTGAATGCCTTCTCTGCATTGATATAATCATGGGATTTTTGTTTTTCTTGTTGTTGATGTGGTGTATGAAGTTGACTGATTTGTGTATGTTGAACCATCCTTGCATCACTGGTATGAAACCCACTTGGTCATGGTGTATAATCTTTTTGATATCTTCTTGGATTCGCTTTGCTAAGATTTCATTAAGGATTTTCACATCTATGTTTATTAATGAGATTGGTCTGACAGATCAATTTTTTGACAGTGTCTTTGCCATCTTTGGGAATGAGTATGATATTTGCCTCATAAAAGGAGTTAGAAAGGATTCCCATTTTTTCAATGTTTTGAAAGAACCTGAGGATCAATGGTAGTTCATGCATTTTGGTGGATTTGGAAACTTGCTAGCTGGCCACTTTGCTGTATTGGTTAATTGGTTAATTGGTTAACTTCTCTCTATATCCCTGCTGCTAGTGTCTTCCTTAGTTTACTCATATTTTTTTGCATTTGGTTGCTTGGCTTAGAGTGTTCTGCCTTTGGGTCTCAGTCCTCCTTTCTCACCTGTGGCATGAGACAGTGTGCCTTCTTTGGAGTGCGGCCCTAAGTGGGTATGATGGCGGTGGTCACAGGGGTTTGGCCCCACCCTCAGCTCTCCTCCCTCCTGTTACCTGCCCGAAGGTGCAGGTCCCCTCTTTGCCACAGCCCTTAGCACAGATAATGCCAGCGACTGCACCGGTCAGAGCCTGTCTGTAGGGCTCCTCCGTCCTGTTACCTGCTCGAAGATGTGGGTCCCCTCTACACACTTCATTCCTTACATGCAGGTAACAGTGGTGACAGCCCACATCTATTCCTTGAATACATATATCAGAGGATGCTACGGCTCACTTAAACCCCTCCAACAGTTTCCAAACCCCTCCAGAGTTAAAGCCATCTTCTCTTTAGGAAAAACACCTACAAATTCTGTTTATTTACTGTAATAATTATTCTTTTCCTTTCACACCATGATTTATTTTCCTCTGTATATTTTAAACAAATATTACTGTGTACTTGTTTTTTTGGGGGGACACACCCTGTGGTATTCAGGGTTTACTCTTGCTTCTTTGTTCTGAGCTCACTCCTACTGGTGTTTGGGAAACTAGAAGGGGACGCAGAGATTGAACTTGCAAGTCACTTGCAAGGCAAATAAATGCCTTACCCACTACCTATCTTTCTATGCCTGTCTTTCTATGTGTCTATGCTTTACCCACTTACTATCTTTCTGGCTTGTCCATATATTTGTTTACACTGTTTTCTCACACTTAAGTTTAATGATCAAAGAGATGTTGTTTTCTGATTCATTGCATTTACAGTGGCTAAAATAATACCAGGAACTATCTCGGAATCAAAGATAAGTATATTAAAATATATGTTAGTGAGTTATAGACATGACTACCTGACAGCTACTTGATTCTATACTGGAAAACAGAAAGAACACACGCTTGACAATTGATACTATATCCTTATAACATTGATGAGCTCTATATTTACATCATGTCCTTAGTACATTAATTAAAACTTCCAATAAAGTAAGCATGTTATTAGTGACAGAGAATATTCTGTTTGGTCCATATTTTATTATTTTAATATAATTAAAATTTTTGGAGCACCATACCTAGTGGGACAATGTGCTTACTCCTAACTCTGTGTTCAGAAGTTACTCATGACAGTGCTTAGAGGACCATATATAGTGTTGAGGATTTAAATGGAGATTGACTACATGCAAGGCAATCAGCCATCTGCTGTACTACCCTCCAAAATCTTTTTGTTTGTTTGTTTGATTTTGGGTTTTGGGCCACATTCAGTGATGCTCAGGGGTTACACCTGGCCATGCACTCAGAAATCACTCCTGGCTTGGAGGACCATATGGGACGCTGGGGGATTAAACCAAGATCTGTTCTGGGTCATCTGCATGCAAGGCAAATGCCCTACTACTGTGCTATTGCTCTGCTCCCCACCCAAACTCTTGGTTCATATTTTAAAGGGGATGTCTTGGCACAGGCTTCTCAACTTTAACAAAGTTATCATTTTGCAGATGAGTAGGTCTCCGTGGTGGAGCTGGCTGGTACATAGTAGAATTTTTAGCAGCGTATCTGGCCTCAATCTGCAAATATCAGTATCAGTAGCATCCTACCAATGTGACAACTAAAAATGTCTTTAGGGACCATTAAGTGGTCCCTGAGGGTAAAGTTGCTCTGATTGAAAAGTACTGATCTAATGCTTCAAAGTTCAGGTTCTTGTGTATGGGCCATAAGTTTTTGTGTCAGTAAGAGAGTAAAACTCTTACTTCTTGTGAGAGGAAAAAATAATATAAACTTTCTGGAGAGCATTTTGGCACCAGAAAGGAATAAATAATGTTTCTTTCCTTTCACCCTTTTATTTCTTCTCTAGAAATTTATCCCAAGGAAATAATCAAAGATATAGACAAAGATGTATGTGTAGGAATGCCTATTGCTTGCATTATTTATAATTGGGAAGGAATTGAGAACTACCTAACTGTCCAATAAGGAATGGCTGAAGAAATTAGAATATATCCTAGGATTTGATATATTTATCAAAATTATGCTTTGAGGGGAATATTTGCATGGAATAAATCATATTTTATATATAATAGCTTAGGGCGAGTAAATGGTCTATGTGATATGCACATTCAAATCTTATTATCTATTACATGCCTAATCATACACACATGTATGGTGTGACCCTGAATTACTAAGAAACAGCAAATAAACATACAAGAGATAGTTGTTGTGTATATAAACATTTCAATGGAATTATTATGTTACTGACCCTACCCTGATCGGTGATTGTGCCCTACCCTAGGGTGTGACCTGGCATTCTGCCCCTACCCTAGGATGGTACCTGATTCTGATCCCACCATTGGGTGGTACCTGATCCCACCATTGGGTGGTACCTGATTCTGGGGGATAAAAGCAAGGGTCTGTGGGAGGCGGAGGCTTTTTTGGCTGGAACTGATGCTGAGGCTTTTGGCTTCAGTCTTGTCTTCCGAATAAAGCTGATATTTCCACAAGCCTGACTGTCTGCTAGCCTTTTACCTGCCGCATTCACCTCAGAATTGCCGGCTGAACAGGGTGGCAGATGAGTGCTCCGAGCTGGAGGGGAAAGACCTCATCCTCCATCCCTCCATCAGTCAACCCCATCAAGGGCAGTATTACAACAATAGTTTTGCTAAGATTATATTCTCATTTCCAACCATATTCAAGATATATGGTCTTAGGGAATCTGCAGCGGAAACTATATGGCTTTCATTGAAAAAAAAAAAAAAAGAAAGATTATAAACTGTGGCAAGATTTGTTTAAACACCAACCAATTCTGTTTTGTTCCAGTCAGTTTCCTCAACCTTGGAGTGGGAAAAGTAAGAGTTAGGAATTATTGGTCTTGCTGGTTTTCATAGTGGTGCTCCAAAATTGATTTGTTGAAATTAAAGTTAAAAATGTACAAGCTAAAATCAACCTCCCTAGAAAATAACCCTATCTCCCCTTACTCTCAGCAAAAAAATTTTCTGAGCAGTTTCTTTTCAATAAAAAGATGAAATAAAAATTTAATTACCACACTCTACCAAGATACATTAGTTTCTCTATATGGCATTTTCTAAGAGATTTAATAATAGCATGAGTGTGCAGTTTTTAAGGCTTTTTTACTTCAGGTGTGTTCAAGCTATTTTAGGCCTGGAAAGTCCTTTTTTTAATATGTGATGTAGGAAGGGCTGGAGAGATAGCACAGCAGGCAGGGACTGTGTCTTGAACACAGTCAACCCAGGTTTGCTCCTTGGCATCACATATGGTCCTCTAAGCCTGCCAGAGCTAGACATAACTCCTGAGCACAGAACCAGACATAACTCCTGAGCACTTCTAGGTATCATCCCCCCCCAACCCCCCAATCCTAAAAATGTGATTTAGTTAAGTAAAAATTACTTTGGGATGAACTGGTGTTGATAATAAAATACAAAAATAATTTAGGATTATTTTTGTAGTAATATCTTTGCTAATAATACAAGGACTATAACAGGAGTCTGCATTTTTTTCTTTTCTTTTTTCTTTTACTCCCAAACATAGCCACACCATTTTGGGGTCAGATATACCAGTATAAAATAATGAAAGAATACTTTTAATGGTGTAACTCGAAACTGAGAGGAAGAAAAGGTTCTCAAAGCATAAAAATGCACAGTATGGTAAGAAATAATTACTTCTGGTGGGTTAATATGAATAATTCCTTTGAACAAAAGGTTTCCAAACCACTTTGTGAATGTGCATCAGAATTACTTGAGCAATTTGCTAAAATCCCATCTCTAATGTTTTACTCCCAGGATTTCTGATTCAGGAGGTCTAGGTTGGTTGCTAAGAATTTCCATTTTAATTTCCCAGGTGATGTGGATGCTCTTGGTGCGGGGGTGATATTTTGAGAACCAATTGGTGTTAAATTGTGCTTGCTCTGGCAACACATGTACTAAAATTGAAATAATCAGAGATTATTGTAGCTCCTGCATAAGGAAGACATACAACTGGTCCTGAATGAGATCGGTGGTGGTAGCTGTTCTAACTTGCCTCTTCCCTCTTCCCCAGAGAGGAGTGAATCAAAAACTTCCTTTGAATCCTGAGGTGACAGTAGCCTAAACTGATGATAAGGATTAAAGTGAAGGTGTGACTCTGGTGAGGATGGAGAGATGGACTTCAGAGGCAGGAATCCATAAAAGATAGTGAAAATATGGCATCAGTCAGCCATAGGGCTAGAGTCTTCCTAGGCCCTAAAGAAGTGGAAAGTCCATGGGATATCATATCTTGGTATGTGGGAAAATGAAGCCTAAAATCTTCCCATCCTTGCCTGCTGAGGGGACAAAATGGACCTGAGCTCTACAACTTGCTACTCTACACTTATTTATTCAATACTGTTCAAATGGACTTCACTTGTACCACAACAGGTGTTTTGAAGTTGAAGTTAAAAAAGAAAAACAACACATTTCTCTGAGTACTGTGGGTGTTATTCTTAGTAATGAATTGCTTCCTTTCTGATTTGCATTCATGCAAAAGAATTTCATGGAAGGCTTGTTTCTTAGAAGAAGGGGAACAAGATAACCAAGATTATAATGAGTAGAATTGGTTTCCCAGAATTTTGAAAATAAAGTAAGGTCAAACCTTACTTAAAGCCATCTGAAGCAACGGTTCACAACCCTAGTTTCATGAAAGAATTACCTTCAAAAGTGTCTTTAAAGAAGATCCTAGTGCTCTGGTCATTCATTTCAAAGAAAAGAGAACCTGGGACACAGGCAGAAACTCATTTTTAGTGGGGGATATATGCTCAGAGCTTATTCCTAGCTTCTGTGCTCAGGGATAACTCCTGTTATTTTGGGACTCAGATGGAGTTGATTGGGAATTGAACATGGGTCACCCACATGATAGGCAAGCACCTTTTACATACTCTATCATCTCTCTGGCTCAGCATCAGCAATTTTTTAACAAGTTGAAGGGGTTCCAGTTAAGCCAAGGAGGAGAATAAATATAACAATGACTTATTATACTAAAATTAAATCCAATTATATTTCAGGGCCCTGCCCATTTGATGTCTCATATTTTCTCAAAAAGCTCCTATTTTCTCAGTACTCTCTTTTAACACCAACCATCTTTTAGTTTCTTGAATCTATTGAGGGGTATCAGCTCTTTTCAAATATCCATTTAAAGAAAATTGCCCTGCTTTTGTTTTGTTTTAGAGAAATCACTGGAACTATTCAAGGGCTACTCCTGGCTCTGTTCTCAGGGGAACATATAATGCTGAGCGTTGAAACTAGGTCTCTTGTACTCAAAGCTTGCATTCAGTTATTTAATTTCTTTCTCCAGCCCTAGGAATATATTCCTATCACATTTTTATTCCCTGTAGCACATTTGGATTTCTATTACTGGCATTTATCTTGATTCCTATCTATTTATCTAATTACATATTTACTTGTTGAACGTTTGTGCTTCCTACTGAAAAATTAGTTCCATGAGGCCATGCTTGTTGAATTCAGTGTTACAGCATCAGATCCTACTACAGTGTCCATCTTAAAAGTGGTATCAGTATCTTTGTCTATGATTTGAACATATCTTTCTGCCCCTACCCCTAAATATCTGGTGGTACTTGGGGGCTTCTCCTTGCTTTGTGTTTAGGGCTTCTTTATGGAGGTGCTCCAGGCATCATATAAAGTCCTGGTGTTAGGGATCTGGCCCATGAATAAATAGCTCTTAAAAGGTCTCAGCTCTTTTTTTTTTTTTTTTTTTTTTTTTTTTTTTTTTTTTTTGGTTTTTGGGCCACATCCTGTGAGGCTCAGGGGTTACTCCTGGCTATGCGCTCAGAAGTTGCTCCTGGCTTCTTGGGGGACCATATGGGACGCCGGGGGATCGAACCGCGGTCCGTCCTAGGCTAGCGCAGGCAAGGCAGGCACCTTACCTCCAGCGCCACCGCCCGGCCCAGGTCTCAGCTCTTAAAGCTAGTCATCCTTTATTTTTTTCAGGCTATTGCTTTTGGAGGGAGGTTGTCCCAAGTGGTATTCAGGAAGCCCAGGGACCCCTCCTGGTGAGTCTCAGCATATTGTCATAGTGATGCTGGGGCCCAAAAGGCAGTGCTGCTCTAGACCAGTGATACTTGAGTTTGAGCCTCAGGCCTACACCCTACAAGGACCATGTGGTGCTGAAGATTAAACCAAGATTTACTGTATGCAAAGCAAGCAGATGTACTATCTCTGTTTCCTTTGGGTTGATCACTTGACTTGTTTTTCTTCCAATGATGCATGCGATTTTTCTCCACTTGTTAATATATGCTAGTGTTTTTATTAAACAACAAATATTGTAAATTTTATTTTGTCCACTACAGTTTTTTCCTGTATTTTATTTAGAAAAACATTGAACATTGATCTATCTGTGATTTTCTTGTAGATTAGTTTGAGCCTTTGGAAGATATGTTTAAAACATTTTTAGGCTGAATTTAGCTATACTTGAAAGCCAAATGTCTTAACATTCAATGTAGTGTGTTAGTTTTTTGTATAGTTTCCCCATTTGAATCAGATGCTCTAAATTTTTTAGCTTTCTGCACTCCAATTATGATATCTCCCTAACTCAGCAAGATTGCCAGACTGTTTCAGCTCCTCATCCTGCAAACTGGTTTGGAAACTGTTTCTGGACAGAAAGTGACCAATCATCAGTTATTTCTTCTCTCCCAGAGTTCAGAGTTCTGAGCTGCCTATTGCCTATCTGAAAACTCTAATTTTTCTATTTGTTTCTTGAAAGAGGGTAATTTAGACTTCATCACTTCCTTATGCTGTCTGGCACATACATGTTTTAAAAGACCAATAGAAGGAGTTGGTAAAAGACTCTCATTAGGAGGGCTCCATTATGATGAATGAGAGGGATTGAAGACTGAAGTCTGAAGATCAGGTAGAGAGTTCTAAGTTCTAAGAATCAAAAAGTCTGTTGAGACAGGTGTCTTTAAAAAATGGCATTTGCTTCTACAAGAGAACTAAAGAGTCCAGAATAGTCCTGACTATGGCTTTATGGAGGGAAAAACTTCTGAATTGGGTCACAGGACCATCATTCTCATCATAGCTTTGCTCCAAACTTGCTTTTGAATGTGAGCAAACTATTTTTTTTCCTGTGGGCATTACCACATTTTAAGATATCTTATTTCCTCCTCTTTCTCCTCTTCCTCCTCCTCCACTTCCTCCTCCTCCCTTTTCTCCTCTATCTTTTCCTTCTCCTCTTCTGCTTTCTCCTCTCTTCTAATTCAGTGACCTGAATTAGTGATGGTAGCAGCAGTGACTGCAGCAAGGGAAAGCATGCATCTCTGAAGTGACAGCTTCCAACAGCAATTCTAGATCTTGAATTACTAGAATCATAATTTTTAAGAAAAGCCCCAAATATAGATATTAGTGCCAAATCTGAATGTTTCAAAGGAAAATAAATAATATAATTATTGCAGAAAACATTATAGCTTTAGGCAAAATTAGTCACCTAGTACCAATGTGTAGTCGGTTCTTTCTGATAACATTCTTCTCTTTTTATTAAAAGTATTCAGCTTACAGGGCCAGTGAAATAGAACAGGAGAAAACGTTCTTGCCTTGCAACTGTGAACAGTCCTGGTTTAAGTCCCTGGCAATATATGTCCATATATGTGTCCTGAACAGAGTCAGGGGTCAACTCCAAGAACTGTCAGGTGTAGCTTTACCCCCAACCCTAGTATTTAGCTTACAATGATATTCCTATTAGATTTCCAAATTAATTTTAAATGTCTTTTCTTTTTAACTATAAAGAGCAGAAGCTCCTTATATAGGATTTTTAGATTTTTTTCTTCTTTCTTTTCTTTTTTGGGGTGGTCACACTCAGCAGCTCTCAGGGACTACTCCTGACTATGCTCAGAAATTGCTCCTGGCAGGCTCGGGGGACCATATGGGATGCCGGGATTCGAACCACCATCCTTCTGCATGCAAGGCAAATGCCCTACTGCTATGCTATTTCTCCCCCCCCCATTTTTTTAAAAAGATTTTTTTATTGTGGTAAAAGTAAATTACAAATCTTTCATAGTAATATTTAAGGCACATAGTGACAATGAATGAGGGGCATTCCCACCACCAGTGTTGTCCTCCCTCCACCCCTATTCCTAGCATGCATCCCACATCTCCCTCCTTTACCCCCTGTAATGCTAGTGGAACTGTTCCCCACTTGTACATATTTTTTAACCTTTATATTATTTGTGGTTGGCATATATCAGACACATTGTCATGTGATTCTGATGTGGAGTTGGTACAGACCTCATATGTGAAAAGCATGGTCCACAGCAAAACTTCACTCTAACATCAGCTGTATCCCTGGAGATTCCACAATAACCCCGATTTCTGAAAAACAAAACAAAACAAAACAAAACAAAAAACTAAACCAAAACAAAACAACCCCCCAAACAAACAAATTAAAAATCTAGTTCTAACTTTGGGGAGTCTTCTACTACCACTCAAGCTTTGGCAATTTACTAGACTAGCTTAGGAAACTGTTATAATCACAATGAAGCTTTTATTCTAAAATACATAATTCTGTGAGATCTGGGAGGATTTCAACATGGATCCTGAAGATGCTTTTTCTATAGAATCAGAGCATGCCACTGTGACTATGTAGCCACTGTCTAATAAGTCTAAATTTTGCATTCAGAGTTCTTGCTAGGGGTTTTATTTCACAGGTAAGAAAAACTGAATGCAGACCATGGCCTTGAAGTCAATCTCCAGTCCTTTTGTTTTCACTTCTCCAGAGATGAGCCTGATATTTTACAGATTAAAGACTTTAAACCCTCTAATAATAGAAGTAGTCTTCCTGTACAGTTTATGTTATGACTTTCTAGGCTTGCTATGTGTTATCTCTCTTCATAAACCAAGATGTGAACTTCTTGGTTTAATTTTAAAGATTTAGAAGCATCGCCCTAGGAATACAAAGATCAGACAAATTATTAGACAAGACATTAACCAATAAATGAGTAAAACTTGTAGTTTTTCTTAACATTCTGGGACATAAGATCTGACACATATTTCTCCATCCTCAAGGAATGTGGGTATACTTTAATCAGTCAATGCGAGTGAAAGTGATCTGGGTAGAATGTTTAAAATCCATATTACTTTTGCTATGCTCATGTTTCATTGTGCAATTGTGTATTGAGAAGTTAGTGGTCTGTATAGAACATGAAGCAAAATTAAGAAAGAAATTTTTGCTGGGTCAAGTGGATTACTGTTGAAGCACGAGAACATTTTGACTTGCCTAAATATTGTACATGTGTTACTATAATACCATAGGAGAACATCAAAATCTTGAGCGAGTCAGTATGAGCAGATTAATTTTCATGGATAAGGAAATTGAGGCATAAAGGGGGTATATAACTTGTCTAAATCCACATTGTTAGTAAATAAATAGCAGAGCTGAACCATGGATTCAGACTGGAGGAGTAGTGTTAAAATGAAATATAGTGCAAATGAAAATAGTGAAATGAAATGAAATGCACAATGAGGCCCGGGCGGTGGCACTAAAGGTAAGGTGCCTGCCTTGCCTGCGCTAGCCTAGGACGGACTGCGGTTCGATCCCCCGGTGTCCCATATGGTCCCCCAAGCCAGGAGCAACTTCTGAGCACATAGCCAAGAGTAACCTCTGAGCATTACCGGGTGTGGCCCAAAAACCAAAAAAAAAAAAAAAATGCACAATGAAATAGTGCAAATGGATAAGGGTGAAGCAATGAGAAAAGTTTCTTTGACTTGCAGAGATAGTGGTGTTGCCATCAGGAGCAACCTTCTGGGGGAGGAATTATTATAGTCTGCTGCTATTTGGTTTAAATTGCTTTGTCCTTTCTCTTATAAGCTCAGAGGAGAGAAGAGAGTCTGGAAGTGTCTCTGGATCTGCTTTTGACATTTTGTATTTATTCCCATGAAATTGTGGAGATTTTTAATTGTTGGTTGCTTCAAAGAAGTACATTCAAAGGAATTTCTATATGCTGTATGGAAAGACGGATGAAACCTTGGCATTTCAAGAAATAAGCATTCAAGTGAATAAATAGCTGCTGCATGTGATTGGGCAGAATTTAAATGACAACAAGGAAGGACAGAGGTTAGTGACAAAAGAACAGCAATTTGGGTTCTTCTAGTTCTTTTAGTCCTTTGAATACTTAATTGGATTTTTCTTCGCATATCTTTTTTGTCTTCTGCAGGTTGAACACAAAAGCAAACACAAGTATATTTATGAAATATGAGCATGTTTTGGCTTCACATGCAGGATCAGAAGTAGAACTGAGGTGGAGGATCCTGGGAAACCATTATGGGAAGAAAGCTATAAACAGTTGGTTCCTGCAGTTTGTCATTTTCCTTGGCCTTAGGAATATTTCTGAGCTTTCCTGGCACTAATGTTCATAGCAGTCATTTTGATCCAGGATGTTTAAATTTATTTGCTTCTCAATTTTTCTTCTGTCTCCAAACTCCTTGTTCAAGAATGTGCTCTCTATTGGAAATTTAGATATGCTCCTTGATGTAGAGCCTGGTTTGTAGAAAACAATAGCCATTTATTAATTATGCTTGAAAGAAAAATAAGGATTTATTGGGAATGAGGATTGAAAAGGTTTTATCTTTCTTTGTGGTATTCTCTGAGAAATTTCTCTGTGGGAAAAAAAGCTGTCAGCTGTTAATACTTCAAAAGAACACTTGAAAAGCCTGTTGGTCAAACAGAGCTAAGTTTATTAGTCTTACTGCAGTGAGCGAGAACCCAACATTGACAGAGTCTTAGTAGACTTAGAAGGGAAGTCAGGGAGGATGTTTGTTGGTTTTAGGGCCTTTGTGGGATGATTTTAAACATAGTCTTATGAAGCAAAGAATTGATATTGGCAGACTTGAAGACAGTAGTTTACGTAACATCAGGTGAGGGATATAGCAGGTGTATATTGATGTGGAAGCTGTTAGTTTCCAAAGTAAATGATCTAATTGTTTTAGTCTTATCTAATCCTGTAAGTATTTCCTGGATCAAGTAGCTAAAGATTTTAATCTGGTTCCATTATTATTAAACATGGATAAAAATGGTTTATTTGTACATAAATGTTTCTCAATGAAGTTGATAAATACATGAAAAGTTTTGTCTGTGAATTGTCTAGCATATGGAAAGGAAAGTTTGAAAGGTTTTAGGTCACAGGATATATTGGCAATGCTGCAAAGTAGCTAAAGATCTTAGGTCTGGTTCAATTATTATTAAACATGGGTAAAATCGTTTATTGTACATAAATATTTCTCAATGAAGTTGATAAATAAATAGAAAGTTTTGTCTATACATTTTTTTATCACATGGAAAGGAAAGCTTGATGGTTTTTAGTTCTCAGGATATATCAGCAATGTTGCAGGGTAGCTAAAGATTTAAGTCTGGTTCTATTATTATTAAACATAGATGAAAATAGTTTATTTGGGGGGCCAGGGCAGTGGTGCAAGCAGTAGGGTGTTTGCCTTGCACACACTAACCTAGGATGGCGTCCCATATGGTTCCCCAAGCCAGGAGCGATTTCTGAGCACAGAGCCAAGAGTAACCCGTGAGCATCACCGGGTGTGGCCCAAAAAACCAAAAAAAAAAAAAAAGGTTTATTTTAACATAAATATTTATCAATAAAGCTGATAAATAAATAGAAAGTTTTGCCTATAAATTGTTTAGCACATGGAAAGAAAAGATGATGGTTACTCAAACTTATATAAAGGTTTGAATATATAACAAAAATATATGTAAAATATATGTAAAAGTAAATTTTATATCTAAAATGTAAATTTAAAAACTATATACATAAATAAAAATAATAAGATACATATGTTTTATTTAGAATAAGTATCAATTATACAAAAATGTAAAGAGCAATTTTTACCTTGAGAGAGAATAGTTCTAACAGCTGTATAGTATTCCATTGCATTCCATAGTATTTATTCCACAGTTTTTCTGTGGTTGTTTCCAGGTTTTGGCTTTTATAAAAAGTGCTACAATGAACATAGGAGTACAGAGGGCATTTGTGTATTGTGTTTTTGTGTTCCTAGGTTATATCCCTAGTATTGGTACAGAGGGCATTTGTGTATTGTGTTTTTGTGTTCCTAGGTTATATCCCTAGTATTGGTATTGCTGGATCAAATGGGAGCTCAATTTTCGGTGTTTTGAGGAATATCCATATTGTTTTTGAGTAAGGTTGGACTATACTGCAGTCCCATCAGCAGTAAATGAAAATTCTTTTCTCTCTCTATTCATGTCAACACTGGTTGTTCTTATTCTTTGTGATGTGTGCCAATCTCTGTGGCATGAGATGATATCTCATTATTTTGATTTGCTTCTCCTTGATGATTAGTGTGATGTGGAGCATTTTTATGTGCCTTTTGGCCATCGGTATTTCTTCTTTGAGGAAATGTCTGTTCACTTCTTCTCCCCATTTTCTGATATGATTAGATTTTTTTTCCTTGTTGAGATTTGCCAGTACCTTGTATATCTTAGATATTAGCCCCTTATCTGATGGGTATTTGGTGAATAGTTTCTCCTATTCCGTGAGTGGTCTTTGTATCCTAGTCACTCTTTCCTTTGAGGTGCAGAAGTTTCTCAGTTTAATGTAATCTCGTTTGTTTATCTCTGCTTCCACTTGTTTGGACAGTGGTGTTTCCTCTTTGAAGATGCCTATAGTCTCGATGTCATAGAGTGTTTTGCCTATGTTTTCTTCTATATATCTTATAATTTCAAGTCTGATATCAAGGTTTAATCCATTTGTATTTGACCTTTGTGCATGGTGTTAGATAATGTTCTGAGTTTGCTTTTTTTTGCATGTGGCTGACAAGTTGTCCCAGAACCACTTGTTCAACAGGCTTTCCTTGTTCCATTTTGTGTTTCTTGCCCCTTTATCAAAGAATAATTGTATATCTGGGGTTCATTTTCTGAATACTCAAGTCTATTCCATTGATCTGAGGGCCTGTATTTATTCCAATACCATGTTATTTTTATGACTATTGCTTTGTAGCACAATTTAAATTTGGGAAAAAAACGATATCTCCTATTTTCTTTTTCCTAAGGGTTTTGTTAGCTATTTGTGTGCTTGTATTGTTCCAAATAAATTTCAGGAGTATTTGATCCACTTTGAAGAAAGTCATGGGCATCCTTAGAGAAATTGCATTAAATCTGTACAATGCTTTGGGGAGTATTGTCATTTTAATGATGTTAATTCTCCAAATCCATGAACTGGGTATATGTATCCATTATCTTCTGTCTTCTTTTATGTCTTAAAGTGGCATTTTGTAATTTTATTTATATAGGTCTTTCACTTCTTTATTTAAGTTGACTCCAAATTATTTGAGTTTCTATGGCACTATTGTGAATGGGATTGTTTAATTAATATCTATTTCTTTTCTAGCATAACTATGTATGAGAAAGCCATAAATTTTTGCTTCTTAATTTTTAGCCTGCCAATCTGCTATATAAATCTATTGTTTTCAGAAGCTTTTTGATAAAGTCTTTAGGATTTTCTAGATATAGTATTATGTCATTTGCAAATAGTGAGAGCTTGGCTTCTTTCTTTCCTATTTAGATTCCTGTGATATCATATTTTGCCTAATTGCTATGGCAATTACTTCTTGTACTATGTTGAATAAGAGTGACAAAAAGAGGCAGCCTTGTCTTGTGTCAGATTTTAGGGCAAAGGCTTTCCATTTTTCCCTATTGAGTATAATAATTGTCATAGGCTTATAGTAAATGGCTTTGACTATACTGAAAAAAATTCCTTCCATTCCTTCCATTCCATTCCATTCATTGTTGAGAGTTTTTATAATGAATGAGTATTGGACCTTATAAATGCTTTCTTTGCATTTATTGATATGATCATATGGTTTTTATTTTTCTATTTTAATATGATATATTACATTAATTGACTTGCATATGTTCAAACATCCTGGCTTCTCTGAAATGAATTCAACTTGGTAATAGTTGATGATGAGCTATTGGATTAAATTTCCTAGTTTTTATTATTTTTGATCATATTTACATCAGTGTTCAGGAATATTGACTGTAGTTTTCTTCTTCTTTTATTCTTCTTCTTCTTCTTCTTCTTCTTCTTCTTCTTCTTCTTCTTCTTCTTCTTCTTCTTCTTCTTCTTCTTCTTCTTCTTCTTCTTCTCCTCCTCCTCCTCCTCCTCCTCCTCCTCTGCCTCCTCTGCCTCCTCCTCCTCCTCTACCTGCTTTTGGTATCAGGGTTTATGTTAGCTTCATAAAAACTATTTGGATGTGTTTCTGTTTCTTCAGTTTTCTGGAAGAGCCTGAAAATGATTGGCAGTGGGTAGGTCCTCCTGAAAGAATTCTTTAGTGAATCCATCTCGGCCTGGGCTTTTGTTTTTGAGTAGAATTTTGATTACCATTTAAATTTCCTCAACAGTGATAACTATTAAATATGTTAGATCATATTTCCTAAATCTTGGGATGTTATGAGACCAAAAATCTATCCATTTCTCTGATTTTCTTATTTTGTGGCATAGAGCTTCTCCATTTTTTTTTTCTTTTGGTTACTCCTGGCTAAGCGCTCAGAAATGGCCCCTGGCTTGGGGAGACCATATGGGACGCTGGGGGTCGAACCATGGTCCTTCCTTGGCTAGCGCTTGCAAGGCAGACACCTTACCTCTAGCGCCACCTCACAGGCCAAGGTTCTCAAATTAATCTCTTGTCACTGATTAGCTCTTGGGGTCCAGTTTGAATTAGAAGACTTCGAGTCCTCTTGAAGAGAGTAGATTCACGGGTGGAGACAAACTGTGAAGGAAATGAGAGCACACACGATTTGTGTGTGGAGAACAGTGTTCTAACTTTAATCTTTAAGCTAGGAGTTTTACAAGGGGTAAAAGCCAGTCACAGGTATGAAAGGAGTATTTACAATTACAAAGCAGAGCTTAACAATAATACATCAGGCTATATGTGTAAACATTAAGAATTCTTAAAAAAAATAGAGTTCTGAGTTACAAAGGAAAAGGTTAAGTTTAACATCTCAAAGCAGTTCCTGATAAGCTAGCCTCAGATGTAAAATAAGGGATTAGTGACAAGTAAAAAAATTTTATAGAAATTCTCATCTTCACTGGCAGAGACTCTTTTATTATAGAGGTTGAAACGAAAGAGAGAGCTATGTCTACAATGATGCAGTTCTCAATTTCTGGGAAAAGTCAGTAGCCCAAAATCTGCATCCTGGCCAAACCCTTGATTCTCAAAGCAGACACTGCAAGGGCAATTTGAATAGAGAGAAAAAAATATTTTCTTTAGTTTGGTGCTGAAAATTATCCAGGTAAAGGTATTTTAATCAAGGCTATATTTTGCCTGTGAATAGAACAAATAATATGAAGGAAATATAATAAAAGTAACATAGCATGAATTTCAAAAATTTCTCTACAAAATGTCTCTAGCTCTCCACTTCAAGTTTCCACAGCGGGCCTTCAAGTGAAATTCTCTTGAGGGTATACAAAGCAGCCATCCATGCCAGGAAATATGTCTTGTGTGTCTTCTGTCAGTCCCCTTCAATAGAGTTTTATTATTTCCTCCTGTCTGCCAACCTTATATCACAAAATGAGAGAATCTAGAATAAATGGATAAATTATTGAGTTCTAGGATAGGAGTGATAGCGCAGCAGTAGGGCATTTGCCTTGCATATGGCTAACCCAGGACAGACCTTAGTTTGATCCCACCATTTCATATAATCCCCCAAGCCAGGAGTGATTTCTGAGTGTATAGCCAGGAGTAACCACTGAGTTACTCCTGAGTTACTGGGTGTGGTCCAAAAAACAAATAAAAAATTATTGACTCCTATAACCTTCCAAGGTTGAACCAAGAGAATGGGAATACCTGAACATGCCTATGATATTTGAGGAAATTGAAATGCTAATCAAAAATCTTCAGAAAATAAAAAACTCAGGTCCAAAAGAATTAGTGATTTCTTTCAAATATTTAAAGAGGACATAGTGCCAATCCTTTTCAAATTATTCCAGAAAATTGAAGAAAAAGAAACATACCCAAACAACTTCTATGAAACTGCTATCACCCTGATATAAAGCAGAGACATCACACAAAAAAGAGAATTATAGGTCGATATTCTTGATGAACACAGATACAAATATCCTCAACAAAATACTAACACATAGGATCCAACAGTTTATTGAAAAGATCATACACCATGACCAAGGATGGTTTAATATATATAAGTCAATCAACTTAATGTGCCATATAAATAAAAAGAAAAATCATACAATTTTTATGATTATATTAGAAATAGGTACAGAGAAAGTATTTGACAAGCTATAGTATCCTTTCAGGATAGAAACTCTCAACAAGTTCAATCAGAATGGAAGGAACTTTCCTTAATCTAGTCAAAGCAATTTATCACAACTCCACAGCATACATACTCAATGGGAAGAAACTCAAAGCCTTTCTAAGTTCTGGCACAAGACAGGGTTGCCCAATCTCATGGCTTTTATTTATTATAGTACTAGAAATACCTGCCATAGCAATTGGGCAAAAAAATATATGAAGGGCATCCCGATAGAAAAGAACATAATCATCTGTGATGACATTATACTATGTTTAGAAAATTCTAAAGACTCTAAAAGAGCTTCCAGAAGCAATAGATTTGTATAGTAAAGTAGCATGATACAAAATTAATACACAAAATCCTTGCCTTTTCTATATAAAATAAAAAAGAGAAGAAATCTCTTCTTCAGAGTGACCCCTGAGCATCACTGGGTGTGACCAAAAAACCAAGAAATGTTGAAAACTTTGATATTCTATGCACATAAAGTATATAGAAGAAAATGTAGACAGAACACTCTATTACATTGATGCTAAAGGTATCCTTAAAAATAAAACACCACCAACCAAGCAAATAGAAGCATCTATGAGACTACATTAAATTAAGAAACTTCTTCACCTTAAAAAAAATGGTGACTACCACATTTTTTCTCCCTTTTTTCTTATCCTTTTTTTTTTTTATTTCCAATGACAATGGAATAGATGCTCAATCTACAACAAGCTGTAAAGTGGAGACCAGTTGCACTAGCATTCTGGGGGGTAGAGGAGGGAGATATGGGATGCATACTGGGAACAGGGGTGGAGGAAGGACAGCACTGGTGGTGGGAATGCCCCTCATTCATTGTCACTATGTACCATAAATGATGCAGTGAAAGATTTATAATGCACTTTGGTCACAATAAAAATTAAAAAAAAAGGTGACTAGGACACAAAAACTGGCCATGATTTGGGAGAAAATATTTATCTAATACTCATCTGAATTTGTCAAGAAAAAAATTCATCTAGCCCCATAAAAAATGGGAAGGGATGAACAGAAACTTGCTCAAAGAAGAAATACAGATAATCAAGTCACATGAAAAAAATTTCTTTTTCCTCTTTCTCCTTTTTCTTTCTCTTATTCTTCTCCTCTTCTTTCTCCTCTTCTCTTTCATTTTCTTCTTCCTCTTCTTCCCCTTCTTCCTCTTTTCTTGTCTTTTCTTCTCTTCCTTCTTCCTTTCTCCTGTTCTTCCTCTTCCTCCTCCTCTTCTTTTTCTTTTTTCTTTTTATTCTTCTTCCCCTTCTTTTCCTTCTTCCTCTTCTTATTCTTCCTCTTCTTCTAACTCCTCTTCCCCTTCTCACACTTCCTTCAACTCTTCTTCTTAATATTCTCTTCCTGGGTCTCTGGAACTCCAATGATTTCTATGTTGTTTCTGTTGAGTTTATCAAAGACTTCTATTTTCATATGTTC
Source organism: Suncus etruscus (assembly GCF_024139225.1). Lineage (NCBI taxonomy): Eukaryota > Metazoa > Chordata > Mammalia > Eulipotyphla > Soricidae > Suncus > Suncus etruscus. The sequence goes on from NC_064867.1 coordinate 9,009,876, forward strand.
ACATTTTTGAGTAGTTTATTCATTGTCTGATCATTTGCTTTAAGGTTCTTTTCCAATCTCTTCTGCTGTATGGAGTTCTGCATCTCATCTCTGTCATTCCTTTGGAGAGGCTTTTCATTGAGGTTTTCAATTCACTTAACGAGATTTTTAGACCTGTTATTTCAGTTTGGAGTTTTCTGAGTTCTGTTATTGTGGTCTGTTCAGCCCGATCTATGCTTGCTTTGAGTTCTTTGAGCATCCTCCATATTCATACTCTAAACTCCTTATCTGAGAGGCTAACTAGGTAGTTGGTAGTTTTCATGTCATCTTCATTCTCTATGCATGGTGTTGTCCTGAACTATTTCCCCATTGCAATGCCTGTATAGTAGTTTTTACTATATTCTGTGCTGGGGTTCAAGGGTTAGAAGATGCACATGGCCACGGAACAAAGTGAAGCAGCTATGACTTTCTGGCTTTACCTTATTGGTAGGGCCCTTACTGGGTTTGGACCCTGGAGATTGTGTTATATGGTGTCTTCTTGGCTCTAGTGCAGAAAAGCAACCATTGAAGTTATTTTAAATATTTTTTTGCCTCTTATTGGGTGCATATATACATATGCATATGATTTCTTCCGGATGTATCTATCCATTGATTATTAAGAAATGATCCTAACTGACTCATACATTTTTATGTCTGAAGTCTATGTCATCTATTTTTAGTATGGCTACCCCAGACATTTTTTAGTAGAGTTTTGGATTGAAGAATTGTCTTTCAACTTTTGACTTTGAGTCTGCGTTTTCACTGACTATCCAAATGTGTTTCTTGCAGGCAGCAGAATGTTGGATTTAATTTTCTTTTTTTCTTTCTTTTTCTTTTTTTATTTTTAATGGTTCCAGTCATACAAAGAACACTCCCCCTTCAACAGTGCGACATTCCCACTACCAAAGCCCCCAATCTCCCTCCTCCCCCACTTCCAAGGATTTAATTTTCTGATATATTTTGTTACTCTGTCTCTTAATTTATTCATTTAGTTCATTGACATTAAGACAGTTTACTGCCAGATTTCTGTATTATCCTTTTTTAGAAGGTTGATGTATTTGTGGGGCTCATCTTTGTCTTAAAGTAGTCCCTTTAGTTCTTCTGTTAAAGGTGGTTTTGAGTTTATAAAATTTGTAATCTGTTATTTATCTGTAAAACTTGTATCATTCCTTCAAACCTGAGTAAGTTTCTGAGTTAGATATTCTTATTGAAGCATTCATCTCATTGAGTTTTTTTCGCTCTATTCCACCACTGCCTTCGGACCTTGAAGGATTGCTTGTGATAAATCTGCTGTAAATCTTTTTTGTATGTAATTTAAATTTTTAATCATGCTGCTAATAGAGTATTATATATTTATCTCTAGTTTCATCATTGTGACTAGGCTTTGTCTTAGGATGTTTTATTTGGGTATCTTTTAGCTGATACTCTTTGGGTGTTCAAGATGTATGAATACATGTGTTCTTTAGCTCTGAAAATTTCTCAGCAATGATATAATTGTCTGTTGCTTCTTCACTGGTGTTTTCTTCCTGGATCTCTGGAAAACCCATGATTCTCATGTTGATTCTGTTAAATTTATCGCAAATACTTTTGTTTGTTCACTTATTTTGAGAATTTTTTTTCTATCTTCTGTTTGTTTAATTTGAGGGTTTCTTTTTGCTATTATTTGCTTATTTGGAGATTTCCCCTCCCCCTTCATCTTTAAGCTCACTACTTCAGTCTCCAGCAGCTGTTACTCTGCAGGTGAGGCCTTCCAATGAGTTCTTCATTTCACTTACCAAGTTTTTCAGTGGCATGTCTATTTGTGTTTCTCTCATTTCTGCTCCTGGGTAATCCTGTGTCATATTGGCTATATGTTCCATTGTTTGTTTTAGTTTATTGAACATCCTAAGCCTTTCCATTCTCAACTCCATTTTAGAAAGTTTATATAGAGGATTAATGCTGATTGGATCTACAGGATTGCATCTTCACCACCAGACATGATGATATTTTGAGCTGCTTTATCATAACTCCTTTTATAGTTTTAAGGTACTTCTTTCCAATGTCACTGTTCATCCTTCCTATTGTCACGGATTTGACTGCGTAAGTAGCTGCCTCTTTTACCTGAATGTATGGAAAGTGTTCCTTCTCTTAATCAGCCATGGAAGTACTTTCTTTTCTAAAGGAATTACCCCTGTTCTTACCCACAGAGCAGTATATCCAAACAGGAGTTACTCTAAGTAAGATTTCTCCCTAATAATAAGTAATGCTTTATCTACTTACATGTAGAGGTGCAAAGACTAAGTTTTGAGAGGGTACAGTCAGTACCCTTGGTCTTGGTGGTTTCCCCTTGCCTCCCTCTTTTTTTTCCTTTCTTTCCTTTGTTTTGCTTTGCTTTGTTTTCCTTTCTTTTCCCCCTTTTACTGCAGTTTAGGTAATAAGGTTGCAACACTCTTTGAGGTTATAGTACTAATGTATAAAGTTATAATTAGTTTTCTCATATGACCCACTGGCCATTGCATCCTGGTCCAAAGAGCTCATCATGAAGACACAGTGGAAAAGTATTTGCTTAACATTGTAATACTTTATGCACCTGTGATTTGTGAAACATAGAATAAAACTAAACAATAAGGAAACATATCTGTGCTCAAAGAAAGAGAAGTTATGCAGACATCACCTGGAATTTAAATGATATATTTTCCTCTTTTGGATGCAAATAATAGCTAATGGTGACAAGGGCATACAAAACAGCCTTAATGTAGTGTCCCCTTTGGAAATATGTCTTGAAAATCATGGAACTATTTTTATTTCAAAAGATGACTTCAAAAGAAATTAAGTTAAAGAGTTACCAAAACAAAACCTCAAAATTAATTTCCTTAGTAAAAACCTTGCTTCCTTCCTATTTGTTTTCTTACAATACTAGCATTTTTTGTTTAATAAACAAAATCACTATCAGTATTATGTCATGTGTTGAATAAATGCAATGGATGAGTAGAGTGCTATATCCATTCAGTGACCTCCTCTCTTTTTATTTATTAGATTATTTCTTTTCTCCCATTTTTTCCTTCCCTCCCTCCCTCCTTCCTTCCTTCCCTTCCTCCCTCCCTTTTTTCTTCCTTCCCTCCCTCTTTCCTTCCTTCCTCACTCCCTTCCTTCCTCTTCTCCCTACTTCCTTCCTCCCTCCCTCTTTTTCCTCCTTCTCTCCCTCTCTCCTTCTTTCCTTCCTTCCCTCCTTCTTTCCCTCCCTCCCTCTTTCTCTCCCTTCTTCCCTCCTTCCTTTCTTCCTTCCCCCTTCCTTCTCTTCCCTCCTTCTCTCCCTCCTTCCTTCCTCCTTCCCTTCCTCCCTCCTTCCTTCCTTCCTCCCACCCTTCCTTCCTTGCTCCCACCCTTCCTTCCTTCCTTCCTTTCTTCCTCCCTCCCACCCTTCCTTCCTCCCTCCCTTCCCTCCCTACTTCCTTCCTTCCCTCCCTCCCTTTTCCTTTCTGCCTTCCCTCCCTCCCTCCCTCCTTCCTTCTTTCCTTCACTCCCTACTTCCTCCACTCTTTTCTTCCTTCCTTCTCTTCCTCCTTCCTTCCTTCCTTCCTTCCTTCCTTCCTTCCTTCCTTCCTTCCTTCCTTCCTTCCTTCCTTCCTTCCTTCCTTCCTTCCTTCCTTCCTTCCTTCCTTCCTTCCTTCCTTCCTTCCTCCTTCCTTCCTTCCTTCCTTCCTTCCTTCCTTCCTTCCTTCCTTCCTTCCTTCCTTCCTTCCTTCCTTTCTTCCTTCCTTCCTTCCTTCCTTCCTTCCTTCCTTCCTTCCTTCCTTCCTTCCTTCCTTCCTTCCTTCCTTCCTATCTTCCATTCCTTCTTTCTCCCTTCCTTTCTTCATCCTTCCTTTCTTCCTTCCTTCCTTTACAATAAGATTACAATGATGTTTGTATTTATAGTATTAATATATAAAGTCATTGCATTCAATCACCACCTAAGTGTCTATGGCTATCACCCCTGTAGTTATGCCATTTAGGGTCTAATCTTCCTCTCCTGCCCTTACCACTGTATGTTAGTCACTAACTTTGATTTTGGTGCATGTTGTAACTTCACTTTACTATAACTATCATACAGTAGATTCTCTACAATATACCTTTATGTTATTTTTGGTCCACTTCATTGCCCCTTCCCTAATTTAATCAGGTCTGTGATCCAGTACCAAGGTTTAGTATAAATTGATCTTTTCCATATATATATGATTTCTATATGCCACAGATGAGATCACTGAGTGTTCGTCCTACCTCTGGTTTATTTTGCTCAACATTATATCCTCCAATTACGATAGCTCACATCATTATTACCAGAGTACAGCTCCTGGTGAGTGAGAAAAAGAGACAAAGTAGAGAGACAGCATAGGGTGAGGAGGCTCTCTGCCTGGTGGACTGCAAATGTGAGCCTGGACTGTTGTCCATGTAAGAACTTTTATTTTTTTTTTTATCAATAATCAGTCATAGAAAGAAGGGTGGATAACAGATTCTCAATTAATTCTAACTAAGTCTAAGGAGGCCTTTAAATTTGATAAGGGAATATGGAATGAGGAGGTTAAGATATAAACTCTGAAGATTGTCTTCCTCCAGGGAAGGGTGACAGATAAGAGACTGACTATACAGGGCTCCTGCCCCAGGGTGTTGGAGAAGGTCTGCACCTTCTCTCAGACTACCTGGCCTCTAGCTAAAGTTGGTTGTTTCTTGGAAGTTTTCCACTACAGAGCTTTCAACTGTAAAAGATATATAAATTTTATATATGTAGTCTTCTACAATTACCTTAATCAATCCTGTCAACAATGCTATGAGGTAAGTATTATTATTTAATTGAAAAGGTAATCAGATTTGAAATTGGGGAGATTCTTTTCATCATTTTTTTGTTTGAATGACTCAGGAGTCATTGAATGTTGGAGTCAAAATGCTGCTCAGAATACAATCTTTCAGACAAGGAAATTGTAGCTTAGGAAAAAGAAATAAGTGACTTGAGGTAGCATATTATTGTAGTTGTACATTGTGGTGGAAGCTGTCATTGGATATTCACCATCCATTGCAGGTCATTATTGGTAATTCCTCCCTTTTACCCATTTTGCTTCAGGAATGATGGCTATGACTAGCTAAGTTTCAGGGTGAATGTATTGCAGGGCTTCCAGAAATTAATCTGCTGCTAACTCTATCAGGAGATAAAAGGAGAACTTTTTATTAGTCTGATAATGAAGCCACTCCTGAAGATGGCAAGGTGAGGGGAATAAAAGTTCTTGTATCCTCAATAATATTGTTGAAGATATGATTAAATTAAAATTAAATTAAATTAAAATTATTTATTGCACTTCTGATAACATGATTATAAGTGTTATCATTTGGAATATTGATATAAAAAGTCACTGAAGCCCTATTAATACATAAGTGCCAACACTGCACTAATCTTATGTTATGTCTATTACTTCTTCCCACTGCTTGATATTTTGAACTTTATGAATAAGTCTAGGGTTTGTTATCACTTGATATTATTCTCTTACTTTCTTTCTCAATTCTATTGATGAATGACATAACCTAGTATTTTTTCTTCTCCATCTGACTAACTTCACTTTACAGAATATCCTCCATTTCTGCTCATTTTGCAATAGACTGCAAGGTTTCATATTTTCTTGTACACAGTATTCTAATGTGATGTGATGTGTGTGTGTGTGTGTGTGTATGTGTGTGTGTGTACCACAACTTCTTACTTATTCATCTGTTGTTAAACTTTTGGCTTGTTTTTATAGTTCACTTCTTGTAATGTACATATTCATCTATGTAATGTAATGAACATAGGGTTATATATATTTTTAAATTAATGTTTTGTGTTGGGGGTAGATACCAAGAAGTGAAGTTGGGGCCATAAAGGAAATTGAACATATTTCCATACTATTTTCCAGAGGCCTAACTAGACAATAGTATCAACGGTGAAGACGAATTTCTTTTCTCCATATCCCTGCTAACACTGGTTGTTTCTAATCTTGCTATAAACTGTTCTGGTGTGAGATGATACCTTACTGTCATTTTGATTTGCATTTTCCTTGTAATAAGTGAGGATGATGAACACCTTTTTATATGCTTAATGGTCATCCATGCATATATCTTTAGGAAAATATTTTCTTTCCCATTTTTTGATGGGGTTATTGTTTAACCTTTGTGAGTCTTTTATATGTTTTAAATATTAGCTCAATCTAATTTATTATATGCAAATATTTTCTGCTTTTCAGCAGAATGTCTTTCTTTTTATTTTTACCTGAGTTCTTTTGCCATTCAATCCCCTTTTTAAATTTATGTAGGCCAATTTGTTTATCTTTGGCTTTGTTACCTTTTTCAGGAGAGTCATGTCACTGAAGGTACTTCTGAGGTTCATATCCTGGAGAGTTCTGCTATATTTTCCTCAGTGAATTTGATGGATCCTGGTCTAATCTTGTGGTCTTTAATCCATTTTGAATTAACTTTGTGAATGGTGTGAGATACAGTTCCAGTTATATTCTTTTTTTGCCTGTGGCTATCCAATTTTCCCAGCACCATTTGTTGAAGAGACTTCCCTGGCTCCATGATTCAATTAAATTTGAAGTTTATCCTATTTCCGGACTCTCTATCAAAGATCTATAGAGCTCTATAGTTATAATAAGCATAGAGTTGTAATAAATTTCTTCATTTTTTAAATTCAGTTGAGTCAGGGTTTCTTCTTGCTGCCAAAGGATATAAACATTTAACTTGGAGTTCCCTATCTCCTACTCTCTATTTCTATTCTCTAAATCTGCATATAATTCAAGGAGGAAAATGGCAAGTTATTTACAAGCATTTATAAAAATTCTGATAAATTAAATATCATTATATAGATACAGAATAAAATAAATAGCCCAGAGAGTAAATAAACATAATAAATAAAGCTTCAGAATGAAAAGTTACTTGTAGTTGGATTTTACATGCCACTTGATTAGAACTCTAAGAGCAAACAAGATCAGAGCACTGGGTTCACAGTAGGTCACTAAGAGGTATTCTATTGTTTGGCTCAGAGGACTATGGTGGCTATATTCAAGTTCAAAACTTTCAGTGCCTCCAGTTCTCTTCCCACTCCTGCCTCCTGTGAAGAGACTACATTTCCAGACTACTGCCCACAGATTTGCTCATATAATTTACTTCAGCTAGCAGGATCTGAGTTGAGCGTGTCATTTCTGGGCAGAAGATTTAAGAGACTGTGTGAGAGCTCCCATATCTGCCTTCCCTTGTCTCTATGATCATGGAAATTTAAGTTGAGACAAGGCCGCCATCTTCCTGGGTTTCTGAGTAATTTTAACAAGTAAAATGCTGAGCAGTCCACACTCAACCTGTTGTATGTGTAACAAACAAATTTATTGGGTTAAGGCACAGAGATTTTAACCGTTATGTGTTACCTTGTCACATGGTAGCAAATATATCTGATATAAACAGAAGAATGAGGAGGTAAGAAGTGTAGTTACTAGGACAAACTGAAAATAACTCACATATGACACATACACACACACACTAAAGGTGGCTAATTTTTATATCTAATTTGCAATTTTGAGAAGAAAGCTAACAAAGAATATGAGCTACATTAGCCCTGAGAGAAAAATGGGATGACTGATAGACTATTAATATGGTTGGGTCCCAAAAAAATGTTATGTTTTGTACATTTTGGCCTACAGATTTTGAATTTTTTGCCTGCAGCCTCTGTGGATGAAATTTTTCTAAACAGATTCAGGCAGATCCATTGAGTTCCATTGAGTTACACCAGTAACTCAATCTGCAATGAAAAGGTCTTAGTATATATACTATTAATTTTTCTTAGGCTATCCTTTTTAATTTTTACTCCATTCCATGAGAATCTTTAATACTAAATATATGCACCTAGTACACAACTGTTGGTTTTATCTCTCCCAATGGTGATAATTATATGAGTGAATTAATTAAATTTTAAATATTTGGTTCAATACTTGAAAAACTCTGAATCTTTTTTTTTTAAGAACTTTTGAGAGTTTGTAGACATCTAGGGAATTTTAAATATTGCTACAACTCATTTAGCACTTTCTTAAAGCTCTCATTTCTTATCTACAAAATGTGGGTAATATTATCTGTCTCACCACATTAATGCTTTCTAAAAAGTAAATTCTACATGTATGATTATTATTTTCTATTGACTAGTAAGGCATAGCTATTAATATCACATGTGTAGTGCTTTCTATTTGCAAAGGTGAATTTAAATTGCAATTTAAATTTGTATCTTAAATTTTATTCTGTATGGTGATTGCAAAATCCCCTAACAATGGTTCATAACAGTGCTGTCATTAATTTTTTTTGTTTTTGTCTTTGGACCATACCTGATGATACTCAGGTACTCAGGGCTTACTCCTATCCTGTGTTCACTGTTCACTCTTGGTGATGCTTGAAAGACTATCTGTGGTGCAGGAGATTACCTATATGCAAGGTAACTCCCTGTACTATCTTTCAAGCTCTGTCAATAACTTCATGTCCAACTTACTGGATAGTATGCATAATCTAGTGTTTACTTAGTACTGTTTTATAGGCTGACATGTATGTTTATCTATAATCTTATTCATAAACATTAATTTACTTCTATGTAAATCAATGTAACCAGCCTGTCCCATTGTCTAGAATTTTCTGATTTTAGACTTAAAAGCTCAGCATCCAAAGAAAATCCTCAGATTTAGATCAGCCTTACTGGTTATCTGAACTACAATTGATAATGATTATGAATCTTAGCTAGCCATTGTTTCAGCATCTAAGTGGATAACTTATGGTTTTTCACTTTGAGTAATTGGTAGGATTAATTATATTTTTATGTATTATAATATAGAGCTGTCTCTTTCCTCTTGGCATGGACTCCAATCAGCCATGTTACAAGTTTTCTAGCTAATTGCTAAATTTTATTTATTAATATTTTATACTAGGTATTTTTTATAAGTCAGCAATGAGATCAATTTATAGTTTTCTTATTTAAATTTTTTAAATATTATTTTATTTGGTTAGAATTTAAATATTGTAGTGGTTTCACAAGAAGAACTTGGAATTTTTGTTTTTTCCTATATTTTGCAATAAATTAACATTAATTTTACTAGTGCTCTAATGTTTTATTACATTCTCCTTATAAAACTATATAGATTTAGTATTTTTGTGATGGGTTGCTATTTGACAATAATTTTCTAGGTTTTTAAGGCTCCCAACAGTAATTGTTCTGTTTAAATGGTCTCTTTGTGCTTCAGTTTTAATAAATTGTGTTTCATTGGACAATTCTCTATTCATATTTTTATATAATGTTATATTTAAGTTCCACAAATAGTTTTTCTTTGTTCTTTGACAATGATTTATTAGATATAACACAAAATGGAAGACGATAAAATAAAATTTTACTACTTGAAAATATAAAACTCTGTGAATAGAAACATTATTAAAGGCTGGGAACTATGCTTGCAAGTCTAAAAACTTGCCTTCAGTTCCTGGCACTGTATGCATGCTACCCTACATAGCTTTTAGTATCACTAGGACAAACAACACTCCTATGTTTGCATGCATTAAGCACAATGTGAGGAAAGAAATAGGAAGAAGGGATGAAAGAAGGAAGGAAGCTAGAAAGGAATGAAGGACGAAATAAAAGAGGAAGGAAGGATGTAGGAAGAAAGGAAGGAGGAAGAAAGAAGAGAAAGGAGAAAGGAGGAAGGAAGAAAGGAGGAAAAAAGGTAGTTAGGAAAGAAGATAAGAAGGAAGGAAGGGAGGAAAGGAGGAAGAAAGGAAGGAGGGAAGGTATTTATCTTTTTTTGGGGGGAATTTTTGTCTACATTTGGTATCAGCTATATTATACTCATAAAATGTACATATTTTCTCTTTAAAATGTGCTAAGAAGATCAAAGGAAATAGTGCCCAGGATACAAGAGCCACCCACAGAGTGGGAGAAACTATTCACCCAATACCCATCAGATAAGGGGCTAATCTCCAAAATATACAAGGCACTGACAGAACTTTACAAGAAAAAAACATCTAATCCCATCAAAAAATGGGGAGAAGAAATGAACAGACACTTTGACAAAGAAGAAATACAAATGGCCAAAAGACACATGAAAAAGTGCTCCACATCACTAATCATCAGGGAGATGCAAATCAAAACAACGATGAGATACCACCTCACACCACAGAGAATGGCACACATCACAAAGAATGAGAATAAACAGTGTTGGCGGGGATGTGGAGAGAAAGGAACTCTTATCCACTGCTGGTGGGAATGCCGTCTAGTTCAACCTTTATGGAAAGCGATATGGAGATTCCTCCAAAAACTTGAAATCGAGCTCCCATATGATCCAGCTATACCACTCCTAGGAATATACCCTAGGAACACAAAAATACAATACAAAAATCCCTTCCTTACACCTATATTTATTGCAGCACTATTTACCATAGCAAGACTCTGGAAACAATCAAGATGCCCTTCAACAGACGAATGGCTAAAGAAACTGGGGTACATATACACAATGGAATATTATGCAGCTGTCAGGAGAGATGAAGTCATGAAATTTTCCTATACATGGATGTACACGGAATCTATTATGCTGAGTGAAATAAGTCAGAGAGAGAGAGAAAAACGCAGAATGGTCTCACTCATCTATGGGTTTTAAGAAAAATGAAAGACATTCTTGCAATAATAATTTTCAGACACAAAAGAGAAAAGAGCTGGAAGTTCCAGCTCACCTCAGGAAGCTCACCACAAAGAGTGATGAGTTTAGTTAGAGAAATAACTACATTTTGAACTGTCCTAATAATGAGAATGTATGAGTGAAATGGAGAGCCTGTTTAGAGTACAGGCGGGGGTCGGGTGGGGAGGAGGGAGACTTGGGACATTGGTGATGGGAATGTTGCACTGGTGATGGGTGGTGTTCTTTACATGACTGAAACCCAAACACAATCATGTATGTAATCAAGGTGTTTAAATAAATAAAAAATAAAAAAAATGTGCTAAGAAGAAAAAGAAGAAACAAATGACCTCCTGAAATAAAAAAAAAAGGGGTCCTTTATCCTCAAAAGCTAATTGCCACCTACAGAGGTTGATTTGTATTTTCACATAAAATACAATCATTTAGGACTAGAGCAACAATTCAGTGGGTAGAGCATTTACTTTGCAAATGGCAGATCTGGATTTGATCCTATATGGTTCTATAATGTCTGCCAAAGTAATTTCTGAATGCAGAACCAGGAGTATTGCTGAGCATAACCCCCAATACAAAAGCAAATAAATAAATAAATAATTATAACTTCTTCATTTCAATTCTTCAAATGTTGTTCTTCTAGAGTACCAAGAACCAATTTAGAACCTCTAAAACAAAAAGGCTTTCTGATAATTTTGGAGTTATCCTAACTGTGGCTACAAATATTTACTTATAAATTATGTGCATTTATTGATCTGTAGGCCAAGAAGGATATCCCTAGCAGACTCACTCAAAAGTGTTAATACCTACACCTAGAAAAGTCTCTGTGCCATAAATTTTAGCTTAATCATTGGCTAGGGCTTAAAAAAAGTGCAGGATGTGCAACAAGTATTTATAACCAGACTAATAACTTTAATAATAAGTAATATGTTACTGTAACTTACAGTCCATGCATTTCTAGTCCACATTTTTTCACCCACATCTTCTTCACTCACAATGCACCAATCAAAATCTGACTATCCAAGAGTTTTCACATGTCCCGGCTTTTCTCCCAGATTAGAAAGATCTCATCATATTCAGTTTATATATTCCTTCTCCAAAGGCTGACCGATCTATAAGGAAACAACCAATTTGGAAGAAGCAATTAAAAAAAAATTGAATCTGATTTGTTTGAAATAATAGTAAACATTTATGGAAAGATCCCATATAATCAACCTTGGCACAAACACCAAAATATAGAATGCCTGGGGCACGATTATGAACGGATAACCTCTCCAAATTCTGTGCAAACAGTTTAGTATTGCCACATGCTCAAGTCTACCAGTTATCAAAATGCATAAAGAAATTTCTGACCTTTTTCTGTTTGAAATCACGTAAAATCACAAGAATAAAAGACAAAACACAAATTCCACTTCTGACAGGAAGAGGGAACATGTGTAAAGCTTAATTATAATAGTATGAAGAGAAATTGACAAACGAGGAAGAAATTAAGCAGAATTTTGGGATATGGTAAAATCACAAAGTGGTAAACCTCCCAAAACAAAATTAGCAGCCTTTTTTTGGGATATAAATAAATGGAATATATAAGTTGTGTGAACTTCCCTGGATTCTGAGAAGTAATAGAAATGATGAGCAGAGGACCCTTAGCATAAAAATTATATGGCGAACACTTTATTGTTACAGTGAAACTAAACTAGAAATTTGTGAAATAGGCTTTCATATATTGAACTTCAGAATAAGGAAGTGAATATCTCATAGGAAAAGGAATGATTTTGCAGAGAAAAACTTGTAATCTAAAGCAATTATATTACAAATAAGAAGCTGAAGAGAAATTAATCATAATTCCATATTCTAAGGAGTTATTAAAAAACTAAAATAAACCTAAGAAGGAAATAATATTAAATGAATGAATTACATAATGAAAAATAGGTAAGATGCATTAAGAGTCCTATAGATATAAAAAGCAAAGCAAACATATTTTGAAAGAGAAAGAGAAAAAAATTCATCCTGTAAAGTAGAAAACTGAAAGCTAAGGTAAAAAATAAAAATGCAGAGCATAAAAAATAAAATTGGTAATACACAAACCCACCTTTTTTAAAGATTCTCATATAGGGCACTTTTAGATAGAAACACTGGTATGTTTTAGGACACAGTAAATATGTGTGATGATGAACAAATAGGATTGTGTGGGATTAAAAATCTTTCAGGGTGCTGGAGAGATAGTAAATAGGGTGCTTGTCTTGCATACAGCCAAGCTGGGTTTAATCCCTGGCACCCTATATGGTCTCCCAAGTACCACCAGGAATGATTCCTGAGTCCAGTGCCAGGAGTAATCTCTGGGCATCACCAGGTATGGTGCTCAAAACAAACACCTTTCAAAAAGCAAAACCACCATTTCTATCCACATTTAAATAAATAAATGTGTCTTTTACTATTGAATTCTTTGAGGAACCTCCAAGAATCCATTTGTAGACAATTTGTGACTTAATTTATATGACTGGATTAATGTCTAAACTGATTACTCTATTTGTCTTTTCTTCTCCCACTGGGCAAGTTTAGCTTGCCTTAACCTAACCACTCATTTTACTGTGTGCCCAGATTAATCTCTTCTAGGCACTTTTTTCATCCGACATCTCACGGCTTTTTACCTGTAGAATAAACTATAGACTTGGGGCTTGCTCATTATCAAGGACTCTTGCCCCTCCCATTTCATCTCCCACTTCATTCTCCTGGGAAGTTTTCATTTCTCCTGGGAAGACATTTCATGTCTTCTAAAATTTCCATAGAGTTGTGCATTAATTTGGTCAATTTTAGAATAAATTTTTTGTCAATTTTTTTGAGGAAACCATACCCCAAAATGTTTCTCTTGGCTCTGTACTCAAAAATTACTCATAACAGTACTTGGGGGACCGTAGAGAATACTGGACATCAAACCTGGTTAGGCCTTGTGCAAGGCAAGTCCCTACTGGGATATTATCACTCTGGCCCAAGTCGAATATATTTGAATAAGAAAAAATAACATAAAGTAAGATAGAAAGTTCAATAAGTACATACTGAGTATTGCAGGAGGACCAAGTTCAATCTCCAGTACATTAGGTTCCTTAACCACTGCCAGTAATCACCACCCTTCCACCCCCACCCAAGCCAGAGTAAGAAGGAATACCTAAGCACTGTCAAGAGAGTCCTACCCCGAAAGACAAAGGACATATTTTATATAAAGAATGGACTGTGATATACTTCCAAAAATAAAGTTTCCCAGCTATCTGGGTTTTATTTATAACTTCAGTAGTTGTTTATTAATTTTTGGTATGCAAAGTCACTAAAGGATCGCCATTTATGTACCAAAGATTATCACTTCTATCCTTATGTTACCTTAGTCTGCTTCTCTGAACTATATCCTCCACTACCAGAGTCCAGCTTGGGTGAATGAGCTTGAAGAAGGGGCACCTCGAGGATTTAGGAAATAAGAAAGATGTAATAGAGAAAAGCATGGAATCAAGGCTCATTGCCTCATGGACTGTCATCCAAATGTAATATGTATTGTTCAGAGTCAATCAACACGGGAGGAAGGGCAGATGTTAACAGTCAAAATACCTATCTAATGCTAATCAAGTCTAAGTGCAACTTTACATCTCAAAACGGATGTGTGAAGGAAAGAGGAAACCAAGGCAAAGTCTCTGTGGATTGTCTTCCTATGGGAGAGATGGCAGACAAGAGAGTGAATACAAGATTGTAAATTCTTTGCTGATGCCTGCATTTAGATCATTCAAATGAAGAGTTCTTAAATCTTTATCCACCACTCTTCTTAGACTGTCAACTCTAGCTAAACTTGTTTATTTCTTGGATATCTTCATATTCTCCTAACACCACTACTTTGCATATTCAAACTCCAGGTATTTGCTTTTGATTTGGGGGTTAAACCCTGTGCTACTCAAGGCTACTTCTGGCTTGTTATTTGTGTGTATTTCCTGGAAGTGTTCAGGGAACCACATGCAATGCCAAGAATTGAATGTTGGCCTCCTGCATGCAAAACATGCACTGTCTTTGGCTTTGGGGGATACACATCACCTGCTCAGAGGTTACTCCTGGATCTAGGGTTGGGGGTTGCTTCTGCCAGTGTTAGGGGACCAGGCAATGCCAGAAATTGAACCTGTCTCCCCATTAGAAAATTTGCTTTGTATGGTCTTAAGCAGTTGAATTATATCTTTTTTTCTAAAGACCAGGTGTTCTATTATCATATGACTAAAGTGTTGTGATCAGTCAATAGAATAATTGTATTATTCAAGACTATTCACTTTTCACAGACTACTCTCCACAATGCACAGGCAGGTTATACAGTCTGTGATTCAGTGCTCAGTTGGCCTAGTAGTGCCAAGGGCTACCAGAAAGTTCTAGGGTAGGATGGGGATGTATGTAGTACCAAGAATTCAGGAGGTGCTCTTGACTCTGTACCCAGGTTTTACTTCTGGTGATGGTGGGAGGGAGCACAAAGAATCAGGGATTATCACTAGCTTAGAACTATCTTTCTAACTCTTGCCCTTGTTGTTTAGCAATATGTGATGGTGGAGACTGACACAGAAGGAGGTTAGTGTAATTTAAAGACTCCTCCCACCCCACTACCAATGTTAGCCACATGGGGAAGCCACTTGGCCACATGGCAGAAACTGCCTTTCAGGAGATCATTCATATGGAAACAATCCCTAACAGCCTATGTGTTTATCTCTTTTCATTTTCTTATCATTTCCCTTTTTTGGGTGTGTTTTTGGGTGGGAGTACACCTAGGGCTTACTCCTGATTTTGCACTCAGGGATCACTTCTGGCAAAACTCAGGAGACTATACTGGGTGCCTATGCAGGGTGATTAGCTAGATTAGCTGCATAGAAAGCAAGTACTTTATCCACTGTATTCTCTCTCTCTAGCCCTCTTGCTTACCATCTTCACTTTGAGTGACCCACCATGCACCAATGATCACCTCTGCCCTTTGTTTTCTTTCTTTGAGCTCTGAGTTATTCCTATTGGCCTTGCCTATGTTTATGTGTACTGAGAATGCCCAGATCTGTGCTCTTTTCATTCAGAGCACAGTTAGTTGTCTTCCCAATAAATTATTCAATATACCCTGAGCAGGACTCACCATAGACCTGGACTCAGTTAGGACAGGCTTCAGTTCTACATACAGTCAGCTGGAGCAGTGGTTCACTAGATACAATGGCTCAGAAACCAAGGAGCGATTCTTAATTCCATCCTCTCCATTATTTGGAGGTCATCATCACAGAATTCTCTAATGCTGCCTCACAGACTTCCCTTTATTCACATGCTCCTCTCTATTGCCACTCTACCCCACCCCTTTTTCTTTTAATTTAATCACATGGTTACAAAATTGTTCATGGTTGTTTCAGTCTGACAATGTACACCTCTCCTCACCAGTGCATGTATTCCATCATTAGTGTTCCAATATCTCTCCCACCTTCCCCCCTGCCTGCTTCTGGGCAGATATTTCACTTCTCTCTCCTTTTATGCATTCTTTTTGACATTGAGATTTGCATCCACTACCCAGTCTTGATTCAATTCATCAATGCTTCCTTGGATATTTAAAGAATAACCCTTGAATTCATTTTTGTCGAGCCCTGTGTTCTGAACAAAAAAGGGCGCCATTTTGTAAAAACAAAACAATACAAAACAAAACACACACATGTTGTAGACATCTTAGCCTTCTCTTTCTTAACTCCTCCCCAAGCTACCTGGACATACCAGGTAGCCTATCTGGGAAGGGCAAGGAGAAGCTGTAGAAAAGTACCCTAGACAACAGTTAATTATTTTAAAAATAATCAGAAACTAGAACTTTCCTCACCCCCTCTCCATATAAACTGGTTTGTGACCTTCGGTGTGGTCTGTGGTCATCTCCTCTGGGAAAATAGAGTTTTATTTTGCTTTATTCTAATTGTATGGTCTTGTCCTTTGACTCTGGAAACTAATATCTTCATGCCTAGATGTTTAGTTTCTACAACTCTATCTTGTGTAAACTTTCTTTTAAAAATAGCCTGAAGTCCCCGTTAAACCCCACCCATCATCAACAGACAATACACCAAAGACTGGAAAGACAGAAAGAACACTGTTGTACTAGACACGGCTATGGAGAGTGACCACCGTGCTCTACCTTTTCAATGTAATTCAATCTCTAAAATGAGACACAATTCCAGAGAAAATGGCAGGGAACAAAACCCAGGTTAATTATGTTCTGCTTTTGGGAGAGAACAAGGCCTAGAAATAATACTGATTACAGAAAAATAACTTCTAATCAAAGGGCTGCATGAGTTGTTTTTAGATTTTTGTCTTTACTAGATGGGAAGATCCTGAAAATCCATGTCTAAGGCATCCATGTAAACACTGGTCCAATATAGACCTGAGAACATAGTAGGTGGCCGACATACATTTGCAGAAAGTATATGCACATGGCAAGTCTCATTGCTTGAAAATTCCTGGCTTGAGTCAGTAATAGATTCCCTGAAAATTTTATATTTTATTTATTTATTAATTAAAAATATTTAATTTATGTGGTACTGGGGCTCAAATATGGACATCATAAATGCAAAGTAAGTGCTCCATCACTGAGAACATCCCAGCCTGTTCTTTTTGGGGGGGAGAAGGGGTGTTGCACTACACGCAGCAGGACTCAGGGTTTACTTTTGACTCTATGGTCAGGAATCACTCCTGACAATCTTCAGGGGACTTTTTGAGATGTTGCAGATTGTACAAGGAAATCACCTAAACCACTGTACTATTTCTCCAATATCTATCTCCACCAGGCTTATTCCTTGCACTGTGCATAGGTGATAACTCCTCACAGTGCTCAGAGGACCCTGTACATTTGGTACTGAGAATCAAAATGGGATCACATGCATACAAGGCAAACACCTTACCCCTTGGCTACTATCTTTATATTATACTTTTCAGGGATTTGTTTCGGCACTAGTAAGGAAGAGCCTAAAGTGAAAAAGACTCACTCAGATTGTTTATTGCTTTTTCATTTGTGTACAGAGAAATTATCTGTGGCCATGCATGTAACTGAACTAGAGCAAGCAACCCTGGCTAATGTTAATGTGATGGCACGGGCTAAAGCTTTCGGTGGCTTTGCCAGCTGCCAAAAAGCTGTTCCTTGACTCTGGCAGCTTCTCTGGTGCTTTACTATGCAACAGACCACCCAGGAAGCCTGTAATCCTTCTCCTCCCCTACCACACTGCTGTCTCCTCTATGTGCCATGTGGCAAGGATCCTCGTCAGCTCATGATCTTTTCCGAGAGCCACTCCTGATATTTTTTGGGCTTACCAGGTAGACAGGGCTATTTTAAAAAAGTTTTCTTTATTATAAAGACAGTGGTTTACAAAATTATTCCTAATAAAATTATTTCTGGCAGTCAATGTTCCAACACCAATCCTACAACTAATGCAACATTCCCTCTACCATTGCCCCCAGTTTCCCATCCTCCCCCAAGTCTGCCCTTAGCAGGTACAATTAATTTGCTTAATATTTCTGGTAGACACAGTTTTCTGATCAGAACACAGATCTTCATAAAAAAAGCTTGGTCATGCCCCCATAGCTTACTTTTATTCTGACTATCTAAGCTAGCCAATTTGCTTCTAAGTTATCTTCCCAAGCCCTAAAGTGGCACCTCATACATTTTTGAATTGATTGTTTTTCCATAAGCCATTTATTTACTATGTGGGTTCACAACATGTAGAGATTGTACTTTTAAAATACCAGGTTCCTTGCTGTGGATAACATCCATCAGCATAATTTTTGCTGAAGTAAAGTGCTCAAACATTTCCCCCATGAGATATCATTTAATGAGCCAGATATGTAATTACTCAATGACCACTGAGGGAGGTGACAGGCAGACTTCCACAGGTATTGGGGTGGAGGTGGGAAACTTTCCTCATTACCAAGCTGAGTAAAACTTCACCAAATCTCACAGGCAGAGAACTGAGGTGGGATGTCCCTTCTCTCACCCTCGGTGGTAGCTACTGCTGCTGTGATCCTGTCTAGATTTCCTGCACCAACTTATTTGCAGTGTTGACCCTGGGTGGCTCAGAACTGTTTCTGAGTTGCTCTAATGGAACAGGAATGACTGCAAGGAAGATTTTGTGTCTACCTACCACTCCTGATATCATGACTGACTGAAATGCAGACATAAAGAGTATCCTCTGCCTCTGCTGGAAATTTGGCCTGCAGTAAGTAGCTTTGTGTTCCAGGAAGGAGTTTCTAGTAGAATTCAAATCCTTCCTCAGCTCCTCACTCTACCCCATCTAGCTTTCTGTGTTCCTGGGAACACCTCTTTCACTAACCACAACCACATTAGCCCCTATCTCTGTCTTAAGACACACACAAGTCTTTTCCCTGAGAAGATTTAAGACAAACTAACAATGGTATAATTCAAGCCTAAAGTGATGGTGCAATCCTTTCTCCCTTTCCCCTCTTATTTCAGTTCTATTTGTCAGCCATTTTTGATGTGCAATTTCTCACTCATGGTCATGTGGGTGGTTCTTAGTCTTTGGCCATTACAAAAAGTGCCACAATGGTTCTCTCAAACATAGATCTTGACTGCATCTCAATCCAGTTTCCTTTAACTAAATCGAAGAGGAGCACTTTCCATTCCATGAAGACTCTTGGTAGTCTGCAAACTCTTGAGGCCTATTACATACTTTCTACAAAATTGAATGTAATTCCAGCATCCTTTCATGATTTTGCTTTTTTTGGGTCATACCCAGATGTGGGCTTACCTCTGACTTTACACTCAGGAATCATTCCTGGCAGTGCTTGGGGAACCAGATGGGGGTCTGAAGATCCTACCTGGCAAGGCAGGCACCCTACTCTGGCTCACACTAAAAATTAATCTTAAAAGAGTTTGCTGCTTTTAAAGTGAGATGGCTTCTCATTTTAATTTACTTTTATTTGATACTTAGGAAGCTGGATACATTTTTATGGTTGGTAGATATTTTAATTACTTTTCTTGTCCATTGTCTGTACATGCCATTACTCATTATTCTGAGGATGATATATTTTTGCCCTTCATAGAAATACCACCACTTAATAAACTCTAGCAATATACTTGGTATATAACCAAGTGTTATTTTATATAATACTAACATAATTATCGTTTAATATAATTTTCATGTATTTTATGTACTTATTATTCTGATCATTTCTAGTTCATATTGCTCCAAAATATGAAAGAGAGAGTCTATAAAGAGCTGACACACACATATATATATATATATATATATATATTATATATAAAAGGTTGTCAAGGATTTCTGTATAGATTTTATCCTGAACTTCAAGGAGCAAAGTCGAAACAAGATCAGAGGCCACAGATACTGACAACTGATTTGTCTTTTTTTGTTGTTATTTTGTTTTTGAGTCACACCCAGTGGTGCTCAGGGATTTATCCTGTCTCTGTGTTCAGGAATGAATCCTGGTTTTAGTTCAGAGCATCATATGCAGTGACAAAGATCTAACTGTAGTCAGATGCATCAAGACAAGCACTTTAACCCCTGAAATATCTCTCTAGTCCCAGCTGATTTTTCTTTTTGGTTCCTTTCTCCATAACCATGTCTACTTCTTGATTTATAAGAAAAAACTGAAGAAGAAAGAAGAAAAACCTGAAAAACTATGAAAATCATGTATTTTGTTCAAAAATTCTAAGGAAACATAGCTGTAGTAACATAATTTCTATATAGTTGATTCAACTTAAACAATATTTTAAAAAGAATTAAAAAATTTTTTTAGCTCAAGCCTTATTCTAGACACCTTTGTCCTTCTAAACGAGAAATGATTTGTATGCCTTTTATTTGAGAGGCAGATTTTAATTCTTTCCCCTTACCTGACCAACTTTAGTTATTTGTTTGACCAATGAAAATAACAGAAGTGATATCCTGAGATTTACAAGGCCACTTCAGAACATTACAGTTTCTGTCTTAAGAGTCACTGAACACTTTCTGGTAGCTCTGAGTAAGCTTTGACTACTTTGCTTTCATTAAGTATAACTATTTTGATTCCATTACTCCCTCCAAGATACAAAAACCTGTGAGAGAAGGCCTCTTCAGTCCTCTAGAACAGTCTTTCACCAGCTGAGTACCAATTACTAATTCAGTGGATGCTATAAATAAATGAATAACCACTTAGATGAACCTATCAGATTTTTATAGTCATTAGGTCTACAGATTTGGAAGCCAGATAGCTGTGCAATGGTGACATAACTACATGTGGACACTATTTTGAATTTTGGTTTCAGATGGCTGAGGAATGAACATTTAGTGAGGAAAGTTAAAAATTTATATTGAGGGACATCAACTGTTTAAAGCTATTATAGAAAGAGCTAGGAACATTTGGAGGAATATTTGAGAAACAGAAGGAAAAGCACAGGTCATGTAATAGATGTCTTTAAAAAGGAAAGACAGGTATCACAGTATGGTGGAATGCTGCTAAGGATTATATTAAGATGAGTACTAAAAACTTAGCATTGGAGTTGGACAACACGAGGATCATTAATGACATCAGTAAGAATATACCTGGCTGAAACCAAACTGGATTTTACTGAAGGGTAAAGAAGTGAAATTTATATAGTATGTTTAAACAATTTTGTAGATCTGGGAGTAGATCGGAAAGCAATGCAGAATTTTTCCAAACAAGAGCTCATAGAACAAGTATGAATGCAATTGAGAGGAATCCAATAGAGAGGGAGAGAAAAACTTCCCAATTTGTCCTTCCCAGTGCTGTCAGTGCTCCTTCCAGAAAAGAAACACAAATTTGCAAATATCACTTCCAAGTTTAAAATCCTTTGGAGACTCTGCTTGGCTTTCAGAGACCGACTCACAAATCTTAACTTTGTTTTCCAGGCCTTCCTGCCTTGGCCCTCAGTCATCCCTTGAGTTTCATCTCCTGGTCTGACTCACCCAAATGCTTGAATAAGGACTGAAATAATTCATGACTTGCTATTTTTGCACATGTTATTCCTTTAGCCTGGAATATCTTCTATTTTTAATTCATCAAATTTCTGTTTGTATTGGTGTTTCACTACTGTGCAACAAATTATACCCCACATTAGTGGCATGAATAATAAAGTTTCTATGTGAGAAATCTGATAGAAACTTCACTACAGAGTTCTGGTTTGGGGCCTTTCTGAGATTGTAGTCAAGTTGTTGGCTAGGCTACAGTTATCTTGAGACTTGCCTGGAACTGGAGAATTGCTTCCAAGCTTATTCACATGGTTGCTAGGGGGCTCAATCCCTCACTGACTTTTGGTTCTAGGCCAGAATTCTTTATGAATTGGGCCTTTCCACAGGGTTACTTGAATTTTCTGGCACTGTCTTATCTGACTTCCTCAGATGACTGAGAGAGAGAGAGAAAAGAGAGATGGGGGGGGGGGGACGAGAGTGGAGAGAGGAGAGAGAAGAAGGAGAGAGAAAGAAGAGAAAGAGAGAAGCTGAAAGAAAGTTCAATATGGAAGCATGCTCTCATATACTTATCACAAAGACCTACTCTGGTACAATGTAGGAGACTACAGAAGTCTGTGAATAAAGGATGTAGGATCATCTTAAAGGCTGGAACTACATTCCTTATTCTCTAAACTCAGCTTTAATACCCCTCATTAAGAACATTTTTCTGACACTCTGGATATCAGTTCTCTGTTGCTACAACTCCTTAAATAATTTCTCTCCCATGGGATATGGCACATGCGGCCATAATTACTGAATGACTTGCTTAACACTTTAGCTTGTCATCACAAATAACTTTACCCTCTAGGGATGACTCCTCCACAGGTTCATTAATATAATAAACTTAATGTAAAAATAATAACACTATATTCATTTATCAAAGATCAAATATGGCAAACTAATATTTATGGAGAATTTACTATGTGCCAGTGACTATATTAAGGGCTAAATATATCATCTTGTTTTGTACTCTTAATTCCTAGGAGGCTAGAATTGCTTTATCTTTATTTTTACTAATGAGAAAACCAAGGCAACAGAGACCAAGGTTACTGTCTCTTCATAGCATAGTTATTACTTAATATTATTTCATAGTTTCTGCTTACTCTAGAATTTGAATCTAAGAAGCATGTTTTGTGCCACACCCACAGGTAACACCATGTGCTTATTGGTGGATATTAGCCTGAACTACTCTAATCACAATTAGAGAGTATTTGTTTTCAGGAGGGTGGTTTTCCTTAAAACAGTACTAAGATGATTCAGGTTAGAGACAGAGATGTGCAAAGGTCAAAAAGGGAACCAAGAATTCATTTCTTTGCACTAAATTTCCATATATTTGGGATTGGTTTTTACCTCTCATGCATTTTTTTTTTAAGATTTAGTGAATATTTTCTGAAATGGTCTCAGGCCTCCTTCTCCTAATCTCATTCCTGTCTGCTCTGCAGATTGTAAATGTCTCATATTTTTATGAACAGAAAGCAAAGATAAAATGAGGTGGAAGTTCTGGGAAATAGAAAGGAAAACATTGCTTTTGTCTACTACAAGGAAGAGGCTAAATATACACCTGTTAGAAGTGAAGGCTGAGAGACCATCTTCCTGCAGGGTGCCTTAGGCACTTAGAATTATAATACCAGGGCTTTTAGGAGCAAGGCCAATCATTCAGATATTCTAGAACATTCTAGGGGTGTGTGCAGACTGTAGAGAAGGTTTCTTGTTCTGACTGTTTTTCTAGATTCTCTGGTGCTTCAGGTATTTTTTATTATTGACTTTGTATTCTCTACATGAAACATTCATCCTACCCCTTCTTTTAGGATATATTTTCATTAGCATTCTTTGTACCAATCATCTTACAGAAAGTGTCTATAACTGAAAGACTTAAATCAATTAATTATTGTGCCCCGGTAATCATAATGCCTGATGCCATCAGCACCGTATCCAATTGTATTCAGGATGTCATGTGATTCTGGAAATTAAATATGAAGCTTGATGAATGTTAAACATGTGCTCCAGTCCTTACATTTATTTTCCTAGTCCCAAGGAAAGACTTTTAAAATGATATTACACTTATGTTTTAGAGTCTTATCTTTGGCTGCTAAGTTGGAAATGTTGAACATGTCCCTTTCTTGTCATTTCTATGGCTGTGACCCAATTCTAAGATGGAATAAAATTCTAAGTTCAAGTTCTATGAAATTAAATAGAAAATTCTCCCAATCAGTCTACTGAATTATAATCTTCATATGGTGGAGTCATTACATAGTATATCAAAGTACTGTATGATGTACTATATGTACTCCCAAATAGTTCATCAAAGTCTTTTCAGTACATTTTATTTTATAGTCTTTTAAAGTGTTTAGAATGAAATGACAATTTATTTATTTATAATTATTATTGGCCATCCCAGTGGTTCTTAGGACACCTGAGACCGCCTCTTAGTGATTCTCTGATGGAATAATGCAAGAACATGAGGATGAACTGTAGTATTGGGAATACCAAACTATGCTGGTTGTGCCCGAGATCCCTCCAGGACCACACCCAGTAGTGAATTTATATCTCCAGAGATAAATCAGGCAATGTTCAGACAAGCATGTGAAACAGAGCATAAGAACTAGGGTCAGGCACAGGTCTTAACAACTGTAGAATCTCTTTGGCCTCATAAATTACTTTTCCTATGGAGATAACT
The DNA here is from genome assembly GCF_024139225.1 of Suncus etruscus. Lineage (NCBI taxonomy): Eukaryota > Metazoa > Chordata > Mammalia > Eulipotyphla > Soricidae > Suncus > Suncus etruscus. The sequence goes on from NC_064867.1 coordinate 9,034,238, forward strand.
GTATATGTTTTAGGAGTGTAATTTCATAGTCTTCAAATGTTTGTTTTTAGAGTATATACAGCATCAAATTACCGGCTTCCCTCCACCACAGTCCAACAAACTCTTTTTACCCTTTTATCCTCTCAGTTATCTTCTGACCACCTCAGTTAACTTTAATTCTGTGGTGAGAATTCAAATTTGGTTTCGTCTGTCTGTTCCTTGGTTTTCATTCATTACATCCCACATAGTACTGAGGCCATTCAATATTTGCCTCTTCATATCTTGACATATTTCACTTAGCACGACAGTCTATAATTTCACTGATGTCAGAGAAAATAACAAAATTTGATAATAAATTATAGCTGAATCATATCCCACTTGTTCTTTATCTGCTTATCAGGCATTGAACACCTGGTTGTTTCCAAAGCTTTCTTCTTTTAATTTAATTTCATTGAAATCATTGTGATCTACAAAGTCCTTCATTGTTGAATTTTGATATACATGAGTCATTCCCACTAACAGTGTTAACCTTTCTCCACCAATGAACCCAGAGTACATATACCACAGCTATACCATGACACTTTGCCTCCTGGTCTGTCAGAATAACAGGCCCATTTAAGTTTAAAATGTTAAAGTTTATGTCTCTTGATTCTATTGTCATTTACTTTGGTTTAGATAGTTAATCCTGTCCTTAATTTTTCTCCACCAATGCTTTTGAAACCACTTGGCCCTTTGCTCCCAGATCTTTCTTTGTTTCTTTCTTCTTATAAAAAAAATGCAGAAATATGTGGCAAAACAAAGGAACCCATGTCCCAATGTTCTATGAAAAAAACTAGAGCCCCTGATTAAAAGATAAGGAAAAAATAACAAAATGAAAAAATGTGGGTTAGGGAGAAGTTTTTTTTTTTCATAGTCACAGTAAAAGTTGGAGAAAATAGAAAGGAAAAACCTTTGGCCCAAAAATAGGGATAATTTACCTATGAAGCATCCTGCCATAAGACCAACTAGAGGCTTTGGGAGTACTAAGTTGTCTAACCCCAAAGTTTTTCTTTGTGGTACCATTAAAAGTTCTTTTCAATAATGGTTGTCACAATCAGGTTTCTGTAGTTTTAGTGGTCCTGGTCTTTGCACTGCTCCTATGTTGAAGTCAGGGTGTCTCAGAGTGTCTTCTGATTTCATCTCAACATTAGGTATCAATGCAGGGAACCCTGCCTTGAAAGCAAGCTGTTGCTGTTTTCAAGCTGTCAGGGGGTCATATGAAACCACCCTGGAGCAAGTCAGTGCCAGGACAGCAATAGGGTCTTCCCTGGTAGAAGTCCGATTCCTGGTGCTGGCACAGAAAATTGTGTTGGTTTCATAGATGGGATCCAAAGTTCAGCAGTGAATGACCATTGTCTGATCATCTAAAGCCCGAGCCAAGTCACTATGACACATTTTTAGGGTAAAAAAAAAACCTCATTGCAAAATAAAATTTATGAATTCGTATCTCTATTAGATAAGAATTTGTTTCCATACATATGATTTACTCATTTTAATGTGCCTATGCAAAAAAGTGCCTATACAATGCCACATAATACCACTGGTGCATATGAGGGTAAAAATAGCAAGCTAAACAATCCCTTATAACCTGGATCTAACATGAACTCAGAACTCAAGAGAAACCTAGAATTCTACTAGAATTTCCTACTAAACAGATCCAGAAAAAGGAATGAGGAAATCTACCTTTACATAAGGAAATAGAAAATAAGAATTATACCTATTAAGGAAATACCATGCTGTTTTGATCATTATGGCTTTGTAGTAGAGCTTCAAATTAGGTAAGGAGATACCTCCAAGTTTTTTGTTTTTTAGTATTGATTTGGCTATCCTCAGTCTTTTATAGTTTCACAAGAACATTAGAATTTATTTCCATATCTTGGGGCCGGGCGGTGGTGCTAGAGGTAAGGTGCCTGCCTTGCCTGTGCTAGCCTTGGACGGACCGCGGTTCAATCCCCTGGGGTCCCATATGGTCCCCCAAGCCAAGAGTGACTTCTGAGCACATAGCCAGGAGTAACCCCTGAGCATCACTGGGTGTAGCCCAAAAAACAAAAACAAAAAAAAATTATTTCCATATCTTGACAGTTATAAATAGAGTTGCTATGACCCTAAAATGATATGATCCTATTTTCAGATTAGTGTTTTTGTATCTAAATAGATGCCTAGAATAGAATTACTGGATAAATAGGTAGGTACATTTGAGAAAATTTTCTTCTCATAAAAGTACGACCAGGCTTGTGTTCCTAACAACAGTAAGAATACTTATATTTTCATTATACTCTTGATTCCCTGGAATAAATCCTACAGTTCATAATGTAGGTGTTATTGAATTCCATTTGCTAGGATTTTTTGAAGATTTCCATCTTTCTCTGTGCTCATCATACATTCTTGTCAGAACTTTCCTTTTTGTATGAAATTCCTACCTTGTTTGTGTCATTGAGTAGGGTTGGCCTCATAAAATATATTTTTTATTATTTTCTCTACTATTGGCCCTTGACAAATCTTGATCAGGTTAGGTGCATTTGAAGATTTAGAATTCACAAGTGAAATCATCTGGTCCTGGCTTTTGTTTGTGGGGGGGGGGCAAGTTTGATTATTGCTTCATTTCCCCTGATTGTAATTGATCTATTTAGGTTTTCATCTGATTCAGTCTTAGGAGGTTGATTATAAGAATTTTTAAGTATATTTGTAAAAATTTATTATGATCTTTGGAGTTCCATGAGATCTGTAATAAATTCTCTTCTTTATTAGAGTTATCTTGTCCTTAGTGATCTAATTTAAGTTTTGTCTATTTTGTTTACTTTTTTTAGTGAACTAGATATTGGTTTCATAGATCTTATGTACTGTTTTTTCCTGTTTCCATTTCTTCCATGTTCACTCTATTTAAAAAAAATCATTTCCTTCCATTGACTTTTGGTTTCATTTGTCTTTTTCTAGTGCCTTGAGGTAAAAGTTAGATTATTTGAGATTTTTCTTGTTTCCTATGTAAGCTTGTACTGCTACAAACTTCTCTCTTTTATTGCCTTTGTTGCATACCCTGAGTCTGACAGATTGTCTTCATTTTCATGTTTCCTCATTTTTTTAGTCTCTACTCTGCTGTTCTCATTAACTCAGTAGATATTTAGCAGCATGTTTTTAAGTACCCATTTATTTGAAGTTTTTTTCTTCTATAGTTTACATATATTCTATATTATTATAATTAGAAAATATACTTGATATAATTTCAGTCTTAATTCACTGATATGTTTTTTTCTATGACCAACATGTGGTAATCCTCAAGAGCAAACTTAAAAAGTAGATTGTACTTGGAAAAAAATGAATACTCAGTATTATCTGGGTGTGTATAGAGCATGCAAATGCCCATTGAACTCCAATACCTCTTTTAAGGCAATTTCTTTTGTTTCTTTTCTAGTTAAACTCTTCCACTGATAAGAATGAGAGTTCTAGGCACTTATTATTACAACACTGTAATGTCTCACTTCATATCTATCTATAACTATTCAAATATTTTGATGTTCATTCGTTTCATATGTATTAATGAGTTAGATTTTTCTTGATGAATTAATTCTTATATAATGTCCACCCTTGTATAACATTCTTTAACCTGAAGTCTATTTCTTTCTGATGTAAATATAACTGGTTCTATCTTTCTTAGGTTGCCATTTGTTTGTAGAATTGTTTTCTTTTCTTTTTTTTAATATAATTTTTATTTTGATCATAGTGGCTTACATATTGTTGACAATATTGTTTTCTAACCCTTTTTAATCTATATTTATCAAGGTATACTAAATACTAGGTATACTAAAGACTGACTGCAAAATGTTGACTTTTATTTTCTCATCCATTCTGCTGTTTTATACTCTGATTGATGAATTAAAGCCATTGACATTTAGGAAAGTTTTTGATATAAAAGTATTGATAGTTGGGGCCGGTGAGGTGGCACTAGAGGTAAGGTGTCTGCCTTGCAAGTGCTAGCCAAGGAAGGACCACAGTTCGATCCCCCAGCATCCCATATGGTCCCCCCAAGCCAGGGGCAATTTCTGAGAGCATCAAATGGGTGTGGCCTGAAAAACCAAAAAAGAAAAAGTATTGATAGCCTTTTTGTTTTATAAATACCAAATGCTGTTGAAATTTATCTCTGTTCTTTAGTTTTCTTATTTTCTTCCTTTGTACTCTGATATTTATCTTTTGATTAATGTCTCTTTTTTCTAAGTATTTTTGATGTGAGATTACTGTATGGTTTATATCTAGAGGTCTAAGCTTATAGCCTATTACTAATTAATAGCAAGTTAAATCCTCAACTCATTCTAAAATCCTCCAATATTATTTTTCTCCTTCCATATATTTTATGTTTTCCAAATACTTCCTATGACATATTTGGGTTCTAGACCATCAGGTTCTTAGCTAATTGTCAATAGCATCATTTCAATAACTAAGCAGCTAAAAAATATAGCCGCTTAAGACAAATTACCTTAAAATGCAACAACTATGTTGCTCAAAAATATGCAATTTGAGGGACTAGAGCAATTGGTCAGTAGGTTAGGCTCTAGCCTTACATGTAACTAACCTAAGTTAGTTGCACATATGGCTTCCCAGTTCTCACTAGGAGTGATTCCTGAGCACAGAGTCAGGAGTAATTCATGATGATTAGTTTAAGCTTCTCACCAAAACATGTAATAATTGTAGGCATGGCCATTTCTGTTCTCCTTGAAATTATCAAGGTCAAGTTAAGTATTAAGATTTAAATCATTTAAAGACTTATACAGTCTTATATCTAGCGGCTGATACAAGACTGTACTTGATACTATCTGCCCAATTCTGACAATAGTTGCATGTAGTTTGCACTTTTTACAACACAGTCAATGGGGACCAAAAACAATTGTATTGAGAGAGCCAGATGGAAGTCAAATTCTCTTTTCTATCAGCTTTGAAAATGACAGGTCATGTCCACTACATCCTATTGGATACTCACAAATACTTGATGTTTGGGATAGATGATGGACTCTTGATGGAGTATGGCACAGGTCTAGAAAATCATATGGAGCCAAAACTTTAACTAGAGGGGCCGGGCGGTGGCGCTCGAGGTAAGGTGCCTGCCTTACCTGCGCTAGCCTAGGAGACGGACCGCTGTTCAATCCCCCGGCGTTCCATATGGTCCCCCAAGCCAGGAGCGACTTCTGAGCGCATAGCCAGGAGTAACCCCTGAGCGTCACCGGGTGTGGCCCAAAAACCAAAAAAAAAAAAAAAAAAAAAAAAAAAAAAAGAAAAAACTTTAACTAGAGTCATTAAAAAAATTGGCCTCACATCTCCAATAATTTCCCACTTCTTATACTAAACTCAAACTGGAGATGGCCATGAGATAGGCAAGCATCTTAACTCCTGTATTATCTCTGGAATCTCCTTTTGGTCTGTTCCCTCCTACCTTATAAAACTAACTTCCTTGAGTGTGGGGCCATTATCCTTTAATTTACTATTGTAAATGTTTCTTGAGCTGAATTCAAATAAAAGAAAACTTAGAGGACTGGGGAGGATTTTTGATCTACTGATCTCAAATATTGAATTTGGCCTTTTTAACAGACAGAGGCAGCATCTACTTCTCAATCTGGTATACTTTCATACTTTATTTGATGTTTCCTAGTGGATTTCTAAACTTTTACTTCTTGACTTCCTGGTCCTTCCATTCAATGCTCTGGTCTGTGTGATGGAGACTACCAGTACAACTTACAGTTGGTGGAGGTTTGCCTGGCTTGCCTAAAGACTGTCAGCATCATAACATCATAACATCTGTTTTTGGAAGTGTGCTGCATTTTAATTACATCTTAAAAGCTGAATTATCCATATTCATTTACCTTTGGGAGATTTGGTGTGGAGTACCATTGATTTATTTATTATTCATTACCTACTTGCTTTTTAAAATTACATTCAAATTTTTGATAAAGAGTAAGACAACATTAGAAAATTAATTTTGTATTTTTAATTCTGGGGAATTGTATTACCTTGGAAAATATATTTTACTTTCCTGGTACTTGGATTTTCTTTTCTGTTCATTGGAGGACTGAGCAGTCTGAGCTGGAAGTATCTGAATGAATGAATAAATGGGTATTTATGAGATGGTGCAAAATGTTCACTCTCCCACCACATTTATGACGATGTTAGTATGGATGTGTCAGAAATCTTGTTTGATATGCACACCCACAAGATAGTAAATTGTAGAAATCTACTTTAGAACCCAATAGGAGAAAGTCCTTATAAAAGTAAAGCTTTTACTATTCTGCATGATGGTGTGTTTACACTGATTGAGTGTTTTAGGAACCCCTAGATTCTACATTAATTTCATTGCTAGGACATGTCAGACCCAGAAATCTGTGAATCTAATCTGAACTTATTATTTTCCTCTCTGATTTTGTTTTTGATGATGGTGGCACACTTCATATAAAGACATTTTAATAATTCTCCTTAGCAAAAATGTATCTTGGCACCTGCATCATTGCTGAGAACTGAGAGCCTCTCTACCATTTTTCAGAGATCATGCTGAGTGAAAGCTGACTTAGCTTCTAAAGCAAAGTTATGACTATAATTTCCCTCAATTGCAGTCTAGTCTCATTTGATTTGTGCTCAAGGGTACTTCAATTGGATTGATTTCCACCAGTTGGAATATCTTACTACAGCTGGAAGCCTGATGTGGAACTCACTCTATAGATTGTATTAGAAACTAAATCTATTTGGTATTGAGTGATCAAAGCATCTGATGCCAGAGCTACAGGGACTAAGAGTAGGTGGACAGCAACCTGAAACCATATGGCACAATTGACTAGCACAAGAAATCTCCAGCTGCATTCACGGTGCTTCCCTTGTGATAGCAACTCAAGGGCTCTCCATATGTAATTTTTTTATTTTTTTCAACTGGAAACCAGAAATGACCATTATGATGAGAAGAAAATCTGGCATAAACATTTGTCTACTAAATTCCTATAATTAGGCATGTTAATTAGTCAGCATTCTGCCTTGTTTTTATTTCTATCCAGGCACTAGCATCCTTACACACATGATTTTTACAAATTTTCGTGTGCTCTTTTTCATTTAATTTGGGTCCACACTCAATGCTACTCATGGCTCCTCATTCAGTAATCACTCCTGGTGGTACTTGGGGGCCATATGAGATATTGGGGATTGAACCCGGGTCTGCTACATGCAAGGCAAGTGCCTTACATGCTGTACTAGCCATTTGACCCCTTTGTATTCTTTCTTGCCAGAAGTTGCAAAGTCCAGTTAATCTATGAATAAATTAAAAAGAATCTTCTAGATTGTTCATAACTGGCAAGTAAAGAAAGTTATACTTCAAATTCAGATGATTCCTTAGCACCAGGCTCTGGCATTGTTGACCAGGAAGATGGGAGACTAATTGAGCTGCTTAAAACCAGCAGCTACTGATTGCTTTCTTTTCTTTCCTTTTCTTTTTTCTTTTCTTTTCTTTTCTTTTCTTTTCTTTTCTTTTCTTTTCTTTTCTTTTCTTTCTTTTCCTTTCCTTTCCTTTCCTTTCTTTTCTTTTCTTTTCTTTTCTTTTCTTTTCTTCTCTCTTTAATAATAATTATTTGATCTAAGCACCATAGTTATAAAATTGTTCTTCGTTGATGTTCAGTCAATGTACACCTCCCTTCACCAGTGCATGTTTCCCTCACTAGTGTCTCTAATATTTCTCCCAAGCTCTCCAATGCCTGCCTCTGGGCAGACATTTTACTCTCTCTCTCTCTCTCTCTCCTCTCTCTCTCACTCTTTCCCCCCTCTCCTTTTTTTCCTCTTGACACTGTGGTTTGTACTATTGTTGATGAAGGGGTATTATGTATATCACTTTATCCCCTTTCAGCACCCCATTTTTGTCAAGAGTGATCAGTTCCAACTATCATTATCATAGTGGACCCTTTTCTACCATAAGTGGTTCAGACTTTTTGGAACACAATATGGATATTCTTCAAAAAACTAGAAATTGAGCTTCCATTTGCTCCAGTAATACTATTCCTAGGGATATGCCCTAGGAAACTCCTCCCCACAAAATGTAGAAACACTCTCTGCATTCCTCTTTTTATTGCAGCACAATTTACAATGGCCAAAATCTAGAAAAAATATCACTCATTTGTGGGATATAAGAAAAAAAAAGATGGTATGTAATAATATCCAGAGACAATAGATATGAGGGTCAGGAGGACTGCTTCCTTTTCTTCTTATTTCATAATAGGGAAACAAGATGCCAAAATAAATTTATATTCATGAATATGTTGCCATTAGTCAGAATTAATTTCTTGTTCATCTGAAACTTCAGAACTATATAATATATAATATATAGTAATAAATAATAATAATAATATATATCAGTTCTTTCATAACATTAAGTTCAATAAAGTTTTAGTTCCTAAATACACTCTAAAGAATTTTTAAAAGAAGAAAAAAGAATTATGGCTCATTACAGAGGACAATTAATAAAAACATAGAGCTTTGCAGATATATATTTATACATAAACATGTATATATATTTACACATACATATATACATATATATTTAAGAAAAGATTTTGAGAGAGGGATACATCTTGGCAATGCTCTTAGAGAATATATTCCATCATAGTTCTATTCAGTGAAATCAAATGTTGATTTTTTCCTAGAAAAATAATTCTACTAAGATGAAACCACATTTTTAATAGTTATAGTGATGATAAAACACTGATTTTTTTTCCTCAAAAAAAGAATACCATGGTTTTTGTAACAACAGGGATAAAGAGAAATGCAGGTAGAGAAAATTATTCTTTAAATCCTATGTAAATGGGTGGAGAGGTGGACAAGTTTTGTGACAGAAGTTTTGTGTCGATGAGTATGGGCTAGGTTGTGCTGTGGTAACAAAAGATGCAACATCCTGATGATTTACAGGACAGATGTCTTTGTTTGAACTACCATACATGGGTTACAGTTGCCCTTTAACCCTCCATCGAAAACTTGTCCTTTTAGTAGCAGGCCCTTGGGATTTTTGTCTGTTGCTGAGATGAGGTAAATGCAAAACGTTTACTTGTAAAAGCCAAATTTTATAGTGGAAACGTTCAGACCACCATATAGAACTGAAATAAAGTCTGTAATTGACCCATAAAGAATTCCAGACTTAAAACTGCTCACTACAGTAGTCCTTTGCTAAGTAGAAACAAGTTCTCTCTTTTGCTCACTCTTTTTTTGGGGGGGCCCCAAGAAGACCATGACCTTGGCTTGAAATTGGGGGTAAAGGCACTACCCTCTGTAGGCTGTCAACTGATGACATTCCTTGAAGCTGCTCAGAAAGTTCTTCCTTGAAGATCACAGTATTGCCTGCCTCTTTGTGTCTGCTGCAGTGACTTCACTAAAGCAAAGATGTAATATCTAAATTGTAAGGCTATCAAGGGCTGAGGAGTGAGAAATCTTTTTCTGTTTATAAATGTTTATTCAGGGCCTTCTTCATGCTGGAAGCTTTCACAAAGTACATGTCTTCTGATTCTTGGAGCAAAAAAAGATAAAAGAAAAAAAAGATTGCTTTTTTGTTGTTTCCCTTCCCACTCCTGGTTTCCTATTGTTTGGCTGTCTTGCTTGGCAGAATATTTAAGTCCTACTTATCTTTCAAGGCTCAGTTCCGGATTGTCATGGTGACAAAATATTTGAAATCAGGACTCTTCCAGAAAATTAGGG